>NC_142063.1:102789131-103494131 GCF_059756535.1 Pantherophis guttatus
ATCTCAATGATCCCATGTTTCCCAGAGATGCTACTATACCCCAGATTTTAACCATGAAAATGGAAGAATGCATTTTAAGACTTTCCCTAATTATTCCAGCAATACATTACTGTCAGTTCAGGAAACTGGGAATTTTTGCCATGGTATAAACTGATGTCTTTACTACTGTTTCATTATAACAGCATGTTTTGCAGATAGCTGCTAGAATAGGTTTAATTTGCGGAATTATTTGAATAATTCAAAGTCAAACCATTCTGAAATCATTTTGTTCCTTTATCCCTTTTTCAAAGATGAGGGAACAAAAAGTAAAAGTGACATATACTGGTAGTTTACACTTTAGGTAAGACTTGAATGAACCACTGAGTGATTTTCAATGGGTATTGCTTGCTGATATCTCTTTGAGGAAAAAACCGTCTCTGATTTTATATTGGGGTAGAAATCTGGCCAGATTTTTAAATCAACATAGCAATAAGGGACATGGTGATATCCAAATTTTCTAATTGCTTCTTTAAAAGTACAGAGCTCTCTCACTGCAGAGCTGTTCAATGAACCAGCCATACGGGAACAAAGCTGCTTATCATGTATTTATATTTCATGACTGATTTGTTTTTTGTTTTTTCCTTAAAAGAATTCCCTGATTGTATGCCACTTTTTTTTACGTACCTGTGCAGTTTGGCTGATTATGATCTCTTCTGAATTAAGACATTTGACCTGGGACTGCTTAGGCAGCTGTTCATAAAACAAACTGATTCATATGTGACTTTGCCTTTGAATCTCTTTGATACAATTTAGATACACTCTTGTTAATGTGAAAAAGGAGAGGAGGAAGAAGAAGAAGAGAAGAAGAAGGAAAGATGTGAGTGAATATGGATATACATGAGCCAAACATGGATATACATTTTTTAGTGGAAGTATTTTATATCGTGCTCATCTATAGGTGACTTGTAGTTCATAATCTTTCAATGTCTTCTCCATATGTTCTTCTGTAGCCCCATCTACTCTCTTAAGTCTAACACTGTGTTTAGTTAAGCTGTTAGTCTATTTATTTTGATCTATGGAATTCCAGAATTTTAAGAGAAACTAATGGGTGTAACAGTAAATCCATTCCAGGGTTAGTAGGGACCGAACGTCTCATTTGCCACTGCAGCCTTGATAAATGGCTAACTGGTTTCAACATTTATACTCCCCACAAATAATATTAATAATGTAAATAGAAGAAGAACTATTGTGGCAAAAGAAAGCAAAGATAATACCAATAGTGTTGGGTGCCTTGGATGCAATCCCCCCCAAAAAATCTGGAGCACCCCCAGTTAATTGCAAAAGGCAGCTTTACTTGAAATTGCTTACATCCTGTGACAATACTTTTAATATGATTAAACAATAATATCTGCGTACCCCAGGGTTTTGGGAAGGACTCAATAGGAGGACAAAAATGCCATATCCAGTCTAAATATCTGATTGACTGTGACCAACCATAATAATAGTAACCATCTCTTTTGCAGATAGTCTTTTATATTGTCAAACACCCCATGCTATCAGATTGTTCTTCCTAATACTGAGTTAAAGGCATCTTCCCCTGTAATTTAAGCATTGTATTTTGCCCCTGAACAACAGAGAACATGTTTGTTGCATCAACCCTGTGACAATCTTTTGAATGTTTAAAGATAGCTATCATATTCACTCTTCAACCTCTCTTTGCCAGGTTTGGCTGCCTGCCCTTAACTATCATTGTCATCCTTCTCTGGACATGATCCAGTTCGTTGATTGCTATCATACAACCCAGACTTAATTAGTAGTGTTCAAGACAAGGATTCGTTTCAGAACTGCATTGAAGTTGCAGAGTGAAAAGAAGGCACTTCTGTTTAAATAAAGGTTGAAATATTTAGGTTTTTTTTAAAAAAATACGTGGTGAATTAAAATTTCTCAGCTTAATCTCATGCAATTGAGAACTTTTCAGATCATGTGTAGTAAACGACAAAACGACAAAAACATTTTTGGTTGTCCCTAGCTTCCTTACCCAGCTGTTATTTTTTTCCAAGCCATCATCGCCAGGCAAATTTTTTAGAGTTTTTGGAGTTGCTAGAGACGATTAACTGATTTTAATAAGTACCATTTGTTTTAGAGAAAGCTACTTCTGCAGTGACCATATGAGGTGGGTTTTTTTTATTTCAATTTACCACACTTTTTCATCTGAAAATATTTATGTAATACAGTGCTTGTAATATATTTATTAACACTATATTAAATATATATAAAAATATATTTAAATATATTTTAAATATATATTTTAAATATATTTTAAATACTTTATATAGTTTACCAGCAGTACTTCCCAAGACTTCTACATATCCTATAAAATATGGTATGTGTGTGTAAATATGAGTGAGAGGGATTTTTTTTTTAACATTGGACATGTTGGCTTAACATGTTCTCTAAGATTGTTCTGCTGTTCTTCAAAGATTCATCATAAAGGAATTGTTGGCTCAAAATGGAAATTATAAGCAGCTGTTAGAGTCTTCTGCTTTAAGGTATAATATATAAAATTCAATTGCGATATGGAAAAGTTGTCCCTGGGATAATCTGCCAGAAATCTGAACAGGCATAAAATATGTAATTCTATTATATTTTAAAAGAAATCCCACATTTTTTATATTTAAAAACTATTAAATATATTTAACAGTCAGTTAAGTAATAGTGTTGGGTTGAGAAAAAATAGATTTATTTTTTCATGATAACTTTTAAATTTTTCTATTAGTTTGGTTGGTTGCTTTCGAAGAACAGCTACGAGAACTGGGATGAAAAAAATCCACATGTCCACAAGTGGTTAATCAAACGTCCAATAGATTTTTAACGTCCAATACAGTCCAGTACAGTCCCGACCCACAAGAAAAAGTTGTGAAGGATGCTATTTCCTAGAAATTAGAGCAGACTGATGGGCTTAAATGAAAGGCCTGATTTGAATGACAGATTGGATAATACAGTCAACATTTCATTCCTGATGGAAATTGTGACTCATCTGGGTGAAAGAGGAATAAGAGGAATTAGCAAACTGTTGTTTCAACTCATCCGCTCTCAGTATGAACTCTGTTCTGATTATCTCAGAAATCTGAAGTTTCCCCAAATTATCCCAATTCTGCAAAATATGTTTAACATAAATGATCCTATCTTTTGATTGGTGTTTCTTCTGGGGATGAAAACCTGAAGGAATTGAATGGGACTATTTCAAAAGGGGGGATGTGGAATATTCTTTCACAGTTAACTCATATTTTCTATGCTCTAGGACAGTGATGGCGAACCTTTTTGGCACTGAGTGCCCATACCGGAACACGTGTGTGTGCATGCGCATGTGCACGTCGGAGCACCGGAAACCCAAAGACCAGGTGGCCAGCACATGCATACACATGGCCAGATGGTCTTCGAGTTTCCGGCACTACGGCACACGCAAAGACCATCTGGCAGGTGCGCATGTGCGTGGCAAACCAGAAGACCAGCTGGCGACGGCGGGCATGCCCACAGAGGGCTCTGTGTGCCACCTCTGGCACGCATACCATAGGTTCGCCATCACAGCTGTAGGACTCAGAAAGCAGATGATTACACAGGTAGTCCTCAATTTATGACCACAATGGAGCCCAAGATTTATGTTGCTAAGCGAGACATTTGTTAAGTGAGATTTGCCCCATTTTATGACCTTTCTTGCCAGAGTTGTGAAGTGTATCATTGCAGTTGTTAAGTTAGTAACATGATTGCTAAGGGAATCTGGCTTGCCCATTTGGACTTTGCTTGTCAGGAGGTCACCAAA
Source organism: Pantherophis guttatus (assembly GCF_059756535.1). Classification (NCBI taxonomy): domain Eukaryota; kingdom Metazoa; phylum Chordata; class Lepidosauria; order Squamata; family Colubridae; genus Pantherophis; species Pantherophis guttatus. The sequence goes on from NC_142063.1 coordinate 102,792,931, forward strand.
GGTGATCACATGATCTCAGGGACACTGTGCAACCATCAGAAATATGAACCAGTTGCCGAGTAACGTGACCATGGGTATGCTACAACGGTCATAAGTGTGAAAAATGGTCACATGTCACTTTATTCAGTGCTGTTGTAACTTTGAACAGTCACTAAAGGAACTTTTGTAAGTTGAGGACTACCTGTATAGTTCCTGAGTTCCTTTCCAAGTTATTGGAAAGATGCTCCCCTTCTTAGAATATACTGTATGCACATGTCTGAGAAAGAAAATGACTGAATGAGAGAAAAAGAGCCATTAATCTAATGTAGGAAAAATTCACTGCATTCACACAAATATCTTTTATTTTGTTAATTAACCAATTAACCAATTTTCTCGGCTCTGTTCCATTAAATCATAAAGAGGGTGGGTTCTCAACATAATAGTCCACAAAAAGCCTGACTTAAGTTCATACTAAGGTTAGTGTTTTATGCAAATGAATTATGAATTCTTTGCCACATCTTGTTAAGTATCTTCTGTAGACATCACCTTTGAAAGGTCAGCGTCCCTCTTCCTTTCTCATTAGATTATCATAACTATCTAAAAATGTGTCTGCTCAGTGAGAAATAGACTTGCTTCTGGATACATGAAGATCTAAAAGGGGATCTTTTAAAGTTTTGAAAGATTAAGAAAAGTGAATAAAATCAATGGGAGGAGCACATCTGATGGTAGATAAAGAAATCGTGTTGAATGTTTAAAAGATTTTCTTTGCGGGGGGTGGAACTCCCATTATTTCTTCTGAACCAAAAGGGGAAAAAAGCAGATCACAAACACTTTTTAAGATTACTATGATAAACCCCAATGAGGGAGAGAAAAACCTGGAGCTTTGAATATCAGATATAAGGCTCCAGGACATACGATCTTTCAGTCTGGAATGTTTGATCCTTGCAGGAAGACTTTAGATCTCCTTGTGGAAATTGCAATATACATCATGGAATCCAGTTCCTTGAAACTGATAGTTCAAGGAATCATTCTTTGATCATTGCAGAGGAGAAGATAGCAATGTTGGTAAATTGTAGTGGCATTTACAGCACAGATGAAAATAATCCTTGTCAAACTGGCTTTAATAAAGAGTTCCTAGACGGCAGTTTTATGGATCCTAAAGGTCCACAGGATATGTTAGATTTTTCCTTCCAAAGGACCTGAACTGAGAAAGGAAATTCTCGCATCTCTTTCCTATCCTGTAGAAGCCATTCTCCTATCCCTTCCTCCAGCTTTCTTCATGGTATCAGAGACTAGACAGGAAAGATTGAGACAGGTCAGGTTGCTTGTAGGACAGATGAGTGGGCACAAACCCTTCAGGGGGACCATACCCTTTCCATCTTGCCTCAACAAAGAGTAAATAAGTAAACCAACTCTGGAAGTCATCAAAATGTTTTTCCTCCTTTTGTTTGCATTCTTCATCTCTTTTTGCACATCTGTTCTCCCTGGATGGGGCCATTAAGGTGCAGGGATTGTCAGAGCCTTGAATGTCAGAAACTGCCAAACTCTGCCACACTTCCAGAGGGTTTTTTTTTTCTCCCCATTTAGAGGAGCCAGTCTCTCTGCAATAACATCTTTGCTTTTCTGAATTATAACGCTTGCCTATCTACCTCGCAGGGGGTATATATGAAATGTGTGGTTGCTTTTCTTCAAAAACGGAAGTCGTGTGTAAGCACATGCATATTCATATATACAGCATTCAATTCATGTTCTGGAGTTTGCATAACTGTTTTTAAGAATGCCATGTTGTTTCCAAGCAACATTTTAGAAAAAAATGTGAATGCAATGGCCAGCATTTTTAAGTACTGTTTATCTGTACAGAAAGTAACAGAGTGAAGGGAAAGAAAGGCTCTGCGATTTTAATTTGGGATTATCATTCAAATAGTGATCCCAAATTATTTGCAAATGTTGCTACGTAATTCATATAATTACCTTATGCTGTAAAAATGACATTTTGATTTGTAAATGAGAAGATTTCATTTTTGTCAAACTTTGCATAAAGTGTATATATATATATACAATAATAGCCATCCTGTGCTTCTTTAAAATTTGGTCTCCCCGTTTTGTTGCAGTCACTGAACAGAACAGAACAGAACAGAATCACAATCTTGCTAAATCCCTTTATAAATCAAATTAACACTTAACTGAATTGCCCAGTTTTCTCTGCATTGCCATCATAACGGAAAAACACAATCAGGTGAAAACCTTTATTCATTTTGCCTAAGGCATCTTTTGACTGTGTTAACACCAGTAATAAGTAATAAGTTCCCAAGGCAGATGAAAAACAAATCCTATTTTTATGCCAGTCTTCGCAGAAGATACAATTCAGGACAACAGTGGTACTACTAAAGGCTTTGCTTTCAAAAGCGCTATAAAATATTTTCAATAAATATGGTGATGTAGAGCTAAGCATTGGCCTGTTTGAAATGTTACCTAGCAACAGAGTTACTGGCAAAGGTATATCAAATACCTTTCAATCCCCTTTCTGTGATTTGTGGGTCTGTTTGAATAGATAAATTTACCAGCATGTGCTTTTTCTATTCACATCTTATGCTTTTAGGTGTACATTTAGAACATCTTTCATGTGTCTCATAGAAAATCAAAAGCAGTGAAGTATTAACAATCAAAGACATTTATTATAGCATCTGCTACTATAGACAGGCTCACTTTCTCAGATGTGAAAATTTTCATTTGAGAAAATGGATATTCTCAAATAGAATTGATCCGATGAAATGACTGTCAAAAGGCCTTCATGCCTTTAACACAAGGGTGTCAAACTCGCGGTGTCACGTCATGCAACGTATCGCAATGTATCGCAACTTCCTTCCATTTCCCTAAACTGGGGGTGGGCGTGGCCAGCACATGATGCATCTGGCCCATGGGCCACGGGTTTGACACCCCTGCTCTAACACATACAGCTACTTCTCTGAGTTGGGTGCAAAGATGATACATGCAGGACTGAGAACAATTCACCAGCCAACTTTTAATGGCCAAAGACAAGAATGCATCTGGGATTTCTATTCCCATGTAGTTGGACCTGTTGTGTATTAGCTGCTGCAACACTTCCATCTACATTTCCCACTATGTTTCTGAAAGACTATAAATTAAGAGCTGGTTTATACTCTAGTACATTGTAGAAAAAACTAGACACCGTTGAATTTAACTCCTCAAATCAAGTTCTGAGAAGGGGGGAGCTATTTGTATTCCTCCACTGTAAAGGAGGAATTTTGAAATGAATTATGCTTATGCCATCCCTTCATGGCATGGGCCCGGGGTACTTGCAGGACCACCTCCTACCAGCCTCCCACCGCCCAGTGCGCTCACATAGGACTGCCCTCCGGGTGCCGTCGGCCAGACAATGTCGGCTGGCGGCCCCCAGGATGAGGGCGTTCTCTGTGGCCGCACCGAGCCTCTGGAATGGGTTACCCACCGGGCTCTGGACGGCCTCCGACCTCTGCATTTTCCGCGCTGACCTGAAGACATGGCTTTTTCAGCAAATTCCCTGAGCTGCCGCAAGGTTTTAATTGACTGGGGATTTTAAATTGGCTTGTTTTAGCATTTTTATCGTTATGTTGTTTTTATTCTGTGAGCCGCCCCGAGTCCTACGGGAGAATAATGATTTTTTCTTTTAGATGTTTCAATGGTTGGAGAATATGGAGGGAACTCAGTTACTATACAAAAGCAGTCCTGGAATAAAATGAAATAATGAGGGAGAACTTAGTAAATAATTAAGAGATTTGCATAAAACAAGCTCATATCATTTTTTTTTCCTTTTGCATCTATTGGAGGTCTATTTATGGCGTTTAATAGTCAGCAACTCTCCAAATTGAATGCTGGCTTCCATTTAATATTGTGTGATATGAGTCGGACTCAGATAAGGTCTACTGCAGTGGTGGGTTGTTTCCGGTTCTGTCCGGTTCTTTAGAACCGGTAGTAAAAGGGGCAGGAGGCTCCACCCACCCACCCGGACATCATAATTGACAATATGCACATGCGTGAGCAAAGCAAGCACACGGCGCTTCCGTTACGAACTGGTAGTAAAGGTAAGTAGAACCCACCCCTGGTCTACTGCATTACAAATTATTCTTTTTCTCACTAATCAACAATGATTTCACCACTTTACAAAATCAGGATAAATCCTGTTAGATTCCTAGCAATTCTTTCTTTAAAAATCCATGTAAATGGATATCTGTGGATAATAACTGCAAAGATACTTACGTTAGGATCAACTCAGAAGCAAATACAATGAAAAATTTTCTTTTGTCCTTAGTTTAATTTCTTTTAATTTTCAGTTTCAAGAATGCTTGGTTGTGTGTATACATTTATGCATGTACAATGTATATGTGGGTGTATATATATGTATATATATAAAATTTTCAGTATAAAATACTGTATATAACATATAAATAAAGTGAAAACTAGACAAAAGGACCACGTGTGGTGCATTATTTGGTAATTCTTGGTAAAACAGAAAGCAGGGGAAGTCCATCTGTCAGCATTCTGATTCTGCCATAAAAAGACGAGGCTTGACTTTTCACCTAGTTATTTCTCTGTAGATAATATCCCCTAGGAGATGGGATGGTGGGGGGAACATTCCTGTGGGGTGAGGTCAGAAGCTGGGGAGACTGACTTGGAAGATGGCCAATGAGAAGATGAGAATTGGGGAACGGAAAGGGAAGGGTTTGGGGGTCAGAGGGTTAGAATCAGCTACGACGAAGTCGGGGCCAGATCTGTCGTACTCAATAAATGGAATATTTCAGCAAAGATTAATTGGGAGTGCAATTTATTTGAGATGACATTGCAACCTGACACCATCTTTCATATAGACGTACATTTTGTGAGAAAGTGTGGAAAGCTAACAATACTTATCCTGCTGAGGAGTAGATTAAGGAATGACAGCATAATTTATTAGGATGCCAGCCAGGCAGAAAATGTATTTACAGTATACATTCTGTTGCTTCAGAGAGATGTATGAAATGAATGGATAAACAATTAAAGGGAAGCATACGGTGTCCTAACACTGAGACTGGTTTGGAATGTCCTGTTCCAATAAACCAGTGGGTTGGAGTTTTGGGAACATCACATTAGTATCTCATTATTTTAAGATGTAATTAATGCAAGAGTTTGTTTGTTTATTGGGCAGACTATAAGATATGTTGCAAGGTTTAAGGTGGAAGTGTAATGTTTTGGAGTGGACACTAAGTCAAATGTTTTCTCTTATGTTCTATGGTGGCATCATTTGATTCATTCTTAAGATTGGTAAAAGAAATAAAGGTTAAAGAATGTGATGTCAAATTATATTCTAAAAACATTGAACCTATCAAAAAACAAAGAGCTTGATTTACTGTGCATGAGCTATAGCTAAAACTATTGTTTTATTCTGGAGAAAACTATTACACATGATTTAAAACCCCAGAGAGAAGGCATGTGTTCAGTTTCTAGGTATGAACAGGTCTTTTACTGACAAAATGGAATGTCTGATCACATTATCCTCCATTGCCAAGGTTTAAGATCTGAACTTTTAGTTCTGTAAAAATTTATTTTGAGAGGGATTTTCTGTCTTTTCATTTTTGTTTGTGCCTTTGCATTTTTCTTGTCATTCATATGCACACACGCACGCATGCACACACACACTCTAAGTAATGGATTTTTTAAAGTTATAATTTTGTTGAATAAGCTATAATTGGGTGGGGACATATTTTTGGTTAAGCCCTTAATGGTGGCTTACAAACCACAACGACTACATTTCTGTATTATACCAAAACAACCTTTTCACACCCCTTTTGGCATAACACAATGTGTGAATCTATTTCTGAGAAATTCATAACAATAGGAATGGACTCTGGGACGGGATAGTCTGCTCTGGAATATTTTAAGCAGAAATCGGATTTTTCTGTGAAGCGTTAGCATGTTGAAATTGTCTTAAGTGTAATTTATTTATGCTTTGTTGTTGTTAGTTGCGAAGTCATGTCCGACCCATCGCGACCCCATGGACAACATTCCTCCAGGCCTTCCTGTCCTTTAACATCCTCTGAAGTCCATTTAAGCTCACGCCTACTGCTTCAGTGACTCCATCCAGCCACCTCGTTCTCTGTCATCCCTTTCTTCTTTTGTCCTCAATCTTTCCCAGCATTAGGCTCTTCTCCAGTGAATCCTTCCTTCTCATTAGGTAGCCAAAGTATTTGTTATTTATGCTACAATTTGTTTATAGTTTGCTTAGATACAAAAAAGAGAGAGAGAGAGAGAGACAACCATAAAGAGATTCCTGCCAATCAAAATGTTTATTTTCCTGTATGAGATTAAAAATTGGTTTTACTCACTGTTGAGAACAGGAAGTTATTAGAGAGGCTGCATTTATAAACTATCTCTGCTTGTTACAAAAGGTCTAATGCCTGACTCACAGGTTTATGGTTTGGCTGTTACATTTCCCCAGTTACGTAGAGGTAACATTCACTTCTTTCCTCCATGAACACAATTGTGACCGTTGAACCAAACAGCCTGTTGTTCCTTTTGTGCACCCTGAACCACCTCCACACTCAACTTGCCAATATTATAGGGAGAAGCATGAGAATAAAGTCCTGTATCTGCCAGCTTCTTTTGAAACTTCTATTGCCAAATGATGGGTTTAAGCTGTGGTAGTGGTACTCAGCTGGCTCACGGCTGTCTTATCTCTCTCTCTTTTGATAACATGCCTCATCTTTTCCAAGCAGCATATAAATGTATGGACATACAAATCAGGATTACTGTGAAAATGCAAGAAATGATTTAAAGAGGGTTTTAAAATGCATACAAAGTTCTGAATTTGTATTAGGTAAAATGGGCTTATTTAATACAAAGCACATCAGGTATTTTTAAGTGAGGAATCCACTGGCATCAGTTATTGTCGATGATAACATGCCTGAGCCGTTGTAACAAAAGTCCAGGAAATGTGAGAAAACCAGCATTGTAAGAATGACAGTGGCAGAGTGGTTAGAATGGAGTTCTGCAGGCTACTTCTGCTGACTGCCAGCTGCCAGTAGTTCAGCAGTTCAAATCTCACCAGGCTCAAGGTTGACTCAGCCTTTCATCTTTCTGAGGTCGGTAAAATGAGGACCCAGATGGTTGCGGACAATATGCTGACTCTCTAAACCTCTTAGAGAGAGTTGTAAAGCACTGTGAAGCTCGCAAGCATTTGTTGCTATGTGTGCTTTACCAACTTTACACGGAAATTCTGATTAGGTGCAGTTGAAATGGCCATTCTTCTATTCCAGGAGTGACAATCTCAAGGCCCGGGGGCCAGATACGTCCCCCGCGGTACTTAGATCTGGCCCGCGGGGCTGCCCTGGAAACAGCGAAGGATCGGCCTGCAGTGCTCCTGCCAGTGAAAATGGGCTGGCTGAAACCCTCTGCCATGTTTCTCTCTGAAACCCTCTGCCATGTGCAGCCCTCCCGAGCTCTGTTTTCACTGGCAGAGGGTTGCAGGAGGCCTTGGCAGCCGGAAACGGAGCTCGGGAGCCAATTTTTGCTGGCAGAGTGTTTGGGCCACCATAGGCGCCCCCGACAGGAATGATGTTGAGCTGGCCACACACACCCTGCCCCCCACCCCCCCGAGGTCAAACACAACCCTGATGCAGCCCTCAATGAAATCCAGTTTGACACCCCTGTTCTATTTCATTAGATAATTGCAAAATATTGTTAGCAAAGTGATAGATTTTTGGTAGCATTATTTAATAAGATGATGCAAGCTTCCAGTGGGGAAATGAATGGCAGGTTCCAGGATTTAGGTAAATGAGAAAAGAAATAGAATGAAGGCAGAAAAGTATATTTGTCTCATTTTAATTTTTTCTACTAAATAAATACTAAATAAAAGCCAGGTATTATTAAATTACATAATAAATTCCAGGTGTAGGATCTCCTGCTTGAGCAGGGGAGTGGACTAGAAGACCTCCAAGATCCCTTCCAGCTCTATTCTGATTCTGATTCTGATTCTAACTAGAACAATCTACATCTTCTTAGTCTTCTGATGGCAAATCTATTGTCCCTATGACAGCTTGACTACCAGCATCTTATTTGCATTACAAGACTACTAATAATTATACAGTCCCAAAGAGCTCAAACCACGCACAACCCAAAACAGTCTGAATGATGCTGAACCATACTTGAAATATGTATTTGGTACAGTGTGTGGTTCACATGAGATGCTTTGATTTCTGCAGGCTGCCAATAAGTGTGTCCAAAATGCTTCTATCATCTTTTTCTAAAAGAGAAAGGATAATAAACATTAACAGATGCCGTGTTATTGAATGTTGCCACCCAGAATTACTTTTTGTGATATGGGCAGCTGTACAAATTCAATAAATAAATAAATAGAAGTTTATTACTGAAATGCAGGAAAGTTCTGTTCGTAGTCAAATTCTCAGGGCATTTCTTATTCTTAAGGTCAGTACTTGATAATGAGATGGGGAGGGAAGAAATTTTAAAAAAATTAATTGCATGTAATAACTACTTCCTGGCTTGCAAGAATTTTGGGCAAATGTATGTGTTCAATAACTTTCTAAAAACAAAAAGTAAAAAGACCTTCCACAAAAAGATAAGGCAGAGAAGAACTTTTGTGGATCCTGAAGAACTGAACCTGAATATTTCATTAGGTTGGAGGTCTAGATAGGCACTGGCTGAAGCAGTGACTACATGCAACAATGAAACTGAATGGAATAGGCTTCTCTTCTGGATCCCAATCAGTGGTGGGTTTCAAATTTTTTTTATTACCGGTTCTGTGGGTGTGACTTGGTGGGCGTGGTATAGCTTGGTGGGCATGGCAGGGGAAGGATACTGTAAAATCTCCATTCCCACCCCACTCCAGGGGAAGGATACTGCAAAATCCCCATTTCCTCCCAATCAGCTGGGACTTGGGAAGCAGAGAATAGATTGGGGCGGGGCCAGTCATAATTTTTACTACCAGTTCTCCAAACTACTCAACATTTCCAGTACCAGTTCTCCAGAACTGGTCAGAACCTGCTGAAACCCACCTCTGATCTTAATGTGTTACTACCTCCATTCAAACCCCTTCTTCTTCTGGAACTGAGTACACTAAACCCCAAGATGTCAACTTTGACATCTCTCCCTTGACATTAGGTGACTCAAGGCCTTCATCAAGGGCTTTATAGCATTCCAAGAAAAGCTCCTTTGATGCCATGATAAATTCATGATATAAAAATGTCACAATTTTTGAATTAAATGATCTGCAGCCATATCAAACTTTTGAAATTTCCCCTAGCTGTGGCCATCTCTCTGTCAGGAGGGGAAAAAAATATTCCCTGAACCGGTACAAAAAGTATCAGCTTCAACAGAAGTAATTCTCTGAGCAGAAATTATATCAATCTGATTTTGGTTACCTTTTTTTTTTTTTTTTACTGTGGCATCAAGTCAGACTTGATTCTAGGCAATTATCTGCACTGGTTCCTGCAGTTTTCTTGGCTGGGTTTTGGAAAGTAGATTGCCGTTGCCTCATTCCTAGGGCTGAGAGTGTGTGACTGGCCTAAAGTCATTCAGCTGACTAGATTACACAGTCTCCCAGTTTCTATCCCGATGCCTTAACTATTGCAGTAAACTGGCTCTCTTCTGAGGCTGAACCGGGCTGAAATCCAGCAGGTTCTGACAGGTTCTGGAGAACCAGTAGCGGAAATTTTGAGCAGTTTGGAGAACCGGTAGTGGAAATTTTGAGTAGTTCTGAGAACTGGCAAATACCACCTCTAGCTGGCGCCAGAGTGGTGTGGGAATGGAGATTTTGCAATATCCTTCTGTCAGGAGTGGGATGGGAATGGAGATTTTGCAGTATCCTTCCTCTGCCATGCCCACCAAGCCACACCACACCAACCAAGCCACATCTACAGAACCGGTAGTAAAAAATGGATTTCATCACTGGGCTAAACATATTAAATTGAATGGGATAGTACCAATATCTTCAATCTATGCCAAAGAGGAGAAATAACTTACCATATACTGTCAAGGTACAACTACATTTTTCTTTCCCAAGCTCATTCTCAATTAGTATGGAGTACTCGCCGCTATCTTTGGCAGTGCATGTGGGAATCATCAGTGTACAGACACCGCTGGTTGAGTTGTACCAGAATTTGGAATGGGCTGTGATATTGACATCGCCCTTGTACAATGTAACCTCTGGGCGGGGGTTTCCTAAGAAAGCACAGCTCATGGTACAGTCATGGCCTCGCCACACTAGGTGGTTCTTCAGAGGAGTTATAAAATGGGGAGCATGGCTCCAGTCCTTCTCATGGTACTCCTTCATCTTGACATGGAAAAGTTCTGTCAACAAAACAACAAGATTGATTATGGGCTCCAAAAGAGAATTCATTTCATCAGCCTGTTTGTGTACATCTCTGTTATATATTGGCAGGAACACTTTGCAAAATCAATCCTCCAGTTTCCTCAAAGGTTCCCCCCCTCCCCACTTATAAAACAGATTCCTTTCTTTTGTCTTTATTTTTAGGTTGCTTTAGAATTACTTTATTCCACCTTACTTCCATGGCCTACAAGATGACACAAACATATTTTTTTAAAAAAATCTAAACAGATTATTATTATTATATCATTGGAGAAATACCAGGGCCTGAAGGAAGAATGAGAGAGGATGTGGAAAATAAAGGCCAAAGTGGTTCTGGTGGAGGTAGGGCTGTGACTCATAAGCTGGGAGAGTGGCTCCAACAGATCCCAGGAACAACATCAGAACTCTCTGTCCAGCAGAGTGCAGAGTAGAGCAGCCGCCCCCAACCTTTCGAGTATCATAGACGGGTTCCATGGAGAGAGGTTTTTCCGTGGACTGGAGGGGGCATGGTTTCATGTGCTGACTGCTTCTTGTGAATGAGGCTTTGCTTGTTTGAATAGCACAGTTTCTGGCATGTCGTGGCTCGGCACTGGTCCTCAGACTGGGGATTGGGGACCCCCGGTGGAGAGAACAGATAAGATCTTAGGCAGAACCCTCAAATAACCCAAGATTGAGAAAGATACATACTACCCACAAGTGTAAAAAGGGAATTTTTATATACCTACACACACACATATTCGTTTTACCTCTGTGTGTCTCTTTCTGCCTCTCTTTCTGTCTCTCTCTCTCTCTCTGTCTCTCAGTCTATCTGTCTCTCTCTCTCTCACACACACACACACAAACAATCAAATCAAATTTTCTCCACAGCAGCAACCCAGCTGTCATGCCTAAGGCAACCATAGAATTCACCATCTTCTGCTTTTTATGCCAGCAGCGTCACCACTACATTATACTGGCTCTCTTGTATAGCCATCCTTCTCACCAAGGACACTACTAGACAGTTGTTCCCACTGTTCCTGTTTGGTAGCTTGGGCTGAAAGAGAGTGACTGGTCAAAAGTCATCCTCTGGCTAACAAGACTAAGGATGGCCTCAAATGTGGGTCTCCCAAGTCCAGCATCTTAAACATCACCCCACATTGCTTCTAATTTCTTTTGGGTAGTGTTTGAAGCTTATCTTGCTGCTGCAAAATGGCAGAATTTATTTGTTCCTGTTTTTTCCTTGGTAACTTTTGTTGTTGCTTAAAAAAATACAACATTGCAGTTCCTATCATTAGATTATGATTTATAATCTAAAAATCTCCTATTTGGATATGGCTTTCCTTTCAGAGTTAATTGAAGTGTGAAAAACCTGGGAGACTGCAGCCTGCACAGTGAAAAACTAGTTATTCATACACATCCCTCAATCCCTTTGTAAGAAATGTATAAGACATATATATCCCACTGAGGAGAATTTGGCTGAAATATCCTTGTCTGAAAAAAAAAAAGCCAAATCATTCTCTTTATTTATTTATTTATTTAGTATATACCCAGCTTTCTTCAAAATGAAAAAAGTCTTCTGCAGTCACGACATAAGCCTAAGACTGAAAATCAGGCTTGTCAGATGTTACATCTTTTCTATCCTGCTCTACGGAGTAGAGAGTTGGTCTCTGACAGAAAACCACTTGAAGAAACTAGAAGCATTTGAAATATGGATTTACAGACGGCTGTTATGTATAAGCTGGGTTAACAAAATCACAAATGAGGAGGTGATAAACCATCTGGGAAAGCAAAGGGAAATAATCAAAGCTATTAAAAAGCAAAAGTTAGACTATTTTGGACATGTGATGTGACACCCAGAAAAATACGGCATCCTTCACTTAATCCTCCAGGGAAAGATTGAAGGCAAATGAGGTCCAGGCAGAAGAACAGCATGGCTTCAATACCTAAGGGACTGGTTTGGACAAAACTCAGCAGCACTTTTTCATGCGGCTGTTGACAAAAATAGAATTGCCAACATGATCGCCAACGTCCGATGACGGTTATGGCACAAGAAGAAGAAGAAGACACCCAGCTTGAGAGTACATTTGGCAAAATGATTATTCAGTCATAGCACCTTCCTCTCTAACAAACTAAACAACCTATTATTTTAAACCAGCAGTGTACACCAGTAATATAGCTATTGTCAGCTATCCAACAGGTCCTTCCATTTCCACTTGCATGAAATGCAAAGTAAAAATGCAAAACATAGTTAGATCCGTTGAAACATGCCACAAAAAAAAAAAATCTTTTGCTCTAATTATCGCTATAGAGACATCCATACCTACCTATATCTTTATTGATATGCCAGGAATCTTTTGAATCCAAAGGATCACTGTCACCAATATCATTGCGGGCAATCACCCGGAAGAAATATTTCCTGCCAGGAAGCAGACCAGTGACAGTGTACTTGTTACTGTACACTTTTTCTGCTGCAGTGAACCAAGTGGCAGTGCTAGTGTCACGCTTTAGAATGACATAATGGGCATTGTCATCCTCCTTCACATCTGGAGAATGGTCCCACTTCAGTGTTACAGTGTTTGGCACTTCTTCATAGAGGTTCAGATTAGTAGGTGGCCTTGGGAAGTCTAAGATAAAAACATAAAAGGTGAACCAGAGCTTTTTTTCTCTTTTTAGGCATCCATCAGTTAGTCCCTGACAATAATTATAAGATATTTTTTTTTATTTATTTCTTGAATTTGTTTGCCACCCATCTCATTGTGAGGTGATTCTGGGCAGCTTACAACATTAAATCCTTGTTTTTTAAAATATATCTTTGATGATCTGGCCGTAAAGAGTGGCAAATTATCCAAAACAAGCATTGTAATGTATACTGCCCTTCCCCGATTGGCTGACATTATGGGTGTTTTATATTGTTGGTCCATGGTTCATGAGCAGAAATATAGACCTTAGCATTAGCTACTCAGAATCATAAAAATCAAAGAATGTAAAGTGCTCTCTAGAGTTGAAAAAGACTGATTAAAACAAATTAAAAACAAAAATTATCAATATGTCTTGGATTATTGCTTAATCATTAGTATCTAGCCATTCTTAATCTATCAGAATGGACCTGGAAGGGACCTTGGAGATCTTCTAGTCCAATCCCCTGTGCAAATAGGAAACTCTATACAATTTGAGACAAGTGGTATGTCCAGTCTTTTTAAAAACTTCCAGTGATGAAGCACCCACAAACTCTGAAGGCAAGTTGCTCCATGGATTAATTGTTCTCACTGTTAGGAACTTTCTTCTTAATTCCAGATTGCTTCTCTTCAAATATGTGTTTTCTTAAGCTTCTATAGTCTCATCCACAAAGGAAACATTCCCTGCCCTCATCCTAAATTGTGGTTCTTGAAAGAGAAATAAAACAAGAGTGGGTGTTTTTGCTTAGAAGGACTTTTGATCTTGGATCTAATAAATTCCTGGGCTGAGATGTTATCAGAGGCAGCATGGACCTTAATATTTAGTGCACATTAATCTGCAATATTATTCTTTTTTTGCCTTGGATTAGATTGGATTGGATTGGATTGGGATTGGATTGGATTGGGTTGGGTTGGGTTGGGTTGGGTTGGGTTGGAGAGGAGAGGAGAGGAGAGAGAAATAATAAATAGAAAACAGAATAGAAATAGAAATAATAGAATAGAATAGAATAGAATAGAATAGAATAGAATAGAATAGAATAGAATAGAATAGAATAGAATAGAATAGAATAGAATAGTTCTTAATTGCCAAGTGCGATTGGACACACAAGGAATTTGTCTTTAGTGCATAAACTCTCAGGAGTCGGGGTGATGTGAGGAGAGAATGCCTGAGTCAGAAATTATATTTCCCTACCTCCTCAGCATGGACAGTGAATCCTCATTGCCCCCTTTGGCTAAATCAATAGATGGGGCAGGATACACCTCCCCACTTTCCCCTCCTTCTGATCTTTTACCTGTCACTCGGACATGGATGTCGTAGTGGGTTTCTCCAGAGTCATTACTCAGCACGATCCGATAGAGTCCAGAATCAAAGCGTTTGGTGCTATGGATGAGGAACTGGGAGTGATGCTTGCCTTTCGTAATGCTTTCTCTCCCCCTTGTGGGAACCCCCTCTTTTTGCCACACAACGTTGGGAGGAGGAGAGCCCTGTTGAGACAAATCAGGTTGAAAGGAAGCAGGAGAGGGATCGTCTCATGCCTGGGTTTTTTTTACCCTAGTCTTTTAATCAAACATTTTCTCTCTTTAGAATTCTGCTCCTTTATAAGGAGGGAGATGGAGGAAAAATAGGAGAATAAGATGAGCAGGAAATTTTCTGGATCTTGCTATTTCCACATTGTGGGGTTTTTTGTTCTTTTTTAAAATGCATCCTACAGGATACTGAAACTTTTACATATAGAAGTTTCCTCAGAAGAGGAAATCTTAGTGTGGGGAAGTGAACAATCAAGGCAGGTGGAGGAAAAATCATCAAATTAATGGATTACTATCTCCTCCTCCTCCTCCTCCTCCTCCTCCTCCTCCTCCTCCTCTTCTTCTGACTGATTTTATGTCTTTTTCCTAATCCTCCCCCTGCCCCCCTTCATTCAATATATTGTCATGAGAAAAACAAATTATTTTTCCCAGAGGTTGGTATTGCTTGCTTGGAAATGATTTTACAAAGAACTTATAAGACACCAGTGCTTCAATCCTGTTTTCAAGAAACTCTCTCAGCTGA
The DNA here is from genome assembly GCF_059756535.1 of Pantherophis guttatus. Taxonomy (NCBI): domain Eukaryota; kingdom Metazoa; phylum Chordata; class Lepidosauria; order Squamata; family Colubridae; genus Pantherophis; species Pantherophis guttatus. Next base: position 102,807,971 of record NC_142063.1, read on the forward strand.
GTCTTATCACCCCTAACCACCAAGTAGGTTATTTGAGGCTGTTGTGATTAAAGGACCACCTGAAGCAATTGTTACATCCTTATATCCAGCCCAACTACTCTGTGAAACAAGCAGCAGAGTAACAAGGACTCCTGAATCATAAAATTTCAGGCTAAAATTAGAGAATAGTAAGGAATCTCTATTGTGGAAAGCTTGGCCTGACACAACAATGAAGTCTCCTGGTGTAGATTTGAGCAGCAATTACAGGGTTCATAAAATCCTAATTAATCCAATATCCCAACTGGCATTAGTCTCTCTTACAGATTAGGAATAGGAAAAGCAGCAGCTTAAATATGCATAGTTTCCCATTAAAATAGTTATACACATACAAGCTGCCACCTCTTCTTAACAAGCTTCTTTTTCTGGCCTGAATAGGTTTCATATATGAACCTGTCAACCTCAGAAATCATATTTTACATCGCACATATCTGAGATTTTTACTTTTAAGTAGCAACTACAGTGGCATGCTGTTTAAAACAAAAATGAAAACATACACTGTCAAATTAAAACCAATCCCAGTAACAGTAACAATAACCACACAAAACTACAAAACAAAAACATAAGAAACAATATAAAGGAAAAAAAGAGCAATGAGAACAAGGTGCCATCATACAGAAACTTACTAAAAGATTTCTAAAGTAATCCAGTTTTTAACATTTTCTGAATATCCAGCACAGAAGTGGACAGCTTGATCCCTTTGAGAAGCTTCCGCTTTCTAGCCTGGTGCCTTAATTACTAGATCAAACTGGTTTCAATATCTTTATAGTATACATGGCTATATCTTAAGATATATCCAGTTGTGACCAACTCAAGAAGCTGGTGCTCATCTCTGATTCTCAGCTGACAAAGCCTATCTTGTCCCCAGAAGTGCTTCTGTCATCATGTGGCCAGCATGAAAATATGGAACACTGTTACTTTCCCACCATAGTGGTACCTATTTATCTACTTGCATTTGCATGCTTTCGAACTGCTAGATGGGTAGGAGCCGGGGCGAGGACTGGAGCTCTCTCTGTCATGGGTCTCAAACCCAGGCTGTCAGCTTTCCAGTTGACAAGCTCAGCATCTTTAACCATTGAGCCATCGTACAGTCAGATATAGGATGGATATAGATATACAGATGTAGATACTCATATAGATAGTTATATAGATATCTATATAGAAAATAGATGTATCTATAGGATATATCTATATCTTATATCTATATAAATTATCTATATCTGACAATGGCACTTGAGTGTCTCAGGCCAAATATCTTCAAATATCTCCTCCCATCATTTTCTATTACAGGTAGTCCTCATTTAGCAACTACAATTGGGACCGGCAACTTGGTCATTAAGTAAAGTGATCACTAAGTGTAACTGTGACTGTGTTTACAATCTTATTTCAGATTTTCTTTGTTTTATAGGCCTATGAAGGTTGCAAATGCGAGGATTGGCCATAAACCTAATTTTCACCATTACTATAATTGCAAATGGTTTCTAAATGAGGCAATCAATAAACTAGGACTACTTCTAACCAGAGATGCTAGAAATTGAATCCTGGCTCTTTTCCATGTAAGTTATTTACTATACCAACATTCCAGCTCTTTATGCTCAAAATCTCACCAGTCTCAATTTGACTAATTTCCAAAGATATGGAAATGCAACATTTTTAAATGTAATAGTCCAGATAAAAAAAGGACAACTTACAGTAAAGGAAGCATGAATACAGAGAGCAGTCCCAGCCCGAACCACCATATGATTCTTTAGTCTGACAGTCAGATCAAACTTTGGAGCAACTACACCAGAAGTGGGGAGGGGAGAGAGAGAAAGAGGGAGAAAAAGAGAGAGGGGGGGAGAGAAAGAGAGAGGGAGGGAAGGGGGAGAGAAAGAAAGAGGAAGGGAGGGAGAGGGGAGAGAAAGGGAGAGGGAGAGGGAGGGGAAAAAAGAGAGAATGAGAAGTTTGGAACATTGGAAATCCTGAATCAGATTATTCACTTATTTAGGGCAGTATTGCCAGTATTTGGCTATTAGTTTGGTCTTGTGGGTAAAATTTAGCTTTTTGTATGCACAGCAAATAGTCTACCAGTGAGATGTTCATCAAAAAAATGCCTGAATAAACAGTACGGTCTATTTATACTGTTACCACCTTTTATATTCCTTCCATTCCAATAGCAAAATTGTCAGATTAATTCAGAAAGAACATTTAGACTATATATTCAAGGGTTATCACAACTGAGCCGCAATGCAGCACATGTAGAGATGGGAGACAAACTAAGGGACGAACTAAATAAAGTTGCAGGCACACAAGTATTTTCCACTTGTTTTTTTGTGTGTATTTTTACGTATTCTTGGCCTAAACTTAATTTAATTATAATTTGCTTGTTTGACAAGATAGAAATATCCTTCCTATGTGGAGAGACAAAAATATACCTAGCTGATTTTTTATTTGAGAAAAAAGAACAACTTTGAGAGAGAGAGAAGAAATGAGCAATGCTTCTTATTGATAAAGAATATTTCCCATAGTGGCCGCATGCACAGATACAATCTAGATATCATAAAGATGCCAAAACATATGGTTTTTATAAAGAACCAACAGAATTGGACCAAATTTTAACAGGACCAGAGAATAAACTGATTTAAAAATTCTGTAACTATTTATTGACTATTAGAATGGAAGAGGAGCAAGTAAAAAAACTATGATAGCATGGGCTAAAAATTTTGGGTATTCCATAGAATTGGACAAATGGCAAAAGTTGTGGGACAGAAACTATAAATTGACATTGTCCACTGCATATAAAGAAAATGTATACAAAATGTTTTATAGATGGCACTTCCCACCAGCAAGATTAGCCAGAATGTTTAAGGATATGTCAGCCAAATGCTGGAAGTACAACCAAATCTCGGGCACGTATTACCACATGTGGTGGACATGTTCAAAAGCAAAAAAATAGTGGATTAAAATACACATCTGGCTAGAAAAAAATGATAAAGGAACATATAGATCTAAAACTGGAAATATTCCTGTTGGGCATCATACCAGACAAATATAATAAAAGAAACGCATATTTAATAGTACATGTGTTAACAGCAGCCAGAATCATGTTCACAGAAAAGTGGAAGGGCGAGGAGATCCCCACAGAAGAAAAGATAATAACAAAAATTTTAGCATGTGCAGAAATGAATACACTAACATTTGAAATTAAAGAAAAGGAAGACATTTTGCAATATGGGATCTGTTCTATCAATGGTTAAATAAGGGAAACAGGAGTTAGAATCTTGAAGATCACAAGAGAAAGATTTATCTCACTATTGGATTGTTTATTGTAACATTAATTTTGATTAGTATTACTAATTAATATGTATTAATGTTATGAGGGAAAAGCACTGTTATTTTGAAACTACCATTAGAGAATATTATTATTCTTATTGGACTATGACGAATATTAGTCCAAAGAACTTTAAACCGGCAACACTCTGTATATATGGATTTTGAACATGTTGCTCTTTTTTAATGTATATTAATAAAAAAAATTAAAAAAGAATATTTCCCTCAAAACATATTAATGGTTCTTTAGGATTTGGAACATAATTTATTTGGATGAACCTAACATAAGAAGGAAAAAAATTATTTATTTATTTATTTATTGGTTCGATTTATATGCTACCCTTCTCTGGAGACTCAGGGCGGCTTACAATGTGTTAAGTAATAGCCTTCATACTTTTGTATATACCTGCTTAGTAGGGCTTTCGGCCCCCCCAAGCGGTGTTCTTTTTTATACAAAGTCAGCTTATTGCCCCCACAATCCGGGTCCTCATTTTACCTACCTCGGAAGGATGGAAGGCTGAGTCAACCTTGAGCCTGGTGAGATTTGAACTTGCAGTAATTGCAATGAAAAATGAATACAATAAGAGAATAACAGAATTGGAAGGGACCTTGGAGGTCTTCTAGTCCAACGCCCTGCTCAAGCAGGAGACCCTATACCAGTGATGACTAACCTGTTTGCCATCGCATGCCAGGAAGGAGGGGCGGGGGAGGTTTGCACGTGCATGTGCCCACACCCATAATTCTATATGCCCCGCCCTGCGTATGCATGCATGACCTCCCCTCCCCGCCCCCGCTCCTGGCACACAATGGCCCAGTAGGCCCGTTTTTCTTTCTCACCTGGTTCCAGATCCTCTCTACACATCTGGGGAGGGCAAAAACAGCCTTCTCCACCCCCTTGGAGGCCCGAAACGGCCCGTTTCCCAACTTCCGGTTGACAGGAAGTGACATTTTTTGTTGTCCCCAGCCTCCAGAGACTCCTAGAGAGGCTGAGCTGGCGTGCCAGGTGACATGGCTCCATGTGCCACCTGTGGCACGCGGGCCATAGGTTCGCCATCACGGCCCTATACCATTTCAGACAAATGGTTGTCCAATCTCTTAGATTTGTTGACCAAATATTTTCTGGATTTGTAAATTCCATTCATATGCTGTATCATCTTCTAGATCAAACTCAGTATCTCTCACTTTCAGCAAAAGAGTTAACATACCAGCAGTCAAGGCATGCTTGTATGAAGGCTGGATAAGTTTTACCTGGAGGGGGCATGGCCAGAATGCCTTCTTTCAGCTCAATCGGTTCTCCCACTCCAGCTTCATTGACAGCTCTGATGCGGAAGAAATACTTCTGCCTCTCCTGCAGACCTCCCACTGTGTAACTGTTACCAGAAATTGGGATCTTGGTACACTTGGACCATTCCTTGGTGTCCTCAGGTCGCATCTCCAGTATGTACCCTGAAGGTGGATCACCCTCATCAGGTTCTTGCCATGCCAACGAAATGCTGGATTGGGAAGAATCAGCCACGTGCAATCCCTTCACCAGCCCAGGAGGCTCTGGGTCAATAGCAAACACCAGTAATTAATACACAGTTGTAAGTTATTGGGAAAAAAAGGAACATGTTATTTGAATGGATGGACCATTCAAGCTTTCAAATCCAGTGGAGTTGGTTGGGTTTCTGCCTCTCAAATTCATGAGAGTCATCCGGTCCAAGACATTTTGTGTGTGAAGAATTGGTAAATTTACAGTTACTGAGCTATGCTAGCCTTCGGGCCAGTTTATATAGGCATATTCTTGACTTGATATGTTAGAAGAATATATTATCAGACAGAAATTCAGTATATTACCCCACACAGATAAAGCTCTGTGAACTACTTGAAAAAAGACAGTGGAAAAGAATGCAAGAATGGCTTATAAATCAGTGATGGCCTACTTCCTCATTTATACGTGGAAATGTAGAATAGACGCCAATTTTGCTATACTAACAGACATTCTTTAAAGCAGTCAGATTTCATGGGAAAGTTGGTACATTTTAGCAGGTGACAGGATCTTTCCAAAATGGAAATTTTACCCTTAGATGTTAGTATCTGCAGGCTCTCCCTAGCAAGGAATTTTGGAAAGCTAGCATGAAACACACAGTGTCCTTGGAAATCACCATCAGAACGTTAGTATTCACCTCTTAATTTAGTTTATAACCAAATACCCTACGCCTCTTGTGTCATGTTCCAATCTTCATTTCCGATGGCCTACCAGGTGTTGTTGAACTACAATAACCCTCAGCCCCAGCCTGCAGTGATGAAGGACAGCTATTTTAACAATTGCTGGACATTTATTTATTTATTTAGCGTATGGCTTCTCACACACAGTATTAAAACACTTCATTTTAATTGCTGGACAACTCAGTCTTCTTCAGTGCCTTAAACCAGGACAATAGCTATCATTAGGAGACAGATTGATCTTAGCCCCATTAGTCTGAGCTTGGAAGATACATCAGAGGTCAGGTTAAAATGTTTTAGGAAATATTTATTTCAGGAACCTGGAATCATTTTGCCATCACTTGGCTTGTATTGTTAGTTTATCATTATTACAAGATCACAGACTTACAATAAATAGATACTGCAGTAATTGCAATAAAGATTGATTGATAGATGTATAATTGGGCCAACACCACCCTTAGGCCGACTCAATATTATTTGAATGAGCATCGTGTTGTCACATGTTAAAATTTAAATGTGACATTACAAAATGGAAATGAAGCAATCAGCAGCAAGTAACAATAAGCTGCCACAATCAACTTCCCTGATTATCCCATTATGTTCTGCTTGTATAATGAACCTCATAAATTCTATAGCACACCCCCCATACCTCCAAACACAAACACACCATACATATACATATTGGACACTAGAAATAAATGAAAAATAGAACCATACTGATGGGATCTTTTGCTACAACTGAGTTGGAAGCACTGCTGGGAAGGCCAGGCCCTGCTCGGTTCACTGCTATGACATGGAACTCATATTCTGCACCTTCCAGTAAACCATCCACTGTACACTTAGTATCTGCCAATAAAAACAACATTTTTGAAAGAAATTAGCTTTCGAAATAAATGGCAGAAAGGATTCTGAATTTAAAAAATATTCAAATAAACTTAAAAACTTTAAAAACTTAAAAACCTGGTCATAACGAAGTAGCATCTATATTTATATAGTAGTATCTATATTCAAATATAGATGGATGATAAATGATGATGATGATAGGTAGAGATATAGATACGGTAGATAGACAGATGATATAGATAGATAGATAGATAGATAGATAGATAGATAGATAGATAGATAGATAGATAGATAGACAGACAGACAGACAGACAGACAGACGCAGGCAGGCAGGCAGGCAGGCAGGCAGACAGACAGACAGACAGATGATAGAGAGAGATATAGATTATGTACCATCAGCTTTTCGTGACCACAAAAATAGATCCCTCCCCAATTGGAAGACTCCACATTCTGCTGTAAATAAATCTATTCAATTTTTAAAATTTTCCTGGCTATCCATGATAATTCTCAAGAGTCTTCATCACAAACTTCTAAAGAGACAATAGTTTCTCTATTGAGCTTCTGCAAATTCCAACTTTTACTTTATTTATTTATTTTATTTATGTAATTTATATGCCGCCCTTCTCCCGTAGGACTCAGGGCGGCTTACAAAAACAAAACAAAGAATTACACAAACATTTAAAATCAGTTTAAAATTAAATTAAAATCAATTAAAAATTATTAAAATTATTTGAAGTCACTTTCACATATCATCATAGGGAAAACAATTTCCTGCACTTTTCTGAGCTTTGTAAATAGAGATATTTTCTGGCATTGACCTATTCTAGCATCTGAATATCATTTCCATGGCTTTCATTGCTACTCTACCAAATACAGGTAGTCCTCAATTTGCAACTACAATTGCAAAGCCCAAAATTTATGTTGCTAAGTGAGAAATTTCTTAAGTGAATTTTGTCCCATTTTACGACTTTTCTCACCACATTTGTTAAGTGAATCACTGCAGTTGTTAAATTAGTAACACGGTTGTTAAGTGAATCTAGCTTCCCCATTGACTGCTTGTCAGAATGTAACACAAGATGATCACATGGCTCCAGGACACTGCAACCGTCATATATGTGAGTCAGATGTCAAGCATCTGAATGTAAATCGCGTGACTATGGGGATGCTGCAACGATCAAAAAACATCTGAAAAACGGTCATAAGTCACTTTTTTCAGTGTAACTTCACATACTTCTTGACTGCTAGTTCCTTTACTGTTTGATAGTTGATGCTGTAAAGCAGATCTATCCCCCACTTTAATATTCTATCAATTTTAAAGTTGTTTGCTATTATCATTAATTTGGTCTTCTTTATACTTACTCCTCATCACTATTTCATACTGTGATGTATGATTTTCATTGCTGGTAGATTGTTTGCCATTTTAGCTATCAGAGTATTGCCATCAGCACAGAGTGGGTTGTTTATGCTTATTCCCAGTGGTGGGATTCAGCCAGTTCGCACCACTTCGGGAGAACCGGTTGTTAACTTGCTGAGCAGTTTGGCAAATTGGTTGTTGGAAGAAACCATTAGGGCAGAGAACCAGTTGTTAAATTACTTGAATCCCACCACTGCTTGTTCCCCCATTTTTAAATCCATGCTCCTCTTCTTCCAACCCAGCTTTCCTCAATATATTGTATATTTAGCATATAGGTCCGTGATGGCAAGCCTATGGCATGTGTGTCAGAGGTGGCATGTAGCGCCCTCTCTGTGGGCACGTGAGCTGTTGCCCCAGTTCAGCTCCGCCATGTATGTGCGTGTGCCTCCGGCCGACCAGCCGGTCTTTGGGTCTCTGCCGCACATGTGTGGGGGGTGGGGCGCATGCGTGGGGGCCCCCACGTGCATTGCATTTTGGGAGTTTGGGCGCATACATGCGCATTTGTGCACACGGACACTTTGGGCACTCAGTCCGGAGAAGGTCTGGTCATCATTGATATAGGTGGAACAAGTAATGAGAGAGTATGCAGCTTTGTCTCACTCCTTGGGTGACCTAGAACCAGTTTGTTTTGCCATGTTCTATTTAGATCTATCTAAATGGCCCATCTCTGGCACCGTAAAGCTAATCGCTCTATATTGGCTATCCATACAGTAACAAGAGGACAATCAGAGTGAGATGAATAAAGTCAATTAGAATGGCAATACATGCATTTTGGAAAATCTGAAGGGCTATATGGGAGACAGGTCATCCTGGAGAGGATCTGTCTATGTGACTGCTGAGAGTTGACATGAATTTGAGGGTCTGTCTCTGTCTCTGTCTCTGTCTCTGTCTCTTTCTCTCTCTCTCTCTTTATCTAGCTAGCTAGCTAGCTAGCTAGCTAATCTTCTATTAGAATCTCTAAATTGTATCACATTGTGACATTTTGCTGCCACCTGCTGGGCATAAACACACACATAAAAGAGAATATTTGTAGCTCAGAATTGAAATGAGAGGTTCTTGGTGCCCTCTGAGCTTCCTTGTTTTCTTGCAGAAATTTCATTACCCTAACTAGATAACTTCACCTAGTTTGGGTAATGAAATATCTGCAAGAAAACAAGAAAGCTCAGAGAGCACCAAGGACCCCTCGAAAACACACATTTCAAATTTTGAGGAACTTTCATTCTATTAACTGTAATTTGGAAGCAAATATGGAAGAGGTTTAGAAAGCTAACTCATTAAAACAATAGAGTTTCCTGTGTGTTTTTTGTGTCCTCAAGTCAGTTTTTGACTCCTGGCAAGTGCCTGGCCTAGTCCCTGTAGTTTTCTGAGCAAGATTTCAGAAGTGGTTTGCTATTGCTTCCTTCCTAGAGTTGAGAAAAAGGGCCTGGCCAAAAGTCAACCAGTTGGCTTTGTGCCAATGGTACTAGAACTTACAGTCTCCCTGTTTCTAGCCTGATGCCTTGACCACTAAACCAAACTGGGTCCCATGTTACACAATGGAAATTGCTGACCTTGAATTGGTTCCTTGGATATAGGCACCCAAAGGTTGCTACCTTTCTTCCTTCTTTCCACAATGTAACCTGTGACTGTAGAGCCACCATCGTTAGCTGGAGGATTCCAAGTAATGGTAATAGCCTCTTTGGAAACATCTGTAACTTGAGGTTGAGACGCTTGTCCTGGAGGATCTGGGGGGAAAAAGTTTAAGCGTGATGAAGCAGAACACAAGTAGAAGGAGATTCTTTAATTCCTAATTGCTTTTCTATATTTTTTTTTACACAGAGACCTGATATAGAAGCAACATTCAAGTGTATAAATAGAAACCTGCAAAAATGCCTCCTGAGATAGCCCTAATGTCCTAGAAGAACTATAGCACCATAGAATCATAGGATTCCAGATCCAGAAAGGACCATTAGAGCCAATGACCCCAATCTTCTGCTCCAAATTAAAGCATCCCAGACTGATGGGTGTCTTTTGAAAGGGGAGCCCGCCATATATCAACAAACAATAGAAATCCTGATTTAAAAAGGCCTATATTCTGCATCATCTACTTTGCTGTTAGCAATATAAGAATTCTGTAGGATACCAATGTAAACTTGGCAACAGCAAGCGTTATCTTGGGATCTTTAGCTAACAAAAGAAGATACATCTAGAATTCTTCCGTCTGAACTGAAAATGGGTTAAGAAAAGGGGTGTCAGCGCCTCTGCTGGCATAGAGAGGAGAGAGATAAGCTCTGAACTTTTGCCTGCTAAATCCCTTTGAACCCGGGCTGTTGTGGAAATGAGGGGGGGGGAGACATTCCTGGGAAATGACGAGACAAGAAGTCTGGAGAATGACTTGGAAGATAGCCAATGAGAAGCAGAGATTTGGGGATCGGAAAGGGAGGGATTGGGGCGCAAAAGGTCAGTCTTGTCCGCATCGAGTCATGATCCGGTTGCTGTGCTCAATTAAAGAAAAGATTTCCTTAAAGATTGGCAGTTTGGAAATTCATTTATTTTGAGATAGCATCGAAGTCTGACAAGGGGTTAGTAATTCATTGTGGGTGCTTTAGAAATATTGTAATACAGTGAAATATGATCATATCACGCTGTGTTCCCACTGATGCAGGGACAAGCTTTTCAGTATACGAGAGTTAAATATTCTTTCTCAAGAAATGTAGTGATTAGATTTAGACTATTAAAGACAACTGTATCACTGAATTTCTTTTTGAGTGTCCTCACCTGGCCTTAATCACAAATAAAAGGTAACGGAAAAGGTTTCCCTCCAACATACATGCTAGTCGTTCCCAACTCTAGGGGGCAGTGCTCATCTCTGTTTCTAAGCCAAAGAGCCAGCGCTGACTGATGACAATTCCGTGGTCATGTAGTCGGCATGACTAAATGCCAAAGGGACACGGAACGTTCTAACCTTCCCCGCCAAGGTGGTCCCTATTTTTCTACTTGCATTTTTACATGCTTTCAAACTGCTAGGTTGGCAGAAGCTGGGACAAGTAATGGGAGCTCACTCCATTATGTAGCACTAGGGATTTGAACCGCCGAATTGCCGACCTTTCTGATCGACAAGCTCAGCGTCTTAGACACTGAGCCACCGCATCACAAATAAATGACCCTAATTCAAATAAAATTTTGAGGAAGCTCAAATGCCATTATTCAGTTCCTATGAATGCTTTGGCTCAGCAATTCCATCAAATATATTGAGATGCTTACCAATTGGATTCCCGGCGAAAACTTCCTCTGTTTCTAGGGGTTCACTTGCACCTTCAGAATTCACAGCCAGGATTCGGAACTGGTAGGCTTTCCCTTCTTCCACCTTATCTGTGGCAAATGTGGTATGCTTGCTTTCAATTTCCCCAACTTTGATCCAGGATTTTTTCCCAACTATTTTCCGTTCGATAATAAAGTGGGTCACTTGCTTGCCTCCATTGTCCTTTGGGGCCTTCCATTTCATTTTGATACACTTCCCTGATGTCTCCAAGAATTCCACTTTTCCTTGGGGTGGTTTCGGTTTGTCTGAAGCACAAGGATATTGGTGGTCATGAAATGAAATGATCATTGGAATAGAATTCTTTAGAATTCTTTATAGAATTCTTCATTAGCCAAGTGTGATTGGACACACAAGGAATTTGTCTTGATGCATATGTTCTCAAAGTACATAAAAGAAAAGATGCCTTCATCAAGAATCATAAGGTACAACACTTAATGATAGTCATAGGGAACAAATAAGCAATCAAATCATATTAGGAAACAGTCAATATAAATCGTAAGGATAACAAGGTTACAGTCATAAGGGGGAGGAGATGGATGATAAGAATGATGAGAAGATTAATAGTAATGCAGACTTAATAACTAGTTGAGGGAATTATTTGTTTAGCAGGGTGATGGCGTTTGGGAAAAAACTGTTCTTGTGTCTAGTTGTTCTGGTGTGCAGAACAACTAGTGTGTTCTGGTGTGCAGCGTCGTTTTGAGGGTAGGAGTTGAAACAGTTTATGTCCAGGATGTGAGGGGTCTGTAAATATTTTCACAGCCCTCTTTTTGGAATATTTTAGTCTAGTGTTTGGGGACTCCCATTGATGATGAGGCTTGCCTAATCTGCCTTAACTTCAACATATACAAGCTCCTCATTTGATCACAGGTTGTTTTAAAACTTTTGATTGAACATCAGCAAGTTCCTAGACCATCAGCGCATCAAAGAGCTTAATAGTTCTAAAATTGAGCAGTTGATCTCCCCCGGAATCTGCTGCTAATACTTGCTCTGAATTTCATAGGCTAACTTTCTCCTTCTAAAATTAATTTTACAGCATTAAGAAGTCTTTGTGTTTTAGGTTTAGTCTTTTTCTATTTCTGGTTATTGTCCATCCATTCCAGTTTTCCTCAAACAATTGAATTCAAATGTATTATAGTCAGCAACTATAATTCTCAGCCACTCAGAATTACTTCCAAAAAGAATTGGATAGAATCACCTATTTCTTTCCTATAGAGACCACCTGGGTATCCTGGCAGAAGATACCTTGTCTGCAGGCAAGATGGCAGAAGCAGTGCCATGATCCAAGTCCTGCACCTTTTTTATTTGGAATATATTTTGGAATTGGGTATGGCTAGTCTAGAGAAAAGATGGACTAGAGCAGAATTTCAATATTTGAGGGGCTGCCACAAAGAAGAGGGCATTCTGGCTTTTTGTGTAGTGCGCACGGGTCTGGAATAGACCGGCTGAGAGTCAATCTATTTTCCAAAGCACCTGAAGGCAGGACAAGAAAGAATGGATGGAAACTAATCAAAGGGAGAAGCAACCTGGAACTAAGGAGAAATTTCCCAACAGTGAGAACAACTAACCAGTGGAACAGCTTGCTTTCAGAAGTTGTGGGTACTCCATCACTCAAGGTTTTTAAGAAGAGATTGGACAGTCACTTGTCTGAAATGGTGTAGGGTCTCCTGCTTGAGCAAGGAGTTAGAGTAGAAGACCTCCAAGGTCCCTCCCAACTCTGTTATTCTATTATTCTGTTATATGTGCTTATGACACGAAGGCTTGTACAAAAGGGAAGGGGCTTCAATTTTGGCACCAGTTCTGCTAACCTGCCTGTTTTGCCCTGTGGTCACCTCTGAATCTTGGATTTATGTTTAGAATCACAGATCTATTTAAAGATCACAGATCTATTTAAATACTTCCAAGATTGTGATAAGATAGTAAATTAAAACAATATATAATTAAAAAAAAACAAACACACAGCACTTTTGATAGTTCACTACTTTATATGTGGATGCCCAGAGTTATTACCTCGAACTTACCAATAACGTTAAGGAATAATTGAGCAGTGGCTGATCCACAGTCACTTTTCAGCCTCAACATGATGCTTCCGGTGTCTTCTCTCACACATTTTGTTATGGTGAGCATGGCCTGATCATGGGACCTCTCCATGGTGACCCTCTCTTCTTCAGTCACCTCAATGCCATCTTTAAACCAGGTGACTTTCGGCAAAGGCTTGGCCTTGAAGGGTACTTTAATGAAAGCCGTCTGTCCCGCCTTCACAGTCACTGGATGGGCAGCAAAAGCTTCCAGGAGGGAAGGATCAATAAATGGAGGGTCTTAAGAGAAGAAACAATGGGAAAATAGGTTAGATAGAAGATGGCTATCAGGCTTATGCAAATGTGTCTGTTTCACTGTTCAGTCTTCACCAGTGACAATGATAGACTTTGCTGTACAAGTAGTCCCTGACTTATGACCACAATTGAGCCCAAAATTTCCATTGCTAAGTGAGACATTTGTTAAGTGAGTTTTGCCCTATTTTACGACCTTTCTTGTCACAGTTGTTAAGTGAATCACCACAGTCTTTAAATTAGTAACACGCTGGTTAAGTGAATCTGGCTTCCTCATTGACTTTGCTTGTCAATGCAAAGAAGCTCGCAAAAGCTGATCACATGTTCCCAGGGCATAAATGCAGGCTAGTTGTCAACTGTTCAAATTTTGATCACATGATATGGGGCTGCTGCAACGGTCGTAAATATGAAAAATGGTCATAAGTCACTTTTTCAGTGCCTTTTTAATTTTGAATGGTTACTAAACAAATAGTTGTGAGTCAAGGATTACCTGTAATAGAATTCCTGAGGTAAAATTAAGATCTTTCCAGGAAAAAAATTACAATACATACAAAAGTGAGATCTGAGTGATTTCAACTGCTTTATACTTCACATACAGCATATCAAATGAGTTGTGGGGGTCATTTCACTTATTAACAGGCCTTTTAATGTGACAAACGATCTATATATTTACTGATGGAGTTTTTACATTACATTAAGCATAATAGCTGTATTTGACTTTGGTGTTCTGTAATTTTAGAGGTTAGTATGGCTTGCCATTTAACATGTTATGCAAACCCAACTGTTCTGATTTATTCAACAATGTTTAAAATATGGCTTAGTATGTTGTATGACACAAATGTTGCATGATACAATGTTCAAGCAGAAACTGCACTAAGATCAACAACTAGGTCTGGACTCAGCATCTCAAGCAGAATCTGCTTGATTGAGTTGCTCCCATTTTAAGAGTCTAAACGTATGTATTTAACAGTCAAAGTCAAATTATTTTCTGTATTCCATAATAACTGTTCTTAGTAAAAGAGTTCCTAGTAAAACTTCATACAGTGTGGAGTTTCTTTCAATCTGGTTAATGCTTAATGGTGAGCCAAGACTTGTTTATTCATGGTCTATTGAATAAACTACAGTTGTCTGGTTTCATACTTCAGGCCAGTGGTGGAAACCAAATTTTTTTACTACCGGTTCTGTGGGCATGGCTTGGTCAGCATGGTGTGCTTTGGTGGGAGTGGCTTGGTGGGCATGGCAGGGGAAGGATACTGCAAAATCTCCATTCCCACCCCACTCCAGGGGAAGGATACTGCAAAATCCCTCCTGGGAGCAGGATATTGCAAAATCTCAATCCCCACCCCTCTCTGGGGCCAGCCAGAGGTGGTATTTGCTGGTTCTCCAAACTACTCAAAATTTCCACTACTGGTTCTCCAGAACCTGTCAGAACCTGCTGAATAGCACCACTGCTTCAGGCTAAGCAAAATGCATGCTACTTAGGACACATGAATACAATTTTGTATTATTCTGCATCCAGTTATTTTGGTAACTACTACAAACTAGGTGGATATCTACCATGCTTTTGTAATGTACGCCCAAGAAGACATGGAGAAAAAAGTGGTTGAAGAAAAGGACTAGCTGAATTCTAGAGTGAAACCAGAAGTACAATCCCAGAGCAGCAAAAATCTCATACCTGCGATGCTGACGGTGGCCTCGCTTTCTGCTCCTTTTGCTCTGAAAGTATACTTCCCTTCAAATTCCTCATCCATCTTGTCAAAGATCAACTTGTGCACAGCTCCTTGCTTGACAATCTGGATTCCACTCATATCCGTGATCTGCAGAAAGGTTTTTTTAAAAATACATGTCTCAAAATATTCTAATCAGAAACAGGAACCCTCTGCATGACTATTATCCCTGGGACCTATTCAAGTATTCTAATTTAGCATGATGCCCATTTTCCCATACGAGTCCTCAGCTGAGCCCTGAGATATGAACATTATGATTCTAGAAGGACCAGGTTTCTTCACCACTTACCTCTTTGCCATCCTTCAGCCACACACCTTCCACTCTCTCATCATTCAGGACAACACAGAGCTCCGCTGGATCTCCTGTAGCTGCCTGGACATCTGATAAGCCACTCTTGACCGTAGCAAATCTCTCTGAGGATGGAGGAGGAAAGAAATCGGAACAGGGAAGGCCAAAGTTGCATTTATGAATGAGATAAGCATGGGGAAGAATAACTCTCATGAAGCTAGTGTGAATTAATTGAGAGAAAGCTATCAGTCTTGGTTTATCTCCATACCAATGCTGATTTTGCAGCAGTCTTCTGAGATGTTAGAGTGTAGTGAAGTATCTAAAAGCATTGAGACCAGAGCTGGATCAAGAAACGGCTAGCCTTAGGCAATGGAGAAGTTGCTTCCCTATTTCCCATGTCTCAGATGGCAGGCAAATAATCGGAGAGCAACCACCTCCAATTTAAAGGACCAGAACCAGGGATGAAATGCTCCCGGTTTGGACTGGATCGCCCAATCTGGTAACGATGGAGGCGGATGGTTCGGAGAACCGGTAGCAAAAATCCATGCCCCCCCCATTGCCCAGCTGAGCCGCGCAATCATCAGAGGCTTTTTTTTTTATTTTTAAAAGCATTTTTTCTACAACCTCTTTGGCCGAAGAGGTTATAGAAAAAATGCTTTTAAAAGTAAAAACAAAGCCTCTGCTGATCAGGCAAATCAGCTAGGATCGTCAGAGGCTTAAAAAAAAAAGAAAAAGCCTCTGCCGATCAGGCAAGTCAGCTGCGATCATCAGAGGCTTTAAAAGCATTTTTTAAACAACCTCTTCAGCCAAGAGGTTGTAGAAAAATGGTTTTAAAAATATTTTTTTTTTAAAAAGTTGGCCACGCCCACTCAGTCATATTACTCCCACCCCCACCAAGCCACGCCCACAGAACTGGTAGTAACAAAATTTACATTTCGCCACTGACCAGAACTTGCCATAAGTATGCACAGTTCTGTCCAGGGGCAAAACGTGTGTGTGTGTCTGTGTGTGTCTGTGTGTATGCGCACATGTGTGTATTATCAAGAACTACTGCTAGAATGATTACAACTCACAGAGCAGCTTCTGGAGAGTTCAGTGTGAATGAGTTTACACAAGCCAGAATTTGTTTGCTACTGGTTTTGTCTGCATGCAGTCACCATAAGAAAACCATCAGCTTTGCTGTCACTCCCCAAGCCAGATAAAAGGAAGCATGCAACCAATCAAGGAAATTATGGTAGCCCTTTGGTCAGAACCAGGGAGGCCAGATTCAAAGCCCCTTCAGTCATAAAGTTCTCTGGCTTGTCCTGTTGTTTTACCTGGTGCAGATCAACGGGGAGGGTGCGGATGGCAGAACTACATCTGCCACTTACCCTTGTAGAAGAAGAACTGCCTCTAGTTGACTAACCAGGAGAGATGTTGTTGACTGGGGTGGGGGGGGGCTGTCCTTTTTTATTTCAGGTAGTTGAGATGCCACAAACAATCTTTATTGTGGATAGAGTGATGAGTTTATAACCAGTACACTCTAGTTTTCTGTCTTGGTTTCTCTACCCAAAACTGCATTGTATCCTTTCATGCAGGGGTAGGTTCTAAATTTTTTTACTACTGGTTCTGTGGGCATGGCTTATTTTGTGGGCACGGCTTGGTGGGGGGTAATATGACTGGGTGAGTGTGGCCAACTTTTTTTTTTTTTTTTTTTACTTTTAAAAGGATTTTTTTCTACACCCTTAAGAGATTACATTAAAAAATGCTTTTAGAAGCCTCTGATGATCAGGCAACTCAGCTGGGATTGCCAGAGGCTTTTAAAGGCATTTTTTTTCCTACAACCTCTTCGGCCAAAGAGGTTGCAGAAAAAAATGCTTTTAGAAGCCTCTGACGATCCCAGCTGAGCCGCATGATCATCAGAGGCTTTTTTTTTACTTTTAAAAGCATTTTTTCGGCCGAAGAGGTTGTAGAAAAAATGCTTTTAAAAGTAAAAAAAAAAAAGCCTCTGATGATGTGGGCGGGGTAAGCGAGTGGCGACCGGGCCAGGACCAGTTCGGGGGAGTGGCCAGCCAGTGTTATTACTGGTTCTCTGAACTACAAATTTTTACTACCGGTTCTTTTGAACCGGTGCAAACCGGGAGCAACCCACTACTGCAAGTTTCATGGGCAAATTGGCTAAATGTCCAGGTTTATTTGGAAAAACAGAATGCACTGGATGTATCTTTCACCTTCACCTTTACCACTAAAAGATGCCATTTTTATTCAGAAAAGAACATGCTTGTGAAGCAACTAGAGTCATCTGTAATTTGAGATTGAAAGTCACACAATGCCATACCAGCCTTCTTCTCATTCTCTTCTACTCAAAGCTTATCACTCATAAACAAAGGCAATGCACAGAGCATCGTCTCGAGCTCTTACCTTCCACAGTTACATTGCAAGTGCTGTAGTATTCTGTAGGGTCACTTTCTTGGGTGGCAATTACCATATATTCTCCCGAGTCACTTAGCTCGGAGTCATCTATGATCAATTCTGCCGTTTTCCCTTCATGGGTCATGGTAAATTTGGGAGATCTTTCAATCACTTTCCCATTCTTCATCCATTTCAACATCACATCTTTACTGGTCAGCTCACATTCCAGGCAAGCTTTGCTTTTCTCCTTGACTCGGACATTCTTCAGGTTTCTGACAAACTTAATTGGTGTTCCTTAAGACAGAGAAGACAGATGTTGGTTGCGTATGGGTCAGTGCTATGCAAATCATCTATGGGAATCAAGATTGGTAGCTACAAGCAGCATGCTGATGTGTAGCAAAGTAAGGAAATGGAAAGGTGCCCAAGGCTTGGAAATGAGGAAGCAATTTATGAAAGTATGAATGTGGAATCTTAAAATAGTCTTACTGCCCATAAATACTTTTGGTTTCTCTATAAAATCAAAGGCATACTTGTAATCTTTTTTTACAGTTCCCCTTAGGGCGCCTCCAGATTCATTCAGAAAACACTGGTAGTTTTGTAGCAAAAGGGTATATAGATATCTATCAATGCCAGAGTAGCTAATAAGGTTTCCCTAACTGTACTCTACATTTGTGGCTGTATGTGTCTGCTTAAAGTTTATGTGTGTGCTGTGGGAAACCATAGTGCACAGGTAGCAATCATGCTTAAAAATTAAAAGATGTAACTACTCCTTAGAACAAGCTTTAGAACAAATGTCTGTGGAGATTCTCAGTCATCCAGGTCATGGTTGTCCCAAATCCTTCCCCACCATCCAGTCAGAATTAAAGAAGCTTCTTGAATGAGAAGTGAAAGTCTTTAAAAAAAACCCTACAACAATAAAATCCAGTTGCCTTTTGGAAAAGCACCTTTGGGATAAGCCTTAGAAATACATCGCCTTCGGTATGACCTAAGCGTAGCTCATAAAATTATCTGCCATAATGTCCTACCTGTCAATGACTACTTCAGCTTCAACCACAACAATACACGAGCATACAATAGATACAAACTTAAAGCGAACTGCTCCAAACTCGATTGCAGAAAATATGACTTCAGCAACAGAGTTGTCAATGCCTGGAATGCACTACCTGACTCTGTGGTTTCATCCCAAAACCCCCAAAACTTTAACCTAAGAATGTCTACTGTTGACCTCACCCCATTCCTAAGAGGTCTGTAAGGGGTGTGGATAAGAGCACCAACGTGCCTACCATCCCTGTCCTATTGTATTCATTTTAGGTATTCAATCCATTTATTTATTTATTTATTTATTTTATTTGATTTCTATACCGCCCTACTCCCGAAGGACTCAGGGCGGTGCACAGCCAAACAATAAAACACATACATACAAAATTTAAAAGTAGGATAAAGTCAAATTAAATAATACTATTTATACTTATATATATTATCTAATACAGTGGTCACCAACTAGTGGTGCGTGGACCACTGGTAGTCCATAAGAAAATTTTGGTGGTCTGCAGAAAAATTATTTGCATTTTTTATTATTGCACTAAATCAGGGGTCCTCAATCTACGGCCCCTGGGCCAGATATGTGCAATGAACGTTTGTGTTGCTGCAGAGAGTCTCCCCCTTCGGGATCTTTTTGTGTGGGTCAGAGGGGGGCAGAAATTCCAACTTTTTTTTTTTAATTTGATTTATATGCCGCCCTTCTCCGGAGACTCAGGGCGGCTTACAATGCACTAAGCAATAGCCTTCATTCTTTTGTATATTTATACAAAGTCAGCTTATTGCCCCCACAACTGGGTCCTCAATTTACCTACCTTAGAAAGGATGGAAGGCTGAGTTAACCTTGAGCCTTGGCGAGATTCGAACCTGCAGTAATTGCAGGCATCTGGTCTTAATAACCAGCTTAATAACAGAGTGCCTTAGACCACTGTACTACCAAGGCTCTTGGGGCCTGCTTCAGCTCCTGGTGCGGGACTTTGGACAAAGGCTGGACGGAAGCGCCGCTGGTGGTGAAGAGCCGGAGGGCCTTGTTCCAGTGGGACTGCATCATGGCCTGGAACTGACTGACATTGAGTTGGCCACTCTCACCCAGTCACATGACCACCTAGCCACACCCAGCCAGCCAGTCATTAGGCAGAGCATATTAGTGGTCCGCGGGATTTAAGATTATGAATTTAGTGCTCCCTGAGGTCCAAAAGGTTGGGGACCCCTGATCTAATACGCACTTGACAAATAAATAAATAAATAAATAAATTTCTGGCACTGGAATGCTGAGCATATATTTGTTTATCACTGCCACTGGACTCTCTTTGAAAACTCTGGTGGATAGCAATAAAGAATTCTGGAATCTCTTGGAAAACAGCAGATAGAAATCTTTTTTTTTTTTTGGTGAAAAATAAAACCTGTCACCTTTGTATGGTACATTGCTTGGATCCCCATAAATTAGCGGTATGGAATTAGGACAGTGTTTCAGATGGAGTTGAATCCTGAACGGAACCGATTTGAAAGAGATTATCATACATCCAAGGCAGAATAGATGCTTCCAATCATTCCTGCGATGAATAAATACCTTCTGAGAAGCCTCAACTCAGTTCTGATGCTTCTGAACTACAAATGGCAGTGCCACATCAAACATACCAAAAAGGGAAAGAAATGTTGCGAAGAGCCTTGGTGGCGCAGCAGACTAAAGCACTGTTAAGTAACACCAGCTGCCTGCAATTACTGCAAGTTCAAATCTCACCAGGCTCAAGGTTGACTCAGCCTTCCATCCTTTCGAGGTAGATAAAATGAGGACCCGGATTGTGGGGGCAATAAGCTGACTTTGTATAAAAAAGAACCCCGCTTGGGGGGGGGCAAAAGCCCTACTAAGCAGGTATATACAAAAGTATGAAGGCTATTGCTTAACACGTTGCCGCCCTGAGTCTCTGGAAAAGGGCGGCATATAAATCAAACCAATAAATAAATAAACTAGAGAAGGGAAGGGATTTAGTAATTGACAGGCTTATTCTCAATTCAGAGGCAACCTTATGAGAAGATCTCGACTGGACATCCCAACTGGGGTGCCATTTGCAATGGTACCACTAAGACGTGCTCCAGTTGCAGTGTCTTGGACAGCGGCAAGGCTCTTGTAGCACTGAGATAGCAGAAAGGTAATGGAAAGGTAAGGCAGTCAAAGTGTGAATGGGATTTGAGGCAATATTGAGAATGCTTATGGAACAAAAAAAAAAAATCTAGAAAATATTTTTTAAAAATAACTAAGATATGTCTATGACACAGAGCTCAAACAGTGTCCAGTTTGGGAGCTGCTGTATTGATCAGGGAAGTGCTAAGATGTCATAGTTCCCTTTTTCTTGTAAATTAGAGCAACATATCCCTTCTCTACATCACTGATTCCCAACCTTTCTGGCTTGGTGGATTGGCAGAGGTGGCGGTGGTGGCGGTGGTGGTAAAGGGGATAGTTACGCACGAGCACATTTTCACAAATACAGCTTCATATCAGTGGTGGGTTTCAAATTTTTATACTACTGGTTCTGTAGGTGTGGCTTGGTGGGCGTGGCATGGCTTGGTGGGCGTGGCTTGGTGGGTGTGGCAGGGGAAGGATACTGTAAAATCTCCATTCCCACCCCACTCCAGGGGAAGGATACCGCAAAATCCCCATTTCCTCCCAATCAGCTGAGACTTGGGAAGCAGAGAATAGATGGGGGCAGGGCCAGTCAGAATTTTTACTACTGGTTTTCTGAACTACTCAAAATTTCTGCTACCGGTTCTCCAGAACTGGTCAGAACCTGCTGAAGCCCACCTCTGCTTCATATGTGTGTGCATACATGCTCACCTCCCCTTCTGTGGTCTAGTTCTAAATGGGCTGCAGCCCAGGGGTTGGGGACCCCTGCTCTACATTTTTGGGACAGTAGAACTTGCATAATCCTGTGTTATAGAAAGATTGCAATCTCTGCCCCACAGTCTTGTGGTATCTAGCCTCCTATCATTTTCTAGTCATAAAATAAAACAAGAAATGCCATAGAAGTACAGATTAACAGATTAACAGAGTTGGAAGGGATCTTATAGGTCATCTAGTCCAACCCCCCGCTCAAGCAGGACACCCTACACCATTTCTGACAAATGGCAGTCCAATCTTTTCTTGAAAGTTTCAAGTGATGAAGCTCCCACAACTTCCGAAGGCAAGCTGTTCCATTGGTTGGTTGTTCTCACTGTCAGAAAATTTCTCATTTCTAAGTTGAATCTCTCCTTGATCAGTTTCCAGCCATTATTCCTTGTCTGGCCTTCAGGTGCTTCGGAAAACAGCTTGACCCCCTCCTCTCTGTGGCAGCCCCTCAAATATTGGAACACTGCTATCATGTCTCCCCTGGTCCTTCTCTTCACTAGACTAGCCATGCCCAGTTCATGTAACCGTTCTTCATATGTTTTAGTCTCCAGTCCCCTAATCATCTTGGTTGCTCTCCTCTGCGCTCTCTCCAGAGACTCAACATCTTTTTTTATAGCAGTGGAAACTTTCTCTGGATCCAAGAAACAAGTCAAACTGCCTGCCAAGAGTGAGCCACGAAAGGCTAAACAAAGAGTTCTCCAATGATAATCTTTTTCTCTGAACTCCATATACCCTCTTATTCTGTGGAACTGTGGAAAATGAAACAATGCTGAAAAACAGATCATCTTGAAATCAGTCTTTCGATGAATGCTGCATTTTATAGTATTGAAATAGAGAGGCATCAGGTGAAAAGTAATTCTATTGCCCATTGAACTTCATAAAATATGGTTTACAAAAGTTATTTTATCTTCACATCTCCCACCCTGGTTTTGTTTCTCTGTTATGCCATACCTCTGAATACTTTATTTTACCCAACAAATTCTTTCAGATGGTCAGTATTCCATTCTCACTGTCATGCCATTTAATTAATAATAGTTGGTAAAGCCAAAGATTCATCTGCTATTCAGTACTAAACGTAAAGTAAAAATAGGACAAGTTAATTATCAGAAAAAGAAAACAGAGCATCCTATTTTCACCTTCAGTTCAGTACTAAATAACATCACTTTGATATAGGTAAAGCATCAGCTGTTTGCCTGAAACTCAGGCAGTAGGAAATAGTTAACCCCGGCATCTCTTACTCTGAATGAAAAGCTCGGTTTCTGTCAACAGGCCTCCACCTTCAAAGCTAACCTTCCCCATGTCACTCGTGCGGCAATCTTTAATTTTCAGAGTGTGTGTCAAGCCATCTTCAGAGGTGATGATCTCGTACTTGTCATCCCGTTTCAACTCTTTTCCATTCAGTTTCCAAACAAAGTTGGAGACCTTTTTGGAAAGGCGGATCTCAAGCACAGCAGTTTGCCTTTCGTTTACTTTCAGGGGTTTCAGATCTGACAAAAACTCCAGAGGCTCGTCTGTCAAAAGAAGATAAAACTCAGAATGAATGCCCCTGGTTATATCAACGCTTGTCGATGGAGAACTTTTAAAAATACCATTGCCATATCTCAGTTCTGCATACTGGTAGTCCTCGATGTATGACCACAATTGTGCCCAAAATATCTGTTGCTAAGCAAAAAAGGTGTTAAGTGAATTTTGCCCCATTTTACAATCTTTATTGCCAAGTGAATCACTGCACTTTCTAAGTTAGTAACACGGTTGTTAAGTGAGTCTGGCTTCCCCATTGACTTTGTCACAAGGTCGCAAAAGGTGATCACAGGATCACACGACACTGCAACCATCATAAATATGAATCTGTTGTCAACAAGTCCGAATTTTGATCACATGAGCATGGGGATGCTTGCAATGGTTGTAAGTGTGAAAAAATGGTCATAAGTCACTTTTTTCAGTGCCATTGTAACTTCGAATGGTCACTAAATGAAGTATTGTAAGTTGAACGCTATCTGTATTTCTGCAGTAGAACTGGATATGTGCCTGGCCTGGGAGCATGTACCCTTACCCCCAAAAAAACCCTGCCATTTTTTGCTCCTCCTAGAGTTTCTCAAGTTTGTCAAAATTCAGAGGCTTGTGATGTTCAGGATAACATGTTTTCTTTTGAAGAAAAAACATTAAACTTTGTAGTAGATTTGTGACGTCCTTGATGACAAACCTCAAATTTTCCAATGCAGCTCCCAATTCCCTGACTCTAAAGCAGGGGTCTCCAACCTTGGCAACTTTAAGCTTTGCTGGCTGAGGAACTCTGCGAGTTGAAGTCCACAAGTCTTAAAGTTGCCAAGGTTGGAGACCCCTGCTCTAAAGAAAAGATAAAGATTACAACTCATACAAGTGGAAGACGTGCCCTTTCATCATCCTCCTATTAAATGAAAGAAATCAAACTTACCGATTACACGCAAATTTGCAGAGAGAACTTTATCAGCTACAACAAAAGAGTAGGCACCTATGTCATGTTCGTTGACGTTAGCGATGTACAGCATAAACTTAGTGCCTATCTGTTTTGCATCATATTTTCCTAAAGAATATTGAAAACGCAGGGGTTCGTCACCCTAGAAAGAAGAAAACGTGCGAAAGGGTGAGTAAACACATGGCAAACATGTGCTATTAAAATAGGAAAGAGGGCTTTGTAAGATAGCTACATCTATATCTATCCCTATTATTGCTCCCCCGCCTGGTTAATCATCTTCTTTTATGATTGGCACCCTCAAGAATGAATTAAATTCATAGCACAATACCTGTTTGAGCTCTTATCATGAATGTTCTGTCTTATTAAGGCTGTCATGTCTCATTGAGCAATGACAACCTTCAGGTAAAAATTGCACATTCAGTAATGGGCTCCAAGGTAAGTAAAATTCAAATTCCCAAACAGTGAACATTTATTACAAAATTAATGCCTGGATTCAGCTGGACATTTCATAAAGCAATAATTACTTTAGAGGTATATTGCAGCTAATTCATTCTGTAAAGTAGATAAAACGAACAAAATGAAATGAAATCCAGAGCATTTTCCTCTGGGCATGCATTAACAAAAAGGCAGTGTGGTGGCTCAGCGGTTAAGGTACTGGACTTGTCGGCTGGATAGCCGGAAACCCAGGTTCAAGACCCAAGCACCAAGTGATGGGATGTTCTTCCGTCCTTGCTCCAGCTCTTGCCAACCTATCAGTTTGAAAACATGCAAATGTGAGTAGATAAATAGGTACCACTATGGTGGGAAGGTAACAGCGCTCCATGATGTCATGCTGGTCACATGATCACAGAACTGTCTTCAGATAGCATTGGCTCAATGGCCTTGAAACAGAGATGAGCACTGCCCTCTATAGTCAGCAACGATTAGCAGAGTAAAATCCGGAGGGTCTCCTTTATCTTTTTTTTTAAGCATTACAATGCAACTAATTCTCCCACCTCACCTTTTCATGGAATATAACTTTTCTTGCTCTTAACTTTAACTGCCTTGCAGAAGTATTTCCTCATCAAGGTGGCTTTAAGCCACAAGCTGGACAATCCAAAGTCTATATTTGACCCTGGGTAGTTTACAACAATTAAAAACATCACAAAAATACAAACTCATGACACTCCAATTAAACAATACTTCCTGGATAAAACTATATCACCATCACCAAGATTTGCTTGGTCCCAATGCCTAGAAGAACAGCCATATCTTCAGGGCCTTATGAAGGGCTAATAGGCTCAGTACACAGGGATGAAATCTAGCAGGTTCTGACAGATTCTGGAGAACCGGTAGCGCAAATTTTGAATAGTTCGGAGAATCGGCAAATACCACTTCTGGCTGGGCCCAGAGTGGGGTGGGAATGGAGATTTTGCAATATCTTTCCCCGCCATGCCCACCAAACCACGCCCACCAAGCCACACTACACCACACCACGCCCACCAAGCCACACCCACAGAACCAATAGTAAAAAAATTTGGATTTCACCACTGCTCAGGAGGTAGGGAGAGACATAGTGTAGGCAGGGAGATACTTTACTCAGTCCCTCCATTGATCTTACTCAGTATTGTTGCTCCTTAACATCAATTAGTTGTGGGGAAAGCAGTGATTGATAGCATTGTTGCTAGGTGAAAAAGCCTTATCCCTTATCCTCAAAAATGAGGTTTTATTTTCCATCTTAGCAAATTTGCTTAAGCTGACTGTTGTCCATTGGTCTTCACAACAGACTCACAGAAACCTGGAGAGAAATGCTGAGACACAATGGGACAAGGCTTTCTGAACCTGTAGTAACTGTGAAAGTGTATGTATGATGGATGGAATATTGTGCTTCTTGTCAACATAGGTGCAACTTCTAACCCTCAATCAAACACCATTTCCCAGAATGGAAGAGATTCCTCATCTTGCTGTAGACAAAATATACAGAGCCCTTTGCTCTCACCACCTTCATTTCAGTTACAATAAGTTACAATAAATAAAAATACAGTTACTTTTAACCACATCATCTTTATATTGGCATCCCTGAGTTCCAGAATACAATCAAATATCGCTGTAGAGTCCACTTTAGCAGAAACATCTTCCAAGGGTTTTAGAATCTTTATAGCCTGAAACATAAAAGCAGAGCAATCTTTAGATCATTTTTTATATTTATTTTTAATCTTATTTATTGTTACATTTACTTATTGCAACTTGTGTAATACTCATGTTGGATACATGGATTTGACCATAAATCTCTTGAGTCTGTGATCCAATATTTTTCTTTTAATGTATTTCCAATATTACTTGTAATGATGCTACATTGTTAAGTCTCTGATCAAAACAGGAACAGCTAAACTTAGTGTGTTTATATTTTTATATATAAGAGAGAATCAGTAGCTAATAATCTTTCAGCATCTTCAAGCTAACAAATATATCCTGGCAGACATTGTATACATATCTTTTGTATTGTTACACTATTCGCATGAGTGACAGGCACTTGCACTCGCACACAGGTCCATTTGTGTGAATGGTGGGTGCACATGTACACTGCAGCTGCTATTCACCTGGAATCATCCCCTCTCCTTCTCCCACCAGTCCACCAAGCTGGAAAGATTGGGGACTGCTGGCCTAGAGGTAAAGATGCTTGCCTCACACTCAGGAGGCTGAGAGTTCAATCCTAGGCAGCAACAGATGTTTCTCTATCAGGGCGCAAAGAGAAAATATCTGCTGCGAACTCCGCATAGGCATCAGGAAGGGCATCCAGCCAGTAAATGGTCAGCTCCATTCATTTGCCCTGATTCCACCTCGATGAAAGGGGTTATAGGGTCAGAAAAAAATCATTTTCCCATAGCAGACAGACAGCATATATATCCTTTTAAAGGAAAATTATTGCCCTATATTTAAATTATGACGCACACGTAAGGCAACTCAAGGATCCAAGGACTGGGTGGATCCATCACTGACCTCAACTTCTTTTTTCTTCATCTCCTTCAGCTTTTTAAGAAGTCCTCGAAAATCAGTGAAACCATACTCCATGCAGACCTTCTCAAAGTCTTTCTTAGGCACCTGGGAGAGGATCTCCAGCATTTCCTTTTCATCAATCACTTTTTTCTCCTTCTTTGGAGTAGGAAGCCCCCTACATACAGGCAGACAAAATCAATGAGCTTTTCATAAAACCACATAAATTATTTTGTGGAACTTCTCCCTTAACCCCCAGTCAGAGTTACAATTCCATCTTTAACTATAGGAGGAGAGAATGGAAAGCCATTAATAATTTCATCAAGTACTTTGACCCCAAACAGCTCCCCAATTGAGTAGAATAGAATAGAATTTTTTATTGACCAAGTGTGATTGGACACATAAGGAATTAGTCTTGGTGCATGATTCTTGATGAATGTATCTTTTCTTTTATGTATACTGAGAGCATATGCACCAAGACAAATTCCTTTTGTGTCCAATCACACTTGGCCAATAAAAAAAAATTCTATTCTATATGCTTTCAGTGTGCATAAAAGAAAAGATACATTCATCAAGAATCATAAGGTACAACACTTAATGATATTCATAGGGTACAAATAAGCAATCAGGAAACAATATAAATATAAATTGTAAGGATACAAGCAACAAAGTTACAGTCATACAGTCATAAGTGGAAGGAGATGGGTGGTGGGAACGATGAGAAGATTAATAGTAGTGCAGATTTAGTAAATAGTTTCACAGTATTGAAGGAATTGCACTATTATTCTCTATATTATCTTGATACTACCCACTAAAATATCATGAAAAAGCCTCTTGAAGCAACCTGGTTCATGAAATAAGATGAAAAGCTCTTATGTATTACCCAGCTATGTGTTAGCACTTGGCTGATCTCAAAAAATGAAGCATGATAGGATGGATTAGTACCTGAATGGGAGATTACTAAAACATCCCAGGGCTCTAGATGACATTAGAAGACCTTTTCCAGTGCAAAGAGACTCTTCCTGCCATTTTAGACAATTCCAGTCAGTTTTCTCTTCCCTGACTATATTCAGAACCAGATAGATGGGTGCCCTGAGACAGTAGTAGGAATGGAGCTATGCTGGGTGGAGAATTCTGGAGAAGTCTTAAAGTTGCCAAGGTTGGAGACCCCGGTCTAGGCTACGGTTCTCCCAATGTTATTTTCAATCCCATTACACCTGGAAAAATGGGGAAACTGTTGCAAACTGATAGGAGTTTTACAGAAGAGGCAAGGAAATATGTTGGATGGTACAAATCTGGATGTTCGGGTTTGGTAAGTAGCTGAATATAGGAAAGAGAAAAGATGACAGACATTATCTACTTTTTGTAAAGTCTTAAAGACATATTTTTCCCCAATTGGGACTGAAGACTTTCTGTGATCCTGTCAGATATGACTGTTTTGTATGGCTAAAGGTAAGAGATGGAAAGCATCTCACCTCTTTTTCAGCCTTTTTTTGAAATCCATCTTTTCTTGGCCTTTAAAAAAAATCATGAAAAAAAAGAGGAAAGGAAGGATTAGTCCAAGCAGCCAAAAGTATAAGGCAGGGTTTCTCAATCTTACCAACTTTAACGTATGTGGACCAGTAATGGGATTCAAATCCCGTTGCTACCGGTTTGCTCGTGGGTGTATGCACACTTGTGTGTGTGCACAACACTTCTGCACATGTGCAGAAGCTTCTGCGTATGTGCAGAGATGTCCGGGCAAGTGGGCAGAGTCCCCCGCCACCGCTACTGGTTCACCTGATCCGAGGTGAACTGGTAGCAACCCACTACAGATGTGGACCTCAACTCCCAGAATTCCCCAGCCAGCAAGCTGAGTGAATCGTCTAGCTGGGGAATTCTGGGAGTCAAAGTCTACAACATCTTAGAGTTGCCAGGAAACTCTGGTGTAAAGGAAGCAAGATGTAGATGCTTTGGATATCTCATGGCAGTCTTTCATTACTCTGCCTCCCAGATACATTGGGATTACTACTTCCAGAATGTTCAGCCCAGGGGTGGGATTCAGTCGGTTCGGACCAGTTTGGGCAAACCGGATGTTAATTTTAATCTGGTTCACCGAACTGGTTGTTTCAAGGACTGGCTGACCCCGCCCACCCCACCCCTCCCCTCCCAGGAGTCTCCACGCAGCCCATTTTGGATGCCAGGCAAGTGCAGGGCACACGGAGAGGCTCTGAGGGCAAAAAATGGGCCTACCGGAAGTCTGGAAGGCCTCTGGTGCCCGGGGGAGGCCATTTTCGTCCTCCTGGAGGCTCCAGGAAAGCCTCCAGAGCCTGGGGAGAGTGAAAGTACTGGAAGTCTGGAAATGGGCCCATTTCCGGCCTCCGGAGGGCCTCCAGTGCCCGGGAAAAGCTGTTTTCACCCTCCTGGAGGCTCAAAAAAAAGTCTCCAGAGCCTGGGGAGGGCGAAAACACCCCCCCTGCCATGGTGCAGGAGGCCAAGTAGGCCATGCCCCCATGGACACATACACCCAGTGATCAGGCAGTGAACCACTTGCTGAAATTTATGAATCCCACCCCTGGTTCAGCCAGCATAACTGAAGGGAATATCAGTTCTAACACATCAAGAATTGGTTAAGTTGCAGAGAGAGGAATTGTTGCATAATTGTGGGCCAGAAATCTGTGATCCTTATTACACATTGCCCCAGAGCATCCAGTTCCTTTATTCAAGGAAAAGCTACAGGATTGTTCTAGTTTGAAAATGGGATAAAAGTCTCTAGATTCTCTTAAACCTCCAAGTGCTTCACGACCCTCTAAAAGGATGCAAATTATCAGCTGTCTGCAAGGAATATAAATCCATCTATTTCCCACCATCCAGTCAGAGCTGAACAAGCTTCTTGGATGAGAAGCAAAACGTCTTCAAAGAAAAAACAAGAAAGTCCACTTGTCTCCTGAAAAAAGCACCTTTGGGACAACTGAAAACGGGATGTTATTTTTCTTCCCAGCTCTGAATTTATGCTTCTTGTTTACCTTCAGTTATAATCAGGGACACTGTATAGATAATGTCAGCATGCCTGTTGGAAACCACACACTTATAAAGATCAGCATCACCACCTGTGAGGTTTTCTAACTGCAATGAAAAAACAACACAGATCAAAATGAAAGTACCCTTAATCAGTGGTGGGATTCAAGTAATTTAACAACCAGTTCTCTGCCCTACTTATTTCTTCCAACAACCAGTTCACCAAACTGCTCAGAAAGTTAACAACCGGTTCTCCCGAACTGGCTGAATCCCACCACTGCCCTTAATGCTCTAGAGGTCAAATGGGGCATAATCTGTAGCATTTAGAGAGTGGACGTGTTTCAGTTCAACAAAGGAGACTTTAAAGAAAGTTTTAATAAGATGATAGGAGCACTCTTGAAAATAAAAAAAAAAGGCATTTTGCAAGGCAGAGAAGGAAGCAAAAGAGAGAAGCAACTTTTAAAAAGCCACACATTTTTACCTTGAGGACGTACTCTTTATTGATGCTGTCGAAAAATACCTTTGATCCCTCTTTGAGTGGCACCCCACTTTCTCTTTTCCATGTAACATTGGGTTTGGGGTTACCTATCACTTTGGCTCGGAATATAGCCTTATCTCCTGTTGCAAGCAACACAGAATGAGATTTGAACAACAAATGAGTATGAATGTACCAGATTTACACATTTAAGGACAATTTTCAGGCTGCCTCAAGATAGAATAGAATAGAATAGAATTTTTATTGGCCAAGTATGATTGGACACACAAGAAATTTGTCTTGGTGCATATGCTCTCAGTGTACATAAAATAAAATATACGTTCATCAAGAATCATAAGGTACAACACTTAATGATAGTCATAGGTTACAAATAGGCAATCAGGAAACAATATCAATATAAATTGTAAGCATACCAGCAACAAGGTTACAGTCATAAGTGGGAAGAGATGGGTGATGGGAACGATGAGAAGATGAGAAGATTAATAGTAGTGCAGACTTAGTAAATAGTTTGACAGTGTTGAGGGAATTATTTGTTTAGCAGAGTGATAGTGTGTTCCTAGCCTCTTTCTTTAGCAACTAAATGAGATCACTACGACAGGTTAGCCATCTATTTGGAATTGGGTACCACCAGCACATTGATGATAATATCTGCCCCAAGATCTTCATACTCAGCAGTACATCTTGACTTCTGATTGTCTAAGTGATGCAGGCACAATCTTATCTCAATATCTGGAGGTTGTTGGTGCCTGGATGGGAAGGAACAAGATCAAGTTCAACCTGAGCAAGACTAAGTGCCTGCGGGTGCTTGATTCTCCCAGTTTTGGGGAGGACCAAGTTTTGGGGACCTTCCACCTTTGATCAGGACTGGGGAGCAATCTGGGGTCTTCCTGAACTCTCAGCTCTTGCTTGAGAAGGAGTGGAAGCCATGGCCAGAAAGGCCTTTGCACACCTTCAACTTGTACATCCTTTGAGCCCATTCCTGGAATAAGAAACCCTCTTTATGAGACTCATGCCTTGGTTACCCCATGGGGGAATTACTGCCTTACAATGCACTTAATATGAGATTAGCTTAAAGATTGCTGAGAAATGACAGCTGGATGCAACAACAATGACAGAAAAGACTTGCTTTGGCCATGTAACACCCATGCTAGGTGAGCTGCACTTGAAAGTGCAATTAAAAATGCTAGTGATTACCTATAAAACCTACATAGTATCGTTATGTATAGTATAACCTAGCTATTTGAAGGACTAGCTTTCTCCTGCAGAGTTAACCTATTAGGTGCGCAAAAACCAGGTTTGCATGCAGAAGTTCCAGATAGTGTATTGTTAAAGTCTATACACAGGAACCTTCTCAGACTAATGGTTAGCATCTGGTTAGAACTAGATAACAGTCAATGGCATTCAAGAGGGATTAGATTTAGTTTGCTTGTGGCTATGCAAAAATTTATAATCAATGTCTCTTTTAACTTCTTCCCTTGGCTCTTCCAGTCCTTCTTCTACATGATCTATCCCTGTGTTGGCAAACCTATAGAAAGTGTGCCGGAAGTGGCATGCAGAACCATCCCACGCGGGATGCACGGCCTTGCTGGCTCCTCTTCTGTGTTCCTATGCACACATGTGCACCAGTCAACTGGCCTTCACGCGCGTGGGAGTGCCAAAACCCGGAAGAGCAATGTTCCATCACACATGTGCACTCCAGCACATGAATTTCCAGGTTTCTGTCGTGTGCATGCACGATGGCCTGCTTTTCATCGGGCGAACCTTCGCGCCGAAAACTGGAAGTTCGGGAACATTGCTCTTCTGGATTTAGTTGCTCCAGCACACGCGAAGGCCAGCGAGGCCACGCAGTCTAGGTGAGATGGCTTTGTGTGCCATTTCCGGTATGCAAGTCAGCATGTGGTAATGTGAAAGGTTAGCCATTACTGATCTATCCTATGTGTTCCAACACAATTGGTTTAATTATGCTATCCATGAAGCAATATGATTTAGAAATGAGGCCACTCTGTCACAGCACTGGCTCTCTGGAACAATTTTCCCCCCAACATGTAAAAACTTCTCCCTTTGCTCATCTTTAAGCAATCCTTAGAAATGTGCTCCCCCCTCCCCCCAGGGCTAGGGGATAGGGTGTTGGAGGAAATATGGCTTTTCAGTTGGGGCAGATATGGATGGAATTTATACTATCCCTTGGATGTTGAAATGTTTTTATATATTCTTTTAATTTGTGAAGCTATCCAAAGTTGTTTAGGAGTCGGTTAGCCTAGAAACTCAATAAACAAACTAACCAGCTAACCAATTTAGCATTAACAGATAACAGATTAACAGAGTTGGAAGGGACTTTATAGGTCATCTAGTCCAACTCCCCGGTCAAGCAAGAGACCCTACACCATTTCTGACAAATGGCAGTCCAAGTTTATATTCTCTAATTGCAGGAGAATGGTGGAGAACAGTTTGTTGAGTCTTTTCGTATGACCAGCTCCAGCTTTTCATCGTGAAATGTGTTTGGAATATTCAAGTCAGCAAAATGTTATGGTTGGAGTGACTTCATTCCAACCCCTCCTTCCCAATTTTCTGTCCCTCCCCCCATTAACATTCACTCCCAAATTTAACTTTAGGAGAGTTTCAGTGGTGGTGGTAGGGAAGAGATGAATACTGGAAGAATAAGACTACTTATTCTTTCCTCTTGAACATAAATGTGACAGAGAACCAGGCAGTTATGGTGTAATATTATATTGGGGAAGGCTAATATGAAGGGTGAATAAGAGGTTACCTTCGGGAGCTGTCAGTGGCTGAGGCTTCTCCATAAATTCAGGAATGCTTTCTCCTGCAGGGATTTCCACAGAATGAGAAACCATGCTGAAGGACTCTACAGAAGAAGAAGAGGATTTCTTGGAAACCATTTCCCCTGCAGATAAAAGCAGGCACATGTCATACAAAATAACATTTTTCATTAATCTGTTTGAAATTTAGGTCCACAAATATCTCCAGAAAGCAATAATTAGGAAAAAAAATGGCTCATGTTTTTTCCAGCAATGGATGGCTAAATACCAAAGCACTAAAAGAAATAAGTCTATCATTATTTCAATAAACTTTAGAACAGATCTCACAGTTCAATATTCACCACAAATTCTGTTTTAAAGTGAAAAAGGATCCCAGCTTCCCCAGCCTCCTTTCCTTTGAAATTATCATTATGTCATTCCACATCTTCTTCCCGTAAACTTCATCAAAGAACAAGCAAGAAGGCAAAAATTATCTATTGGATTTATTTGCTGCTCATGTAATCATGTCCCTCTCCCGTGCTTTGGACTCTTCCCAATTTATGAAAAAAGAACATCAAGAATTTGCTTGAGTCTGTATTTAATAATCAATTTAAAAAAAAAATTATAATTATTTGCATTCAAATTCTGTCTCATAAGCAAACTATTATATTGAATATTTTACAAGTTGCCTTTAAATATAAAATCTTTAAATATCTAGAGATTTTTATTTTTATAGTTAGATATAATTTTTAAATAAAATATATAAATGTATTTTATATTTAGAGATTTAAATATCCAAGATTGCAAATAAGTTATTCAATAACAATTATGACTCTATGAAAAAAATTAATTATGGCTATATTAAAAAAAAATAAAAGGACATGAAAAAATGGAACAAGAGTTGTTTTAGGATTTTAGGCCATTTACAAGTAGTCCTCAACATGTAACGGTTTGCTTAGTGATGGTTCAAAGTTACAACGGCAGTGAAAAAAGTGACTTATGACCATTTTTCACACTTATGACTGTTGCAGCATCCCCATGGTCATGTGCTTTACATTCGGATGCTTGACAACTGACTCACATTTACGACAGTTGGAATATCCCAGAATCATGTGATCACCTTTTGTGACCTTCTGACAAGCAAAGTCAATGGGGAAGCCAGATTCCCTTAACAACCATGTTACTAATTTAACAACTGCAGTGATTCACTTAACAAATGTGGCAAGAAAAGTTGTAAAATGGGGCAAAACACACTTAGCAATTTTCTCACTTAGCAACCTACATTTTGGGCTCATTTACAGTCGTAATTCAAGGACTACTTGTAACAGCAATCAGAATGTGTCACGAGTGTTTTCAGGATTGCTGTGGCTACTTGATCAGTCACAAACAGTATGGTTTCAATCAAGCCATCTCCTGTTTGCAATTACCTGCAAGCCTTCCCCGCCCTAGTTAATTGCAGGTTAACTCCCCATATAAGCAAGGACCTTTTCGCTTGCTACTTGGGCCTAAACGCTGTTTTAGGCCTAGATGCAAGAACTCTTGCTGGAAGCTGGAAGCAGAACTCAGTGCAACATCGCAGATGGGAGGAGAAGCACAGATAAGGACTCCAGACGCTGTTGCAGAGAAACTCCTATGGATGCTTGCCTTTTGCTGTTTCGAAGCATGCAAGCTATCATCGGGACTGCTGTTGCTGGACATTCTTCCTCCCACAAACTTCAAACTACGTTTGCTGTTTGAACTGTTTTTACTTCAGGTGACTTTTAGCTGTGAAGTTTGTGCTGCCGCCCTTCTACTACCTCGATGATGTATCGACACTGAAGCTGCTTATCTTCATGTTAGCTTTATTCTCTTGTGAACTGTTTCGGTATTGTGGAGAGGAATCTAGGGAGATAGCCTTGCTTCACATAACCAAGATAAGACTTTATTTTTAATGTGCTTTCTTAAAGACATAGTGCTTTTTAAACATTTTAAAGTAAATTATATTACACAAGACTCCTCTGTCAGATTTATTTCAGTCCTAGTGCGTTTGCTCATGAGCTGGTTCCAGGTCCAGGGGACCCCTCAACTCCATTTCCTAACAGAATGTTATCCCCCAAACTGATGTATTTTATGCTTAGTTCAAATTAGGGTAGAATTGGGGGCATACCTTGTTTATACTACCTTGTTTATACTACCAAGCAGCTCAGCTAATACCCTCTTTCCCCAAAAATAAGACATGCCCTGATAATAAGCCCAATCGGGCTTTTGAGCGCATGCGCTAAAATAAGCCTCTCCCCCAAAAATAAGCCCTCCCCAAAAATATTTAAACGCAGAGCTGGAAATCAGATAAGACGGCAAGAGGAACCCCTCTTGCTCCACATGCTCCAAAATAATAAGACCTCCCTGAAAATAAGGCCAAGCACTTATTTTGGGGTTCAAAAAAATATAAGGCAGGGTCTTATTTTCGAGGAAACACGGGGAGTAATAGCACTTAGACTTATATACCGTTTTATAGTGCTTTACAGCCCTCTCTAAGTGGTTTACACAGTCAGCATATTGTCCCAAACAATCTGAGTCTTCATTTTACTGACCTCAGAAGAATGGAGGGTTAAGTCAATCTTGAGCCAGTCAGGATCGAACTCTAAGCAGAGGTAGCCTGCAATGCTGCATTCTAACCACTATAACACCATGGCAAATAATGGATTGAGATGAAGAATGTTCAATTCTTAGGTAAGAATTGGGTAAGAATCTGGTTTTTTCCATTCCAAGTGGACTTTCATAAAACAAATGAACTCAACAGCAACTTTACATAAGTCATGTGATGAATGTAAAGAAAGATGTTTCCAGGTTTTATTTTAGGTATCTGTTTAGTTTTAATCAGGTTTTAAGTTTTAATCAAGAAATATCCATACCATTGATATCATGTAGGAAAAAAGGGCTCCATAGAGGAAAGTATTTTTATAATAACACAATATTTTATAATTTGGACAGAACAGCAGTGAGAATATAAGATGCCATCACTTCTGTATTGTTAAATCAATTTATAATTGCAAAACAAGGATGCTGGAGATTGGTAACAGACATCTGTCTAATGTTGAAAAAATTATTTATAGAACCTAAAGCTATAATCTCAAAAATATATCAGGCCTTATTTGAAATAAATTTTGATGGAACTAACAATTTCTACAGTGGCTTGGGGGATGCTTATAAGCAACTCTACAAGAAATATATCTTTTTACTTCAGTGTCATCAGTTCCAATAAAAAATCTTATATAGATCTTATAATGGTGCAGTAAAATGGTTGGCAAGGCTGTAAACTGAAGGGAATATTTTTTCCCCCATTTTAGGTAGGAATGTAATAAAGTTTCAGATTTTTAGCAGAAAGGTTTTAATAAAAACCGTATCTAACTAAACAGAAGTTTAGTTAAGTTTGAGTTTAGTTTTGAATTTTCTCCAAAATTAAGTTTACTACACATATTGGATGGTTAGAAAAAAAATTGCAAAATAAACTTATTAATTCTACTTTTAGCAGCAAAATTATAATTAGAAAATGGAAATAATTAGGCAATATTTCAGTAGATGGCCAGTATAATAATAAGACAGCATTGCTTGCGAAAATTACCGATAAAATCTATTCCTTGAAAATGGAAACCAGTAATGCGTAGCAAACAATGGTGGGATTTCATTGTTTACATAAGAGATAAATATCCTTGTATTAATTGGTGTCAAAATTGTAGGAAAGTTAAAATATACTAACATCATTAACTTTTTAAATTTAATTACTACAATCGAAAAAAGAAAACAATTGAACAGAAAAGATTAGAAAAATGTGCCTTTGAGCTCTGTACAACCTCTTGCTGTACAACATATCATAAAGTAAAAGAATTCCCTGCCCCTGTGACATAATCCATCTGGGACTGGAGTGAACAGAAAGGGTAATCATAGATGTATGACCTCAGAGTCAGCATGAAAGAGGTTGATTTGGGACTAAGACAAGATGGTAGAAGAAAGTGGGCGTAATTGCATGAGGGAATGACCTTCAAAGACTCTTCCTAAGGCATGGTTGGATAAGAGACAGCATAGCATTACCACCTTTAAAGCGCTCCATGGCATAGGACCCGGGTACCTTCGAGACCGACTTCTGCCACCAATAGCCTCCCACCGGCCAGTTCGCTCCCACAGAGAGGGTCTCCTCAGGGTGCCATTGGCCAAGTTATGTCAGCTGGCGACACTCAGGGGGAGGGCCTTCTCTGTGGGAGCCCCAGCCCTGTGGAATGAACTGCCCCCGGAAATACATAAGATCCCCGACCTCCGGGTATTTCGCTGTGCACTGAAGACCCTGTTGTTCCACCAGGCCGGGCTATCGACATGATAATTTTAAATTGGGGTATTTTAAATTTCTGGGGTTTTAAATGGAGCCAAATTTATTTAATAATTTTAAATTTTAAATTGATGTTTGTCTTGTGTTTTTAAATAGGCTGTACACCGCCCTGAGTCCTTCGGGAGAAGGGCGGTATAGAAATAAAATTATTATTATTATTATTTATTGGTTAATCTTTAGTGAGATTCACAGCCTTTGAGGCTGGTTAATAGCTCAGCAGCTCGAGTCCTAACCAAGGACCTAGGAACTGTTAAGGTATCGTCGGAGGATGTAAGCTGTTCCGAGTAAGGTGGTTTTTTGTAGAGTCAAAATGTTCAAGTCCGGCAAATTTAAAATTTCTAAATAGCGGGGTAGTCCTTTGGGTATTGCTCCGAGGGCTCCAATTACAATCGGGACAACACACGATTTCTTTTTCCACAGTCGCTCAACTTCAATTTGTAAGTCCCGGTACTTTGTGATTTTTTCTTGCTGCTTATCTTCAATTCGTGCATCACCAGGTATTGCAATGTCAATGAACCATACTTTTTTCTTTTCAACTATTGTTATGTCAGGTGTGTTGTGGACCAAGTGCCTGTCAGTCTGAATCCTAAAGTCCCACAAGATCTTGAGTTTCTCATTCTCTAAAATTTTCTCAACCTGATGTTCCCAGTGGTTTTTGCTGTACTCAAATCCAAACTTCTGGCACAATTTCCAGTGAATGATTTTAGCAACACGGTCATGGCATTGTAGGTAGTCAGTTTGTGAAATTTTGCTGCACCCACTGATCAGGTGGTCGACTGTCTCATCTTTCTCATTGCAGAGGCGCCATTTGCTGTTGGTGGTAACATGTTGAATTTTTGCCTTCATACATTATTATTATTATTATTATTATTATTATTATTATTATTATTATTATTATTATTATTATTATTATTATTATTATTATTATTATTATTATTATAGCTCGTAGTGCTGGATAGTGGACGGGACAGGAATTTGGAAGAAACCCTCCCTAATTTCTCGGGGTAAATGAAATGGGGAAGAATTATACTTTTCGACTTGCAAGATTCTTTTACTGTAACCTTACAATAAAGCAGAATTCCAGTAGCTGATCTGGTTGTGTTTCCTATTTGGTCTACCTGGTAGACTGTTGGCGATATCACATAAATGAGAACCCAGACTGTTGAGGGTAATATGCTGGTCTTGTAAAGCGTCCAGAGAGTGTTGTAAAGCTCTATGGAGTGGTATATAAGTCTAAGTGCTATTGCTAATGGGGGCAGGCAAGTATCAAAGCAGCCTAGAAATATCAAAATAAATAAGAAATATAAGACACCAAGAGACTTTCCGTTGGTTTTGGATGGCAGAATTAGAAAGGCAATTGGCACTCTGAAATACCAGTTTGTTAGGACTGCAGACCATAACAGACCATCACATTTGGAAAACATTAGACTCAGGAAGTTAAACATAATTGTGAATTACAGGTCCCGTATGCTAAGCCTGAAGCAAGCAAAAGTATTGATTATAATGATATCAATGGGTAGTTGTCAAAAAGAGATTCTACCCCCTTTTCAGGCACTGAGATATAACCAAAGTGTCTACATTAGCTGACTTAGAATTAATTAATATAACTGTATTCCTTCTTTAAAAACAGCTATAGCATTTTTTTGATATTCTGACCTCCTGGAGATAATTATCCAACTACAGTACTTGCCTTCTGTGATTTGGGTTGTCTGAGTCATGTGCTGCGCTGAGCTGGAGGCAGAAGAGTAATGTTGCTGGACCTGAGTTTTCATCTGCAGGACTGCAGTTGCCATAATGACTTTGATGTTTTTACAGGTTGCAGAATTTATAAAAGCTGTGGAAGGGGGGAAAAAAATCATTTTACTCATTT
This sequence comes from Pantherophis guttatus, assembly GCF_059756535.1. Classification (NCBI taxonomy): domain Eukaryota; kingdom Metazoa; phylum Chordata; class Lepidosauria; order Squamata; family Colubridae; genus Pantherophis; species Pantherophis guttatus. Next base: position 102,847,642 of record NC_142063.1, read on the forward strand.
AATGTAAGCACCTCTTTTATTTCACTTGGTCTTGATCTAAAACAGCGGTTCTCAACCTGTGGTCCGTGGACCCCTGGGGGGCCACGATGTCATCACAAGGGATCTGTGAAGGCTTGAAGAAATGTTATGATTTAAATCTTGAATTAAGTCTTGGGGGTCCGTGGCCATGGTCCTTGGCCACAAAAGATATTTAAATGGGACCACTGGTAAAGAAAAGGTTGAGAACCACTGACCTAAGCCTATATTTCTCAACCTCAGCAACCTGAAGATGTGTGGACTTCAACTCCCAGAATTCCGCAGCCAGCCCTCATGTCCATATATCGTCAAGTGATCAAGGTTGAGAAACAGTGGTCAGGGAAGTTCAGGGAGTTGAAACCTAGCATCTGGAAGGCCCTGACATTGGAAAGGATGGCTCAGTTTATCTGATATCTTCAGCCTGAATGTTCCTGTGATGGATAACAAAGGAATAAAAACAATACTAGTCAGTTAACAAAATAACAAGGTGAAACCAAAAATCATAATTCAGATTACCATATATAAGGAAGGGATACATATCTGAACTGTCCAGAACACAGGGGGAAAGAAAAAAATAATTGTTTGGCTTAATATGGATGTATAATTTTGAGAAATCTTGGTGAACTTGTGAAATATCAAATGTCTGGAAATAGGTGAATGTGGTCTTTATCTTTAGAAAAAGACAATCCAATATGCAGGGTGTTAATATCTATAAAGATTCTAGATTCTAGATTCTAGAGCAATTCATAAAAGAAGCAGTATGGAGAAATGGCTAAGCCCATGGTATCATAGGCCACAGATCTCAAATCTCTGCTCCCAGAGGCATCTACCTCCCACTTTGGGGTACCTACTTGGAGATCCTGGTGCTACCACTTTCAGATGGCATAACTGGCATCTTCCCCCTAGCCCCAGTATATGAGATAAAGACAGCTTTCATAACCTGTACTGCCTTTCTGCTGATTAAAAGACTAAGGTGTAAATAACTGAAATAATTTCAATAATACTATCTCCCAGGCTCAGTCACATTGAAATGATATATGACTGCAGGCTTCAGCCCTATATTCCACCACGAATGTACAAAATCAAACTTATTTAAAAAGAAGAAAACAAACTATGAAAACCCTGAAAATTCCAAAATAAGCTACAAATGGTCTCCTATAAATGAGTATTTTTAAATAAATTTATATAGTTGCTCAACTTGACTCCAGGCAACTTACAAAATTAAAAATGCACATCACGGTACCCATAGTTCCTCCCACCTAGCCCCACCCACCCCCGGTGACATCAACAAACACAATCACACCAACCACTTGATTTGTTTTGTATCCATCTACGGTCTCTAAGCTTTTAACAGAACCACATCTTCAATGCCTTCAGGGCCTTCCTGAAAAATGCAATACTTTATATAGTTTTTGATACTATTTTTTTCCAAATTGAGAGGTTGGAACAGGTTTAGGTGAGGAGAACATGGATGATCATCTTTAAAATTTGAGAAGAAGCCCTATAAGACATGCAGAAGGAACTTGGGATGTGAAAAGAAAAGAAGACAGAGGGGAAACATGTTACTAGTACAGTGTTCAGATACATAAAATTGAACCATAGGGAAAATGATCAGGAATTATTTTCTATTGCCACATAAACTAAGGCTAGAAATATTGGGTAAAAGTTGTAGTTATTTAGGTTTCATTTAAATCCAAGAAAGAAAAAAACCCTTCCTGATGAGCACTGTCCAAAAGTGGAGCAGAAGACATGTGGAGCATTCTCATAACCTTTGTAGAGGGTTTTTTGTTTTTTGAAAAGCAAAGAACTGGGCAAGCCCCTTTCAAGGGTAATTATATGGTTTTTTGCACATTGTGGAAGGTTGAACTAGGTAATTCTTATATTTCTTTCCATCCTTATAATTGTATCATTCTATGATAGTTGGCAATTTTGAACTTTAATCAGAAACTGTATGGAATGATCATATGTTTACTTGGCCTGGTTCACAGCTTCTCCCTCAGATATCTTCCTCCAGAATCACCTTTTCTTTTTAAAGGATTTAATTTTTCTATTCTTGTATGCATGACAGAGACCCAGTCCTCCTGAGAATTTGTGTTTTGCATCTGGATAGTCCTTGAAAGATGGATTTGATAGTCCAATCACAATAATCAGTCTGTAAATAACTTGGAAACAACAGCAATTCTGAAGCCAGTGCAAATTTGTCAGGAACGAATCTTGCCTTATCGTATTATTTAATCAGGTAGCTTCCTCAGTAGATTAATGGAATGGTGCATATTCCATTAAAATAGATTCCCCCCCCCAAAAAAATATTTATATCATTCTGATTAGCAAGTTCAGTATAGACTGGGTAATATTACAGTGACATGGATACATAGCTGGTTTGAAAATCATACTCAGTGAGTGTTATCAAGCTGGAATAAAACATGTCAGAAACTTTAATTGTGGAAAATTCAATTCTGGAAAATTCTATTAAATGTATCAGTTTATATCCTGAATGAAGAAATAGAGATTTGTTTCTCAAATTTTTCAAGATGACATAACATTTAGTGAGATTAATATAATTCTATGAGACTTTGATAAGTTAGAGCAATAAGCCAAACATAATGGTATAAAATCAATCAGAGACAAAGCTCTTCATTAGGAAACAGAAATTAAACGCTCAACTATAGCCCGAGGAATACTTGGGTTGATAATAATGAAAAATACAATGTAGTAGTATTTGATTACAAGTAAAGTAAATCAATAATGTCACTTGCCTGCAAAAAAAAAAAGGTTAAAAGCTATTTTAATTGCAGAAAAAGAAATATAATTTCTTAACCACAAGATGTAGTAGTTCCCCTATTTTCTACCCTTGTCAGATCCTACATCTAATATTCTATTAATTACTATACAACCCACAAAGGGCTTAGCCAGACTGAAATAGATTCAGTGGGTGATAAGGATTTTTATGCCGCTAGAACCTAAATGCTATGAAGAGTGATGGAAGGAATTGGGAAAATTTAGTCTTAGGAAGAGAATGGACAAATACAATGGATTCTCAAAATACCTGAAAGAATGTCACCCAGAAAAAAAAAGTCTTCTATATTTTCAGAGTTTAGGATGTGGAATCAGATTCCAGCTACAGGAAGGCAGATTTCAGATGAAGATAAAGAAAAATTTCCTACAATAAGAGCAGTTTCAACAGTGAGATCAATGACCCTGAGAAATGATGGACTCCCAGTTCAAGTGGAGGATAGATAGCCATCTGTTTGGGATTTGGATGGTGCAGGTGATTGAATCTAATGGCTTGCACTGTCTTTTCCAGCTCAACAAATACCTGGTTTTATTGTGATAAAAGTCAGTCTGGACTGTTCAGGATCCTGGATGCTATCAAGGATATATTTAAGTCTGTTTGGAACTGACAATAACAATTACATTTTGCATCCTGTTGTTTAGATGCTGTAGGTGAGCTTGAATGTTACTTATTCTTAGTCTCTATCCATTAACTTTAATACAATGTGATATTTTCAAGAATACATCAGATTAGGTGAACATATTCAAAAGAAAGAAAGAAGAACACATCTGAAAGCAATTAGAACAGAAACACCTGTATGGTATTGCAAATACAACAGGCAAATAAAATGGTGTGCATATAGTACAGTACCTTTCCTTTTTCTGGCTGAAAAGACCACAGACGGATGCTGTTTTGAAACCGGTCTTTGTGAAGCATCAGTGAGCTCTTCTGTGTTCTGTAGCAGAGATGAACTGGCTAAAGTGCCTTTACACAGCCTGAGCTGGATCCCTCAGCATATATCAAATATGGCTCTGTGTAGCTGAAACTTTAAATAGACACTGGCCCCTTGTGGGCGATGTGGTTACATGTGCATTTCTGCAGCTTCAACAATTTCACTTATTTAGAGACAGTATTACAGAGGCACAACTCAAGGACACAACAGTGATTAAAAATTAAATCCAGCATGTTCTTAGACAGCAGTCTTAATGTTTGTTTTGTGTGTGTGTGTGTGTGTGTATTTATTTGTTAATTAATTTATTTATTTAGCGTATGGTTGGTCACACACAGTATTTGTTAAATTTGTTTGTTAAATTTATATGCCACCCACCTCACTCAAGTGGGGTAGCTCTGGGCAGCTTCCAAACTTCATAAAAAACAAATGTGCAAATGTGCTATTGTGGTAACATTTTCTGCCAGCTCAAGGACTGGTGGATAGCACTTAAAACTCTCATGGTTTCATTATGATTTTTGTCAAGAAATAGCTCGTTTTTAAAGTGGAAGCCTCAAATGATCTCTACCTTCTCTAATATGAAGAAATCAAATTATTACTTCCGACTTTGCTCAGTAGATATTTATTGCACATCCTTCATGCTTCTGGATGTTTTTAGCTCCCAGAGCATATTTTCCTCCTGCTGATTTTAGCAGGAAGCCTCGATCACTATGCAAAGCAGGATGAACTCCTCAAGCCTTCTCTCTGTCAGATCCCTGGGGATGGCTTACCATCAAAAGACGTTACCTTATAAGAGTAATGGAGAAGTCTTGAAGTTGCCACTGGGATTTGAGCTTAATTCATACTTAATAATAAAACATTGACGCAGACAAGTATTACAACTTCCCAGAGGAGAAATCTTTTATATAAGGCATATGTTGTAATAAGAATTGCCTCTCCCTCAAATTCTGCCATGTACCCAGGGGTGAAATCCAGCAGGTTCTAACAGGTTCTGGAGAACCAGTAGCGGAAATATTGAGCAGTTCGGAGAACCGGGTAATACTACTTCTGGCTGGCCTCAGAGTGGGGAGGGAATGGGGATTTTGCAGTATCCTTTTCCTGCCATGCCCACCAAGCCATGCCCACCAAGCCACACCCACAGAATCGGTAGTGAAAAAATTTGGATTTTACCACTGCATGTATCCCGTTAAAGGTAGAATCAGACCACACTCTCCTTCCCTCATGCCTGCACAGTATTCATTCTTGAAAGAAGCAATATTCCTTTTCCTCTTTTTTCATTGCTCTTAAATTAGAAAGGAAGATTCTATGCAAAGAGCAGGAAAATGGCATGTGAAAACAGTTAATCAGAGGAACGTCTTTGCTTCAGAAATTGTGGATGCTTCATTACTGGAGGTTTTAAAGAAGAGATTGGACAGTCATTTGTCCAGAATGGTATCGGGTCTCCTGCCTGAGCAGAGGGTTGGATTCAGAGGTGGTATTCAACAGGTTCTGACCAGGTCTGGAGAACCGGTAGCGGACATTTGGAGTAGTTCAGAGAACCGGTAAATACCACCTCTGACTAGCCCCGCCCCCATCTATTCTCTGCCTCCCAAGTCCCAGCTGATCGGGTGCGATTCAAGGTGTTGGTTACCACCTTTAAAGCGCTCCATGGCATAGGACCCGGGTACCTTTGAGACCGACTTCTGCCATGAATAGCCTCCCACCGTCCAGTCCGCTCCCACAGAGAGGGTCTCCTCAGGGTGCCATCGGCCAAGTTATGTCGGCTGGCGACACCCAGGGGGAGGGCCTTCTCTGTGGGAGCCCCAGCCCTGTGGAATGAACTGCCCCCGGAAATACGTAAGATCTCCGACCTCCGGGTGTTTTGCTGCGCACTGAAGACCCTGTTGTTCCGCCAGGCCGGGCTATCAACATAATAATTTTAAATTGGGGTATTTTAAATTTCTGGGATTTTAATTGGAGCCTAATTATTTAATGATTTTAAATTTTAATTGTTGTTTTGTTTTGTGTTTTTAAATAGGCTGTTCACCACCGAGTCCTTCGGGAGAAGGGCGGTATAGAAATAAAATTATTATTATTATTATTATTATTATTATTATTATTATTATTATTATTATTATTATTATTATTATCGGGAGGAAATGGGGATTTTGCAGTAACCTTCCCCTGGAGTGGGGTGGGAATGGAGATTTTACAGTATCCTTCCCCTGCCACACCCACCAAGCCATGCCACGACCACCAAGCCGGTAGTAAAAATTTTTGAATCTCACCACTGGTTGGATTAGATCTCCAAGCTCCCTTTCAACTCTTCTGTATTCTGTTAGTCTGCTTCCTTGAGGTTCTTGTTTGCTATGCTATGCCAATATATATAGTCCTCAACTTACAATCATTCATTTAGTGACCAGCAGGGTGGATTTGATTTAAATCAAGTTGATTTAAATCACAATTTAAATCATGATTTAAATCACTAGTAAAAAGGCTTGATTTAAATCAACTCAATTTAAATCATAATTTTTAAAGAGCAACTGTCATCTCTATTCCTTTGACCCACTGTTGACTCACCGATAGTCCCAGTGTTGCAGAATATACCACCTCATGCTACATAACTAAGCTCCATTTCATACTGAATAAACTAAATTATTTATGTATCTTAAATAGAAAACTATCTTACAATAGATTTTTACCCCAAGTTTTTTATTAAAATAAATTCGATAAAAATAAAAAAAAATCCGATTTAAATAAAAAAAAATCCGATTTTTTTGATTTTTTTAAAAAAATCATTGATTTTTATCCACCCTGGTGACCAGTCCAAGTTACAACAGCACTGAAAAAAGTGACTTATGACCGTTTTTCACATTTATGACTGTTGCAGCATCCTCAAGGCCACATGATCAAAATCCACACACTTGGCAACTTAACTCATATTTATGACAGTTCCTTACACAACCTTCTGACTAGCAAACTCAATTCAGAAGCCAGATTCACTTAACTGTGGTAAGAAAGATTATAAAATGGGTCAAAACTCATTTTAGAAGTTTCATTTAGCAATAGAAATTTTGGGCTCAATTGTGGTAAGTCGACGACTATCTGTAGAGTATATATTAATATATGAAATTAGAATTACTTGTCTCGATATACAACTCTTTATTTGCCATACTGAGCGAAGGAGATCCGTATACCTTTTTACTGTGAATATTTTTAGACAAAGTATTTTGCATCTGTTGCAGGTGGTGACATTTCTTCAGCCTCCTGCTTCCTATTTTTTAATTGATATAGATTCACTGGAATTTAGTCAGGGGTAAGATATAAGAATAAAACCTTGACTCAGACAAGCATGATGATTCCTCATTGAAATAAATATTTTTTTAGAACATATATGTTGTGAATGGGCAGCACAATGGCTCAGTGGTTAAAGACATTGTTTGTCATCTGGAAAGCTGGCAGTCTGGGCTTGAAACCAGAATGCCATGCAACAGGATTAGCTCTCCTTACTTGCCCCAGCTCAAATGTCGCACTTTGAAAGCATGCAAATGCGAGTAGATAAGTAGGTTCCACTTTGGCAGAAAGGTTACTGCGTTCTGCACTTTCATGCCGGTCACATGATATAAGCACCTGTCCGACAACACAGGCTTCTTCGGTTGAGAATCAGCTATGAGCACCGCCCCCTTGAGTCAATCCTGAGTGGACAGGGAAAACCTTTAAACCTATGTTGTGAGTGGAATTGCTTCTCCTTCAGCTTCATAGATGGATACTGCATTCAGACATGCACAAACACATTCTCTTCTCCTATGACTTCCACATTTACTCAAGAGCCTTTAATAAAGGGATTTTGTTGATGTGGAAGAGCCCCAGCTAACTTCAGGAATATTTTATTTATGGATTCAGCTGGAAATATTACATACGAGAGCTTGTTATTCTCTTGTACAATTTTCTTTATTTACTTACTAGCATTTTTCCAATTACTATATTCTATGTTTGTACTACCTCAAAGAGGAACTCTAAATCCTTGCTTCCAATTGAACCATGATCTGATAAAGTAGGATTTAAACTGTGTTAGGAATGTGAAGAAGCATTATCATAAATACGTAACAGTAATTACATAACAAACTCCTCCCGAGTGACAATACTACAACAACTATAATTGTAATTTTATTCTTGGAACTGATCCAGGGACTGTAAAATTTTATCCATTAAGTCTCTGCAATAGAAAAGTCCAAATAATTTCCCCTTTTAAAACATCAAAAGAAAGTTATACCCAAAGGAAAAATTACAAATAGATTCTATATTTTCCAGTAATTGTTTGCTCATTTCTTTATTCCAACAGCAACCTAATTGATACTATATATCATTTTAAAACTGTAAGTACATGAGTTTTTACTTGCTTTTCAAATACTTGCACTTTATTTTCTGCTTTTCAGTCAACCTAAGAAAAAAACTGGCCTTCTATGGATTTTTTTGTTTGCAGCCAAGATGGGTATCTTCACTTTGTGTTTTTGTTTTACAACGACACTACAGTCACTATACTTTGTAGGACTGAGTGTTTTCAATAAGTAAGTACACAAGGCACAAAACATGGTTTTTTTCAGTATGAATTCACTTGAATCCTTTAATGCAGAGGCCCAGAAGATTTTATGATATACACAGTATCCGGTAGTTTAAAATGTAAAAACAATCATTCAGAAAAAAGGCAGAAAAGTTAAGTTTTCAAGCTTAGTAAACATACATTACAGACTTCAGCAAGACATCTATCAAAGAGATTCACATTGTATTTGGATCTAGTAGCAAGGGTTTGGGTTGTGGTTTTTTTTTTTTTTTTTTTTAAGTAGCAAAAGTGACGATGATGTTTTAAATTTTTGGAACAAATGAAGCTATCAATTTTATTTACAGTATAAACAGGCCTTTTTTTATTTTTAAAGTGAAGATAACACCCTGTCACATGTTGAAGAAAAGCAGTATCTTAATTCTCAAATGCAAAATAAAGCAATATGAAAGTAAAACTATATATATATTTATATTTATATGTATAAATAAATATCTTCTGCTCTGAAATTCTGAAATCTTCTCAGCTCTGTCGTACATGTGATTCTGATCAGAGTTCCCTTGGTCTTTATCATAATAAATGATTCTGAATCTTCATTCTTCTGCTGATGCTCTAATGAATTGCTTTTCATACAAGCTCATGACATGGTGGACAAACTGATATTGTTCACTAGTCTGGATCATTCCTCCCCTGGAAAGAGAAGCAAGGAAGAATTTAAATCTTAAAAACATGTGGAAACTGGTTTACTTCCAGAAAAGATAAACAGTACAGTTCAGTCCTTGACTTATGACCACAAGGGAGCCCAAAATTTATGTTGCTAAGTGAGACATTTGTTAAGTGAGTTTTGTCTCATTTTACCACTTTTCTTGCCATAGTTGTTAAATGAAACATTGCAGTTGTTAAGTGAATCTGGCTACCCCACTGACTTTGCCTGTCAGAAGGTCGCAAAAAGTGATCACATGCCTTCGGGACACAGCAACCGTCATAAATATGTGTCAGTTGCCAAGAGTCTGAATTTTGATCATGTGACCATCTGCTGCAATCATCGTAAGTGTGAAAAACAGTCATAAGTCACTTTTTTCAGTGCCGTTGTAACTTTGAACAATCACTAAACAGTTGTAAGAACTCACAACTGAAAAAAAACCATAATGATTCATTCTAAGATTACTGTATATACTCGAGTATAAGCTGAGTTTTTCATCACACTTTTTTATGCTGAAAAAAGCCCCCCATGGCTTATACTCGAGTGAGGAAAAAATGCCTTTTTTCCTGTAACCCATTTTAGCTTGCAGGGGCTGCAGGGAGGCTTGCTAGGGCCAAAATGAGGCATGAGGGGGGTGCCTAGTAAGACTCCCTGCAGCCCCCTGGAAGCAAACATGGGCTGCGGTGGTGGGCTTCAAGGAAGAAAGAAACAAAGAAATCCTCACTTTTTAGGGAGATCCCCAGGTGCACTGAGCTTGAGTTGACAGCTTATTGTAATAGGCTGGCTACTAGCTATCCTTGCTCAGGCTAAGCTAATCAATAGTAGAGCTCTAAGAATGCCAGATGAGGAGAAAGGGAGGGAGAACTGTTTGGGGATCCCTACGTGCACTGAGCTTGAATTGAGAGCTTATTGTAAGTGCCTGCAATAGCTATCCTTGCTCAGGGTAAGCTACAAAATGTTTCAAAACGTCTGGCTTTTCTTCCTCCTAACAAAGACCTTCTGGAGTTCTTCACAGAAAGGGAGAAAGGAGAAAGGGAGGGAGGGAGGGAGAGAGAGAGAGAGAGAGAGAGAAGAAAGAAAGAGGAAAAAAAAGAAAAAGGGAGAGAGAGAGAGAATGCAGATATCTCTTAACAGAGGCTTGAACTTGCCTGAAATTAGATCAAGCCCTACATCACTTAACCCAATGTATCAGATTGGTTATTGAATTATTGTTATTGAATTATTTTTGGTATATATATTACATTGTCTTGTGTAATTTAGTTATAGTGTAGTTTTCACTATGCACTTACAGAGCTAGTTTACTGTTTTTCTTTGAAATCAATATTCAAAAACATTTAACCTACTGATGCCTCAATTAATGTAATTTTATTGGTATCTATTTTTATTTTGAAATTTACCAGTAGCTGCTGCATTTCCCACCCTAGGCTTATACTCGAGTCAATAAGTTTTCCCAGTTTTTTGTGGTAAAATTAGGTGCCTCGGCTTATATTTGGGTCGGCTTATACTCGAGTATATACGGTAGTTAAAAATCCATCTCATCCATTGTGTTCTTAGACAATAAAAACAGAAATAAAGTGAATAAAATTAAGTGGAATAAAATCAGTGCTCTACAGAAAAAAAAATCAAAAATCAAGAATTTTAACACTTTTTTCAAACTATAATATTTTTATGGTCAAATCACTGACTTTTCCCATGTTTGTACATTCACAGTTTTATTCTGAAGCAAATTCCTGCTTACATATTATAAAGTAATAAATGTTATTGAGTGCTGGATTAAAAATGCAACCTTCCACAATCCGATGCCTACAAAATACTCCGGATTATAATTCCCATTATTCCTGACCAATTTTAATAGTTAATGTTTTGTCCCTTTGTTTTTAAGATGTTTGAGTTGCTCGATAGTGAGATGGATGCCATATCAAGTTAATAAATAAATAAAATAAATAATAAATCAGGTGATCGAGACATTTGGGAGGCAGCACTTAGGGGAAGGCTACATTAGACTTGGTTTTAGCAGAAAAATTATCTTACCTGTCTAACCGTAGCTGGCAAGTTGTTCTGAGTATGTCAACCATGCCCTCATTTTTCCACTGTTGGCAGCAAATGCTGGTAGCAATAAAACAGCCTGTTCTCCCAATCCCTGCACTGGCCAGAGAAAGAAATAAAAAGTGACGACAAAGATCTTCCAAAAAATAAAACATTGTTTAGAACACCTTCTTCATATCTGGGACTGAGTTTTCCATCTTTTCCATCTGGGACTGAGTTCATGAGCTTAAGGTCACGGGGATATTATAGCACCATTCAGAAGTCAAGAGTCAAAGCAGAAAACTGAACATAACTGAGGGGTCCTTGGTGCTCTCTGACCTTGGTTTTCTTGCAGACGTTTCATCACCCAAAATCAGGTAATGAAATGTCATTGGTGCTAGTAAGGAATGGGGTTTGTTCTCATTTTATATTTTAGTGGCTTGCCCTGTCAGTGTTGGTGAGGGTGCTCTTAAGAGATTCTTTGGTTGGGCTGTTTACTATTAACTTGTTTGGAAGTTTCTTGATTGGGATATGGAGTATTGTTTACTTCTTGATTGTTGGTCTGATGTTTATCTTGGAGTTCATCTATGCTCATCTGGGTGCTAATTGCTGGTGGGGAGGTGTTTTGGTCTTTTTGTTCCCTTTTGGGCTTGTTGATTGCTTCTTTTGCATAGTATAGAGATACAGTTATGTCTATATGTCTATTGATGGTTAATGTATCAGAGAGCCAGGCTTCTAGAAATTCCCTAGCATTTTGGTCTTGGTCTAGGATGGTCACATTTTCCCAATTGAAACTATGGTTAAGTCTGTCCATATGTTATGAGTTTTCATCATGTGAAACCAGGGACTCATTTGAACTCTGACTACAAATATTCTCCTTTATTGGTACTGAATATAACTGTTTAGCTCTACTATGTATTCTCAAGTTTTAGGAAATCATTATTATTTTATTTCAGACAATATTGGTTACGTATAGGAACAGAAGTCTTTACTAGCCTGAAACTCTTTGCTTGCCAAAAGTAATTTCTTGTCCATGTGTACAAATGTGGTGGCCTTCTGGTTTCTCGCATATTATCCTCTGACTGTAAACTACTGGTAGGTGTGTGATGGGGGGCTGTTATTTTAGAATATGTGGGGAGTGGATAGAAGTGCTACTCAACCCACAGACTGAATGTGGACCGGGCATATGAAAAAACACGCTTATGTTTTCTTTATCTGGCTTTAATTTATGCAACAAAAAACCAGCAGAATATCTTTTACCATTTGCCCTGTATTATTTCAGAAAAAGGTTAGCAGTGTTATTGGATAAAATGTTACAGGGTAAAATTCCAGAGAGATGTTATGTGAGGCATCTGGTTTCTGTCAGCTTTTATATATCAACATGTCATTTTAAATAAAGAGAAACATCAAGTAACAATTACTTCATGGTCCAAGAGCATCTCAGTTTTGCAAGTCTTTAGCTCTGCTGAAAGCTTCTTAGATGACTTTCCATCATTGTCACTTAACTTATTGGGGCCATCAGCTAAGCCCCCAGGAAGAAGAAATGCAACTTATGTAGTCATTCCACCCAGATCTACAGATGTTATATTTGATTGGGTTTCATATTAATCCTTCCTATTATTCTCATTACATCTACTGTATTTCAATTAAGGTTCCACCTGGATTATAGCATTCTTTTCGGCTAGTTTGCGGGGGAGGCAGGGTTGGGAGCAGGAAGTATAGTTTTGCAGTAGTTCTTTTCCATCTTTGAGATTGGTTTCAGCCAAGGTTAGGAGGGGGGAGATTCAACCCTGAATTCTTACATTCTGAGACCATGACTTTCTCCCGACTCCTATTTAACATCTGGTGAGATCATTCATTAACACGAGGTTAAATACCACCAATATGTTGATGATACTCAGCTGTACATCTTTGCCTTGAGTTGTCCAAATGATACTGTTCAGATTCTTTCCCAATGCCTGAGCCTGAGTAGCATAGGAAGCTAATGCCTCCTACTAAGGCAGCATTTAACATCCAGCTGCCTGTAATTACTGTGAGTTCAATTCTCACCAGGCTCAAGGTCGACTCAGCCTTCCATCCTTTCTAAGGTGGGTAAAATGAGGACCCGGTTTGTGGGGGCAATAAGCTGACTTTGTATAAAATATACAAAAGTATGAAGGCTATTGCTTAACGCATTGTAAGCCGCACTGAGTCTCCGGAGAAGGGCAGCATATAAAAATAAATAAAAATAAAAATTAAATTAAATTAAAATGCCTAGAGGCTGTAACAGTCTGGATCAGAAAGAACAGGCCTCAATTCTAGCAAGATCAAGTAGCTGTGGGTTTTAGGGCCTCACAGTTGTGGAGACTTTCTATTTTTACTTGGATGGATAGCACTCCCCTAGACACAGATGATACACAATCTGGAGTAGAGGTCTTTTTGGGCTGATGGTCAAAGAACAGGTGGCAACTATGGTCAAGAGGGCCTCCATATTCATTTTGTGCACCCATTCCTGAAGCAGGAGGTTCTGCTTTATTCACATCTTATGTAGCTCTCAGTTGTAAATTGTTCTCCATAGGATGCTCATGAATTGCTTTCAAAAGCTGCTATTAGTCCAGAATGTAGGAGTGCATGCGGTTTGGAACAAATCATGGTTTGTCTATATAACATCACTGTTTTGCAAGTCACACTGGCTCCCAGTGAAGAAATTCAAGGCATCAATGAAGTGACAGTAATGTAAATGGGCATTGGTCTTACCTTAAATGCCAGATTTCTTGAGTGGGGTGACATTGTCCAGATGAGGGTTGTATCAGTCGGATCTGATGCTGGCTGAGTCATAATTTTTGACCACTCCCCTTGCTCCTCCCCTTTCATGCTCAGTTTTGACGAAGGAAGGCCACCAGAAGTATCTCCAACAGGAACCACCGTTATCAGGAGGAAGTAAATCGGTCCAACGGGACATCTGGAAAAAAACTACTGAACAAGAACAATAAACTGTACAGGCACTGAGACAGAGGGAGGGGCTGGACAATGTCACCCCACTCAAGAAATCTGGCATTTAAGGTAAGACCAATGCCCAATTTCCTTGATGAGGGTGTGACATTGTCCAGATGAGGGACATACCAAAGATTTGGCTGTCTCAAGGGCGGGATGTCGAAGGGCCTGGAGAGACCCTCGCACGATGCACCTGCTGCAAAACCCTCCTGCCAAATGACGCTTCAGCAGAAGCAAAGGTATCGATCTTGTAGTGACGAATAAATGGCGAGGGGGTAGACCAGGTGGCTGCCCTACATACCTCCTCAAGGGAGGCCTGAGTTGCCCAAGCTGCTGAGGTAGCAGCACTCCTAGTGGAGTGGGCAGTAATGCTATTGGGAACAGGAATCGCCTGGGCCTGATATGCCGAGGCGATGCAAGCCCTGATCCATCTACCAATTGTGGCAGAAGAGACTTTGAGCCCTAGGGAGCCTGGCAAAAAGGAAACAAACAAAGCCTCTGACTTCCTGAAGGGAGCAGTCCTTTTGATATAAATCTTTAGGGCCCTCCGTACATCTAAGGTATGCCACCTTCGTTCCAAGGCATGAGAGGGCCGGGGACAGAAATTGGGCAAAATAACCTCTTGGGCCCTGTGAAAGGGGGAATTAACGGGGGAATAAATGAAGGGTCCAATCTCAAAATAACTGTGTCCGGCCGGAAAACACAGAGATCCTCCCTAACTGAGAGGGCTGCCAGCTCCGAAATGCGACGGGCTGAAGTTATGGCTATAAGGAAAACCACCTTAAGGGTGAGAAAGCGAAGATGAACCGTGCGGAGGGGTTCAAAGGGAGTCTCAGTTAAAGCATTAAGGACCTTGGGCAAATCCCAAGTAGGGTATCTATGAATCGAGGAGGGCCGCAAGAGCCTGGCTCCTCGCAGGAACTTTTTTATCACAGGGTGCTGAGTGAGTGGTCGGCCGGATGGACTGGACAAGGCCGTAGACAGGGCCGCCACATGTCTCCGAAGGGTACTATGGGCCAGACCACGGTCAAACCCATCTCTAAGGAACTCCAAGATCTGGGCAGGTGAGGCTGAAACAGGATCTATCTGCCGGGAACGGCACCACCTATAAAAGGCGAGCCAGGAGATATTGTAGAGTCTGACTGTGGATTTACGTCTGCAGGCTTGAACAATGTGAATCACCCTATCTGAATAATTGTCCTGCCTTAGACGGGCCCCTTCAAGCGCCATGCAGTCAGTTGGAGCCACTGAGGGTCCGGATGAAGAAGGTTCCCCTGACGCAGTACAATCTCGTCTGGTGGAATCCTCCAAGGGTGAAATGTGGAGAGACTGACCAGGTCTGCGAACCACGGACGGCGTGGCCAGTGGGGAGCCACGAGGATAATTTCTGCTCTGTCGGCGATGACCTTCCGAATCAGGGCCGGAATCAGAGGCAGTGGCGGGAAGGCATAGTGAAGACCCGGCGGCCAGGTGAGACAGAGAGCGTTGACCCCTTCCGCCCCTGGCGTCGGGAACCTCGAGAAGCGAGGAAGCTGATTGTTCAGGTGTGTGGTGAAGAGATCTACGGTTGGGATGCCGAACCTGTTGCAAATCTAATGAAATATGTCAGGATGAATCTGCCACTCGCTGTTGTCCACCTCTGTCCTGCTCAGGAAATCCGCCTGTGTGTTTTCCGACCCCGCAATGTGGTCCGCTCTGATGGAGAGGAGGTGTTGTTCTGCCCACTTACCCAGGCGAAATGATTCCTCCATGAGGCGCTTTGAGTGGGTACCCCCTTGACGGTTGACATGTGCCTTCGCCGCCATATTGTCTGTCAACACCAGAACATGACGGTGTTGCACAAACCGGTGAAAGTGCGTGAGAGCGAGACGAATGGCCTTCAGCTCCAGCCAGTTGATAGGGTTGGCGAGGTCTGATGCAGACCAACGGCCCTGAGCCACGTGTGATGCAAGATGAGCCCCCCATCCGTGAAGGCTGGCGTCTGTAATGAGTACAAGTCGGTCATGATTCATGAAGAGACACCCCTTGTCGAGAGAAGGCGATGTCCACCAACCTAGCGATTGCCTGACTGAGAGTGGAACTTTGACTGTTGACATGGTGTGAGCTTGGCGTTTCCTTTGAAAAGGAAGCAGGAACCACTGCAAGTGGCGAGCGTGAAGGTGTGCCCATGGGACGATCTGAACGCTGGAGACCATCTTGCCTAAGAGCTTGGATAGAGTGGCCAATGGAACTGATGGAGTTCTGCGAATGAGAGCTACTAGGTCCCTGATGTCTGACCGTCGTTCCAAGGTTAGGTAGCCTTGGGCTGCGTCTATGATGGCGCCAAGATGGGTGATCCTGGTGACTGGCACTAACTGACTTTTTTTGTAGTTGACCAAGAACCCATGGTCATTCAGGGTTTGAATCGTGAGGTGTAGGTCATGTAAGGCTTGCTCTTGAGTGTGAGCCTGAATCAGAATATCGTCCAGGTAAGCCTGGATCCTTACCGGTTGTTGTCTCAGGTGAGCCGCCACGACCGCCAGGACCTTTGTGAAGACCCTTGGTGCAGATGCCAGTCCGAAGGGAAGAGCCCGGTATTGAAAATGCTTTCCTGCATAGCTGAATCGGAGATACTGTCGATGCTTTGGCAGGATGGGAATGTGAAGATAAGCCTCCATGAGGTCTATGGAAACTAGAAAATCGTTGGGACGAATCCCTTGAAGAATAGAGGTTAGTGAACACATTTTGAATCTGCGATACACTATGTATGAGTTGAGATTTTTTAAGTCCAGAATGGCTCTCCACCCCCCTGACTGCTTTGGAACTACGAACAGGATGGAATAATACCCCTGTTTCCATTGATCGTGGGGGACCTCCTCTATGGCGTGAATCTGTAGTAGGTGCTGAACTGCTTGGTTCATTAATTGACGTCTGGATTCGCTTTTGGAAGTTGGACATTGAAGAAAGCGGGTTGGAGGCCTGGAGAGAAATTCCAGGGGGAGGCCGAATTTCACAACTGAAAGAACCCAAAGATCTGAAGATGACCTTTCCCACCTGTCCGCAAAGAGGGACAGGCGACCCCCTACTGGAGGATTTGGTAGTGAGTCACTTACGACTGTGGGACTGGCGGAAACCAGAACCCCGAAAGGACCGTTTGGGCTGGAATTGTCTGCTCCTGTCCCGAAAATATTGACGGTCCGAGGATCGATAGGATCCCTGAAGATATTCCTGCCTGGAGGGGCCTCCCTGGGGGTAGGAACGAAAGGAAGGCCTTCTGTAATATGGAGAGGGTCTTCCTTCAGCCCGTTTGTATGTTGAGGGCAAAATTTTTCGCTTATCCCGTGTCTCTACAAGAAGAGGGTCAAGTGATTCCCCAAATAGTTTGTTTGCAGAATATGGAGCTGCAGCCAAGCGCCATTTGGCCTTAAGGTCAGCAGGCCATTGGCGAAGCCAGAGCATCCTGCGGGCTGAAACTGTAGAGGCTAAGGCTCTGGATGCAAATTTGGCTGAATTCAAGGTTGCATCAGCCGAAAATTGAGTGGCAGCAATGATTTTATTAATATCCTGATGAAGGCGAACCTCACTGTGGGGTACCCTTGCCTGTAACTGTTGAAGCCAAAGGATGGTAGTTCTATTAAAAAATGAGGCTGATGAAGCTGATTGAATTGCCCATGCTGAGGCCTGATGGTTCTTTTTAAACAGAAATTCTAACTTTTTGTCTTCTGGCCTTAGACCTTCAGAAGTATCCCCAGTTACGTATGAAGAAGAAGAGGAAAGGGCCGCTACAGGGCTGTCTACAGGTGGAACTTGCAAGAGTTGAGCAAACTTTGGAGCAACAGCATAATATTTCTTATCTGAACCATGTGCAGATGCCATGGTTGCAGGCCCAGCCCACTGTTTCTTTACCACGTCTATGAACAGTTGTGGAGTTGGTACATAACAAAGTTCAGGGGGTGGGGGCTCAGAAAAAGGTCCCTGTAGTCCACCCTTTTGAGCCTCCTGCATCTCTTGAAAATATTCATCTTCCTTTAAGGCGGCTGTTAAGCGAGCCTTATGCAATAAAGACTTGAATTTATTGGGGGGAAATAAGCCTGTAAAGGCAGGTTGATCTTGGATTATCCCCTCATCATCTGATAGGTCAGAATGTCTCTCTTCCTCAAACACAAAGGCTTCACTAACTCTGGAGGCTGCAGGAGAATGAGAGCCAGTAAGGCTGACTGCAGGAGAAATTCTAATACGGGCAGATCGCTCTGAAATAGCAGAGCCAGAGTGTTGACCATGAATATTGGCTGCCATTCTAGAAGCAATGGCCTGTTCAATCAGAATTCTCAAACCTTCTGGCACATTTTTTAAAGGATCTTCGGGGGTTAGCACAGGCATAGAGGATTCACCTGTTGAAGCAGCTGCAGCTGCATGCCCACCAAATACAGGAGTTGCAGGGGTCATTAATTGACTTGCAAAGGGGTTTTGCAAATTGCTTTGGTCTTGTTGAAGAACATTACCCTCTCCCTCCGAAGACCAGGCCTGGCTAACCGTTGAAATAGGAGGAGGGGGGGTAGATGGGGGGGTCCCCTTACCAGGCTCAGTTGCAGGCACCTCACTAGCTTGCTTTTCTAGAGATTTATGCCTCTTTGTTAAATCCTTCTCCTCAGGCTTAGAAAGGTGCTTACGTTTGGAAGTTGATTTCTTCCCAGTGTACATAGTATTTTCCTCCCCATGGGAAGAGCGATCCGCCATCTTTAGTATACTCACTGCGACCACGATGTCGACTGGAGAAATAGCTTTTGGTTTCAGTTTCGCCACGTGGTTGAAATTTGAGATGGCAACGACTCTGGCGTTAAGCACGATGGCTGCCAGGTCACACTTGAGCAGGAGGAAACTCTGCTCCAGAGGTATCTGTCTAGGCAAGCCTAGAAACGGACCTCCTCAGCGCCCCCACAGCCAGGATGAAAAAAATAAAAATAAATACTGGCTGGAAATGCCACAGGGAGAGGCAAGAAGAAGCTTGCTGCCCCCCCCCAAACTTGCAGACTCGTTGGTGGCAAAGCGGCAAAAAACTCCTTTTAAAATTGCCGCGGCGCTTCAATTAACCGCTCTACAGCTGATCAGCGGTTTTGGGATGCTGTAGCGTGGGCGGCGGCCCGATTTGGCGATTTCCCTTAAAATTAGGGAATCGCTATTATTGTTGGTGGTATTGTGGTCTAGGGCCCCTTAAACAATCGTTGGTGGGATAGATCAAAAAAATCCCCCCCAAAAAAGACAGGAAAAAGAAAAAGGAAACAAGTTCCCTTTTAAAATGGGGCATTCAAAATGGCCGCCGCCAGGAGCGAAGCAAAGCCTGGCAGCTCAGGATGCTCTAGCAAGGCAAGACCGGCAGGCTACAATAGAAGGGGGGGAAAAATATATATAGCCTGGTAGACCGGTACCTTAGGAAAATTTAAAGGGGAAGTAACAATTTTAAACTAGAGAAATAAAAAGGTGGTTAAAAAGACTTACAATTCTGTGATATTGAACAGACTGGGCTGTATAGCCAGATCTGTAGGAGATGTTTCTCTCAGGCCGACTGAGTCTAAACTGGGCATGAAAGGGGAGGAGCAAGGGGAGTGGTCAAAAATTATGACTCAGCCAGCATCAGATCCGACTGATACAACCCTCATCTGGACAATGTCACACCCTCATCAAGGAAATCTATATTTTTCAATATTATTAAATGTGAAAGCCTTGACTGACCATGTCCCCATTTGATAAAGATCATGGTTTATGGAAACTTGTGGTTTGGGTGTGGAAAGTACCAATAAAGGAGAATAATTGTAGCTCAGGGTTGAAATGAGGGGTCTTAGTGCTCTCTGAGCTTGCTTCTTTTCTTGCAGACGTTTCATTGCCCAAACTAGGTAATACATCATCAGTGCTAGTCCATCAGTCCACTAGGACTGATGATGTTACCTAGTTTGGGTAATGAAACGTCTGCAAGAAAATAAGCAAGCTTAGAGAGCACCAAGGATCCTTCACTGTGGAAAGTGTTGTGTAAGGAAAGAGACTGTGGAATTTGATTGGAATACAGTGAGAATTATATTGCAAAGTGGCAAGATATATATGGGATTGCATGCATGGGAGGCATGAAATGGATGTTTGGTGGAATGATGAAGAGGAATAGGTTATAGATAAAAAAAACTGAGTATGAGAGAAATATATTACATAATGTGTACAGAAATAAAAGATAATCATGAGGAATGTATGTGAAGAGAGCAAGGAAGAATTAAGATTAAAAGAGGCAGAACATTTTAATAAGAAATTAAAATTTGTTTTAGAACTGAGTGAAGAAAGCTAAACAAAGAGACACAATCAGGGAATGGAATTAAAATTAGAAGTGACGAAATAATTTGGGAAGAAATTAAAGCAAGGAAATGCTAGATGCAACATGTTAATGATTTGTATGGGACTGCTATAATATATGGGAATATATAGAAGAATGGGAATGAATGCTATAAATGTAGTCTCCAAGAAAAAAAAATGATAAAAAGGAATACATATACACTGGAAGCAAGTTGCAAATCATATGCCTTCACGTAGAATGTAAAGAATTATGTTAATGTAAATTTAAAGCAAACTGTTAAAAGAGAAATGCTGAATTTAGAGAGCACAATAATACAGCTACTTGACTGCATTATAACAGAAAAAATATACTTTTAGAATATTCAGAAAAAATGGTACTTTATTACTTTAGATTATGATAGCAACATTATGTTCTCATATGGTTTGTGTTTATGAAAAATGCTGTAGAGACTCATTATACCTTTATCCCATCATCCATAATCTGCTTGTAAAAGGGGTACTTACAACAATTTTGCAGAACAACATAAATATTCATTATACAAGATTTCATTTTGTAATCTGACTAAAAATGAATTTAGCTTTAAAATGTAAATGCTCCTTTATGCTCACCAACGTCAAATTACATGAAACATAAATGAGAAAGATATTTGCAATGGTTATGTCTCAAATTATATAACTCTGTTCAATATTTTCCTGAGAGTGGAGTTAACCAGTAGGTCACAAGCCCTGTAAAGATTTCTATGAAATCTGCTTATTGTATTTATAATCAGGGGCTTCCTTGGTACACTCAGTAGTGGCAATATGTTGTGTAGCATCATAGACAGCTCCTCCAAAGAGTCAGGGTCTTGTTAGAAAGTAACACATCTTTAGGGGTGTTGCTCTTGACTTTCGCTTGCTGACATGGGAGATAGTTTCTCACTGACTGACTGATTGCTGTGCTCCGTGTCTTCCACAGGAAGTTCTGAAAACTAATTACCGGTAGTCCTGGGTGACATTGTCTCAAAGGAAAGACTTATTTTTTAGTTGGAGACAGCTATCCTCCTAAAGTGGTTGTGGTATGACAGAGCTCTTCATGTGGGATGCTTCAATATTTGATTTGCATTTATAATTGAAACATATTTTTAAACTGATCTCTATAGTATCTGAAGCACATTACAATGGATAATAGGGGAAAAGAGAAAAATGATGGAGAGTGACAACACATTGTGAATCAGATCCAGGACTGGTCAGTAAAAATACACAATAGGCCTATTATTAAAACACGATAACTGATAGAATACCGGAGCTGGAAGAGACTTTGGAGGTCTTCTTAGTCCAACCCTCTGCTCAAGCGGGACCCTATACCATTTCAGACATATGAAATGGCTGCATGGTTCACATTTCATCTGCACTTCGTAACAGGCAAAAGAGAATCAGATCATGCCCGAATTAGAGTGAAACCCAATGTGGAAATTTTGGTTCCTCTGGATTCTACCAGTTTAGATGCAAGGGATATTTCCTTGCTAGAATGTTAAGAGTGGACAAGGTGAAGGTAGTGGACAAGGTAGAAAAGGTGTGTCTAAAATGTCAAAGAAAAAGTGAAAGGTAAACTCAGTATTATATATAACATTAAAAGCAAAGGATGTTTCAAATGAATGTCAGGGATATAGGAAAATTACCTAAGTATCATTTTTCGCCCTCTCATTTCTTTCTAATGATGTTTAATAATTTACCTGCAATGAACAATGATTGGAGCATTCTTTTCTTCTGCACGATGCATGGCTTCTTCCACTTCTTGAACCAGTTGGAGCAGGGCTGGTGCTTGATCAGGGGTCTTCTGGTCTGGCCAAGATGTATACCAGTAGTGCTTCAGATTTCTTGTTTCTTCACCATTCTATAAGATAGTGAGCAAGAAAATTGGGAGCAAGAGAATTAGACATTCAACACATGAATTTCTTTTCGAATATGAAAAACGTCTCTCATTAGAGAAATCACAAAAAGCAGACCAGAATTTCCAAAGGTAACAATTTCGATGACTCAGACTTTTAACTCCTTTCCTTGATATATGCGTACTATTGGCATTTGTTCGAAGATTCCTGAAAATATGGCACCATATAATTCCTTGATTTGTACTCCAACTTTTAGGTAAAAATTAACTGCAGGTTTCTGTTGAAAGACTCAATACCTTAGATTATTTGGGTGAGGGATTTTTTAATATTGAAAATTCTGCACAGGAAGCTAGCAGGGGAACAAACCAGGAGAGATGTCTAGCTAGATAGGGAGACCCTACTGGTTGTTATTAAAGAGAGATCCAACCAAGAACTAAGGAGAAATTTCCTGACCCTGAGAACAATCAATCAGTGGAACTGCTTGCCTCCAGAAGTTGTGGGTGCTCTGTCACTGGAGATTTTCAAGAAGAGATTGGACAGCCATCTGTCTGGAATGGTACAGGGTCTCCTGCTCGAGCAGAGGTTGGACTAGAACAGGGGTGTCAAACTCGATTTCATTGAGGGCGGCATCAGAGTTGTGATTGACCTTGGAGGGCCGGGGGGCCTGGCCATGGTGGGCGTGACATGGGACTCGTGTCGGGGGCACCTCTTGTGGCCAAGTGCTAAGACAGGACTTCCCTGAAACCCTCCCTCACTCTAATTATAATCTCCTTCCTTCCTTTCCTTCTTTTTCCTTCCCTCTTCATTCTTTCTTCTCCCTTCCCCTCTTTCCTTATTTTTCTTACCTTGCTCTCTTCCCATCTTCTTCTTTTTCTTTGTCTTTCCTCTTTCACTTTCTCCTTTCCTGCCCCTTCTTGCATCCTCAAATGCAAAAGGGGAAACATTTTTTTTGTTTTGTTTTTAGTTTGTTTTGATAGCCCTCTGCCAGCGAAAACAAGCTCAGGGGGGCTACGAGCTCTGTTTTACCTGGAAGAGGCACTGCTGGCCAATCCTTTGCTGTTTCTAGGGCGGCCTCACGGGCCAGATCTAAGTACCCCAAGGGCCAAATCCGGCCCACGGGCCTTGAGTTTGCCACTCCTGAGCTAGAACATCTCCAACATCCCTTCCAACCCTTTATTCTATATTCTATGTCTCTTGTTCAACAATCTCCATCACTGTAACTTATTGCCTTTTTTTTTTATTAACATACTGACAACTAAAATAATTCAAGGGCAACAGCAGCTGTAGCAACAACAAAACATTGATGCATTTTTTAAAATTAAACTGGCTCATGTTAACATCATACAACTGGCAAGTGGGAATAATTTACATTGCAAAGTTGCTTTGTCCATTAATTCAGATTGCACTACTATATCAAAAAAGATAAAGGAGTCCCTGTGGATTTTATTCCACTAGTTGTTGCTGACTATAGGGGGCGGTGCTCATCTCCATTTCAAGGCCATTGAGCCAGCACTGTCTAAAGGTACTTCTGTAGTCATGTGGCCAGCATGATGCTACATGCTGGTTGTTTTCCCACCAAAGTGGGATCTATTTATCTACTCACATTTGAAAGCTTTTGAACTGCTAGGTAGGCAGGAGCTGGGGAGAGGACAGGAGCTCACCCCACTGCATGGAGCTTGGGTCTCGAACCTGGGCTGCTGGCTTTCCAGCTGACAAGCCCAGCATTTTAACTGCTGAGCCCCCATGCCACTTACTAAATACTGGAGAAACTGGTAAGAAAAACACAGACACTGGGATTATGTATTCTAAAGTGGCATGGCTGAACCACTTACTCCTTCTCTGTTGTCACTTCACTTAATTTTGTGACATGAAACCATACAGAGTTGCATCCCTTTAGTTTTTTTAAATGTAAGAACTGGTCCATTGAAAATACAGGTTCAGATCTTTAAATATTTTAAATGACTTGGTCCTGAGGACCTTGGGAAACCTGCCCTGTGAATTCCTTCAGCTAGATCAGGAGTGTCAAACTAAGGCCTGCAGGCCACATCTAGCCCATGAGGTGCTTAGAACTGGCCCATGGAGTTGCCTTGGAAACAGGGAAGGACCATGGAGTCGCCTTGGAAACAGTGAAGGACCAGCGGTGCCTCTGCCAGCGAAAACGGAGCTTGGGAGGGCCATGTGTGGCCCTTGCAAGCTCCGTTTCGCTGACAGAGGATTGCAGGAAGCTGTCGCAGCTGGAAACGGAGCTTAGAAGCCCATTTTGGCTGGTAGAATGCTCGGGCCACCACAGGCACCCTGGGACACAAGTGATGTCGACCACGCCCACCCTGGCCACACCCACCCCGACCCCGAGGTCAAGCACAACCCCGACATGGCCCTCAATGAAATCGAGTTTGACACTCCTGAGCTAAACTGTGTTCTTCAAGGGAAAAGTGGTTTCTTTGTGGCCCCAATGAGGACATATTTCTCCCTGGGGAATTTTGTAATACTCTTTGTTGACCTTTATTTTGACAGGCAATGTATCTATTTTAGTTGATCCTTGGAAACTGAAGTGAATGGCACATTAATTATTTAATCACTATTTTGCTATGTTGGCCTGTCCATGTTATCCAGGTTTGATTTTTCCAAATTGCTGCAATACATTTAATGAATATGGCACATAAAAAACAACAAATGTTCTGTGATAGTAGCACTCTTTCTGTTGCTACTAAAACACCACCAAAGTAAATCCCAGTTGACAACACTATATTGTCACAACTGCTGCATGCTTAATTATATTGTCCAGGTAGACTTATAGAAATTGTCTCCTGATAGAAAAATAGCTATTTCTATTTGCATAAACCACATGAGCATGGCAGAAAGTATAAGGTTTACATTCCTTTTTTTAAAAAAAGAAATCCTGCTAAATCCATCCATCCATCCATCCATCCATCCATCCATCCATCCATCCATCCATCCATCCATCCATCCATCCAATAAACACACTGCTCAGCTGGCAAGCACAGTTATTAATTGTGAATGTTGCCCTTGTTATTGTAGTTGAAGTTACAGATCACTGGAATGTCGGCTGCAACTTTCTACAGTACTTGTTGCGTAATGTTCAGCACATTACACTGTACACAGGAAATGGGCTGTTTGAATTAAAGTTATGAATTAAAAGCTATAGCTTTAGATTTCTAGAACAGAACCATAAGCTTCTCCCCCCGCCCAACTAAATTTTATTTAGAGCCTTCTGTTTACTTCTATCTTAAAAGCATTATATTCCGTGGAGTTTGGGAGGGTGGGGGACTTTGCTGAGAAATATACATATTAGAAATATATATTTAACTGGTTTTTAGAATAGGTAAGTATCGAAATGTTCAACTTCTCGAGGCAAAAAAGGCTGCTAAAATAATAGATAATTCTGTAATTTATTACTATTTTGTTTCTGTACTCAACTTACTTTATAGAAACAGTTTTAGAGAAGGACATGAATTATAAATATTTATTTCTCTCTTTAGAAGGATTGATCTTTTGAGGATGAAAAAAATGTTGCTGTCTGAGAGAACCAGCACTGGAAATTGTATGAATGTATTTGCAGAAAATAAGGTTTCCATGGAAGGTTTTCTGGCAATTGGTGAGATCACTGCAGAGTGCAGATACTTCCATACTGTGGTCGCCACACAGGTTCAACAATAGTAATATCAGTCACACCAAAGATCTTACCAATCTGATTTACAATGTCTAACTTGCTCAAATATACGAATCTGTTAAAAAATAAAGATATGATACAAATACTAAAGTTGTTGTAAAGTCAATACATTTAGGAAGACTTTTAATAGATAAGAAAAGCAGATCAGAAACGCCTATTGAGAAAACATGTGGTAATAAATTGCCAGTGGAATGGCTCATAATTCCAATTGTTCTACAAAGAGCTTGATGGCCTTCATATCAGACGTATTCTTTCTAATAGGCCTATCAAGATTACTAAAACCTCCTTCAATCTGGAGCTCTGCAAATATGTTAGGCTCTAACTTTTGGATCCCAAGCTGCACATTTAGAACAATGTACTGCGTACCTGAATGAAATCTAGAAAGAACAGCCTAGCATGATCATGAAAAGAATATTTTATTGAATTTTATTGAATTATCTGTGAGTAATTCCTTACTTTATATCTTACCTTTAGGGTAATAAGCCTTAACCGATAATCATCTGCTTGTATGACTCTGTTAACTGTAATTTCAATTCCTTCATAGGTAATTTGCTCTTCTGGCCAGTATTCTGTACATTTCTAGGCAAAAATTAAATCACAAATATAAAGGCAGGTGTCTGCAAAAAGTAAATGTGCTCTAATAAGCTTAAGAAAAGTATACTGTACATTTGAATTATTGCTGTTTTCAGAAATCAGTTATGCTATAAGTAAAAATATTAACTGATGTAAAGTGGTATTTTACCTGAGTCAGAATGTTTGGCCCTCTCCCCCCGGTTCCCCATTAAACCATATATTTTTCAATATTTTTCTTGGTTTAAGAGCTGCAGAAATGAGAAAACCCTATCACATTCAATTTTCTCATGTCATTATTACAGTAACAAAAGGAACCAGTAGGGATTTGCAAAGCAGCCACGTTTCAATTCAGATTTTAACTTTGATGATGACAAGATTAAATTCAAATGTAGGATTCGGGGTTCAAAAACAATAAAATTAAATTTAGACCCATTTGAGACTATAATAGAAAAGCACCATCATGCCGGAAGCTATTTAATTTTTGGAAGAATGAGATACTGATAGTAAGGCTAGAACATTTACAGGAACCTGTTTTTTAAAAAATTAAAACCAATTTATGTTATCACTGTCATATGTAGAATACAAGGATACAAGAAATAACTTTATAGACAATTCAGAATTTTCCACAAGGATATAAAGTATACTTCCCAGAAGACTCAGACAAACAAAGAACAAGAAGAAAATAAAAAGTAGAGGATTAAAATATGTGAAGGAGAGGGAGCTGAGATGCTGCAATGGTTGTAAGTGCAAAAAATGGTCATAAGTCACTTTTTTCAGTGCTCTTTGTAACTTTGAATGGTCACTAAATGAATGGTTATAAGTCCAGACCTATCTGTAGTCAATAATGCCCTTATTGCCACTCATTTTGAGAACTAAAATATCCCCTATATGGGTTGGCTTTGAAGATGACCTGAAAACTGCAGTTGGTGTGGAATTTGACAGGTAAATGAGAAATGTTATTGTCGTATAATGCCAACTATTTCTTCTGCTGAATGTTCAGTTTTGTCCTCCCATCTGCTGGAGTCTACTCATTCATGTTTGTCCACTGTCAAACAATATTTTTACCGAAGTAGGGAAAACATCCAGATGTTTTCTACTCCTTAACTAATAGTAGCTATAGGGAGTATCTGTATACTTTGTAATGAAGAAACATTTTCATCTCTTTGTATATATAGTTTCTGTTCTATGTTCAGGGAGTGTGTACACACATTTCCTACATGTGTATGTATACAAGTGTATCTATGAGGTCTAATCAGATACATTTATGCTGTATCCATGTGTGTGGTATGTGTGTGTGTGTTTCTGTTGCTTCCTTATATTGTATCAGTTTTTGTGTGTATGTGTGCACTGAGATGCACAGGATGGGCTGTGCATTTTGGATGTCGTGGGCCATGTGACTAGGGGAAAGTGGGCTTGGATTGCAATATTCATAAACCATCCAAACCACTTCTCAATTGTATCCCCCATAGGAGTGAATTAGTGAATTAATAAGTCTGGCCCATTTTAAACACAATCTATATTTCCTTTGCTTCTCCTTCTATACCAAATTATGTCTCATTCTGTTCTATGTTGAAGAACTATCCTGACCGACAGAATCCTAAGTTTTTCTTTCAACATTCCATGGGGATGGGGGTGTAGAGAGCACACACGCTATCAGAAGTGCTAGTAGCTATCTATAGCTCAGTCTTGGAGCAGCTGAAATGAAGATCACCCACGCATTTCTGTGGGCTGTCTGTCAGTTCACATTACATTTTATAAGAGTGCTGGAGTACTGAAGCCTTAATCTTTGCATTATTAGAATTAACATATATAGCGTGAACACAAATATTCTTCCTGCAATCTATATTTATATTTGAGTCACAGCACAATTCTTTTCTTAATGGAAAAATTGTGAAGCATCCCAGAGTCTTGAACAATAATGAATGACTTCATTAAGCCACGTCTCTCTGATAAAGCACAAGTGTGTACAGAGATCTCCAGATGTGTAAGGTTTCCATTTCCTTTGTAGCAACTCTATAATATTGCAGCTTTAAATTACGATGAATAGAATGAAAACATGACAGCCGTCCCAAAGCTTTCTAGATTGGTAAGAGCTGACTTTTGCTACTTTTCTAGATGATTGGTCAAATGTTTTGCCAACTAAACTTTAGTTTTCTTAAAGCTACCCTCCTGTGCCATGGCTCAATTGGAAAGGGCAGCAAGGAGACAATTCAAAATACATGCTAAGTTGCTAACACAGAACTAACCAAGCTTTGAAAAGGTGGAAACAAGGGCCACAAAATTTGCTGGCAGGATATTCTATTGGTAGGGCCTTAACACGGCATTAGCCCCTCACTGCTCATGTACTTGTCAAAGTTTTTTTTTTCTAGAAAAACTAGCTGCTACTGCATACCTCTACTGCAGGGGTATCAAACTTAAGGCCTGCGGGCTGCATTCGGCCTATGAGGTGCTTAGATCTGGCCCACAGGACTGCCCTGGAAACAGCAAAGGACTGACCCGTGATGCCTCTGCCAGCAAAAACAACGGCCTCCTGCAGCCTTCTGTCAGCAAAAACAGAGCTCGGGGAGGCTGTGTGTGGCCCACCTGGGCTCAGTTTTCAGCCCCGATGGCCTCATGCAGTCCTCTGCCAGCCAAAACAGTGCCCCCTTCAAGCGCAGCCCCCTCCCTCAAGTTCCATTTTTGCTGGCAGAGGGCTGCAGGAGGCCATTGTGGCTGAAAAGGGAGCCTCGACACGTGACGTTGAGCTGGCAAGCCCCCACACACACACCCTGCCTCCCTAAGATCAAACACAACCCTGATGCGGCCCTCAATGAAATTAAGTTTGACAGCCCTGCTACTACTACTGCAAGCACATTCTGATCAGTATTCACTCTTGCAGCTGAAGCACTAACAGGACAAGAATCACATTTTCCTAATGACAAAATTAAAATCAATGTGCAACAGGAACATTTCAAAAGAGAGGCTCTAGCCCCAAAAGAAAAATAGGAAATGTACTTCGGGAGTGGTTCAAATATACATCTATGGAAATTCTCAGTCATCCAGATCATGGTTGTCCCAAAGGTGCTTTTTCAAAAGGCAACTGGACTTTCTTGGTTTTTGCTTAAAGACGTTTCACTTCTCATCCAAGAAGCTTCTTCAGTTAGAGAACTTCTTGGATGAGAAGCGAAACGTCTTAAAAGCAAAAACCAAGGAAGTCCAGTTGCCTTTTGAAAAGGGACCTTTGGGATGCCCAAGTAAATGTTAAAGTTTTTATTCATCAAACTTTTAAACTATATTCCAACTTTACCTTGATTACCGATGTTACAAAGCAGACTAGTTTTATGAATGGAATAATGTTTTATTTAGGAATACACCGAAGGCACAAAACAGAATTTAAAAAAAAATAGAAAATAGAGATTCAGCATTACCTCATTCATCTCTTCTATATTGGTAATCATGACAATGATTGGAGAATGCTCCTGCCATACCATTCTCCAGAAATCACTGACAGTATTAACTATGGGTCCCTGAGTAGCAATGTACACCTTTTCTTCTCCTCTATAGCCCTAGCAAAAAAAAACAACAAAAAAAACCCAACAAGGTTCATGAGTGCTGAAATGTACGTATACCTCAGTCCTTCAGTTTTCATTCAGAAGCTGTTTATTAAATTAGAAATATTCTCACACTCATGCTTCACATGAAGTGAAACAAATAAGCACAAGCGGCATAACTTTGATTCATACAAAAACTAATGGTTCCTATGGCAATAGGAGCAATTTATGCTATGTAAGATGTATAGTTAAACTGAAATTCATTTGAGTAGAGCTACATTTGGCACCCCATTTGGGGGCCTTGTTGGATTCTAAAGGTTATGGTGGTAAACATATCTGTCATTCACTCTCAGAGATTGCTAGCAAGTCACACTTTAAATCACCGCATGTATATTTTACAAGGTTGAGATTTGAATCTGTGTCTCTGTCAGCATGCTGGAAGGACTGAA
The DNA here is from genome assembly GCF_059756535.1 of Pantherophis guttatus. NCBI lineage: Eukaryota > Metazoa > Chordata > Lepidosauria > Squamata > Colubridae > Pantherophis > Pantherophis guttatus. Next base: position 102,878,040 of record NC_142063.1, read on the forward strand.
ATGATTGTGGAATTCTGCAACTCTATTGAAAAACAATAGAGGCCTAACAAAACCACTTAAATAGAAAAGATTCTCTGGAACTGCCAGTCTTACCCTGATGTAATTAGCATTAATGTAAGAGCTGAGGGGATCGTCTTCATCATCTGAGGTAAGGCACACTCTGCTGTGAGGATCTGGAAAATGGAAAGCAGCCGTGATAGAGTTATAGATTGGAAGGAACAAAAAAGGTTTTCTCTCTCTCAACATGAATTGTACACAAATATTACACAACAGACCTTCAATCTGGAATTCTGAGAACTGGCCGAAGGTTTGATTTGAAGAAACACAAGAGTTTTAGCTGAAGATCTTCTAATTCAGAACCTAATTCAGAATTCTGCTTCCCACAGTGACAATCCAGATGGCCTGGAGAAAGCATTCATTGCTTTTGCTCACCCACAATTAATATTCAGTGGGATACAACCCTAGGGCTGCATTTAGATGCTATTACTGGTACCCGTTAAAAGTCTTAACATCCCTTTCTAATTCCCCTTGGAATCCATATTAGTCAATACTTTTACCACGCTTTGTGGCAGTGAATAGAATATAGCAGTGCTGAAGGAGCAGGGTGCTGCAGTACCTTTCACAATTCAGTGTTCTTTCTTATTGCAGAACTAATTATTAACGTTGCAAGTAGCCTAGTCTAAATGCCAGTGCAAAGGCAGAGATCTGCTATAATTTTATAGGATTTAATGTTGCACTGCTTTTGAGCAGTAACTTTTTTTCCTGAAAATTCTCAAATCAACCATTTTCATATGGTTAGGGTGGAATTTTTGAGACAAAAGGCTTAAAAGAAATTACCCACAACAAATCTGTAAATCTGCAAAAGAAATGCAGTATACATTAGCTGAATTAAAGACTATTATCATTTCTTTCGCTAACTGCAATTAACTATAGTGTTGCAAGCAACTAACTGATCATTAAGTTAAGTGCCTATTTATCTTTCAGTTCTAGCTGGAATGAACATCTATTTTTGAAATTTTTAAATATTTTATTTTATTTTCAGAACAACGTATTCCGTTTTGTGGGCAACTTTTCTAATTGAAAACTGTTTTTAAGCTTCTTTTAAGAATGGAATTGCAACTGTAAAGTGTTAAGACAGAATGTTTCAGTGCACAGAATGTTTCAGTGCACAGAAATATTTCAAATAGAAGAAAAACACATCTCAGGAAGCATTTTAAACAGTTGATATAATTTTTTAGTCCATCTCATCAAAATAATCAGAACAATTATTGAGACCAGATAAATTGTAAATACAAACATCCATAACATGTTCCATATCAGAAACATACTGCAGTCCAACCCAATAACCTTGGATCCCTCCAAACAGAAATTCTAACAATTGGTCAAAATGGTATGAAATAGTAAAGATTTTGACCAATTTTTCTCTCAAGCTCTGTGATATACTGAAATCACTCAACATTCAATTTGTGAAATTCATAGTTACTGCCTAGGAATGTCATAGGTACAGATAGTCCTTGACTTACAACAGTTCATTTCATGACCATTCAAAGTTACAATGGCACTGAAAAAAGTGACTTATGAATGTTTTTCACACTTACGACCGTTGCAGCCTCCCCATGGTCATGTGATCAAAACCCAGACATTTGGCAACTGACTCGTATTTATGACGGTTGCAGTGCCCCAGGGTCATGTGATCACCTTTTGTGACCTTCTGACCAGCAAAGTCAATGGGGAAGCCAGATTCACTTTTAACGACTGTGTTATTAATTTAACAACTGCAGTGATTCATTTAATAACTGTGGCAAGGAAGGTCATAAAATGGGGAAAAATTCACTTAACAACTGTCTCGTTTAGGAACAGAAATTTTGGGCTCAATTGTTGTCATAAATTGTCATAAATAAAATTGAGGACTACTTGTACAGGTAGTCCTCGACTTACAACAGTTCAAAGTGACGGTTCAAAGTTATAATGGCACTGAAAAAAAGATGTAAATGACAAATGGTTCATATTTATGACGGTTGCAGTGTCCCCAGGTCATGTGATCCCCTTTCGCGACCTTCTGACAAGCAAAGTCAACGGGGAAGCCAGATTCACTTAACAAGTGTGTTACTAACTTAACAGCTGCCACAACAAATGTGGCAAGAAAAGTCATAAAATGAAGCAAAACTCATTTAACAAATCTCTCACTTAACAACATAACAACAACAACAGCTCAATGGTTGTAAGTCAAGGATTACCTGTACTGTACTGCTGATCTTAATCCATATTCTTTGCGGTAATTTGGTGAACAAGTCCAAAACGCATCTGTCACTTCAGAGATCTTTTCTGACATTCGGAAATAGCTATCATAACCCACAACTCACCACTATGGCAAATCCCATAAAAGTCTAAAATGGATAGCGCCACAGTGGTGCAGTGGATAGAGTGCAGTATTACAAGTACTTCTGCTGAGTGTGAGCTGCCTGCAGTTTGGCAGTTCGAGTCTCACCAGGATCAAGGTTGACTCAGCCTTCCAGGGGTGGGTAAAATGAGGACCCAGATTGTTGGGGGCAATATGCTGACTCTGTAAATGCTTAGAGAGGGCCGTAAAGCACTATGAAGCGGTATATAAGTCGAAGTGCTATTGCTATTGCTATTTCTATGTACTTACTTGGGAGAATTGTTTTGTAACGATTCTTTCGGACTAAACCTGGAATGTCATATTCCTTTGGATCAATAAAGTTCATTGGGATTTCCTGTTGAAAGATGCATCATAGAAATATTAGACATATTGCAATCCTAATAGCTTTTCACTTAAAAATAAAAGTGGATTAAAAAAAAAGAATACTGTAGTACCATCAGTACGCTGACGACACCCAGCTGTACATCTCCACCCCGGACCACCCCAACAATGCCTTTGAAGTGATGTCCCAGTGCCTGGAGGCCGTACGGATCTGGATGGGGAGGAACAGGCTCAGGCTCAACCCATCCAAGACCGAGTGGCTGTGGTTTCCGACATCCCGATATAGTCAGTTGACGCCATCACTGACTATTGGGGGCGAATCATTGGCCCCCATGGAGAGGGCTCGCAACTTGGGCGTCCTCCTGGATTCACGGCTGTCTTTAGAAGAGCACTTGACGGCCGTGACCAGGAGGATTTTTTATCAGGTTCACCTGATTCGCCAGTTGCGTCCCTTTCTGGATCAGGACTCGTTACGCACGGTCGCTCATGCCCTCGTCACCTCCCGCCTGGACTATTGTAATGCTCTCTACATGGGGCTCCCCTTGAGGAGCACCCGGAGGCTCCAGCTGGTGCAGAGTGCGGCCGCGCGGGTGGTAATGGGAGCGTCATGGCGCTCCCATGTGACACCTCTCCTGCGTGAGCTGCACTGGCTCCCGGTGGTCTTCCGGGTGCGCTTCAAGGTTTTGGTTACCACCTTTAAAGCGCTCCATGGCTTAGGACCTGGTTATCTATGGGATCGCCTACTACCACCAATAGCCTCCCACCGGCCAGTACGCTCTCATAGAGAGGGACTCCTCCGGGTGCCGTCAGCCAAACAGTGTCGGCTGGCGGCCCCTAGGGGGAGAGCCTTCTCTGTGGGGGCACCTACCGTCTGGAATGAGCTCCCCCCAGAGATACGGAGGATCCCGGATCTGCGCACCTTCCGCCACGCTGTGAAGACCTTTTTATTCCATCAAGCGGGCTTGGCCTAATCTCCTCCCTCTTTTAATATGTAAATTTTAATCTGTTTTTAAATTATTGGGGTGTTTTAATCTGTCCCGGCCAAAATGATTTAATTTGATTTTATCTGGTTTTTTAAATTTTTTGTATTTATGTATTTTATTGTTTGCTGTTCACCGCCCTGAGTCCTTCGGGAGTAGGGCGGTATACAAATCAAAAGAAACTAAACTAAACTAAACTAAACTTGTGAAAACTCATTTAATGCAGATTCAAAACCAATGAATTGAAGAATTTGAGTACTAAAGGAAGTGTGATGGAGCTGTTAGATATATTTTAGTTTAATATTAATGAGATTAAACTGTAATATTATTATTTTTTGTTATTTTTAGATTTATATTCTATTTTTTTTTCAGGAAGAAAAGCCAGTTTATATTGGGGCTCTCCCTTTTCTTTATTAAAATATTCCTGTGCAGCACATTGCACTGAGACAGAGTGAATTTCTATGGCTGAGCTTTTTTATGAACCTGAATATAATATTTGTTGTACTAATATTTGTCCTACTGGCACTTTTTACTAACTTAGTTGATCGTTGGATAATCTTGTAACAGCTCAAAATATAGTTACTCCTCTGCTAACCAATAAAAAAAAAATCCCCTTATACTTCTGGCTTATCAAATAAATCTATGTTAATTTTATGCACTTCATTACTCAAGATAAGGCCAAGGGGAATGCACTGCAAGTCATTAAAAGCACCGCTGTATAAATAGTAGTAAAACTAATGAATTTATTTTAATTACTGTATGATGTTTATAAATGACTGTGTACGTTCTGATGATGCAGAAGTCCCATCTGGTGATAATACAAATAAGGCTGGAAAACACTGTTGCAGCAATGCTACTAGGAAGAAACCTGCAATGTTTCATAAAAACAGGTGCAAGAATATGTAGTTTTTTGGGGTGTGCAATGGATCATATCTAAATTAAATTAATCAATACAGTGAGATTAAGCATAGGAAATTACATTACCAGGAAATGTTCCCTGCATTCAGCCATTTTTTCTACACTTCAAGTCACATTTCCATTCTTTCAGAACTTACTATATGCCCCTACTCTCCAATAAATGAATAAAAATCTGGTTCTGATAGATGCAAATGCTGTATGCTGATGTACTGTATGGGTTTGCTTTATATTTATGAAATATAGAAAGAATATTTGCTTTTGCTTCCTTTCAAAGTTATTCTGCCTTACTAAGGACATGTCTCCTAAATCTGTTCATATTTCCTCCCTATTCAGCCATAAGTGGGATATATTTGAAACTTTCAAAATGCAGAGATTGATTCAAATAGCGAGTTAAATGTGCCTACTGAATGCTGTCCTAAAGGAAAGTTTGTTTCCAGAAATCCATGCATGAAATGAGAGGGTGAGGAGGTGTTGAGCCATCCTTGAAATATTTCCAGATCTAGATCCAGGGCACCAAAAACATCTTTTCTTTTCTTCTAACTAGATATCCCCTAGAGCAGGGGTGTCAAACTCAAGGCCCGCGGGCCAGATCCAACCCACTGGGTGCTTAGATTTGGCCCATGGGGCCACCCTGGAAACATTGATGGACTGGCTTGCAGTGCCTCTGCCAGTGAAAAGGAGCTTGCGAGGGCCACTGGTGGCCCTCCCAAGCTCTGTTTTTGCTGACAGAGGTTTGCAGGAGGCTGTCACAGCCGAAAACAGAGCTCAGAAGCCTGTTTTCACTGGCAGAGCATTCGGGCCACCACAGACACCCCTGACATGAGTGACATCGAGCTGGCCACGCCTCCTGGCCATATACCTTCCCCTGAGGTAAAACACAACCCTGATGCGGCCCTCAATGAAATTGAGTGACACCCCTGCCCTAGAGCTTAATGAATTTAATTTAAAAAAAATGTTTTTGTTTTAAATTATTGCAGTTGATTTCACTGAATATTATACTTTTCTTCAGTTCATTGTGACAACTGATGTGCTCCAGTATGGGTAATGCTACTATAAACTCTTATTTTGGAAATAGGGGCACCAAAATACTTACAAAAAATTCTGTCTGGAGAACAAAAGAATCTAAAGCTCTCTGGTGCAGCTCCTCTTCTGTGAGAATGTTTGATGCTGTTTGGAGGTATTCTTTAGCTGACTCTTCTCTGGGAGACATGATATAGCCAAACCCTTGTTCAGTACAGCCAGGAGTACACATGTCCAACGTGAGCGAAACATTTGAACCTCGCCTGGATATATAGAGGTAACTGTTAATGGCTATGAAACAAATCCGCATGAATCACTCACTTCCCCTATTTGTATGATATTCACCCTGAGATCTAGATAACAAGAAAAATCCAAGATATAACTTCATACATCTTTTCAGCCTTCTGGATGAATTGTATTACATTTCCCTTCATATACTGTACTTCCAGTCAATAAACTATGACCAGGTTAGCTGGGACCTTCAGTCAAATAGTTCTAGCAATCACCAAAAATTATACAGGTAGTCCTCAGTTAATGACCCTAATTGGGAATGGCAACTCCATCACGGAGCAACATGGTCCTAAAGTGAGAAATTGTGTGATTTGACTAGCTTACAACAACCAGTTCTGGTTGCAGTTGTTAAGTGATTCACCTGCAGTTGCTAAGCACAAGTCGTGAATGTGACTTGTGACTTTCTGATAGTTTCCTCCCTGATTTTGCTTGTTGGAAGCTAGCAGTAAAGATAGAAAATAGTGATCATGTGATTTTGGGTCATAATTGTGCACCAGTTGCCAAGTACCCAAATTGTGATTATGTGACTGTGGGGACACTACGATGACTGCAACTTCAAGGCCTGGTCAAATGTTTCCTTATTCAGTGCTGTCATAACTTTGAACAGTCATTGAACAAGTGATACTATGCAAGGACTACCTGTATTATATTATCCTTCTGAGTGTAGAATGTTGAAATATGGAGTTTGATGCTACTTAGAGAGAAAAACATTCTAGTTAAGTCTAATACTTCAATTTAATAGCAATAGCAATAGCACTTATATACAGCTTCACAGTGCTTTACAGCCCTCTCTAAGCCGTTTACAGAGTCAACAAATTGCCCCCAACAATCTGGCTCCTCATTTTACCGACCTCTGAAGGATGGGTCAACCTTGAGTCGGTGAGACTCAAACTACCAAACTGTGGGCAGCTGGCAGTCAGCCTAAGTATCCTGCAGTCCTGCACTCTTAACCACTGTGCCACCATTGCTTCTTTAATAAATAAAGAAGATTAACCTAACATTACATCAGCTAGAAAATATTGGAATGGAGATTCATGCCCCAGGAAGACAGGTCAGGGAAAGCATATTTATTTATTAGAAGAATAACAGACAATGTAATAGTTTAAGTCCCTTATCTCAAAATTTGTCTGTCTAAGGCTTTTCTCAGATCACCCATCTCAGCAAGAGAAAAGAGGCATGAATGCAATATGCACTGCCTTTTCCATGGCATTCCCACGAAGATAATTGTGAGGTTTGGAGTAGTAGAGGAATGACTATATCTGAGAAAGTTGGTGTGAGGATAGGGTTAAATAATCCTCTCAAATGACATATTCTTGCTTTTAAAGCTATCTTTTATTGCCACTGATTATCAAAACAAATAAAAAACTGTGGGAAAAGGATCAGTGGCAAACGATCCTCTATGAATAACAAATGGATCATTTTATTCCAAGTAAGATTTATTTTTGTTCAATAGCCAGAAATTCAACACTTTAACAAGATTAATACAGTTTGAGAAATATGTAACAGTTTCATAGAATATATTCATAAATATTAATTGGGAATTAATTAATTATTGAGCTGAAGGGAGAGTTGCTTATTTTTGAAAGAAAGTAAGCTTATTTGGTCCAAATTAAGTTGATTGTTCATAATGGCTAAGCTTTCCCTGCCCTATGATCAGCTGATTGTATTTCTTCAACATGCTGCCTTACCTTTCCTGCAACCCTACAGATTTAACTGTAAGAGTTGCTGGATCTGTTTCTGCTTTTATATCCATCACACAGTCAAAAACTGGTGACTCTGGTACAGGATCTAAATCAAGGAAGTCATCATCGTTTTTATCTTCCGTCCATTCAGAATAAGTGAAGGATGGTTGACGGCTTACAGACTGTCGCCTGTCCTCTTGGAGGGGAAATGAGGGATCTGGAGGAGCTTTCACAAGATGCCAAACCTATGAGAAAATAAACTGTACTGCATTTAATGCTCTCTAGAGAGAAAACCAATGGGTTCTGCTGAAGAGGACAGGAAGAGAAGAGAAAAATGGTATGCAGTGCCTCTGTATGTCACAAGAGAATTGTCTATTATAGTTTAGCACTCAGGATGGAAAGCTTTATGCCTAGTAGTTTTCTCAGTAGAATTACCACTGAATACAATGGAGATCCTGGAAAATGTGCAGAGATGCTTACATGTATTTTACACAGTGATCCACTATCCTGAAATGCACAACCACATGTGAACCTGGTCATTACCAGGAACCATTCTTAGATTCTGAAAACAATTTCCCCGCTATGACAGAGATGAAGGCTTCTTAAAACAAGAGCTTCCTGTTGACTTATTCTATTTTTTAAAAAACTCTGATAAACTGGTTTTTGTAAAATCTGCAAAGACCAGAAGAACCAAAAAGGAACAAAGGGCCAAAGAAATCTGTGCATAAGCATCTTTACAAGAAATGTAACATTCAAATAACTTCCAATTCCATCAAAAATTATTCTGTTTTCACCCAAAACCTGGCATTAGGAACAAGGCTGTGTTTAATAAGGAAAAAGGAAAAGGATAGGTAGGCTGAAGGAAAAAAATGCCCTATTTTAGAGGTGTGCATGAATCCTCTTGACCTCTTTTTCAATGAATCCATGGTTCCCTGCTGACTTTTCCCCACAGTTCAGCTGCCTGTTGGGTAGGGGAAAATATGTCCTATCCTCTACTTCTTTTTCTTTATTTATATAAAATCACTGAATTAAAAAGGTATGTACTACTGTACACTTAGTTTAATGGGGGCAGGAGGGAAATCCGCTATTTCCTAGCCATTGATTTGTTTCTGATTTCATTATCAAGTTTTTTTCTTCTTTTTAGGCATCCGTTTGTGTGCAGTTTTTTTAACTTTACCCCTCGAACTTTAGACAGCAATATAATCTAGACTAATTAGACTGATCAGTTGACCCCAACTCCCCCGTGTTTCCTGTTCCTCCTTCTCTTATCTTTTAATTCATATTATTGTACTTTCTAGTTTATTTCTATTGTTTCATTGCTTTGCTATTGTTATGTTTTCATGTATTATTTTTTCTGTTTTATTATTGTAAGCTGCCCAAGTAGCTCCATAGCGAGATGAGCAGCAAATAATTTTAACAAATAAATAAAAATAAATTATGTAGTTGGCTTAACATTTAGCATTCCTGAAACTCAGGTTGTAATTTTGGTCATACATACTTAAGCAAAAATCCCCTTGCACTTGATGGAACATATTTTGACAATGCTGTCAATCTAGTTTCAATCAGAAGTTTCCTTGAATTCATTTTATGTAGTTAGTCATGGTGAACCTGGTAGGGTGGAGCATGGACAGAGGAGACTGTAAGAAAGGAGGGATCAGACTTAGGAACTGTATAGCCATTTCCGAAACATTGGCTTCCATAGCAGATGTGATTACGTTGCAATACACTCTGGCCAAGTTAAGAAAACATATTGCCTTGCATATTGTGGAACACTCAAGAAAATCAGAGTAATGGAAGTTTTGTTGCTTGAAATGTAAGGGAGCTTCTTCACAAATACTGAAAATATGAAATAGTAGTGTATGGGGGAATTTTAACCTATAAAAGATAAGTTCTAAATATTCAAGATATGTCAACTCTAGGTTCTTCTCTATCAAATAGGACTAAGGAACACTTTAATTGTATAAATTAGGTTGATCCCAGTTTCTATTTAACACTTAATAACTTCTCATAGTCAAGTATTTTCATAACGTGGCTGATCATATGAACAATTGGATGTAAAAACTTCAAGATATTTGGCTAATATTTGTGTACCTTTAAATTTACACCATAAGAATCTTTCCCTGTATTTTTTTTTTGTTACTTTCTGATGTTCTTAATTAAAAATTAAATAGGAAAAAAGTGTAGAACTCGATAGAAAATTCAGTTGGACTAATCCCACTGTTCTTATTCTGTGTTTGCTCTGCAATAGGGAATATCTCATTGTAGAAGTGGTTTGAACCTTTTACAGTTCACTGTCAATTTAGAAGCTCGTCCTTTGCATTTTAACATGCATGATTATCCTGCTCTACAGTAGTAGCTTATTATTTGATCAAACAATAAATCTGGTGAATAAGAGCTTTGCAAAGAGCAAATGAACTGTACAGCAAAGCTAATCTTGCTACCCACATCAGTCCTCTTACTGAGAGAACTAATTAGCCTCTTTAGTAAATGATTTTTTTTTAAAAAAAACTTCTTTTTGCAAAAGTAACAGAGGGCACCCTACAATTGTCTAATTCCCAGAATCTATCAGAGAATAATGTTTATGGAAATGTACACGTACATTGTAGGGCTTACTTAAGCTTATTTTTCACCAAATGTACCAGTAGAACATTCTAAGGAAACTCAGAAATTATTAATTTATTCAGCAAACTTTTCAACTGAAATTAAATGCTTCCAAGATGTCAGCTTACCAGTGTTGCTATGAGTAGCAAGCCAAGGGAGAACAGAGACAGCAGGAGGTAAGACACTGTGATGCCTTCATCCGTGATCAGATTCTAAGGAAGAATATAAACCTATAGTTATTTTAGGGTAGTGAAAGACCCAGAGAGGCATACAAGAAAATGTAATGTAGGAAATTGTTCTGAAGGTGGCTGTGAAATTATGTAAATCATTTTAATTTTTTGACCAAACATTAACAATTCAAACTTGAAAATAAGTAAATTTTTCTCACTCATTAAAATAAAAAGGTTTTCCAATTCATCAAATTACAACATGCCCTCCCCTGGGTAACTAGGGGCTACTTAGGTCATTTAAGATGTTATGAACTGATTCAGAAAAACAATGTGAAATTGTGAATTTCTGAAATATGATCAAAAAATGGGAAGAAACCAAGGAAAGGATAAATGTCAGAAAATTGCTAGTTTCACATCTCTGTTTATTAAGCATGCCTTTCTTGACTTCTGAAACAGATAATGAAAGGTTCACTCTGTAGAGAAAAGGCCCTGAGATGAGACAATGACTAAGGCTTAACTTCTGGAGAAGGTTCCATTAGCAACTTTAAAGGGGCTGTAGTTTGCCACTCCTTGGAAGTCTTCTCCAAACCCAGACACCCTTCATAATTATTACTCAAGCTAGAACATGCTCTTGGTCACTGAATAATTCTGGAGTATGCTGGAAAAAGATTATCTAAATCCTTTGGAATCCAGATCCATACTTGGGCATAGGACAAAGATAGCATTAATCACTCTTATGAATTAATTGTTGACATTAGTCCACTCCCAAAAGAGCATCTCTGTTCAGCACAAGCCATTTGTCTTTGTTACCATTCCTCCTTGACTTCTGAAAGCAACTTGAGAATAGACTTCTGTTGAGTGAGTAATGAATTTGTTTCACATTCTTGAGTTCTAACTCTTGAAAAGGTAAACCAGATCAAGAAACAGATGCCACATAGGTTTAAAATTATTTTTATTAAGATGGACTATAGTAACATAATCTATTTGTTTCCTGGATCATTGATCTTCCCTTTCTTGTCAAGACCATCCTCTTTATTTTCTACAGAATCACTTCCATCATCATTGCTACTCCTAAGATCACCCAAAATGGAGCAAGCAGGAAGAACTTGACCATGTGATAGAGGCAGAACTCAGAGAAGTTTTGGTGGTTTCTCCAGTTCTCATTCCTGGCCACTGTCTTGTAAGTCTTCTGTTTGCTTCAGTCCTACTGCTGCAATAAGAGCAGCAGCAGTAGGAAACAAGCATCTGTGTGTCTTATTTTTTTCCCATCCATCCATCATTTGCCACAGCCTAGGAGGAGCTCAGCACCTGAGCTCTCTCATTCACCCTATCTAAGTGACTCCTGTTTGAAATATTTGTCTTGAGAGAGCTCAACAGAGAGCTCTATTTACATTCCTGTTAGCATTCCTGGAAGCCATCTTTTTCGTTGGATCTTCAGGCCTACCACATTTACTATTGTGGAAAACTGGGAGAGGAGATCTGTGGAGCCAGGGTGATATAGTCATAATAACATTCCTTTCCCAGAGAGTCAAGGACATCTTGCCCTGCAGCTGGAAGGCTAGAACTGGGAGGCATGTCCAGTTGGGGCAATGCTTTGATTGGACCATGTGATGGACATGTGGGTGTTGGGCAGGGACTTGAACTTTCCTTTGGGTGGGGAAAACCTGGAAACGTTCAGATTCGGGTTTCCCAGATGTGTCAATATGACATCTCTAATAAAATGGAACTTTGAGGAACTTTAAGCCTTGGTTTAAAGCCTTTTGTTGGGGGTGTTACTTGGAACCCTAACATTAAGCTCCATACCTCAAGGAAGAAGGGGGTAGAAGACAAATTGTAATTGTTCCTGTTTAGGTCCTGAAAGCAAGATAAGAAGTAATGGATGGAAACTAATCAAGGAGAAAATCATCCTAGAATTAAGGAGAAATTTTCTGACACTGGAACAATTATTCAGTAGAACGACTTCCCTCCATAATTTGTGGGTTCTCCAATACTGGAGGTTTTTAAGAAGAAATTGGGACAACTATTTGTTTGAAATGGTAGAGGCTTTCCTGCTTGAGCAGAGGGTTGGACTAGAATACTTCCAAGATCGCTGCCAACTCTGTTATTCTGTTATAAGCCTATTGCTAATGTTCTTTTTACAACACATTACTGTCTACAAAGAAAATGGGCCCTGCAACAGCAACTATAGTGGCAAAAGATGTACAATTAGAGTTTGGAGAAAGGAAGTGATTATGATAGGACTGCCAATCTGTATGGTGGCATAAGGCCAATAAAAGAGAAGGAATGAGTCAGAGGTATAGCCAAGAGCAATGAATAAAGAAAAGGGACTCAGATGAATAAGGATGTAGCAATAACTCAGAGCACTCCAAGCTATTAAATCTTTACAACACATCACAGAAAATGCAATCCAATTATACTTTATATATTATCATTGTGATACCGTTTTCAGATCGTTTTCCTGAACTGACATAACTCAGATATGAATAAAGCAGTTTTACACAAGGATTAAAACAATTGCATTTATAACTTATATACCAGAATCGTGATGTTCATTGGAGTTTTTTAAGTTCAGGAAATTATAAGAAGTTACATTCAGTCATGACTGATGAAATTTCTCTTTCACTCTGGTACGCTCTTGAGAGCCCCAGATCTGCTCAGGAGGATCTTTTGAAATGGATCTGGAAAGCACACAGAATAGACTGAGGAAGGCGGGGTATAAACAAAAGGGAAATGTCTATGGAGATTCTCAGTCATCCAGGTCATGGTTGTCCCAAAGGTGCGTTTTCAAGAGGCAACTAAACTTTCTGGTTTTTCTTTGAAGATGTTTGAAACGTCTTCAAAGAAGAGAAAAAAAGAGAAAAACCAGAGAGTCCAGTTGCCTCTTGAAAATGCACCTTTGGGACAAACAAAAGGGAAGTACGATTTGCAAATAGAAATTCAGTCATGTGGTGTTGAATGTAGCTTAAGAGCTTCTGTTTCCAAACATCCTTTTGAGAAAAGGGGAAGAAATGACACAAATGTTCATTCAAAGCGAATATCCTTGTCTGTCTTTTATAAACATTGTGGTGCATTTAACAGGAAATATGCAGTTTCCATTTGTTCAATGAGGTCTGTACACTGCTAATGTCAAGTTCAGAACTGCTCCTTTATTCATCATTTAGCTAGAGAAGCTATTCATAATATATAACAAACACTACTTGATGTATTACATCCATTATTAATATTCCATCCAAGAAGATATTAGCACTACCAAGAAGATCATTGATACACCACATTGAAGTATACTGAAATCACCGAACATACCTTGTTAGAATTTGAATCCAACAGTTGTGATGGATGAACAAGGTTGGACAAGACAGCCAAAATATCCTGAATTGCTGGGATTGTCTCACATCCACCACACCAAAACATAAAGAAGAAAACCTGTGGTTTAAACAGATCATGTATAGTGAGGTTACTGCACTTTTTAAATGTTAAATAGCAAATCCAAGATTTCAATTAATAATCTTCTATTTATAACCATGTCTATTTTTAAAGCACAGAGGCTTTTTGCAGCTGCAAAATTAACTTGAATAAAAAGACTGAGTTACCTGTTGTAACACGGCACATCTTTTGATTTAATTTCAGCTATATCAGCATTTATGACGTGGGAAATCTGCCCCTAAAATGTATGAATCTAAAAAAAACAAAAGCAATGTTTTCCTTTTCTTTTGTCAGAAAGCAAAGTCCATCCCAATTAAGATAGAATCCTTACCAAGAACAGTGAGAGGATAAATAGATATAGATTTCCTCCTGTTGTCATCCCATTCCACCAGGTCACCAAGCGATGGTATGGAGACACTTCAACACTTTTCAGAGGTGATTCTGTCTTGCTTTGTTCTTCTGGCTGGCCATCTGTTCCATTCAGTGGTTCCATTTCTGCTGGCTTGAAAATACCTTCAGAAATAAAAATGATACTATCAGGAAATAAGTAGCTATGTATCTCCCCTGTTCCTACTGAAACAACAGAGTACATAATCAATTCTGAAGCTAAAATCACTACATGCCAAACTTGTAATCGCAATTCTTAAATGCACTTGTAGATATGAATAAGATGCCATGGAAGTCCCAGCAACCTTCCTTAGAAAAAAGAAGACTGGAAACAGTACTGCACTTTTTTTTTTCTAGAGAAATAAAATTTTTCTCTTGTTTCCCTTAATCATTTAGGCTGATTTAAACATATGCATCAGTCTTTGATTTTCTGATTTGATACACTGTAAAAGATGAAAGCATTATCTTATGTTTATGTTTATGCTTATGTTATGTTATTCTTATGTTAAGAATCTTATGATTCTTGACGAATATATTTTATTTTTTCTTTATGTACACTGAGAGCATATGCACCAAAGACGAATTCCTTGTGTGTCCAATCACACTTGGCCAATAAAGAATTCTATTCTATTCTATTCTATTCTATTCTATTCTATTCTATTCTATTCTATTCTATTCTGTAACAAATTAAGGAATTGTTTTTAATTCCTTAAACCTTTTATAAAGATTATTTAAGGGCATCATTTTAAGATGCTCATTACCTGAAAGTATTTCATAGGTTCCCCCGTATTCACTTTAAAGCAGTTATGGTTTTTATGTAGCCTCATTAAAACAATGCCTACTGGGAAACTGAACATACTACACACATGTGGAGCTTGGATACTATTGTGAAAATGAAGCATTTCTGAGCCATAATGTAATAATATTCCCCAACACCAATGCCAATTTCTAAGAGCAAAACAGCTCCATTGCTTCACTTTGATTTATTTCAGAACATGCCTTCTTTGGCTATTTTGAACTGCTGGAGGAAGATTTGGCAATGAGGAAGAATGAAGCAAGTCAAACCATGTCTCCTCACTGCTGTCCTAACTGTGTTGCAGGACTGTTTTCTGGCAAATCCAAGCTATAAATTCAAGAAAGTATGTGTTATGTATGTTTAATTGAAAGCCAATTTCAACTGGGATTCAGCCACAGGTCTGTGGAAGTTTGAATAAAATTTTAAACCCCACTGAATTCACTTCTGAGCATGCTCACAAAAGGGTTTGACTGGAAGTCTTGGAATGAAAGTCAGTCACTATTTCTTCTATAAATGTACCAACAAATCCAAAAACAAACATCATTCTCAAGCCATGCATTTATTTCAGAATAAAGAACAACAGTTAATTTCTACCTAAAGATCAAAGATACATAATTCACAATTGTATTAGTATACTTCTCCCCCCCCCCCCCCCGCAAAAACCCCATTACTAAAATATGTGTGGGTTACACATAGAAATGGATTGTGACTATCACAAAGGGAATCTGCTTGTTAGAAATTATCAACCTGAAATTCATAAATGGCTAGAAATACAAATGCAGGTTTCCTCTCCTCAGCTGAATCCATTTTCATTTTAAT
Organism: Pantherophis guttatus; assembly: GCF_059756535.1. NCBI lineage: Eukaryota > Metazoa > Chordata > Lepidosauria > Squamata > Colubridae > Pantherophis > Pantherophis guttatus. The sequence continues at coordinate 102,893,849 of NC_142063.1, forward strand.
ATGCTGAACGTTCTGCTTCAGTTCTCAGCCCTCTTCTCAGCCCTACCCATTCCCTCCCACAGATGGCCTCTTGCCCTGTCTGAGCAAACTGAAGAGAAGCCATGTGCTAAAACACTGGAGAAGAAGGCTTGATTTTAAACAGTCTCCGGTGAGTCACCATGTCTTTCCACACATTAATTTCCACATTGCGCCCACTCAGTCCAGCTGTCATTTCATATGGAATAAGAGACAGGGCAAGTAAAGAAAATTCTCTATTATTTCACAGAGGATGGCTTTTATGACAGAATGGCATCTTAGTCATGAGAAGAAGGTAGAAGGAGGAGGACTATAGCTTTGGTGCCTGGTTACATATTATTCTAGTCTTTCCCGACCTCCAGACACATTTAAAATACAGTTATGTGGGACCATTCCCGTAATTATCAATCCAAATGACCAATTCTGGGGGCTGTACATGCATCTGGCAGCTGGATGAGGTAGGCTCCTTTGCATACATAGGTAAATTTTTCCAAGCAATGACTAAGGGGACGGGTGAAGTATTACCAACTCTGACAGCCTTGCTTAGCAAACTATGAATGTACAGAATATGCTATCAACTCCCACCTTTTTCTACCACTTTCTTAATTCATGTTTTCCTGTAAAGAAGATAAGAGATAAACTGCTTCAAGAGGAGGAAAAAAATATTAAATCAGAAATCAGCAGCAGATTGTCATGGAGACATACAAGTTCAGGTAGTCCTTGACTTACGACAATTGAGCACAAAATTTATGTTGCTAAGTGAGTTTTATCCCCATTTTACAACTTTTCTTGTTCCATTTGTTAACTGAATCACTACAGTTGTTAAGTTAGTAACACGGTTATTAAATGAATCTGATTTCTCCATTGACTTTGCTTGTCAGAAGGTTGCAAAAGGTGATCATGTGACCCCAGGACACTGCAACCGTCATAATGTGAGTCAGATATTAAGCATCCGAATATAAATCGCATGGCCATGGGGATACTGCAGTGGTCACAAGTGTGAAAAATGGTTGTAAGTCACTTTTTAAAGATTTACTAAATGAACTGTTGTAAGTCGAGGACTACTTGTAGTATGATGTTTCACTCTGAAGGACATTTAAATCATACCTGTATAGTTAAATATGCAAAAAAAACATGTAGCTTCAATTTTACAAAGGAATCTGGGACATAATTAATTTGGAGCCAGAGATTCCAAGTGACACATTGTCATAGACTGGAGCATTGTGTACTTAAAATGTTTCCTAACCATGACTTTATTAATAGTAAACCGCACGTAACAGAAACAGCTGTGAACATCTGATGTTGAATTGTCAGTCAGAGCCGAAATAAAAGCATACAATTTAAGTAGTGCTCTCAATCTAGCTTACAAACCAGTTTTTTTTTTAATTCTTCACAATTCAGTAGGGTAGACTAAATGAAAAACACTGAACTATCAATCATAATGACTGAAGATAGCTTGATCCTGATCAGAGGAATATTTGTTTGTATTGTACATGTTTATGGTTATTGAACAAAACTTCAAACCTATCTTCATTTTAAACTAATTCAGGAGAAACATTTTAAATTTGAGTGTATATATCAATAGCAAACAAAAAGTTCTCTACAACTTTTCCAGTAAGCAAAGACACAAAGCGAAGTTGACCCCCTTCTCTCTTATTATTTGAAATTGCTTTAGAAGTTTTAGCAAACAAGACTTGAAGAGAGACAAATATTTAGGATTAAAGTGCAGGGAGAATAAAAGTTGAAATGCTATGCAGATGATGTAGTACTAATGCACCATTATTCAATTACAGGGAAATATAAGAAAGGTCATGAAAATAAATATAGACTTGGTGAATTCTCCAGATATAAAATCTGTGAAGAAAAAACAAATAACAAACTATTTAATCCTATAAGAAAAAGACTTTATGAAAAAAAGAGCCCAGTTTTGAGATAAGGAAAAAAAAGTGAAATATTCGGATCTCTGTGAACTAATAAAGACATATAATATTTCAGAACAATTATGATAAATTATGAGAAAGAATTTTTAAAAAATCTTGGAAAATTTAAAACTTTTTTGGGTGGGATTTATCATAACAGTAAAATTGAACTAACAAAGTTCATAAGATCCAAAAATAGTAGAACATCAATAATAAAAGATTAGCCAATGGACTTCATTGGTCTTTATTGTAAAAGGGAACAAAAGAAGAAAATAATTTGAAAGGACAGAATATTAGAGGAAGTTTGATAAAAAATACATATGGAATATTTTAAAATCAAAAATAACTCCAGCAAGTTCTCCATCATCAAATGTCATTTACTTTAAGGACAACTATTGTAAGAAAGATTTAATCATATAGGCCAATATCAAGATTCAGGAAACATAGAAAGAACAACTATTCATTGAAGGTAGGAATTTGCTTGATATATTTACAAATTGCTAGAAGAATAAAAAGTGACCTCAAGATGGAAGGAGTTATTTTGAAAAAGATCAAGGAATTTGTGACTCTTATACAAAACTATTTTGTTAGGACAAATAAACAAATTGTTATTGAAATATGACATGAAGATGGAACAAATAAAAAATATGATGAAGTTAATGCAAAACTTAAAAGAAATATTCATAGTTGCGATAAGGGTGATACAGTATATAAATCCATCAACAATGACCAAATTAGACAAATCATAGAAAAATAAATATTTGAAATGCCATAATAGAGAATGAACTTTTTATCCTATGTGGTAGTAGTGTAAAAGAATTCAAAAGAAAAAAGACATCAACATGTTCATAAAGTCCTTTAAAAAATCATATTTTAACTAAAACTACAAGATTCTTGTTAGGTATAATTCAAGAAAACTTAAATAAAAAATATCACTATATACTAAGATAAATGCTGACAGCTATAAGAGCTAATCTGGTACAACACTGGAAAAAAGGGAAGTTTGTTGGTTATATCAGATTGTAACACCAATATTGGATAATACGCAGCAATGGCAAAATTATCAGTATATATTCATAACAGAAGCTCAACCAATTTAATCAAAAATGGCTCCTGTATATATTACATATTATACAGCAGGGCAAATTGAAGCACTTGGAATATGATTTTGAAGGAAAACATGATGAGACTGGTCAAAACTAATACATGAAAGGACTTAAATATATACTAGCAATAATCTTTCATTTTTAATGAAAAATATAAATACTTAGTTTGTGTTCAGCAATTGGGGGAATAAACAAAAGGAAAGGGGCAAGTGTGCTTCTAGAAAGTTTTGCATAATGTTTTTATAAATGTCTTATGTATGCTTAGTAGTTGTTTTTGTGTTATTATCCAGTGTAGATCTTCTTTTCCTTTGTATTTCATTATTCTAAAAATAAAAATATCTTACTTTTTAAAAAAATGAGCCTATATTATTAGTGAGGTTCATAGTTAGGTAGACTGTCCATTCAATTTATGATGCATCATGTGATGTGGATCTAGTCAACTGTATCTTATCTGCAAACCATTGTGAAGTATATTGTGGCCTTCTGCAAAGTGTGAACCCAATCAACATGTTCATGGGAATGAAATAGGTATACAACATAAAATTGTTTTAGATGTTTTAGATTAATTTAGTAGAATTAATACTATAAACTGTCTGATTCAAATATTGATTTCTATCAACATAGAAAAGCCTCTGTTGGTAAATGGGGTGGCTCCCAGGACAATGAGTGTGTAGACTTCATCTCTTTTTTAATCCCGAAAAACAAACAGACACCAAAGTCACCATATACCATTTATATGCAAAGTTTAATTCTGTCCCGCCACTCTTTGGTGTCCAGCCACAGCAAAGCTGCTGCTAGAACAGTCTGGGAGGTAAGCGATCATGGTATATTGCCATTCTCACCACAGACCACTAGTTTCTCATGTCCCAGGAATATGAAAGAAGTTGAAAGATTGGTTGCGTTCAGCTTAAAGGATCCCACAATCCAGTCTCTACTTATCGTGCCTTATTCTTTCTAGAATTTGCTTCAAAATTTTTTTTGAAGAACGCAATTAAAAAGATAAAAACTAATGCAAACTAAAAATATATTAAAAAATGAATGAGAAAATAAAAACTACAAAAAATATAATGAAAAATAGAAAATACAGATAAAATAATGTAGAAAAGAGAGAAATGTATAAAGAAATGAATTTCCCCTTCAAGCACAAATAATTTCAGTAATTTATCACTTTCTCTGAAGTATGACAAAAGATCTCTTCTTCCCATATCTCAACATAGGAATTTGCTTTTTAATGAAGCCATCACCCACACCCTGACAGAGGCAGAAGCTGAAAAAATAATTGCTGTCAACAATGCACACCTACGCTTTTCTAATAAATGGACTAGGTTGTGTTTAAGCTGTGTTAAGCTACATGCTCTTCTTTCAGAGTGGTTCCTTGCCAAAGACACACACAATTAGCATCAAATGAATATGAAAGCATGTTCTTTGTGTCGATATGCCTAAATCTTACATTGCTCTGATGAGTTGTTATGTTTGCTGCATCAGTTGCTTGCACACTGTAATGAAGTGTGCAGCTCATGGCTTAATAGCAAGAAGGTGGCAAAGCACCTACTCATGAGTTCTCAAACGTCTGATTGTTCTCCTTACAAGGTTTCTACTTCAGACAAGCAGGGGCGCTTAGCATTGTCAAGAACACAAGTTTTCAAGAAAGTCTTAATTAAATGGAAGAACAACACTAAGCCAAAACTTGAAGGTCACACCGTGTATGTTTATTGTAAAAACAACAGCATGTAAAAGAGAAGAACATAATTTATTTTACTTGTTTCTCCTTTCTAGAGCACAGCGATATTTCTTTGCCTTTAAAAAGAAAAGCAGGAGGGATTCTATTTTAAAATGAAAACTATTCCAGTCTTTGAAAAAGAAGTATGTTAAGCAGCAATAACGTACAGCAAACATTTAAAAGGCTGCTTTTCATACATATTAGCAATTGTATTATATACTGCATTCTTCTGCATGCCAGTGTATTATTAGAACGTTACATTTATTTTTCTTTTGAAATCTCACTGGAGGACTCCTTAGTAAGAATTCCAATAGAAGAGAATAAATGTAGATTGGGGTTCAATTTAATAATAAGAATTTAACAGTAAGAATTTAACAAAAAAAAATAATAACTTACGTTGCCTGAGTAAAATAAATCACACTTGAATTGCACATGCTTAATTGTATTTGCAAATTAGAACAGTGCAAATTATAACTGAAGTTGTGAAATAATTTGCAGAATTGAAAATGTAACCAACTTCTTTAGAAAAAAGGTACATTCACACCAAGCAATTTTTGTAACCTTTATAACTATATATTTGTGATTGTTTTGGCACTTTGTTCTAAGTATGAACAAAGTGCCAAATTAAGTATGCCCCACTTCCTTGAATACTAAATGGTTAGTAATGGCAGCGCTGCAGGGCTTAGTTTTCTCATGAAATCTTACTGGTGTCTTCAAAACATTCTGCACATTAGACAACGCTTTCCTGTGTGGTGCTATTCAGCTGTAAGGGAGTGCAACGTCACATTCTCAACAGTTGGGTAAGTTATTATCTCGGAGAATAGCAGTTGTAGTTGAGCACTTCTCAAATACAATACATACAGTGCCACAGAATGCGATAATTTATGTCAATTAAAACCAACAAACTCATTACAGCTTATAAAATAAGTTTTCTAATAGCGTATTTTCATTTTTCATATATTTATTACACTTTCTTTTCCAGCTCATTCTGTTGGTTCCTGTAAAGGAAGGACCGGCAGAACCTGGGAGTGAAGTTAAGAGGGATCAGCCTAGAATCCCCACGTAGCCACAAGCAGCCTAACTTCACTTGAATTCCGTTGACCCTTAACTCCTAGCAGGTGCTAACCATTAGTTGAGAAGATTCCTGTGCATAGGCATGAGTAGCAATGTCAGCTTTGTTACACCTCCACATACTGACTTAAATCTTTTATGCCTGACATTTCCAAAGTTTTTCTGTGACCTTAGCTAACAACTCTTCTGATTCTATTTTCTTTCAAAACGTCTGTTGCATGTTAATTCCACATTGAGAATTACTGACTAGGTGATTCATGTAGCCCTAAGCCATAATGAATGTGTTTTACATACAAAAACAAAACTATTTAGATTATGTGTGAAAAGGTTATTGTATTCTTTTTTACTAGAATCAATTGACAGGTCTCTTGTTTCTTGCAGTTGTGGAAAGACTGTGAATGCGAAGTTGGTAACTTGAACTTCCATTATTTCAAGACTTATCCTGTGCTGGAGGCCTTCATGCAACTCTGTGCAATGGCACAAGTCACCCATTAAAAAAGAATCTGGCAAACATTCGATGATTTTACTCTACAATCTACTGCGAGATCATCAACATCTTGCAAGTTCATAACCAAATTTCAGATAAAAATATCAATCTCTCAGCTGATCGGCAATGTTTTGCGGAGAGATTTTGGGAGGTTATTTTAAAATTTTTATTCCTTTTCTGTAATTGGAAAGGGAGTTTGCCAATGACACCCTGGCACTCATGGATGACGTTATTGCTAATCCAGATCTTGAAGATTCTGCATTTGCTTACATGTTATAATAGTCAAGTCAATAATTTCTGAGAATGAGGATGACTTGATTTCAGAGAAATTGAGATCCAGACTAAAATTTCTCCTTAGTTATTGAAGAATACTAGCAACCTATCTTCTAATCAAATTCTTTTGTGCTTTTCTTTTTTTTTTTTTAAAGTTGGATTTTTATTTTTAAATATACATCAATATCATTACATGAACAGTGTGGCCTCTGGGTATAATTCATTTTGGTACAAACAGCAATAATAATAATAATAATAACAACAACAACAACATTAATCAAATTTATATAATCCTAGTATTGATATACATGTTTGAGTAGTTATTCATTATTTCAATGTTCCATTTTAATGCCAATGATATTATTAAGTTTACATAGTAATACCATCTTTCAACCTCTAATCTTTCCATCTAATTATTACTTATATTCTATTATATAAAAATTATATCTACTAATATTCCCCCATTTCTTATTTCTACCTCTATTCTAGCTTCTAATCAGGCCATCCTTTACTAATCCTAGTGTTAATACACATGTTTATATTAAGACATAGTCCTTCATTATTTGGTTACTCAAAGTCACAATGCAGCTATTCAAGTACTAATAATGCTATTATTTAAACATACCTAATAATACCATCTTTCATCCTCCAATATTTCCATCTAACTATTGTTTTATATAAAGGTGTGCATTCTTATTTCTACCTCTATTCTAGTTTTTAATCAGGCTGTCATTATATTAGGGGGAAAAAAGAAAAAAATATTTTTTTTCTATCCATCATTTCTTGCCCATTTTAATACTTCAATTCTTATTCGGTTTTTAGCTTGCCTCCCATACTCTTCTCTTGGATCTTTGTCTCTATCAGCATCTGTGTCTTCACCATTCAGCCTGAATATTTCTCCCGTCTCTATCCTCCTAAGCTGCCAGGTCTCCAGAGTGTCCACTCAAACCCCTATCTCCCTTTCAAAAGTATCTTCCAGGTTATCCGATTCCATTTTAAAATCTCTTAAAGTACTTTTCCTTTGGTTTATTTCATCAGTCATTATCTTTATCGTCTTCTCCTTCTTATCTTCTTGCTCAATTTTCTTTGTTGCTTCAGCTGTCCCAGCTTCATGGCAGCCACGATGGCTGCCTCTTCTCCTCGTTGTGGATGAGGAAAGAAACCCTGGGTCAAGCAGGAGAATTGCTGCTCTCCATGACCTGCAGGACACCATCTTTTCTTCATCACCCCTACAGGGTGGCTTTAGCTCCTTTCGGAGCCCTCCAACGGAGAGAACTCGGCCCAGGAGCGTGGAGTCACACTCTTCATGTCCGATCTCGCCACAATATCAGCCGGAAGTCCTCTTGTGCTTTTCTAAGGTTATCTATGTCTCTTCTTTATTCTTCAGAACTTTCCTTAGCCACCTCCCTTAAAATGAGTTCAGGATCTTGAATATGGGAGGAAGATTGCTCTACTTTTAATTTCTGCACCATTGATATCTCTTACAACTAAGCGTAGCTTTGCTAGGCTAAGCTACTGAGGCCATGGCCTAAACTTTCACTACTCTTTAAACAGGGTAGAGTACATTGGCATGGGGGAGAGGAGCATAACAGTTGCATTATGACAGTATATGCAGATTATTACAAAGAACATAATCTGCATATATATGATCTCATCATGATGCATCATCATGGATTGTACAGTGTAGTATGGTGAGACAGCAAATTACAAATATCATTTTTCTCATATCTGTTTCTATGATATTATAACTTATAATGTCATCTTGCTTCAAGTACTTCTCATAAGTATTACCAGCAAGTCTTGCTTTAATATACAGAAAGAAAGAAAAAATGCAAAAAGGGAAAGGAAAAACAAGCTGAAAGAAAAAAATAACAGGACAGGAAAAAAAGATTTTTAGATACAGCATTAATATTTAATAATATGGAATTCTACTGATCAGTTTTTCCATTGCATCTATAAAAAATCAGTTCGAAAGCGAAGAATCAACACATAAAACCTGGAGCAGAGGATTGTTTTCTATACCTCATATTCAATAAATTTGCATTTCTTCATATAGTGATGAATTCCAAAGTGTTGATATAAAATTGAAAATCATATTCAGATCTTAATGTCATATTCTTATTCATTAAATCATATTAACAAACTTAAGGATATTAAATCAAATAGTGGGATGTCTTTCTTTTACTCTTTGATATTGATAAAATTCACAGCCAACTCTTTTAAAATATTGTCTTAGGTGTCTAATAAATGGGGAAAAACAATAATTTATTCAACACACATTTATTGAACACACTGCTATTCTGCCATTTGAGATAATCCAACTTCCTATTGTAATATCTGGTTAAATGGTTTTAAAACTTGCTTAGCTGATTTTAATCAATTAGAACAGGGAGGGAGAATCATGCAGCCTATATGATGCCGATATACAAGGTAACAAATACACTTTGTTATTGCTTATTCTTGTGCTTTTAAAAGCCACAAAACCAGCTTTCTTCAGTTTGGAACCATTTTTACGTATGTTTAAACACTGATGATATGTACAAGCCATGAGTACCCAAACCAAGAAAAACAACTATAAATCAATTTTAAGGGAGCCTGGAAAAAATCCTTCTAGAAATAGAACTCTTAAACAGCTAAAGAGAAATTAAGACAACATGTAAATTTTCTATCAGCCAATAAGAACACAACGATTATTATTCGATTTCTAAGCAGTCCAATGATATATCAGATTTTAAATCTGGGTTTTAAATTTATACAGTATTGTTTGTGTCAGAGAAGATAAAATCAGATTTCCTGTCTTCAAATATTAATTTGAAGACGTAAGGGGTTAAATTATTCAGGATGCTTTAATTGGTTGGATATGGATGATTGTGGGTGATTCACTTAAAGAAAATTCAGATTTAGAAGTAGAATTCTATGTGTTGTTTTCTAAACTCCAGTGGAGTTTCATTATGGTATTTAAGACAATTCCAATAAAAAGAATTGCAAAAATTGAGCTCTTGCTGTACTACTCCTTTTCAGCTGCCTCATTTCATTCAGCACAGTAAGATACCGTTATATAAGCCTTGTGGAAGAAAGGCTAATAATTTATTAGTTCAGTAAATATTCAATTTGCCAAGTGTTTTTAACAAACTGTTTGGTGTTATTATTGCATATATTATTTTTATCTATGCAGTTTATTCAGGATTGAGATTTTTTTAAAAAATGCAAACAAGCACAGTTGGGGGGAAAAAGAGTATTAAAAGTTGTCATATATTCACCAGGTTAAATTCCAGCACAGAAGTTTGTAACATATTCTACATAAGAGAAATAAATTTAGGTGGAACTATATCACAATTTAATAAATCTAAAACTTGATTAATGGTTCCATCCACAATTATTTCATTGCAGCTAAACTAAAAAGATATATCATATGCTTATTTTAAAAATTGGATGGTCCATAGTAGGGCCATAATAATTAATAAAAGCAACATGATCATTAAAATGTTAAGAAAATGCTCCAGAAGGATCTAGAAGAAACCGATTAGTTGGTCTCTTTCAGCCAGGATTCAGGTCTGGCTATACTACTGACAAACTAATGATTGTACTTGTTGATATCGTTTGGCAGGGGATAGCACATCCAGCTAGGTGCTCCTTAATCCCTCAGCAGCTTTTAGACAGTCAGGGCTCAGAGAATTGGGAATGGCCTTTCTCCAGGATGATTTCAATCAATATTGATGAGGGAAAGAGGTCAAATCAGAGGTCTCTATTCTGGGGATGTCCTTCGTGGCTTTTCTCTTCCTCTCTATTTCTATTTAACATCTACATGACATCATATAGATGTGCCAGGTGGTGCTATTATCAGTTTGCTAATGCTCACTTACAATTTGTTGAGGACAATCCTCACAATGGATCCTTCATTTTATTTGCAACCTACAAATAAAACAGACTGAAACCAGCAGGAAAATGTCATTGTTTTTCCAGTTTTGGGCGAGAAAACTATTCATGCTGCTGTCAATATGTGAATAATTAAGTATCTTATTTCTTTTTCATATGGCCCGGTAATTATTCCCAGTATGAAAGTTTCTGGCCTCTTTTCTATTTGTTGATTTATAATTTCTTCTATTTGTATTTTAATTGTTTGCCAAAATTGTTTTGCCTTCTGGCAGGACCACCACATGTGATAATAAGTTCCTTTTTGATGTTTACAAAAACAATGACATATCATCAGAAGATAAGGTGATCAGAAAAATTATGGAATGTGCAGGAATGGATAAGCTCACAAAGGAGATACAAGAAAAAGATGAAACAGATTATTACTTAGTTTGGGAGAAATGGTATAAATGGTTGGAGGAGAAAGAGGAAAAAGAAAAAAAGTGGGGGGGAGAAAACTAAACAATGGTTAAATTAGGTGGAGAAATATGGAAACAAATGGGAAGATATAAGTTGTGGAAAGGAAAATAGGTACCTGTTTATGTTAAATGTAAATAAAATATTTAGATTAGGAGAATATGATATACTAGGAACATATGTATGAGATAGATTAAGATAAGAAAGAGAAAATGTATAAATATAGATTACTGATGCGAAAATGTTGAAAAGAAGATGATGTAAAGATCAATTTTTGTTTCTTTTTTTATGATTTCACTTGATATTATGTTTTAGCATTATGAAACTTTAATAAAAAGCATTTTAAAAAAGTAAAGGTACCCATATCAGATATGAGAAAAACCCGATATATACTGTATATTCAGGCAATTCAAAGTCACTAAATAAGAGTCACAGAGTGTGAGCAGTCCAACACTAAGCCTTCACTCAGTGATCATCCACAATCAGCTGGAAAGTGGGCAAAGAAAATCAATGTCACTAGTAATTGGAGTTAACCTAAGGTAAGTTGGAAGTTTTCTACTTGAGAAAGCAGAAAAACATTCCTACTTTCTATAGCCTACTTTGTTTATTTCTTCCACATATGTTGTCCTTCTTTTGTTATTTACACACAATCCACATCATTCCATGTATAAAGGTCTATGACAAGAAGTTTTATTCAGTTATTCAAATGTTCTTGTATCTCAAGAACATTTGTTGTTCTATTAGCACCTCAAGGGACAATGAATCAGTCAATGCAGCCTTCTGTTCCAACAGTGGCACTAGAATATATACTTCTCTCTTCAAACAAATGGTTACGCGTAGGAGTTCCTCATTAATAATGAATACAATCCCAAAGAAGGATAGGTAAGGAGCATTACAGAAGACAAGTTCCTGACTTGTTCTTTGTTTCTGTATGTGATAATAATCAGCTGCTTAAGATGCATCTCTAATTTGTTTTATTTAATCTCACTGTGAACATTGTCTAGCTGCATATTAGTCACTATATTCTATGTTCAAATACTTGCTAGATATCAAATGGCCACAATTCATCAGGCACACAAGATCCAAGAGTTGCAGATCCGTGAAAAAGGAAATAATTCACCAGAATTATGATAAAGAACATTTAAATCTATATTAGAACAGAGAATTTTTTTTATTTTTCTCTATTTGCCCTATATATCGAGATATAATTTACAAATCAATATATGGTATCACAGAAAGTTAATTAACACAGAGAGCAACAACTGTTTTTCTATTTACCCTGCCATCTCTTATGTTCAGAACTGAATTTGTAAAATAATAATAATGAACAGTCATCACCAAAATGAAAGGTCTGGCTGGAAAATAAAACCAGCATGCTAAGATCAGATGCAAGCAAGCTAGAACAGATGAAATAAAAGAAACTGAACAGCAAGAAGAATACCTGATCAAGAAATATAACCAGAAACAAGTAAGATTAAGGAAGCATTGGAAATAACAAAACAACAAATAACAGTTATACGAAGAAAATCAGATGTGAAACTCAAACTGCACACTATAGGCAGAATCTCCAATTTCAGACAAATCAGAAACATTTCTACCAATCCATCAATGGAAAGACTGATCTAGTGAACTAGTGAACATCTGACAAAGAAGAAACAGTGCAGTTCAGGGCAACCCAAAGAAATATAATAATACAATAAGACTGCAGCTTTGATAAAGGAGGTGGGTGAGAATAAAGAAAAGGATGAATAAAAGAACTTGTAATAACAGCAGCAATTGTGAAGAAAAGGGAGAAGACGACCCAGAATTAGTCAGCACCAGGTGAAGATTCACTGCATGGTTTTTGGTTGAAACATTGGTCTACACCTACTCGTTGACAAGCAGTTTAACAACATACTGGGGGGGGGGAGGTGTAATTGAATATTGCTAACCTCTGGCAAAACCTACCGTATTTTTTGAAGTATAAGACACAACAGAGTATAAGACACAGCTTAGTTTTTTGGGAGGAAAACAGGAAATCTGCCTACCAGATTTAATACTACCAGGTATTCATCTGGCTAGTGTCCTTAGTCTGGTCAGCTTCAGCACATTAGTTTGCTTGTTTTTGAGTGTGCACACACTTTTTATCCCCTACTTGGGGATAAAAAACAACTTCTAAAGCACAGCTGATCTTTGGAGAGAGAAGCAATGAGAAAAGCAAGTGTGGAAGATCGCTTCACTCGCTAGCACCTCGTTAGGGCTGAAAAACAGCTTCTAAAGCACAGCTAAGGGAGCAGCAATGAGAAAAGCAGGCAAAGCACGAAGATCGCTTGCTTCACTTGCTAGTGTCTCGTTAGGGCTGAAAAAAGCTTTGAAAAAGCTACATTCGGAGTGTGAGACGCACCCAAATTTTCAGCTTCTTTTAGGGGGAAAAAGTGTGTCTTATACTCCGAAAAATATGGTACATAACAAGGCAAAGTATTACATGGCCAGTATGTTTAAAAAAACAAACAGGCAAAGCCCATTATCTACTAACTAACCATTGTTAACTGATGTAGTAGCTGAAGCAGTCCAACAGCAAGCAAACTCTTTCCACATGAACAGAAAGGAAACAGCCCAAATAGCACAGGAACAAAAGATTAGCTCTTAATAAACAAGATGTTTTTTGGAGAACTGCAAGAGAAGGAAGACCAACTTGAATAGTTTGGATTGATTACAGGAAGGCACTCGATTCCCTGCCACATGATTGAATAATCAAGTGCGTAGAAGTAACAGGAGTCAGTAGAAGCATCACAAGCTTTGTGCAAAGATCAGTGGCCGAATGCAAGACACGGCTGCTTGTCAATGATGATAAACTAAGGGAGGTTAATATTGAGAGAGGAATCTTCAAGTATCTTTTAAGAATCTTTCACACCTAGCACTATTATTTGTCATTGCATTGATTCCTCTGTCAACAATACCGAAAAAGTCAGGCCATGGCAATCAAACTTCAAAAACATCTGACAGGCTATCACACCTTCTTTACATGGCCAATCTGACGCTATATGGAAAAACACCATCTGAAATAGAATTGCAACTCAACACTATCTGTATATACAGCCAAGATATTGCAATGGAATTTGAACTGGACAAATGTGCCACCCTCATTATCAACAAGGGAAAAATAGGGAAAACTGAAGGAATCAAAATGCCCAATGGAAATAACATCAAGAGTCTGGGTGAAGACAATTGCTACAAATACCTAGGCATCTTTCAACTGAGAACATGACAATATCACATACACTAGAGTGAAGAAGAAAATTAGAAGTGAATACAGCATGAGGATGAATAAGATGTTAAAAGTCCAAACTCAATGGAAGAAACACCATCAAGACAGTTAACACCTGGGCAATCCCAATCATTAGATACACAGTTGGAATAGTGGACTGGACTCAAGCAGAATTAAATACTTTGGATAAGGCAACCAGAAAAATAATGACAATGAATCAGGCCCTTCATTCACTCAGGGATGTTGACAGACTCTACTTACCAAGAAAAATGGCTGGGTGTGGAATGTTACAAGTACATCAGGGCTCTGTTTTAGGCCCAGTAATCTTCAACATCTACATCAATGACTTGGAGAAGGGGATAGATGGGAAACTCATCAAATTTGCAGATGACACCAACCTAGCAGGAATAGCCAACATTCCGGAAGATAGGCTTAAGATACAGAAGGATCTTGACAGACTTGAACATTGGGTGCTATCTAACAAAATGAAATTAAAAATGAAAAAGTAAGTTTCTACATTTAGGCAAGAAAAACAAAATGCACAGGTACAGTATATGTGGTATCTTGCTCAATAGTGATGACTTTGAGAGGGATCTTGGAGTCCTAGCGGACAATCATTTAAATATGAGCCAGTAGTGTGCTGCAGCTGCCAAAAAAAGCCAACACAATTCTAAGCTGCATAAAGAGAGGGACAGAAGCAAGATCACGTGAAGTATTACCATCACTCTATAATGCCTTGGTAAGGCCACACTTGGAACACTGCATCCAATTTTTGTCACCACAATGTAAAAAAGATGTTGAGATTCTAGAAAGAGTAACAGAGAAGAGCAACAAAGATTATTAGGGGATTCGAGGATAAAACATATAAAGAATGGTTGCTGAAACTGGATATGTCTAGTCTTATGAAAAGAAGGATTAGGGGTGACATGATAGCTGTGTTCCAATATCTCAGGGGTTGCCAAAAAGAAGAGGGAGTCAAATTATTCTCTAAAGCACCTGAGGGTAGAACAAGAACCGATGGGTAGAAACTAATCAAGGAGAAAAGCAACTTAGAACTAAGGAGAAATTTCCTGACAGTTAGAACAATTAATCAGTGGAACAACTTGTCTCCAGAGGTTGTAAATGCTCCAACACTGGAAGTTTTAAAGAAGAGATTAGATAACCCTTTGTCTGAAGTGGTGTAGGGTTTCCTGCCTAAACAGGGGGTTGGACTAGAAGACCTCCAAGGTCCCTTCCAATTCTATTATTCTATTCTATAAGACAGCTGAAGAAAAAAACGCCATTGAAAGAATACCTGAAGGACAGTGAATAAGATGCACTGAAACTAGTATAACATGTAGGTTTACTGAGTACTGAAGAGACCAAACTGCCCTACAAGAAAAAACAAAGGAAAATAGGAAAGAGACATGGCAAGGTAAAGTATTCCATGGCCTGTACATAAAAAATTAGCTGGCAAAGCAGATAACAACAAGGCCTTACAATGGCTAATAGCAAGAAAGTTCAAGAAAGGTGGGGGAGGGGCCCTAGTTCTAGCTGCAGAAGACGGAGTCTTATGAACAAATGCATTTAAAGCCAGAATTGGATGCTAAAACCTTAATTTCCCAGCATTATAAATTATCAGAGGGAGGATGTTTGCAAAACTGAATCCTTATTCTATGATTTCAAAAAGCATAAGAGTTGGAGCATGAAGAAAATATAGAAGAAAAATGAGAGATAAGACAAGAGCAAGTAAATGTACATTTAACATCGTTCTTTGAACTTCCTTTTCATCATCACTGTTTGAAGCATTATATTTACTTAAATACACAAATGCAACTCATGATAAAACCAAAGATGTCAAAGCCTAGATTTTTTTCCCATTCTGAAATCTATGGTTATGCTTCTCTTCTACAGCATTAAAATTCTGGACAGGGCACTATAGGGGACATATACAGAATTTTAAAATGACCAGCTGCCCTGTGAAACAGAAGCACAATGAAGAACTGTCACCTTCACTTGCTGTTACTATGACAACTGGAGCTGGGGCACTGTCTTTTCCGAAGGTGAAATTGTTATTTGGTCTTCCCTTTCATGGTGTGAATGAAATAGAAAATAGGCTTTGTTTCAAACCCAGAACAAACACTTGCATTCCAGAAATTCTACTAAGCTATTTCAGGTCAGTTATGGTTTGATTGTTCCAGGTTTGAGATGAAATAAAATTCATATAAGGTGAGTAGAGCAAAGGTGGTATGCAGTGCCTTCTTCTTCTAGCTTCCATCCATCAGTTTCCAGCATATCCCCCAGCACAACCAGTTTCAATTTTGTTAGTGTTTTTCCTTCCCTCCCTCTCCTTAGCTGTTCCTATTATGGTCCCACCACAGCAATGTTTCTCAACCTTGGCCACTTTAAGAGTGGTGGACTTCAACTCCCAGATTTCTCCAGCCTGCTGGCTGGCTGGGGAATTCTGGGAGTTGAAGTCCACATCTCTTAAAGTGGTCAAGGTTGAAAAACACTACAATACATTATATATCTCACCAGACCACCTTTCCCAAATTTTACCAACATTGTCCGTTCTCCTGCATCCATTCATCTGCCAACACAGATATATTTGGCTCTTACCCACTGTCATCCTCCCTCCCCCCAATAATATCCCTCATTTCATTCTATGCACATCAGTAGATAATACCATTTCATTCTGTACACTGGCCAAACTATCCAAAGCATTGGACTGCAAGCCTGAGAGAAAGCACTACTTTTTTAAACAAAAATTCCTATTTTGAGGCTGAATGGAGGAATACAAATATTAAAATAATGAAACAAAGAAAATATATTTACTTTATAATGTGTGAGTCACAAAGTTAATTTACTCCATTTACCAGAAAGAGAAATCCTGAAAGGTATAGTTTTCTGCAGCTCTTTGACCCTGGAGAACTATTTAACTTACAAAACTATTACTTGTGAAATTGATAAATATTCTAGTTCTCTCTGAAGTTCTTATGTGCAAGTAGTCCTGGCCACCCACACAAAAATAAATAACTTAAATTAGTACGTGGCCCAGGAGGCCCACATCAATTTCATTTTCTACCACAGTTACTTTAATGAGCATCCAGAAGACATAAAAGTTTAATTTACACAGAGTGTTCTTGATTCCAAACCCCTTTCCTAGGTCTTGTTGGAATAACAATGAGCAACAAGCTTGAATATTTCATTTCTTTCACGTTCTTAAACCACTGTTTCCCATAAAATCTGCACAAGCAAACTACTTTTAGGCAGCTCTTGCAAAGAGTATTTTGTTGCCAGACTTCCAGAGCATACTTAAACTGTATTTTCCTTTTTCAGACATTATAAGAAAATAGTTTAGCTAAGAAGGTAGTGTCTGCTAGTTCTTATCTGCACTTCTTTCCATTCAATACCTAAACAGCATTAGTTGCATTTCTGGATGACTTCTGGAGGGTGATACACTCATCCAGGCTCTCCTGGATTTCTCAGGAGCTTCTAAATCAGCTCAGGAGGTTGAGAGGCCCAGTTTTACAGTGCTTCTCTTTCCGCTAAGTAGGAGAATTCTAATTGGCATCGGAGGGAGAGATAAGCCTAGACCCTAACTAAATGGGGTGACTCAGAGCTCTTTTTTTCCCCTCCACTGCTATTTAACAGCGACATGAAACAACCAGATGAGGTCTTCTGTTGGCATGGGGTGAACTGAATCCTTAGCATGCTATGTTACAAATCTCTGCCCTGGGTTGTACAAGTGTTGCTTTAGTTCAGGGCTGGGAAACTATGGCCCTTTTATGACATGTGGACTTCAACTCTCAGAATCCTGAGCCAGTCATGTTCTTCTTTAGTTGCTTATCCAGTGAATAGAGGCAATAAGGATCTGTATAGAGATGAACAGGTTGTGACTGTCAGCCTTACAAGGTAGTCCAGACAAGAAACACACCTGGATGAACTAATTCTTCTTTGCTGTAAGGTTATATGAACAGAATCTTGCAAGACTGAAAGTATTTTTTCCCCTCTTCTCTTTTTAGCCTCTGGAAAACTAAGGAGAGTCCCTTCTGAAATGCTTCCCATACATATTCCCCCACCCCACCCCGCAAACTGAGCTACCTCTTATCAGACTGTTGCCTAGGCTACACATCCCACTTAATGATGGCAACTAGGACTACCAGAATTGCCATCATTAAGGGTAGTCATGTGATGCCATATTTTACAACTTCATTACTTAATGACCAAAATTCCCATCATAATCACCGTTGTAATCTGAGGACAAACAGTAGTCTTCCAAAATTTTCACTGATGTGATTATTTTACCAAAGTTGAATATTACTAACCGTAATTCTAAACTAAAAATATTCTGTCATTGTATGTACAACCCTCTAGTGGAAAAATACAGAAAATAGGAATGATTCCCATCTATTATCAGCAAGCCTGATATAGTTTGGATCAAAATCAATAACAAGACACTTACAGTAAATTATTTAGTTTGTATTCACACTTTTTCCAATGAGTTTTTAGCAATGAACCAATTAAATATCAATAATAATAATAACAACAACAACAACAACAACAACAACAACTTTATTTCTATACCGCCCTTCTCCCGAAGGACTCAGGGCGGTGTACAGCCTATTAAAAGCACAAAGACAGACATCAATTTAAAAATAATTAAAATTATTAAATAATTTTGGCTCAGATTTAAAACCCCCAAAATTTAAAACACCCAATTTAAAATTTACATTGATAGCCCGGCTTGGCAGAATAGCAGGGTCTTGAGGGCACAGCGAAATACACGGAGGTCGGAGATCTTACGCATTTCCGGGAGCAGTTCATTCCATAGGGCAGGGGCTCCCACAGAGAAGGCCCTCCCCCTGGGTGTCGCCAGC
The DNA here is from genome assembly GCF_059756535.1 of Pantherophis guttatus. Taxonomy (NCBI): domain Eukaryota; kingdom Metazoa; phylum Chordata; class Lepidosauria; order Squamata; family Colubridae; genus Pantherophis; species Pantherophis guttatus. Next base: position 102,912,875 of record NC_142063.1, read on the forward strand.
CGACATAACTTGGCCGATGGCACCCTGAGGAGACCCTCTCTGTGGAAGCGGATTGGCCGGTGGGAGGCTATTGGTGGCAGAAGTCGGTCTCGAAGGTACCTGGGTCCTATGCCATGGAGCGCTTTAAAGGTGGTGACCAACACCTTGAATCGCACCCGAAAGACCACTGGGAGCCAGTGCAGCTCGCACAGGAGGGGTGTCACGTGGGCACAACAAGTTGCGCCCATAACCACCCGCACGGCCACATTCTGGACCAGTTGGAGCCTCCGAGTGCTCTTCAAGGGGAGCCCCATGTTGAGAGCATTACAATAGTCCAGCCGGGAGGTGACAAGGGCGTGAGTGACCGTGCGCAAGGCATCCCGGTCCAGAAAGGGCTGCAACTGGTGAATCAGGCAAACCTGATAAAAAGCCCCCCTGGCCACGGCTGTCATGTGCTCTTCTAAAGACAGCCGTGCGTCCAGGAGGACACCCAGATTGCTAGCCCTCTCTGTGGGGGGCAGAGATTCACCCCCAATAGTCAGCGATGGCACCAGCTGACTATATCGGGATGCCACAGCCACTCGGTCTTGGAAGGATTGAGTCTGAGCCTATTTCTCCCCATCCAGACCCACACGGCCTCCAGGCAGCGAGACATCACATCAAGGGCATCGTTGGGGTGGTCTGGGGTGGAGATGTACAGCTGAGTATCATCAGCATACTGATGGACTCTCACCCCAAAACCACGGATGATCTCACCCAGCGGCTTCACATAAATGTTGAACAGAAGGGGCGAGAGGACCGACCCTTGTGGCACTCCCCATGCGAGGCGCCTCGAGGTCAATCTCTGCCCCCCTGCCAACACAAACTGCGAACGGTCGGAGAGGAAGGAGGAGAACCACCGCAGGACGGTGCCCCCTATTCCTAACCCCCTCAACCATTGCAGCATGATACCATGGTCGATGGTATCAAAAGCCGCTGAGAGATCTAATAAGACCAGGACAGAGGAGCAACCCCTGTCCCGAGCCCTCCAGAGATCATCCACCAATGCGACCAATGCCGTTTCTGTGCTGTACCCCTGCCTGAAGCCCGACTGGTACGGGTCCAGATAGATAGCTTCATCCAGGTGCCGGGGAAGCTGTTGTGCCACCACACTCTCAACAACCTTCGCCACAAAACGAAGGTTGGAGACCGGACAGTAGATAGCTAATTCAGCCGGGTCCAGGGAAGGCTTCTTGAGGAGGAGCCTCACCACCGCCTCTTTCAAGGCGGCGGGAAAGGCACCCTCACTCAAAGAAGCACTTATAATCCCCTGGAGCCAGCCTCGTGTAACCTCCCGGGAGGTTCTTCTTAAAGTGCATTTCTTAAAACTCAACCATTAGATTTTAAAGGCAATTATTCCAATTATCCTTACAGACATAACATAAAGATCCCCAGGTGGTTGACACAATACAAGACAAAATCTCATGCCACAAGCACAGAAGGAAAACGCTGTGGATGTGGTAATAATACTTTGAAGTTCCCCTGGCTTCACATCTATATGAAGAACAGCATCCCTTAACAGCATCCCTGAAACCCCAGTTATTGGACTTGCTAAAAACAGTTGTTAAAATTCATGTATTGTAAACTAGAGATGAAGACTAAGCCATTATTAATTCAAACTCCGGCTTAGTGTTCTGTGCAGATTTGATGACAAGTTAAGTTCCAATTGCTGATCCAGTGTTGCATTTTAAGCAAGAACAAGTGAAGTGCTTTGTGAAATCTAATCTTAAAAGATCAGCTGAAGATGGCAGTAAATGAATGGGTTGCAGTTATTTCTTGGACGTACTGATTTTCTACATATACATTGTCTAGAGAGGAAGAATTCTAGATTCTACTTGCATTTTGAAACGGTCCAGTTACTTAGTTATTAAAGAATTTACATTATAGACCAAAAAGCCCAAACCCAATCTTACTTTTCAGGTAGGATTTAGGTTATATGCTGTCCCAAGAGCTGATCACAAGCAAAGGTAACAATGTACACCACAAATAAATTTTTATTAAAATATTTATGTTTTAAGAGAAACCATAGTATTTGCAGTGTGACCAATCTAACAAAGTCAGATTTCTTTTGATATTATTCTAAACATAAATGAAATTAGCCATTTGATGAACATTGTCCCAAACTGTGCTTCAATCACCCCTATTTCTGTTCTTGCAGTAATCACAGATTTCTTCATATTTCGTTCAGCAAATGCAGCAAATCTCTTATTTAGGTTCAAGTAGATCAATTATTTAATCAATGCTGCAGTAATACAACTAGGGTCATTACTTAGTTATACATGGTTCTCAAAATGTGCAAATAATCCTAATCATTTAGAATTTTGTTTTAAGCCTTTCTCCTTTCATATGTGTGTGTGTGTGCGCCCATGCGCATGTGTGTTTGTGTAAGTTAAAGATAAAAAGGTAAAGGTTCCCCTCACTCATATGTGCTAGTTGTTCCCGACTCTAGGGGGCGATGCTCATCTCTGTTTCAAAGCCGAAGAGCCAGAGCTATGCGAAGACATCTCGGTGGTCATGTGGCCGGCATGACTAAACACCAAAGGCGCACGAAAAGCTGTTACCTTCCCACCAAAGGTGGTCCCTATTTTAATACTTGCATTTTTATGTGCTTTCGAACTGCTAGGTTGGCAGAAGCTGGGACAGGTAATGGGAGCCCACCCCATTACATGTCATTACGGATTCGAACTGCTGAACTACCGACCTTCCAATTGACAAGCTCAGCGTCTTAGCCACTGAGCCACTGCATCCTTTTAAGTTAAAGATAAGCCCTTCAATACTGATAAGTTGCTGTCCAAGGTGCTGATACTTTGTTCCACTTAGATAAAACTCAAAGGTGTGGAAAAGGATAAAGAACCCATAAACTCATAAACTATATAAATTCTATATATGCTGGCATATTTTGGATCCACTTTTAATGTCTTGTCAGATCATTAAAGCAGAGAGAACATAAATGTTTTTAGTTTCTTCTAAACATGTTGTTTAGTTAGGATTCTTCAAACTAGTTATCTTCCAAAAGCTTAATAATGCACAAGAAATTTAGCTGAAATTACTGGCTGAAGATTGGAGGGAGTGAGTACTCACAAAAGGATGACAAAATAATGAGACTTCTGAAATACCCATTCCTATAACATCAAGGATATTTATGAGTTGTTCAGGGTCTTTCTTTAAGTAAAACAGAAATTGTGTTATTTTTCAGAACTGTGACAATGTACTCACCATCTGTCAAGCAGCTCAAATTCTCAGTCACATGATTAATTCTCCCAGTATTTCCTTTGGTCGTCTCCTGACAGAAATGGTATTCTCTAAAACAATACCTTGTATTTTAAAATGGTGGGTTTCTTTTTAAAAAACACATCTTTGTAAAGAAAAAAATGAAGAATTTATTTATTATTTATTGCAATATTTATTTAGTAGAAATAGTTATTCGAATAACTTCTGTTTAAGATAGTCAAAGCAACAGCAAAAGGAGAGAAGAGATTCATCCCTTCTTGTGAAAGCCCTCAACTATCGTGAGAAATTATCTTTTAAAAGAATAGATCCAAATGTCCAGTTACAAAAAAAGCAACTTATTTTGGAAAGGGAAAATAAAAGAGAATAAGGGAAGGTAGCAAATTATGAACCTAGGATTTTAAATAAAACAGTTAATAAGCCTAATTTACATGCTAGATTTTCATAACATATGTAGAAAGCATCTTGGTTTCTGTTTGAATCTAGATTGTTTTTTTCTCCTCTCCAAAAGCAAAAGTCTCACAGGCATCCTAAGATGAAACAACTTTGTTTATCCACTCAAGTTATATATAAATATCAGAAGTTGGGAGCCTAGTCTTCTAGGCTTAACCAACCTTTTCCACACAGTGCAGCTAGCCACTTCTAACCACACAAGAACTTAAGTTACAGATGGTTACAGCTTATTCAAATTTCTCTAAGCTCTATCAAAATACAAATATTAGAACACATTTTTTGAAAAGCTGAATTGTTGCATAAATACTACTCTAAATTCTTGAAAAGCCATTGATCTGTTTTGATAATACTGAGCTACAGTAGCTAATGATCAGATGAAAATGTACAGCAACTTTCTATATTCATATATATGCCAACCCTGTGGATAAACAAGTTCTACTGAAAAATTGCTGGCATTGATATAATATGATCTACAGGGAATAAATCTCTTTATAAATTTCATTTCCAGCAGCGAGCTTCCAAATGTAATAACTCTTTCCTTTTTTAAAAATTACAGAATGTTACTGTATGCCTTGTTATACTACGTTTCAATTATTTCAATATATAATCTAAAAGCCAAATATTTAACACTGTAATATCCAATTTAGGAAAATGTTTGACTTTAGACATTTATGAAGAATGAGGGCTAGAATTTCATGTTCTAAAATAGAGTTAATATTGAGAAACATATCCAATTCCGTTACAGTAATGGGAAATAAAAGCATATGAGTCATTAGTCCAACACCATGGCAGTTTTTGCCTGTGTGGGAAATTCAACCATTCAATTTCAGATTTCCACAGTCTTTAAATAATGCAATCCAATATGCAAAGAACATCTATTTAGCACAAATGACTGCCTATACAACATAGCAAGCAAGAATATTCTATTATTTAAAATATATTTGCAATAATTATTTCAAAATGTAGGAGAGGATTATTTGACCCAATAATTAACAATAAAATCAAAGTAAATATCTTTGACTTGGTCCCACGTTACATCAGATCAGCCTTCTATTGCATATATTTAAACAATTTGCTTCTTTTAAACAAATGTATAGCAAATACTATCAACTTACTTAGCAGTCAGTAATTCCATGCCATTCTAAGACCCACAGTTCTAAGACTTCCACAGCTAAATCAGTAATTATCGACTTCTCCTAAAGCATGAAAGAAAAGGGAGGGGAAAAAAAGTATTCTTCAATGGATATGAACGAGAAATGTATTATAAAATTAAACACAGCCTTATACTTAACTAAATTAATACTTCTGTGCAATAATGAGGGAGGAATGTGAAAACAACAGAAGGGACTAAAGCGAAAGAACAGAGCATGTGCAAAATCAAGACATCATTTCTAGAAGAAGAATCAGACAATTGCAACCCAGCAATCTCCTAATTGATAGCATTATATATACCATCAGATATATTTGAACCAATGTTTCCATCATGAAGCTCTAATTGTGCTTTGATTACACAACTAAGTTTCTTGAAAACTGATGTCAATGGATAGCACAGGTTGGCAACATTTTCTAGTTGAAAGATGAATTTCCTTGAGAAGGATATGTAGAGGGGCATGTGTCAAAGATGAGTAGAATTAAAGCAAATTGTGGGTGGAAGAAGAGTCAAAACTGAGCAGAGCCACTGATTTTTTCTCTAGCATCATTTTGTCCCCTTTCCCCAATATAGCCTGTTCCTTTCTACATCGCCCTCCTCAGGATGCACACCGAGACAGAAACTATTCAATACACTACATGTACTATACAAAGTTTCTGAAGTTAGGCCAAAGGAAAAATTAAATTAGACTTAAGTTATATGTGCCCCAAAGACCACAGGCTGACTTTCCTTCTCCTTATGCAGTATCCACAGCCTTAAAGCAACCAATGTGCACTTGCCTATTTTTTTACAATAGTGATTTCCTCCGCTGAACCAATAGTCTCTGTTTAAATACAAACGTCATCTTCATGCAGTTCCAGATAAATATGAATTTTAAAAAATATAAAAAGGCCTTTAATTCTACAGACAAAGAACTACCATTTCCAAGGCGCACACGTGACAAGAAGCCACAAAATTAGATTTTTTTAAATGTGAGTCATACAACAGAATATAGTACCTTGAAGTGATCAACTATTATGGATTCTGCATTATAGGATTTTGCTAATACTACATCTAGATAAAGAAAAACATTTAATAGAAAAATAAATGCAATAAATCCACTAGTAATACTTTTCTTCACAATTCTTCATCAACATAGCAGCAATTAGGGTGGGGTGAAGAATTAAGGAGGCAGATCATGCCAAATCCATTTAAAGATCTATAATAATTAAATTAGAGTTGTTAAGATACAGTATGTAAGAATCAACTGAAAACAGGAAGATATTTACTATGTCCTCCCATTTACCCTGCTTTTAATATAAATGACAATAAAGTGCTTAAAAAACTGATTTATCAGAATAAAATAATAGATACCATCACATCCAACCAGCTTTGTTGTTTTCAAATAAATCACCTGAACTGAATTTCTAACCAAAGTTAAGCAAATTGCAAGTATCATTTACACACTGACCTGAAATTATAGTCAATACTAGATCTTTTTTATATACCTTCTTATATCCTCTTTTTTTAAAACAAAAACAACCTTAGCCTATATGTAGACTTCCAGAATTATTTGGATGACCATTATTAGAAGTAAATGGAAAAGCCACCAGACCTGGTTAATACCTGGATGTGATAAAATTAGGGAAATTGGCTAGACAAGTAACTTGAAAAAACATTCCCAAAAAAGTCAGTGTCATGTTGTTGCCATGAAAAGTATATCCATGAAGTCACCAGGAGCTGAGCTTGATTTAAAAGAGACTTTGTGATGAGAACTTATGTAGTATTTGATGAATCTTTGATTTTAATACTGTTTCCTACAAAGAGAGGCCACAATAGATTGTCCTACCTAAATAAACTTGGAATCATCATAGGAAAATTTCCTCTCATTCTGACCAAAATTAAAACTCCTGTTTTGCCAAAGAAAAAAATTAAAAATCTTGTCCCCATCAACCCATCTTTTCTCATCAATGTAAGCTGTCATGGCTAAGGATAATATGATAGATCACCTCACATTTCCTCTGGTCCCTGCTTAGTATGGCTCTGATTATCTGATTTGGGAAGACGGGTGCTTTATAAATGGGGATCTTTGTGGTTAAACATGGTTGATATATATATATATATGCAGGAAATGGGGAAAACTATTTGAAGAAGGCTAGGTAATATATTTAGTTAACCGAGTTCTAATCAACCTGTATGACTTCAATCACCTAGAAAACAGACTTAATTCAATAGATATGATTCATACCTCAAGATGGTTTGCTATTTAACAGGAATGTTTTTACCAGATAAGTCGTGACTGTTCCACACACAGGGCCAATTAGACAAGCAAGGCTGAGTAGTCTCAGAGCATGGTTGACATAATGAAGCCAGGAGGAAAGGTTTAGATTCATGAGGCATTGGATATTTTCTGGGATAAGCCAGGTCTTTACAAAAGAATGGGTGGCATCTGAAACAAGATGTACCAAACTTCGGGCACATGTCAGAAGAGTGGCATAGCAACTTTTAAATTGATTTGGGAGGAGCAGAAAGATGACAGAATGCAAGGAATCTTAGAAAAGAAGGATGACTTTTCAACTGTTCAAAGAAAAATACGTAATTCTAGGAAATGAGCATGAAGAAAGCCACAAGGACAAATATGTTTCCCAGGAAATTCAAGGAGACTATATATATGAAAATATTAGAAGCTTCCAGGCCCAATGAGACAGTTGGAATTATTTTTGTTGGATCCAGTAAGCATTAGAAATCCACAGAACAAATGAAATATTCTGCCTGGAACAGCTAGCCAAAGAATCAAGGAGAGACACACTAGAATCTTGCCCGAAACCCAAACGTTAACTACACCAGTTAAGAACACTGATTAAAACATTATAACCTTCAACATAGATGTGCAGACTCCAACATGATCACATTTCTGGATAGCTTGAGCCTGGATAGTTAAACAGACTAAGCACTGTAATTTAACACCAGCTGTCTGCAATTAAAGTAAGATCGAATCTCGCCAGGCTCAAGGTTGACTCAGCCTTCCATCCTTTCTAAGGTAGGTAAATTGAGGACCCAGTTTGTGGGGGCAATAAGATGACTTTGTATAAAAATATACAAAAGAATGAAGGCTATTGCTTAACGCACTGTAAGCAGCCCTGAGTCTCCGGAGTAGGGCAGCATATAAATCAAAAAATTTAAAAAAAAAATCATTTCAGAAGAAATTTCTAAAAATGAGATTAGAAGAAATGATAATGTAAAATGGATATGTGATACCAAGCTTCTTGATTTTAGTAGAAAACAAAGCTGAAAATAGCATAATACCGTGGTTTGTTTGTTTTTTAGACTGAACAGTAATAAACTGAAAGCAGTGATAAGTAAAATTTTATGACAAGAGAATCTAAAATGAAAAGATTTCCAAAAAAAGGAGAAACACTAAAAGCACAATTATAAATAATTCCAATAAGGAAAAATAGAGAGCAACAAAAGCTAATGTGATTACAGTATAGAAAAGGTTTAAAGAAGCTCTAACAAGGGGGAAAAAAACCCACCTATAGGAATCAGAGAGAGAAATGTTACCAGAAAGTGTACATAAAGGTAGTATGGAACTAACAGTACCAGGAAAAAAAGCTATGGAGAGATACAGAAAGAAAGAAACTGGGCATTAGAAAAGACCAAAAGGGAAATGGTAGAAGATCTCCATATATCTGTTCTCTCTCGTTCCAAAGTGTATTAGACAGAACAATAGATTTCAGTTTTAAAAAGCAGATTCTGATTCTGCTCTTTAGATGTTCCTTTTATACGGAGATTAGGAAAAAACATATTCTGTCAATAATTGCTAGGTATCCTGGCCGTTCTGACACTACCTATCTTCAGTGGCTGCTTAAGGATGAACAGTCCATAACTACAGCACAGGTGGCCAGATTCTTCGCAGCAGCACTGGGGATTCGTTGCAAATACATATCTTCTCCACCATAGTGATGTATATAACAATTGTGGCTAACCCTTTGCACTGCTTAGCAGGGTGAATCTGATTTAAATCGAGTTGATTTAAATCACAATTTAAATCATGATTTAAATCACTAGTAAAAAGGCTTGATTTAAATCAACTCGATTTAAATCATAATTTTTAAAGAGCAACTATCATCTCTGCTACTCCTTTGACCCACTGTTGACTCACCGATAGTCCCAGTGTTGCAGAATATACAGCCTCATGCTACATAACTAAGCTCCATTTCATGCTGAATAAACTACATTATTTATGTATCTTAAATAGAAAACTATCTTACGATAGATTTTTACCCCAAAAGTTTTTTATTAAAATAAATTCGATAAAAATCAAAAAAATCCGATTTAAATAAAAAAAATCCGATTTAAATAAAAAAAATCTGACTTTTTAAATTTTTTTTAAAAAATCATTGATTTTTATCCACTCTGCTGCTTAGTCATTTCCCTTTTATCGTTGAACCCACAACGGGCCACAGCGTTTAGGGATTGCAACTCTCGTATAGTCAGACCATGTATAATTGACACTGGATTTTATTATAGATTTTAGTTGTTATTATTTTATACTAGAATTCTTAAGTGTATATATACTGAGTGCTTTTATTTATTCTGGTCTAAGACTGTAATAAATTGATAGGAAGAATTGATAGGATCAGATGTTAGTTGCGGTTTTTTTAACAATACTGTTCAGCTACAACTGAAGGAGATTCTAAAGAAGGAAAATAGATGAGATAATCTCATCAACTCCTCTGTGTTAGCTTGGGCCAGAATCAGTCTTAACTAGTCCCTATCAAGGATTCTGAAATATGCTCAACAGTGTAACACTGCAGAGTCTGCTAGCACAGCAGTGAAGTCCAACTGAGTATCAAAAGGTAGGGAAATGCTGAATATGGAAGAGCACCTCATAAATAAAATGTGCGGTACCTGAGAATAGTTCAATGTACTCAGGAGGTTTGCAGCCACATTAGGCTTAAAGAGGACAAGTTACATTAGAGAATAATAGCTACAGCTACAGCTTTAGTATAATGTTCTCTGGGAGCAATTAATGGCTGGAAGGAAATTTATGGGGCGTGCTGTCCTGCAGGCCTCCTAACTACACCAGTTCTTTATTGCCTGGTTCCAACTGCTTTCTTGCTTTTGACTTCGGAATTAATTTATTGACTATGCTTCTGTGTCTCCCTTTGACTGTGAGCAAATCTTTTGCAATTTGATTCCAGACTGTTCATTTTTGTTCTTGTTCCTCTGCTTACCTGGAAGACAATATGCAGCTTGAAAACCCTTATGCTGATTTTACAGACAGCCCTTGTTTAGTGACAACTGGGACTGTAACTTGGTTGATAAGCAAAGCAGTCACTGAGTGAAATTGCAAGGGTGCTTAAGATCTTCAGTTTTTCCTTTGCTTTACTGACCTGTAAGTCACACATGCAAAGATTGTTTGCAGTTACTTTTTCAACACCCTTGTAACTATGAACAATTGCAAAACAAGGCAGTCATTGGATGAGGATTACCTTATTTTTAAATCTGCTTATTTAATTATTTCATTGTTTGCCTATAATGTCATACTATTCAACTGTAAATCAGAAAATAAACTATTTGTGTTCTCATATTACATTACGGGAGAGAAGAGTTCACATTTTCAAATCTCAGAGAGATTGGGCCACCACTGGATTGATCATACCTGACAGTAGTTATGCTTGCTTAAATAGTCTGAAAAAGAGGCAACAATTTGCAAAAGAGACAACAGAATAGTTAGTCCTCAACTTACTGCCACAATTGAACCCATAATTTCTGTTGCTAAGCAAGGTATTTGTTAAGTGAGTTTTGCCCCATTTTACAACTTTTCTTGCCACAGTTAAGTGATTCACTGCAGTTGTTAAGTTAGTACCATGGTTATTAAGTGAATCTGGCTTCTTCACTGACTTTGCTTGTGAGGTTACAAAAGGTGATCACATGACCCTAGGATACTGCAGTCATCATAAATATGACTCAGTTGCTAAGCATTTGAATTTTGATCATGTGACCATGGGGATGCTGCAATGGTCGTAGGTGTGAAAAGCTATTGTCTCTTTTTTCAGTGCTGGTGTAATTTCAAAAGGTCACTAAATAAACTGTTGCAAGTTGAGGACTACCTGTACATTCTTGAACTCTGAGTAAGGAATTTATAATGAGTAAGATGTGGTAAATATTGTAATGTTTGTGTTTCAGGATTCATGAATATAACTTCAGTAAGTTCACAAGATCAGGAAAAAAATCCTGTTATTTGTCTGATATAGTGTGCTTTCAAAAGATGAATGGCAATTACAAACTCAACATTAAGCTACACTTTCCCTTTCTAGAGATGAAGTGAAAAAGAAAAATCTTAACTTGTTGAAATTTTTGGCAGTCAGGCAAGCCATTACAGATTCCTGGAGGCAAACTGCCATACAGATAGTAATTCTGAACTTTCTTCTGACTGATGAATTTGGCCTAATTTAGCTACCTGTGAGTAGATTCAGATAATTCTGTTTTCTTAGAGAGAAATCTTTGTTTTTCCGACCATAAATCATATAACATTTTACATATCAGCTAGACATTTTCAAGGGCGAAGTTGGCTCATCTAGGGAGCATCTAGAAGTTCTGCAAATAAATTACTTTCTGCTTGTTGTGTCTGTAAATATTAATTGTAATTTGGAGGAATTGAAACCACTCATTCTTGCAACATTGGGTAGCTACCATCATTTTCAAAAAGAATTGGTATTAATAAGAGTAACTCCAGTAAGTGATGAATCCTAGAGTATCTTTGAACAGTCAACCTGAACCTTAGTGCAATGTCACAAGTCTATGCCAAATCCCCTTTGTGCAGACTGACAAATAACCTGCTAACAATGCCTCTGTCTTGTCTGAACTCTAAATTCTTTTGTTTGCTCTCATCCAGTTTATTATTGCATACCCGTAGAATCAAAGCTGTTAGAGGCTATTTAAGTTCTAGTTTAATCCATTGCTCAGTGTGAGAACCCCAATTAATGTATCATCAAGTATGACCATTAAGCTTTTTTTTTTAATTTATCCAAGGAAAGGGAACTCAATAACACTTGGTTAGTTAGTTAGTTAATGTAACTCTGATAGTTACATTATCAAATTGTTCTTATTGTAACACTTAATTAAAAAAAATTAGTAGGATGTGAACAAAATATTTTCTAATATACTAATCCTTTTCAAAAGAAACACTGATGTCAAATTCAGCAGATAAGCTGCATATGCTAACTCTCTTTAATATATTAACTTACTAGTCTTTTTAACATCTATTAGAATGAATTAAATTCAGGATTATTAGAATAGGGTTATGAAAATCAGGGTGACCATTAAATGGCAAGGAAGAGAAAAATTGCTGCCATCTACTGGTAATGGTTTTCCAAATTTTTCACCCAAGGTCTGGTAATTCTAAATTAATTAAATTGGTTCCAAAAACATTATTGGAGTGTGTCTTTACGTTGCAAAACAAACCAAAATATTTGGAAGGGAATTCATGGAAAGGGAGATGAATCAATGAACAGAGAAAGGGCCTAATGATTAATTAAATGATTAAACAGTCAATAAAATAAGTTCATTACTAGCTCAGTTCAGGTAGCTAAGACTATATAGAAAATACTGTCACACAAACACAAAGGTTGGGACACAAAACAATTTAAGGTACCTTTTCTGCCATCAACATTTTTCCAGAACATATTTTAGGGATATTAAATCTGGCTAATGCCCAATAGTGTGTCTATATGCCCAATCTGAAATATTAGCTGCTTAATATTTGAGGAATATACACCTAACAACCAAGCTATCACCGGCTTGATTCAAGACCAGTTAGGCTGTATAAAAAAAAATTGACTTAATCAATGCAGAACAGTAATTCAAACACTGAATTCTAAGAATATATCCCTCCCCCCTCAACTATTTTCTGTTTGACCAGTCAGTGGTATTTATGGTTCCCATGAAAATAAACAAAAGATCTATAGCCTCTCTACCACTGACTTTAAAAAAAAGGGATAGTTTATAACAAGTACGATATCATATGTCATTTGGAGACTAGAGCTTAAACAAGTTAACAAATGTATTTGAAAATATGATAAGCTTTCTGAGGTTAAGTAAATATAACATAAATATTTATTTTTTTAAAAAAAGAATCAGTACTTCTAATCAGGCAATGCATGTTCTCCACTGTTTAGAACTCCAGGGAATATAAACTACAGATATTTACATCTATGAATCAAGATTTCGTATTGCCTAGGATCTCCCTTGTGTTAAGAATGATTGCTCATGCTTGTACCCTTTATGCAAAATCTGTAGAGGTCACAAGCGGTCAACAGAAATTGTAAAAGGCTAAGTATAAGATTTTAACAATTCGGCTTCAAGTCTATCAAGCAAAATTCTGATTCTACTGTTACACAAATACAAATATTTATTCTGTTATATTTGGTATCAATTAATATTTCAGCAACTTCCTCCCTTGATCCTGTTTTTCTTCTCCCTACACAATTTTCCTACTGAATGGTAAGACGATTTGGTGTGGCATAGTGCGAAATTATCGATGTGCAAATGTACTAGTCTGCCAATGTCTGATAGAAGCCCAACTTTTCCTGAGTGACATTGTGAACCTATTTACTAGAAGACATGATAAATTTACTATATTTATGGTTACCAAAGAACCAACATGCAAAAAAGTGAAATTCTCTCATTGAATTACAAACTTGTGATTCCAGTACCGCACATCAAAATCAAGCTTCACCAGTACTTTGGAAATATATGAAACTGTTTATGCTGCTTCCTTTTGTCAATATCTGGTAAGGTAGGCGCCACCCCAATTACTTGAAATACTGCAGTATTTATTCTGTTAGCAAGGTGAAAAAATTCCAACTTTTATAAGCATCTTTGTAGGGTTTACAATTCCCAAATTATAAACTTCCCATTATTAAATTTTATACAACATATTATTAGTACTATCACAGCAGGTAGCAGCACCTCGCTAGCTAATCTGTAGAAAGTAAATCAGAATACTACTTAAGAGGTTGGAGCCAGTGGTGGGTTGCTACCAGTTCACACCGGATCAGGCGAACTGGTAGCAGCGATGGAGGGAGGCTCTGCCCACCTGCCCAGATGCTTCTGCGCATGCACAGAAGCGCCGCGCGTGCACATGAGCAAACCGGTAGTGATGGGATTTAGAACCCGCCCCTGGTTGGAGCCCACCAAAAAATGCTAGGATTTTTTAATAAAAATTCCAGAAGGCTGCAACTTCCATATTGCTGCCAAGAAAACAGTATAATACCCACCTTAACTTTACATTTGAGGTAAAATTTAGCCTTAGTATCTTCTCCATTAGATTTTGAAGCTTTTGAACTTAAAAGACGCTTGCTAGGATCCATTAAATATCTTCCAGAGTGCTAATACACAAAATGGTTTGTCTGGTTTTGGGTCAGTGATGCGTGAACCCCACCATTGTATTTTTTGATTACAGGTGAAACAGACATAAAGCAGCTTGTCCAATAAGTTATGATATATATAAACACACCAACAAATAAAATATCCCTATGCCACTGCATATCTGAGAAGTAAATGTATCTATAGATAATTCATCTGAGAACTGGAATCGATTTTGCATTTTAAGAAAAGAAAAAAAAGGTAAATTTGGATTTACTGATGTGTGGAATAGCCTTTGGATATTCAAAGTAAGTATTTCATAACTAAGTCCAGGTAAATGGCAGTAGCAAGACAAGGTACTCAAGAGCACTCAATCAGAATAATAAAGGCCCCGATTCATTTTGCTAAGTGAACTAGAAAAGCAAAGGAAGGTTACTTAATATAACATGCTTTACTGGGTCATGGGTAAAGCCACCATATCATGATATAGTGACCCAGAAACCTAACACAGAGGGGGTTAGTTTGACCTAAAACCACACCAGAGCTGTTTGGAGAGAAAGCAACCCACTGCTATGATGGAACTATCTCCTTCCATCTTAAGAGTGCTAAAATAAGCCTTTGCTAGGGATTGCTACAGTGGTGGGATTCAAATAATTTAACAACCGGTTCTCTGCCCTAATGACTAGCTGGGTGGGTGTGGCCAGGGGTGGGACAGCACTCAGCCTCCTGCAGCACTCTTTTGTCAGTCAAAATGGGGCACGGTGGGGCTGCATGATGACACCTCACGCCCCATTTTGGGCCTGGAAGGCCTCCTGCACCACCCTAGAAGCCAAAATGGGGCATGGGGGGAGTGCATGATGGCCCCCTGGGTCCAGCTTTGGGCCTGGATGGCCTGCTGTACCAATCTGGAAGTCAAAAAGGGCCGCAGGGGGAGTCCTGGGAGGGGTAGGGTGGGCGGGGCCAGCCAGAGGTGGGATTAGCCGGTTCTCTGACAGGGAAAAAAGTTAACCAGTTCACCTGAACTGGTACAAACCGGTTGAAGCCCACATCTGGATTACTATCTGTATTTTATTTCCATTCCTGAAGGCCACACAGGGGAGGGTGGGAAAGGAGCAGAAAGAATTGAGAGGCATATTGGGCCCAGGCTACTTCAAGTGGCATAAACTTCTATCAGGCCACTACAATAGTAAACTTAATAACTGTCGATAAGAAAGATGAACAAAAGTCTGGATAGTGGATGTGGAAGCACCTGGAAACAGCAGAACAGAAGAACTGGAGAAAATAACAAAATGCAAAGATCTGTAAATAGAAACAGAATGACTCTGGCAAAAGAAAGCAAAGGTAGTACCAATAGTAATAAGGGCCTTGGGTGCAATGCCAAAACAACTGGAGCACTACTTGAAGATCATCAGCATTGACAAATTCATTATCAGTCAATTGCAAAATTGACTGAGCCTTACCCAGAACAGCTTACATCCTGTGATAATACAGCTAACACCATCAAACATCAACGTCTGCCTATCCCAGGCACTTGGGAAGGACTCGATAGGTGGATAAAAATGCCAAATGCAATCTGAACATCTGGTTGCCTGTGCAATGAACCATTAAAAAAAACCTGGAAGTGGGGCACTAGAAAGTGATAACATCCAAACCATCCTTTGCAGCAGTTGGTAAGATAGAGGAAACAACGGCTCTCCCCCCACCCGGCAAGTGGATCATCAGAATTTAGTGGCCAGCAGATCATTAAACAGGAGAGAAGAAAAACTGGTGATTAATTATTTTGTGCAAATACAGCCAATGTAACACTATATTCAGATTGCATAAAGCTATAATGTTGTTTGCTTGGCTTTGGTTTACCTTCTGGTTTGAATCTAGCTGCTGTAAAGTCATACCTTATGGGTAAAGTTATCTAAAAATTCATCAAATCATGTCTTAGTCAACACAGCCATCCTTGGGTTAATTTCAATGGAAAGCAAGTTTGGTGTAGTGGTTAAGGCATCAGGCTAGAAACTAGGAGACAATGAATTCTAGTCCCACCTTCAGCATGAAGTCAACTGGGCGACCATGGTCTAGTCACTTTCAACTCAAGAAAGGAGGCAAACTACTTCTGAAAAACCTTGCCAACGAAACTGCAGGAACTTGTCCACACAGTCTCCGAGAATTGTACACGACTAACAAAAGAAAAAAAAATGGCAATAGACTGAAATGGGAAAAAATAAATCAATGAAAGAAAAAGATTTCACATTATGTTGGAATCCTGATTGCAAGAAAAATAAGCTTGGATCACTTTATATTAATAATTCCAAATATTGATGATTTGGATTATTTTACACTGTAGTGGAGTATCTGCAAATTATGTGATGTAACTTTTGATCTCACATAAAGAAGAATCTATTCTAACTACCCTCAGTAGCTCTACTGAAAATGCAACCTTTTACATTTGAGTAATCCAAGTGCTGTCATAGTCTTCATCCAAAAAATTTCCCAAAACTTCACCCTGGACATTTGCAATGATTCATGCAATTTAAGCAGTAAAGTAAGAATCACAGGAAGCTACCTTATTGGTCATCTGATCCAATACAGATAAGTTCTTGACATACGACCACAATTGAAACCAACAGATTTTATGACCTTTTTTGACAATCCAGTTTCCTCCATTGACTATACTTGTCAAAGGTTGGCTGGGAAGATCGCAAATGATGATGTTCATGTTACCCCTGGATGCTGCAACTGTTGTAAATTCATACCTGTTGCCAAGTGCCCAAATTTTGATCATGTGACCATGGGGATGCAGCAATGGTTCTAAGTGCGAGGACCAGTTTTTCATTGCTGCTGAAACTTTGAACACTCACTAAATAAATGGTTGTAAGTCAAGGACTATCTGTATTACATAACATACGCCTTCATAACAGCTATTCAGGATTTCAGATTGTCTAGCTGTACATACAGTCTAGACTTAGATCCAAGATTTTTTGCATGTGAATCATGCCATTTGTTTTTACCATAGAGTTATTGTATTCCCTTTCCTTCTCCCAGCCTTTTGTTAAGCTACGATTCCAGTCCCAAAAGTCCAAGAATGTCTTTCATAAAAGAAGGTTTCTGCCATATTTCTAAATATCCTGACAGAAATTGTTTAATGGATGTCTCCCAAAGAGCTGTTCCATTCTGGTGATATATGATGTCTTCCTTTGCCTGCTGATCTTGAAGAAAGAAAGTCTCCTTAATTTAGTACTACACCTGAAAATGTTCAGCAACAGTACTGAAAAGTTGCTTTAGTACTGGAAGTACTCATAGAATCCTTAATTTAAATGAAGGTTTTATTTCCTATTCCAATTCAAACCAATTTAATCCAGCCACTACCATATATATGAGATTGATTTTATTTTAAATATCTGTAGTTAATCTTTTAAGTTAAAAATCCATTTAAGGTATCTTCCAATTTAGACATATATAATGTATTATCTTTCAAATACCTTGAAATCATACCAGCAACATACAAAAATTTTGCCTAGTGATCACATTATATATACATACATACCATACATATACACAGACATATATATACTTATTGAAAGTACCCACAAGGGCTAGTGATTAGAATATGAATGCATTGTTGGTTTTTTTACTTTATATCATAATGCCTTTATCCACTCCATTAAACTGACTCTCCTATGGGATATATGAGGCAGCATTCCTGTTATCTCCAAAAACATTTTAGACACCAAAGTCAAAAAGATTTCGGTGTGTAAACCAGCGCTAACCTCAAACATCATAGATCTTCATATACCAAGTCTACCCCGAGTCTACTTGATTTTCCCAAACACTGCAAAAACAATCACACTGCCAGAGATCATCTCTGCATCTGGTGAGATTATTATTAATACAATAAAGCCAAGAATAAGTTATAAGAGATAGGATGTTTCCAACAACTTCCATTGGATAATTACAGTTAAGACTTACCTTGAAAATCAAGAAGTAAACGGTATTATGGCTGACAGCTTGATTTGATTGTGGCAGGAAATAATTGTGATAAACAAAATAAATATAAAAGAATATTGCAAATAAGTAATTTCTCTAAAAAATAGTTTTCAAAAGATCTGTTTATTATAAAGGGTTCCTGTCTCACAAAAGCCTATGCAGCTCTGAAAAACATTAATGGATGAATGTAGCCTTACCATAACACAGTCAAGGAAATTGTTCTGTTTAAATTGGATTTAAAAAGAATGACCTAATTTTAGTCTATCACAAGAACATATGTGGTTTCTGTACAAAACAAAAGGCTACCAGACTTTCATGCTCCATCAAGTACTATGTCCAGATTGCAGTTCTTATTGGAAAAACATAATGAATGGGGTTTAAACATCTTAATTACCAGAAACAATTCCACATTTATTTTTAACATCAGTAATCAGCAATAAGTCTAGTTTAGTCAGCTATGCCCTTTCCTTCCACCCGTATGGATTGTGTTCTTCAAAATAAAGGAATGTCTGGAGTAAAGGGGTAAATTCAGCAAAGTCAAACTAATAAACATCTCAGCATTATTCTCCTCCAAGCTTTTCACCAAAGTTAGTTTTTTTTTTCAAGTGCTCTGCGATAGATCCAAATTGATGTTATAGATAGGAGGCACTATTCAATCAGATGCCTATCTATGCCCATGTACGGTAGATGCATGTAAGGTGCTGGAATATACTATTTGTAAGATTGTGCAATACAAAAAATTAGAACAAGCACCTAATGATTTTTCTATCTGCAAATTCTTACTTGCCTCAACATTAAACCTTTGACTTAATCCCAGTTTTAAATCCCTTTATTTTTCAGAATAAGTGCTATCTTCGGGAAAGGGCAACCTCATTAAAAACATTTTCTATAAAAACTGAATAAAAGACTATATAAAAAGGTTTTCCTTGTTTCCCAAGAAACAAGACACCTTCAAGTCAAACCCAACTAACTGGTGATTGCATCCATTTTAGTTATGCTATTTTAAATCCTAATTTGCCTCCTGTGGTAAGAATTGTAAAATATACATTTATATTCCAAAATGCTAATGTTTAGTAACAAGGTAAAATTCTTTTGAAGTTCATTATGCATCTAAGAGAGATCAACAGGAACTCTGAATCAAGATGTACTCATCCAACAAAAGTCATAAATAAATAATGCAAAAGAATAAATCATCTGTCTTAGGGGGTGGGGGAACCCACAGTTTTTTTTACAGCTACAGTTAACTCCAAAAGCCAGATCAGCTGTAAATCTTCTCAGTCTGCCAAAGATGAAATATTTTAATTAAAAATATTATTCATAGAGAAAAAAAGGAAGTTAATACATGATGCTATTCTTTCCCGAATGAAACACAGGGCATTTTATCAGAAATAAAATTATATATATATAGAGAGAGAGAGCTAAAGAGACAGAGACAGAGACCCAGAGAGAAAAAGCAAAAGAGAAAAAGCAAAAGAGGCAGAGAGAGAGAGAGAGAGAGAGAGAAAGACAGAAACAGGAAAAGAGAGAAAGCGAGAAAGAAAGCAAGAGAGAGAAAGAGATAGGGAGATGAATGGATGTCTTTGTAGACAAATAAAATAAAATAAAATAAAGTGAATGCAAGCAAGAAATAGGGAGTTTGGCCTCAAGTAGTTAGAGTCAATCCTGCTGGCTGGAAAGCAAGTTCTTTAGAACAAGAATCATACGGTTCTCAGCACAGCCATTTAAGACTTCTGATGAGGTTGCTGAGGCCACTTGTGACTGCCTCATCCTCAGCTCCGGACTTATCCCAGAAGAGCATCATGGAAAGAAAGAAAGAAAAAATCGCTGCTGGCCATCGTTAATATTCTCCCGCCGTCAGGGAGGCAAGATCAAGTTAAGCTACTCAATGCAGGGGCAGCGCCCTGTCGCCCCAACCTCGGACTTTCCGAAATCCCTCTGCTCTCTTCCAATCAAATAAGCACGGCTGGCAGCTTTCGCCGTATTTACACCCCACCCTCCCTGAGTTCTCTGTTCCCAACAGGCACACGGGGCAGCATGTTTTCCCCTTCACCGAAGGGTCACGTCGAGTACCACCTCCCGGTCCTCAGGAGGGCCAAAAAGAAAAAAAGGGGGAAAAAAAAAAGGACGGGACCATAAATGCAGAATCCGCGAGTTTTCCTCCTGCGGGCGCTGCAAGAGCACGTAAGAGGGGAAGAACGAAAGGGGGCACCGGCTCCGCAGGGGTGGCTCCCGGCGGCCTCTTTTATCGATTTCCATTTAACAACGCCGGTGCCTCCAGCTCGAGCCGCGCAAAGGGAGACGCGCGTGCGTGCTTGCCATTCCCACCTACCCACCCCCGTCCGTGCGCGGCGACCCTCCCCCGCCCCCAGGAGGGAGAAGACTGCGTTTTTGCTCCAGCCCGCCCCCGTTGCTGAATTTCGCCGCCGCCTCCGCCCCCCTTGGCCGAAAGCCGATCGTGGGACCTCTCTCCTCAAGTGCCAGCCTCGCCTTTACTCGCTGAAAGTGGGGGAGAAAAAAACACAGAGCCGAACCAGCGGCCGCCTCAATAGTAGTAGTAGTAGTAGTAGTACCGGTAGCAGCAGCGGCGGTTTCTGTGGCAGGACTCACACCCCCACCCCACCCCGGCCATCAACGCTAAAGAAGCTGGCGGCGCCGGGGCAGTCGACCAGCCGGGCGCGCAAAACAAGGCGCCTCGGACCGCCCGCAGTTCTCCTTCCTCCTCTGCCCCAGTCCTCCTTCAGGGGCTTCCCACCCGCGCGCTCTGCCTGCTCTGTGCGCAGCTCTGCCCGGCTGCCTCTTTCCTACGCTCCCTTCCCTTCAGCGGTTCCGTTCAGCTGTCGCCCCCACTCCGCCCGTTCCTCCCCACCACCACCACACCTGCTCAATCCCCACCCCGCCTCAGGTCATGAAAGAGACGAGCGAAGAAAAGGGGGTGGGACTCACGCTGCGGAAGACGCCACCCGCGACGGCAGAAAAGGCCTGGGAAGAAATGGAAGGAGCTTTTGCGCGCGCTCTCTAATGCCGCCTGCAAATCCACCGTCGTCGTCCCCCCCCCCCCACCGCCGCCTCTTCTCCTTCCTCCCGGCCCTGCCAGTCTAGTCTGCAAAGCCCCCCCTCTCCACCTTCCACTCCATGCTGCAAAGCTCGACAGCCCCCCAAACGCTGCAGAGCTCCACCCCGCGGCATATTGCAAAGCTCAACCTCACTCTCTTTCCCCCCCGCCACCCTGAACGCCACCGCTCGCCACGCTCCGCACGGCAACCAGCGGAAAGCGAGTCAAATGCAGCTTTTCTTCCTCCTTCAGGTTAAGGAGAGGGGGGGGGAACCTTCCACTCGGGTGGTTCGCGCCCTGTGGAAGCTCCCCCGCTCGCCGCCTGCGCGAGCGAACGCGCCGCGCCGAGTTGTTACATCTGACTCACCTCGCGGAGGGCTATTCTGCCCGGATTCTGCGAGTCTGTAGGTAGTTATTCAGCGATAAAGGGGTAAAATGCACTCTGCCCATGAACAGAGGGTCTGTTTTTATTCATTCGGAGAGTTTCCTACCCTTTCAATGTCCGTGTATGTCTCTTGAGAACTAAACCTCCAGCTGCTCCGCTCACATCTTCAGCCCCATTTACCAAAACCTCCCCATTGATAAAATGTTCTCTCTCTCTCTTCCATTAAGCACTGCAGAGGCTCAGTCCAATAACGCTGCTACTAATAACTCGGTTCTATGGAGTGTAACTATCTCCCTCCTCATGGCAAACTATTGCAATGCCGATGTCCCTGCTCTCTTTTAAGTACCCCAAACCTCACAGACCGCAAGGTGATCTGCAATACAAAATCCCTCTCCTTTAACAAAAAAAACAAAACAAAACGTAGCATCCCAGACGGGTTAGCTTCACCCTCGGCTATACTGATTTTTCTGGCATGCAACTACTACTCCCATTCCTAAGGTGTAGAAAACCTGGGGTAAGAGAATAAGCGTGCACGGCAGACGTCAAAAATACTCCTCCGGCTGGGTCCTTCTCCCTTCCCATTTCTCTTTATGGCAGGTGATGTGACGTGCGGGGGCGGGCAGGTCACTGGAGCAAGTTTGGAAAGTATTCCTCCTCCTCCATTTTTAGGCAGGTGCCCCAGGGAAGGGCTTCAAGGCCGGCTTGGTGGCTGGCAGTGGCAGCAACAACAGCCGCCCACACTCCCCATTAAAAGTACTCTCCCCCGTATCTCTTGTCTCTTTTCAGCTCAGTGGTTGACTGACAGAAAGCCTTTCAAAGGCCGCCCACGCACACGCTTGCACAGAGACATACACAGACATGTTTCTCTGAAAGGCAAGCGAGATTATTGGGAGGGGTGGGTAGAAACCTGAATGAAATATTCAAGCAGCAGAAGTGCCCAGCAGCAAGGAAGAGCTTTGGGATTGCTGGGGCAGGGGAAGAGACCCACTGGCTGTCCAGAGACCAATAGGGCTCTTCTTTTATTCCTGGAGAAATCAACAGCCTCTGAAGCCTTACTTTTTTTTTTTTTTTTTGCTCTGGGAAGAAACATGCATTGTATTGTTGAGATAATCTAGCTATGTTGCTGCACTCAAGGACTGCAAAGCAAAAATGTCTGCAGAAAAGGTCAGGAGCACTTCCTCTACATACAATTACTGGGAAAATAATGCAAACATGCTTGTGTAAAGCTACAAAACTCTGATAGCCAACAACCAACCAGATTAAGGACTATCTCAGCCTTTTCCCCCATCACTTAAATGTTTTTTTCAGTGGCATGTCAAAAACCTTCCTGTGAGCATAGCAGGTTAGTATATGATTGGATAAGTATGAACTACTAGGGAACTGTAAGAAGCATTAATGAGAGGCATATATACACGTACACATTGGGTAGATAATATGAATAAATTATAATATTTAATGTAACCTAATTTAAAACATCTTTTACACTTCTACATACCACTGGGCACCCAAAAAGGGGGCTTCAAAATTCCTTACCAAATTTATAAAAAGAGTAATTGGGTAAATTACTTCTCTAGGGCAGAAGTTTGACCTTAAGACCCCTTGGCATTCTTTAAAAAAACTGAGCATCTCAAAGAGCTTTGGTTTATGTGGATTGTATCTATTGATATTAGCTGCATTAGAAATTAAAACTTAAGAAATTTTAAAATATTTATTCATTTGATTTTGCAGATTTCTTGAGTCTTGGGGACCCCCACTTTGAGAATCACTGCTTTAGAGAAAAATAAAATTATCTCCAAATTTCTCAGCACTAGAACTTTTCCTATGTACTAAGTTGTTCCTATGTACTAAATGTCATTTCAATGACATTTGGGAAGCTCTTGAGAAGAAACCAAGGTAGTTGTACATTCCCCACTTGTAATTAGATATCTGCAAGAAAAACTGCATTCTGACCATGAAAACACTGGAATTCTTATCTCTTTTGAAGCAAATATAAAGCAAATTCTCAAGTGAGAATTTGGCAGGGGAAAAATGTTTACTTTGGAACACTTCTAATTATTCATTAGTTAAACATATCAGGTACCAGATAATATGAACATTCTTTAGAATAGAATCCCTAAGATTGGGTTGTCACAGAAAAGCACATTTAAGTGAAAAGTTTTATCAGCCATTAGCAAAACATTTTCCCTTTTAACCGCTTCAAACACTGGTCAAAAGTAATTAGAAGATATGAAAACATTAATAGAAAAAGAATGTATCTCCATAAATATTTCTAACGTATGTATTTCCCCACATTTTTAGCAAAACAGTGCATCTATCATTCTCCATACATTTTCTAATTTGTAACTACCAAAATAAGTTTAAAAATATTTAAAATGTAAGCTGTTATATCCTCTTTACCCCAGGATATAGAGAATGGCCTATAAATATTGACATCTATTAAATTCAATTGAGCTTGTTTCTGAATCAACATGCGCAGACTTATGCTGCAAGGTAAAAAGCATAGCTTGAATTATTATAAAACAAATTCATGTGTTCCTTCTTTGCCATTTGTGAGGAAAATATATTGAACCATAGTAAAAATGAAAATATACATACAACTGCAGTAGCAGTCCTAGCCATATGGCTATGAGTTCTTTTTAGCTTTTTTTCAGGAATGCTCAAAACACCACATAAAGCTGCAAAGCCATGACAATTAAAGAAAATGGATAATCGGGAAACTACATGCTCCTGTTTTGCTAAAAAAAAAAAAAAAGGTCTCAGCTGTATACAATGTAAGCCTGATAAATTCAAAGCTAGGTCCCTGGCTAGAAAATATATAGACAGGAAATGTATAGTTACCAAAGTAATCCTTTCTATAGGAAAGCAGGCAGGCAGGCAGGCAGGCAAGCAAGCAAGCAAGCAAGATAGAAAGAAAGAAAGAAAGAGAGAGAGAGAGAGAGAGAGAGAGGGAAAGAAAGAAAGAAAGAAAGGAGGGAAGAAGGGAAGGAAGGAAGGAAATATGCTTTATAGCTGCCCAGTGTCATTGTTGTGAGATTGGGAGCTATATAAATGGATTAAATAAATAAAGCGCAATATCATAAAGACAAAAAGATTTTGCGGACTAAAACTGATTTCCTCAGATAAGCTTCACATTGATTGAAATGTAGTCTGTGTATAGATATTAATCTGCACAGAGAGAAACAGCTATGGATTGTCACTTTTTAAAAACATCTCACAATTCTATGCAGTCTAATGTAGCAAGATAATAATTCAAAACAGCGGTATTTAGAATCCCTCCAGTGTTTGTGTTAGTATGCTACTGAGCATTTCAGTAACCGGATGGTTGGTCCAACTGCTATCAGAACGTTTCTTCTAACATTCAACTCTGCCTTCCCCTGTTTTAAATATGTTACTTCATGTCCTGTATTCTTGAGCAATGGAGAGCTGGTCTTCACTTTTTATATAACATCATTCCAGGTACTGGAGTGTTGTAATTATATCCCCTCCCAGGCTGTCCTTCTCAAGGTTAAACACATTCCAAAATCTCTCTATAAAGCTTAGTTTTCAATCCCCAGGTCTTCCATCATTGATCTTCCTTAAATCTTTTCTCATCTGTTGGCATTCTCAAATGTTCAGAAATGGACACAGTTCTTGATGTATGGATGAAATAACTGAAATATTATATCCTATGATTTGAATTATTTTTGCTCTAAATCATCTTACATTTTCCAAAACAATCAGCACTGCCACTTGCATGGTTTAAGAATCATCCTTGAATAAGAAAAAGAAACAAGGCAATGAGGGTGACAAACTATTCTCCAAAGCACCTGAAGGCAGGACAAGAAACAATGGATGGAAACTAAGGAGAGAAGCAACCTGGAACTAAGGAGAAAGTTAGAAAAAATCAGTGGAATTACTTGCCTTCAGAAGTTGTGGGTGCCCCATCACTGGAGGCTTTCAAGAAGGGATTGTACAGCCATTTGTCTGAAATGGTATAGAGTAGACTCTTCTGCTCAAGCAGGGGGTTGGAATAGATGACCTCCAAAGTCCCTTCCAACTATGTTATTCTATGTTTCTAATTTGGATCCTAACAAGTTAGGCATGGGCATCAGCACTAAAGCATAAATGCTAAAGTGCTCAAACATCTCTTGATAATAGCCCAAACTTACACTACTTCAATTCGTATTGGAATAAGATTATGGCTTTGGCTAATGCTTTTGATTGTCACTGCTGCTGCTTGTGATGATGATGATGCTGTTGTTATTAAGCTTTTGCAACTTAGCTCGGATGTGATGAGCCATGACAATGCTGACAATAATGCCCTTAACTCAAAGGCACAACTCCTCCCATTTGGGGATGAGGGTAAAACAATAACCATTGATGGCCAAGTGTCTAATAGTCTGATCATCAGTGATATTTCTAGTGGTTTTTAGCCCATCTTTCTGTACAAGGATTCAGAGCACAATGTGATGATATCATCCTGCTGCTTCTATTCACCTATCACTTAGGTTGAAGCAAGGCAGGTATATTTCTAGCCTACTTTTCCATCAAAAGTTACCCCAAAACAGGGTACAATGAGATATAAAATTTAATAATGGTAAAATTATTCAAAAATCCATGAAGTAATTTGGAGCCGTTCAAATCAGCAACTGGGTTTGTGTATAATAGTGAGAGCCACATTGTGGTTCAGCAAGTTGTGTGAACCCACACATTGCTGTTTACCCAATTAACAAATGTAAAAAAAAATTTAGTGAACCATAAATTCAGTCAGTGGCTTTGCTGGTTTAAACTACCGTATCTACAGAATCCTAGTTAAAACATTTTAACAGTTATTAAATGCTTTTAGCATTCCTGAAGTAAAATTTAGTATTTCAATATATTTGAACAGCGACAATATTTTATCCTAAACTATCATCATTTTACTCTTTTTCCCTTGTGCAGAGTAGAGTACATATTCAACCCTGAAGATGTAATCAACGTTCTGTTAAGATAAATGGCAAAATTCTGCTTCAATTTAATTTAATTAGTGCCGCAAGCATAGATGTGATTAATCAACAAACCTTTAATCTCATATTAAAATTGACCTTAATTAATCAGAGAACTTGGTTATGAGCAAAGAGCAATCATACAAGGTTTTTCACAGTTTCTGCCATGTTGGCCACCTTGATTAATTAACTTCCTCTGTTTCTCCTCACTTTGGATTTTATTCAAGCATATTTGGCACAGGGCTGCATGATAGAAATGGCATATAGCTGCTACTAATAACAATGGTCTTGACTTTAGTTGCCTCTTCCTCATCCTTAACTTCTTGTTTAACTTGCCTATGATCACTATGGCAACTAAATTGAAACTCCATTCCCAACTGCAGTGTACCATTGAAGAGGAGCTATTGAAGACAGTCAACAGGGAGGGATTGTTACTTCCAGAGTGTGATTTGAGATAAATCTGTCCATATTTGAAATGGAATGCTGTGTTAAAGAACATCTGCTTTAGTCCTTAGGTATGTATGTCTACATTCTTTCTTCCACTCAGTGTGCTTTTTAGCTTCTGGTGAGAACACTGATGGGTCATGTCTTCCCAAACTCCTCTCCAAAATGAGTATCACAAAAACGAGAAACTTGATAGACAATGAAAATATTGCTCTCCTGACACTTTGAAGATTGCTCTCCTGAGTAATCCATTAAAAAGCTCTTCTCCCTTCACCTTGTCACCTCAGTAGGCCTTAAGAGGCATTTCATCTCTGCCAGAACCCATGCTTGCCTATTGGAATGAAGTCATTTAACTATCAAGTCAGACTGTTCCAGGGAGATGAGGCTTCATTCATATCTCTCCCTGCAAGAGTCTAAGGAATATTGACATTGAATTGAACAATATTCTTAGTTCCTTAATCTGAGTGAACAAATCTCCCATTCAGTCAATTTTGAATCTTGCTTTACTGGAAACTCTCTATGGTCCTGAATCTCTGTTGTCTTGGTGTGCACCTGGCTTTTAGTCTACAGAAAGGTACCACCAGGCACCAGAGAGGAGCCTTAATGGAGTGATTTCAAAGCGTGGGTCATTACATCACGTGATAGTATGTAGCCAACTTTGGCTAATCTCAACAAAAGTTCAACACCAATAAACAAGAACATTTGTAGCTCAGGGTTGAAATAAAGAGTCCTTGGTACTCTCTGAGTTTGGTTGTTTTGGTTGTTTTGCTAGCACTGATGATATTATCTAGTTTGGGTAATAAAATGCCTGCAAGAAAACAACCAAGCTCAGAGAGCACCAATGACTCCTCAAAATTCAACACGGACAGAATTGGGTACTTGAGTACTGGACTGGGAAACAGACAGAAAGATAAGTCTGTAGATCTCCTTCAAGACATCAGTGGCAAACTGTTGCTAGAAAAAAATTTCAATGTAGTCACCAGGAGTCAGGCTGTTGAGGGAAATGCTAACCTTAATGAATGAAAAGTTTGTGACTTAATCAAAAGATTAATATTAAGAATTAGATAAATATAATGATAACAACCTTCTCAGCTTGCTGCATGCCAGATAGGGCACTATAATTTTTGAAATCCTAAATCCAACAGAATAGATTCTTGGATTTAAATTGGGAAGGATCTAAATTCCAGTTTCCCATTCATTTCAATAACTCATGATAAGGTTCATATTTCAAATTAATATATTAATATGATTTGGTGAGTTTCAGTTAATATGTGAATCCTGCCATTGTGATTTGTAAATCATGTTTTATCAGTGTATTGTGTAAATCACAACAAATACATATTAGTCAATACTGTATGGTTAAAGAAATTAAGGGTTTGTGCAATGTGCTAATCTACCACTAGGTGTCCTTGGATGAGTGATTTTCAACCTAAACTTCTTTACAGTACAGGATTATATTAATGAAGATAAAATGGAGGGAGAAATGTAAAATGTACCAAATAAGATGTGATATTTTCAAATACATGCTAAAACACAAATATTATATGATCTAGCACGCATGTGTGGGGGAACCTTTACCTTTACCTTAATGTCTTTTATATTGGTTCATCATTACATTTAAAATAAAAATTCCTAAATTTATAGAGGTGTGTGTGTTAAAAAGAATTGTCTGGAAACTGACTTTTGTAATTTTTTAAAGAAGAAAAGTATTATTAGTCATGTCCAACAGTAAATATGGAAAATGTGTCAAATCAGGCAGTAAAAGTATGGATCAGTGATGGCGAACCTTTTCAAAAAGGGAGCCGAAAAGGGAGCGCGCGTGCACGTGTCTGGGCTGCAACCCAGAAGAGGAGCTGCCCAGGGCACATGCGCATCAGTGGTGGGTTGCCCCCAGTTCAGACCGGTTCTATAGAACTGATAGTAAAACTGGAGAGAGGCTCCGCCC
Organism: Pantherophis guttatus; assembly: GCF_059756535.1. Lineage (NCBI taxonomy): Eukaryota > Metazoa > Chordata > Lepidosauria > Squamata > Colubridae > Pantherophis > Pantherophis guttatus. The sequence continues at coordinate 102,941,843 of NC_142063.1, forward strand.
ACCGACTCCGACATCATGAGGAAGCTTCTGTGCATGCGCAGAAGCGCGTGCGCACGAGCGAAGTGAGGGTGCGCATGCAGCCCCATTGCAAACCGGTAGTAAAGGTAAGTAGAACCCACCACTGAAGCGTGTGCCAGAAAATGAACTTCCGGTTTCAGCTACTGAACTTCCGATTTTAGCTAGCTACTCTTCCACGTGTCTGGCGCACATGTGCACGACGATCAGCCAGCATGCATGATCATACAGGAAAATGGAAGACCAGCTCTTCTAGTTTGTGGCACTACCACATGCAAAAAAGGCCAGCTGATTGTCGCACGTGTATGCGGGCCAGAAACCCGGAAAAGGAGAAGGGCGATGCCACGCATGCCAGGCGACATGGCTCCACGTTCCACTTCGGGCACATGTGCCATAGATTCGCCATCACGTGTATAGATAAAGATTTCATCTGTCTAGTCATATTCAACTCCAGGGGGCAGTACCAGTGGTGGGTTCCTCCTGGTTCACACCTGATCGCAAGAACCGGTAGTTAAAAAATTTAATAGTTGGGAGAACCGGTAATAAGATTGGCTGGCCACGCCCCCGAACCGGTTCCCAGCCGGTCGCAGTTCACTTACCCCACCCACTCCCAACCTATTGCTGCCTCCTGAGTCCCAGCTGATGGCTAGAGGGAAAAAAACTGTTTAAATTCTTGCCGCGGGGCTTCAAAGGGCCGCCCTACAGCTGATCAGTGTTAAAAGAAAACAAATGAATAGACCAGTGCCTGCAAAAATAGAAAAAACAGCCCCTTACAGCTTCAGCATAGGTTAATTAGCACAAGTTGATTAGATCGGCTTCCCGACTCTCAGCTGATTTGCTCTCAGCTGTTTTGCGCAGGGCTCTGTAGTTGCTAGCTGCAGAGTGCTGGAGCAGATTTTTTTCCCCCTAGCTATGCTGAAAACACGAAACTGAAAGTAAAGCAGGGTCTTTGCTGCAACGTGGCAAAATGAGGCAGAGAGAGATTTCTTTTTCTTTTTCCTCACCAAAAAAGGTAGGTGCAAAACTGCAAACAATGGGAAATTTAGGGCAAAAGAGGAGAGTTCAAGATTTTAAAACACAAAAGAAAAAAAGCTCTATTTAACTAGAGAATTGTAATAATTGAGATACTATTAATTGTATATTGTGTTGAAAGCAGAAATGGTTAAGTTGTGGTTTGGAGGAATATATGGGGGAAATTATTTGGTTTATTATTATTGGTAAATATAATTAATTGATTTGTAAGAAATTGGATTGCATGGAAATAATTGGAATATTCATGTTCATATTGATTAATATACAAAAAAGGTAGTTATATAACTAATTGATTTATATTAAAATGTTGAATTTGTATTAAACAACTGTATTACATAATTACATAATTAACCAATGTGAGGATGGATATAAAAATAGATGACAATGGGAAGGGGTATAATATAGAATAGAAGGGAAAAATTGAATTTGATTAAGATTAGAGATGAGGATGAAGGGTAATATTGGTTTTTTAAAAAAATAGATGAATAAATATGGCAAAAAGGAAATATAGAAATTGTAAATTTAATTGAAATGACTAAACACTGTTTAAATTTGTGAACCAGCCAAATACTCTGTTCAAAGAAAATACATTGTATGTTTGTATGTGTGTTTCTAATTATTGCTATTTATTCATATTTGTTCTCTTTTATTCTTTAAAGTTTAACAATTCATTCTTTATCTTAATATCTTTATATTTGTTTGGGGTTGGCTTTCTTCCCTTTCATCTTTTTTATTGTACAGCAATCTTTCTCCTCAAACTTACCACCTCTCTCTTTTCTTTCCTTCTTACTTTCTCTCCCCCCTCTTCTTCTCCCCCCTACTTCCTCTTCTTTTCTCCTTCTCCTCCTCTCTTCCTCCCTCTCTTACCCTCATTCCTACTCTAATTTCCCTTCCCTTCCTTCATCCCTCTCTATTGCTGTATCCTTTTATGCATATGGACTACTCAGAGGGCTGAAAAAGTTATTTTTGACTGGTCCTCACACTTTTGACCAGTCCTCGAACTTACAACTGTCCTCACATTTTACGTTTTTGCTCTATCTTGTCACCATGGTGAAGAGAAGCAGTTGTGAAATGAGTGACATGGTTGTTAAAAATGCTGCACAGGCATAAATGTGAGGATGGTCATAAGTGTGAGGACCAGTCAAAAGTGCGAAGACCTGTCAGAAATCACTTTTTTCAGCCCTCTGGGTAGTCCTTTTGTACATATGGACTACTCAGAGGGCTGAAAAAGTTATTTTTGACTGGTCCTCGCACTTTTGACCAGTCCTCGAATTTACAACTGTCCTCACATTTTACGTTTTTTGCCCTATCTTATCACCATGGTGAAGAGAAGCAGTTGTGAAATGAGTGACATGGTTGTTAAGAATGCTGCACAGGCATAAATGTGAGGATGGTCATAAGTGAGGACCAGTCAAAAGTGTGAGGACCTGTCAGAAATGACTTTTTTCAGCCCTCTGAGTAGTCCCTATACAAATAGTCATGGCCACCCGGTCACATGACCAGCTAGCCACGCCCACTCAGTCACATGACCTCCAAGCCATGCCCACAAAATAAGCCACGCCCACAGAACCGATAGTAGAAAAATTTAGAACCCACCCCTGGGCAGTACTCATCTCTGTTTCTAAGCCAAGGGAGTCAGCTTTTTCTGAAGAGCCTTTCCATGGTCATGTGGCCAGCATGGCCATACACCAAAGGCACACAGAGTGCTGTTACCTTCCCATTGAAATGGTACCCATTTATCTACTTACAGCTGCATGCTTTTGAGCTGCTAGGTTGGCAGGAGCTGGGGCAAGAAAAGGAGCTCATCCCATCTTATGACATTTGGGTGTCGAACGAGGAAGCCTGGTGTCTTAACCATTGAGCCATGATGCTGCTCCCAAAAGAATAATTAGGCTGTATTTTATACAAATGTGCTTCTTATTCCACTGATTGCACTTCTAATATTTACTTCTTAATTGCTTGTCCCTCTTTTTCCATTTAATATCTGCTTTTAAACCTCATTTTCAAGTTTATTTTTCATTTTCAACAGATATCCCATGCATATATTCAATAAAAATATTAAATACTAATACTTTCAGGCATTAAAGGCTTGCTTTCAACATTAATTTATTTGTTCCTCTGTTAGCTAAAGCTTGATGTGGTTATTTTGCATGTTGCCAGAAAGTCTGTATTGCTTTGTGTATTTTAGTAGATATATTATCAGGTATATTATTCTGATATTCTGGTCACGCACACCTTTTTTTAAAGCTGTTCTCCTTCAGCAAAAAAAACCCCACCCTCCTATGAAATCTAATGGAAGAATTTTCTAATTTATTGGATAAAGATTGCTTAATACTTTTTTTACTTATAAAGGTTATTAAGGTTTAATACTTTAAAAAGCTATTTTAAACTATTCCTGTCTTCAACTTTCAGCAAAAGCAATTTTATTTCCATAAAAAATGGTTTCCCCAGCATTTAATATCAGTTCATTTGAACTAACTTAAATTGATTGTTTGTATGCATCATGCTGTATATTGTTTTTTGGTATATTGGTGGTATACATATAATTTGGTATTAAAAGTAGATGTTTATTTTAATAATATATTCTTTACATATATTAGGCAAACATCTTTATATCTATTTCAGTTTGCAACACTGTTAAACTACCTTATTAAGTACTGTGAATTCTGTTTTGCCTTTCCTTGCTTTTAAATATTTCAACATTTCAATTGGGTTTTAAAATGTGTACAATTTTTGATGACTTTAATCAGTAGATTTTCATATTTATTTTAGTATTTTGTGGTCTAGTTTGAGTATGCCTTTGTATCCAGTGTGGCCTACTTGACCTCCGCCTAACTTGCAACCCCCCCTAAAAGACCCTTTCCCATATCAATTAGAGGATGGGGTGGGGGTGGGGTAGCATTTTTCAAAGACTGAGTGATTCATGCCTGGATGGAAAAAATCCACATATTTAGACTGGTGTTAAATAGTCATTTTGTGAAAATGACCTAATAGATTCTGAAGTTTATAAGGATTGTATACTCTGAATCTTTACAACTTTTATCACAGCCACATACAAGGATTGGTAACCAGAAGCAGATTTAAAAAAAAGGAAAAAAAATAGAAGTTGTAATGATGGAAATGGAATTGGGATTGCTTACATTTTGCATAATATGCTACCCAACTCCCAGCAACTCTGGGTAGCTTACAAATTGTTAAAAACATTTTAAAGAAGAAAACATATGACCTAACAAAAATGGAACAGACATGGCAGAGATTTTTTAAAAATCCAAATAGGAACAAAATTAAAAGAAGAAAAGGGGCTTCAATCATACTCGTGAAGCAAAGGTATTATATGGATTGTCAGATATTGCCTGCATATGATGCACCAGAGACTAGAAGGGGTTAAGTCTTTACAGACATCACATGTGACTATATCAGCCAATGAACTTTCTTATTGGACTCTTACCTAGAAACCACTTGGATATCTTCCCCCCTTTTTTTTCTCTCTCTCTCTCATCTATCTCTCAGCGAGACAATACGTGAACTTCTCTCTCCTCTCAACATCTGAGTCATACAGTTAGGGTAAAAATGTAACAGGACACCCTGTTCATTATCGTATGCATGTATATATTTGTAAATAATAAAAACAACCTTTTGAACCTGAAGCTGTATTGACCAAATAACTTCCTCATAGAACCAAATGAGCATGACCATCAATATATATCTGATATGGACATAGTGAGAAATACCCATTCCTGCCCGTGTTGTAGTAAGAAAGAATTATTAGACTGTAATTGTGAATATAAATAAAAGGTGGGAGCAGTTAGAAACAAGTGGAACATTTAGGAGTCACTTCACCAATTCCTCAGTTTTCCAGTTTTATGTTCATATAGGTGTAGCAAGATGACTCATCTTCAGCATATATTGTATATTACTACCAATGCTGTTGTAGACATTGCTCTGAGTCACACAGTGACTCTTTGGCGGATAATTCTGGTGAGCCCAATTCTATTGATTTTCTCCATAGAACATACGTTGTTAATAAGTATTGGCATGCTCTGAGACAGAACTCAACACAGTGAGTGAAAGATACATTTTGACAAGAAGAAAGAAGAAGGTTTTGTTATTCAAAGGCCATTGTAAATTGAATAGCATGTAATATGAACTGTTCAATGCAAAAAGAAAAGAAAATTAACCCAGCTTTTGCAATAATAAAATATGCCCAATGTTTGTTCAAAGCAGCAATACACATACTCAAAGAAGCAAAATTTCACAAAATGTATTCATGTCAGGAACTAATACTGAGCAAAGAAATGGAATACCAAGTTTGGAAAATATTTCAGGATACTAACTATGTTAAATTTGCCTTTCCTGTTCATGATTCTTGTGACTATTTGTAATTCCCTGCTGTGTAACGCCCATGTTGTAGTAAGAAATATTTGTAATTTGTAATTCCCCACATTGTAACAAACATTAGTGCAACCAATGTAGTTTTTGTCCTATAACCAGATAATCTATTTCCTCTAGGAACTCTGTAACTGGAGCCCCATAATCGTTTCAACAATCTCCCCTAAGTAGGGAGGCTTGAAGAATGTGCACAAGTAGTCTAATGTGGTTGGATCAAAACATTTTTTTTCCAGGAAGATGTGCACTTCCACCTGGAAAATAGCTGCCATTGATTTCCCTCTCGCAAAGTAACATTAATCACTTTCCAAATTCAAACATGCAAATGCATAGTCTGGATTGAGCCCACAGATGACACAGCTCATACAGGAGAAGATTTTACCTCAGCTCAAACCCACAACTGAAATGAATCCCAGATAACACTGCAAGACATTGCCTCAGTCACTTCAACAGAAGTAGTGCAGTGAGCTGTCAGAATAACATCCTGTCCATCTCTCCTCTGCAGGGAGAATGCCCCTAAACAGTAGGTGACTTTCTGCTGATTCAATGAGAACAGTGGTGTTGACATTCACAATTCTTACTGCCACAATACAGGCCCACATGGGCACTAACTGAATATCGATCATATTCACCCTCATCTTTCTTTAATAGTTCTCTAGGTATCACAGGGTTTCTTGAAAGACTTCAGTAAACCAAAAAGCTCTTCTTCAAGATTGGTGTATAGAGAGAGGCCTCTTGGTTTAATGAATTCCTGCACTGAGCAGAGAGTTGGATTAGACGACCTATAAAATCCCTTACAGCCCATAAATTCAATTATTCCATAAGATCTGAGATTCAGTTAGACAAAAGATAATGAGGAGCATTGAATTGCCTGCAGCTGCTTCAATTTGTGGCAGAATAAGGGAAAATGGGAATGGTAGGCTCATAAGAGTATTAATGCTCCCCAGTTTAAATTAGATACCTTTAAGTATCTACTGCAGCACAGTGAAATGCAGGTAATCCCCATTTAGTAACTGTCTCATTTAGTTCACAGTTATGATGTTAATGCAAAGAAACTTTGCAACAAATTCATATATTTACGACCTTCACAGCAAGTAAGCACAATCACTGTTTCGCTTAGCACATGCTGTTAATAATCAGTTGCTGGTTCCAATTGTGGCTGCTAAATGAGGATTATCTGTATTCATCCTGTGCCTTCTTTAAGGCAGAGATGAAAGAGACAAGAAAGAGATACCAAAATCACGTCTGAGTTATCCAGCAAAGAACCTAAGCTGTCCATAACTAAAGCTGGAATTATTCTACCCCAAGCTAAAAAAAAAGAAAATACTTGAAAAATTATAAAACATGTAAGATCCTGTTTTGGGGATAGGTGTACCCAGCTAAATTTAATCCTGAAGAATGTGACAAAAGAGGAGGGGAGGGAAAGTGCTTTACTGCCTCATGAGCTGTGAGTAGGGTTGCCATGGCTGGTTGCCAAGCTTGGTTTGCCCTGGTTTCAGGGTAGTGTAAAACAGGGCAGGACTTAGGGGCAGAAGCAGAACATGAGTTTTTTAGGGCAGAAGAGTTCAGAAGAATGACTAGTCCAGGGCAGTTGTTTCTAAATTTTTTACCATCACACCTTCCTTTAGTGTAATCTTTATACACACCAGGGGTGAAATCCAGCAGGTTCTGACAGGTTCTGGAGAACCGGTAGTGGAAATTTTGAGTAGTTCGGAGAACTGGCAAATACCACCTCTGGCTGGCCACAGAGTGGGGTGGGAATGGAGATTTTGCAGTATCCTTTCCCTGAAGTGGGGTGGGAATGGAGATTTTGCAGTATCCTTCCCCTGCCACACCCACCAAGCCACACCACGCCCACCAAGTCACGCCCACAGAACCGGTAGTAAAAAAAAATTGGATTTCACCACTGATACACACCTTTCCTAAAAATTCTAAGACCAAAATGAACAAAAAATGAACAATGAAAACATCTGCTTGAACAGGGAGTTGGACTACAGTAGAAGACCTCCAAGATCCATTCTAGCTCTATTCTGATTGATAAAACAATGCAACTTTGGGAAAAGTGATTTGTGTGTGTGTAATGGTATAACTAAAAGATTCTTCACATCCCTCCTAGAATCTGCCTGCACCTCCCCAAGAGAGGTACACCTCAAAGTTTGGGAAACTCTGGTCTAAAGGATAGGTTTGCTATCTCTGTGCTTTGTGCAACAACAAGAAGATTAGTACTGTACTATTTTTATTCTGTTTCCTCGTCATGAGTGGCAGGATTCAACTATGTCAGGGTAACAATACTCTGATGGTTATCTGGCAGTGGCAGCAGAAGCTGGTTGGCACAGTGAGATACAAGACTATAAAGAAAGGCAGATTACAGAGAAAAAGAATGGCACAAATGAATTTGCTTTTGCAGTTCTCCTATCCCTATTCCTAAAAACAATAAATGTTCAGACAGCAGATATAAATGTGGGCCATTAACTCATTGCCCATGCACTTAAAACACGTGGAAAATGTAGAAGTAATGTTTGACTCAAGAATGCATATGGATCAGTTTTGAGCCTATATTCCAGATGATGGTTGAGTAAGGACCAGCACAGAATTGTGTCATTCCATGAACAAAAGATATGGCAATGCTGAGGCAGGCCCCATTAAAAAAGTTAAGAGCTGAGAAAATAAACGAAACCCAAACTCCAGAAGATTTTTGCAAGGCAGAGCTTAACAAAATAATAACATTTATTTAAAGCTGATTTTTCATGTCGGTGTCAAAAAAACTCTCTCTACATGGGGCTGCCCTTGAAAAGCACTCGGAGGCTCCAACTGGTCCAGAATGCGGCCGCGTGGATGATTGTGGGGGCGACTTGGCGCTCCCATGTAACACCTATCCTGCATGAACTGCACTGGCTTCTGGTGGTTTTCCGGGTGCAATTCAAGGTGCTGGTTAACATCTTTAGAGCGCTCCATGGCTTAGGACCTGGATACGTATGAGACCGCCTTCTGCTACCAATAACCTCCCACCGGCCAGTGTGCTCCCACAGAGAGGGTCTCCGGGTGCCGTCGGTCAGGTAATGTCGACTGGCGACCCCCAGGGGGACAGCCTTCTCTGTGGGGGCACCTGCCCTCTGGAACGAATTGGCCCGGGAGACTCGGAGGATCCTGGACCTACACACCTTCCGCCGTGCCCTCAAGACTCTTTTGTTCCAACAAGCCGGGCTGGCATGATTCCAATTCTTCAACTTTGAATCGTCATATTTTAAGAATGGGTTTTTTAATTAGTTATGGGCCATATTGTTTAATATATATTTTAAATTGCTTTTAAATTTTCTATTTGTATGTTCTTATTCTGGCTGCACACCGCCCTGAGTCCTTCGGGAGAAGGGCGGTATAAAAATTCAAATAAATAAATAAATAAATAATAAATAAATAAATAAATAAATGCCATTACGTCATTTAACTCCTTCAGCATTCTCTTTACATGGAAGTGAAGGTGCAACATAATACATTGTCTGTTACAAAAAACAGAATCCCCAACCCCAGTTATATCTGTAAAGGGTTTGGAAAGCATATGAAATACTGATTTGCTCCTTTATATATCTGTGCCTGATTTAGGAATTTATATTCATCAAAACTTCACAGAACTGAAACTTTCCTTGGAATCTTTGTGTAGTTTTGTTATGTGTAGTTACGCTGTTGGTATATAGTAGATACACAGATATTAGATATAGTGTATATTTCTAATTGCTATATCCTCAAGGACCGCAATGATTGATCCCCTTTCTAAAGTACCGTATTATTTAATTCTTATGGGTAATTTTTATGCTTTTTACTGACTTCTCCTTAATTATTTTCTGGCTTCAAATGCTAATAATATATCCAACATTTTAATTTTATTCATTTGAGATTTCCTCATTTGTATGACGTTTTCTTTTTGTTCTCTAATGAATAAACTTTGGAAGACAGAGAGCAGAACAATTATCCCCACATCATATATTCTTCTGTGATGGTCCAGGAATGGAGCAATAGATCATTATTATTTTTAAAAACCCCACCTTTTTCATTTAAAGTTATGAATTACATTTTTAATGCTATTTATACAATGAAAATGGGATGCTCTTCCACTTGGAAACTGCAGCATTGCTGGAAAGGGGGGTCCAATGACACCATTCCACTTTTGTTGTCATGGTTACCATGATGTCATCAAAATGCCATGGTTACGTGGATCTTCATATATTTCAAATATTAAAGGAAATTGGAAAGGAGCTTTTTCAAAGTTTGGTCTTGTATTATAATCTTTTTTTTAAGGAAGAAACCATACTGTTATTTTACCCTTTCATATTTAATTTGTAACAAAAATGGTAGTAAATTATTTAGGTGCTAAATACTCTTGCCTTATACATAGTAGAACTGGGTTTAAAAATCTAGTGTTATATGAATGTATCAGTGAAATATTATTCAGTGTAAATTGGCCTATTTCCAAGTCATTATTAAAACTGCAGTTCTATGCTAATTAATTCAATGGAATTTCTGAGATGACATGTATAGGACTACGTTTTTGCATTTGGGTTATTTATTGAAAGGAACTAAGTGAAAAGTTAAAGCACCCAGAAAAGGAGGTAGTATAGCATACATAGTGATCTTTTGAATGGTAAATTGCTAACAAAACAAGAGGCTTATATCTTACCTCTTTGCTGAATTAGAACACAGCAATAGAATAAGATATTGCATATTTTTAAAAAGTCTTTCACAAAATTAATCAGAGATATTGGTTACATTGAACAACTGTAGTTTATGGGATATACACTGCACAAAAATAAAGGGATTTCCTGCCCCACATGCCTGGGTCTATGTGGAAATCATATAAATTATACATAATCCCACTCAAGGGAGCATGGCATAATCATGGAACATCTATGCCCTTTGCTCTGAAAATTCTCTCTCAAAAGGTTGTTTAAGTGTTAATGGCACCATTCATAACCAAACCAACAGGAGCACATTAGGTGCAAGATTGAGTATGAGAACAGCTTGGCTGTTGACAGACGTCAATGCTCTCCCATAATTTCAGGGCCAATTTCATGAGCCCTCAGTGCAACTTCATTTAATGATGATATTTTTTTTAGTAGCCATAGTCAAAAAGCAAACCATTCCAATACGTCAGTGTATCTCAACCATGGCAACTTTAAGACATGTGGACTTCAACTCCCAGAATTCCCCAGCCCTTTAAAAAGCCATCAAGATGGTAGTTATCATCTATAAAGCCTTTCATGATATAGAGTATGACCATGTGAGGGACCACCTGTCTCCATATGTATTGGCTCATTCAGTGAAGGAAGAATAGTGGACAAGCTTTAGGTCCTGTCAGTTAAGAAGTGCCACTTTGTGGGACCCAGGAAGCATGCCTTCTCAGTGACAGCTTGGAAACTGAAAAATTAGAATAATTAAATAATTAAAAGGATGGAACTTATTCTATTTTGGGGGGAGGGGGCTAGGAATCTTTTAACAGTGAATTGAATTATAACCAAGCAAGCCTACTGTAGAAACATGGAACACAAATAAAAAAAGAAAAAGGGAAAATTGTTGTCTTAGAGAAGAAAGGAAAGATAGAAGATGGACAGAGTTGCATGCGATGAAGAAACACACGGAAAAAAACCTCAGGTTTAAATAATACTTTTAATTAATTAGCCTTTAAGGCCTTAAAGAAAACTAGTTTTGTTACCCCAAACCCAACTTTTGACATAAAAAGACAACATACAAGCTTTTATTCTCACTGATATATGTAAATATTCAAGTTTTTCCCCCATTACAAATCATTATACATCACTTAGACAATGGGGATAAAAGTACAATGTACAAAAATTGCACTTGATTGCATTTATTACTCATTTCCTATTTCTAACTTAGGATATGTTAGTAATGCTGTTATATAAACTATTGATACTGATTTAACAATACAGCACATTTCAGTACAATGCGCTGTGGGAGTATGGAGCAATGCAGTTGTCCCGTGTGGGCTGAAAAGCCATTTTAAAAATATTCTGATTGCATATAATTCAAGGAACAGTCATCTCCAGCTACAAATGTTCTAGCACCCACCTTCTTCAATTGTCTGCTTCCTATAACGGGGACTCATGACATGTAGCTGTCAGAGAACTGGACTTCCTTAATTCCTATTGTTATATTTATTATGATTTACTGTCTGCTATTTGCATGCCTGAAATAGGTTTAGAAATGATATTAGGCACCCCGGCAGTACTGAAACCAGAACTACTCAGTTTTTTGAGGGACACAGGAAAGTGATTGCAATTCAGAAAATAGCCAGACAGTATAGGTAATCCTCGGCTTGCAATGGGTTGCTTAGCATTCCAACACTAAGTTCCAACAATCAGGGGAAGGGAGGTACTTATGATCCAGATTCAAATTTCCAATAGCTGCTCCTTCCCCTGTGGTCACATGACTGCACTTTGGGCATATGGGAAGTACACCCCAAAAGGACAGTGCCAGAAACCTCTGAGTACCAGAAACCTCAAAAAATAGTGCCAAGAGACTCAAGCCAGCCCTCCTCCCTTTAAGAAAAACAAGAAGCACCAGCTGAAAGAAAAACTCAGAGCAGCCCTGCTAACGGCTGTTAGAAAAGTAACAGAGCTAACAACAGAAACACTTAAGTAGTGCCATTAAGATAAAGGGAATCTGGCTAAAAATAACTCACCAAGGCAAAACGAGAACTTCCTTTTTCCTGCCCCCTGACAGGATTAACCCCCAGGATAGAAAAGACAAAGGTCCTGGGACAGGATTAACCCATTAATGCAGGAAGACAGGATCCAGAGCAATCACTTCAACTAGAGGCAAACAAATAACCCCGTCAAACTGTAGGAGCTTCAAAGGAAAATCAAGTATAAGAAGGCATGGGTTTGCCTCCCCCAATCTGCTTGCAAGCTAGGAAGGCTTGAGCTGTGTCACTTTTTGCTTCTTGCCTTCCTTCCTTAAAAGAATTCCACTTTCTGGCAGCTGGCTTCTGCATCCATTTCTTCTCAGTGTCTGTGATGTGTCCCAGCTGGGAACGAACCGGGGAAATTTCTTCCAACAGGCACTTGGCAATTCGGCTGCATTTACAGCCTTTTGCAGCATCCTGCAACCATGTGACCACATTTTATGACAGTTTTGCAAAAAAAATTAGCCTTTACTTCTGTTCTGTCCCCGTCTCACACATGCACACAAACAGACAGCCGGGGGTTAAATAAACTGGCAGACAACCAATTCTTCCAATAAGAAGCTTGGCAGCAACCCAGTAGCTGCTTGCCAAGAACTTTACTCATAAACAAAATACACACAATTCAATAATTGTCCAGTTCGTAAAATAAATCCAAGGCCGATAATGTTGTTTCCAAAGATGTAATGTGACTCGATAGTAGTTAGTTTTGTCCATCACAGAGTCTGAATGGCCACCTCACCCCCTTTTATACCCTGTGGGGTGTGGTCCAGTGACCCAGCTTAATCTCTGGCACGCCTTTTCTTCTGTTGCGCACGCTTATCTCTGCGACACTGCCGAGGATCCAGCCAAGACTCATTTCCCTCATCACTGTCCACCTGTGGCTGCGTGGACGTGCTTGGCCCTGGCCCCATCTCTTGCCCTTCGGCAGACACTGAAGGCATTGCCAGAGAGGAGGGTCCTGGAGAGGGAGGCCTTGCCAACTCCTCTCCTTCACTCTCGGAGTCCTCTCCTGCTGATGACACAGGCTCAGGTAACGGAGCCACAACAACTTCCGGGTTTTAACAAACTACACGCATAACAAACCTGTGTGGATTTGCTTAACAAGCACAACAAAAAGGTCATAAAATGTGGGTCTGTCATGCGATCAATGCATTCTACCATGGATATGGTTATATCCATGATAGGCAGGCTCCATTATGGTTATTACTCGAGGACTCCCTGTAAAAGACTGATATATCACATAAAAATTCCTCTGACTTTCTAGGTACTTAAAGTTTGTAGTGCAGAGCCTGGAAAAAAAAATACAGATTGGGCAACTGTTAAAATCTCAAAAGACTCACAGATGACCCATCATAAGATCCGTCACAAGAACCTCACTTGACACACCCATACCTGAAGCCCTTATAAACAGAAGAACACCGACATTGAAAGTGACATCCTCTAAAGTTCGCTGAAGATGTTACCTAGCCTGGTAACAAAACATTGGGAAGCCAATCCACAAGTTTGGAGAATGAACCTTCACCCTCATCCTATACCTGAGCTACAGGTATTTGCCACTATTGCAAAACAGTTAAAATGTCGATTGAAGTATGGATCTGTATTGTTGTTACACAGTGTACTTGTAAAGCCACAATCAAGACATAAGAAACAACTATGGATGCAAAATTGACTTGTGATTTAATAATAATCTGAGAAATCCTCAAAGAATTAATTAATTAAATTAATAATGATTTGCGCATAGTTCCCCATATTGCTGTGCCTCTGCAGTGTTTTGGACAGCAAGACACCATAATGTATTATACTTCTGTTTTAAATGTTTGCATGGATTTTAATCCTTTCCATAACATGTGAAGCTGCCTTACCTCAAATAAACCTGCTAGCCAAAGTAATTCAATATTATTTAAACATATTGGCAGTAGGACTCCGAAATTTCACACCAAGTTCTTTCTAAAGTTACCTGAAGATGCTGGAGATTAATCCAAAGACTTTCTACATTCAACAAAGATACTCTTCCACTGAGCATTCTTAGATATTTTTTCATGTTATCTGCTGGCTCCTGACCCAATGTCAGATGGAATAACTTCTTTTAATGCCAAAGAATAGAATAGAATAGAATTCTTTATTGGGCAAGTGTGATTGGACACACAAGGAATTTGTCTTGGTGCATACGCTCTCGGTGTACATAAAAGAAAAGATACATTCATCAAGAATCATAAGGTACAACACTTAATGATAGTCATAGGGAAACAGTCAACATAAATCTTAAGGATACCAGCAACAAGGTTACAGTCATACAGTCATAAGTGGGAGGAGATGGGTGATAGGAATGATGAGAAGATTAATAGTAATGCAGACTTAGTAACTCGTTTCACAGTGTTGAGGAAATTATTTGTTTAGCAGAGTGATGGCGTTCGGTAAAAAACTTGTGTCTAGTTGTTCTGGTGTGCAGTGCTCTATAGCGTTGTTTTGAGGGTAGGAGTTTAAACAGTTTATGTCCAGGATGCGAGGGGTCTGTAAATATTTTCAAAGCCCTCTTTTTGACTCATGCAGTATACAGATCCTCAATGGAAGGCAGGTTGGTAGTAATTGTTTTTTCTGCAGTTCTAATTATCCTCTGAAGTCTGTGTCTGTCCTGTTGAGTTACAGAACCAAACCAGACAGTTACAGTGGTGCAGATGACAGACTCAATAATTCCTCTGTAGAACTGTATCAGCAGCTCCTTGGGCAGTTAGAGCTTTCTGAGTTGGCGCAGAAAGAACATTCTTTGTTGTGCTTTTTTGATGAAATTTTTGATGTTGGGTGTCCATTTTAGGGCGTTAGATATGGTAGAACCTAGAAATTTGAAGGTCTCTACTATTGATACTGTGTTGTCTAGTATTGTAAGAGGTGATAGTATGGGAGGATTTCTCCTAAAGTCCACCACCATTTCTACAGTTTTGAGTGTGTTCAGTTCCAGATTGTTCTGGTCGCACCACGAGGCTAGTTGTTCAACCTCCCGTCTGACCGATCACTGTTGTGTCATCTGCAAACTTCAGTAGTTTAACAGATGGATTGTTTGAGATGCAGTCATTGGTAGACAGAGAGAAGAGAAGTGGAAAGAGCACACAGCCTTGTGGGGGCCCTGTGATAATTGTACAGGTATCTGATGGGATTCTGCTTAGCTTCACCTGCTGCTTCCTGTGTGTTAGGAATGATCCATTTACAAGTGGGTTCAGGTACCGCTAGCTGGTTTAGCTTAGTTAGAAGAATGTCTGAAATGATGTTGTTGAATTCTCCCAAGCTTTGCCAGTTTTTTCTAGCTACGTTCAATGTTTTGATTAGAACCTTACTTGCAGAGTTTAGCTGGACATTCTGTAGGTTTTAATAATGTAGGTTTCATTAAATACTTAGTATCATTAAAACAGTGATACTAAATTAACTTATCTTTGCTATGTGTGACTTAGTTAACTCTGCCCAATATAAATGCTAGATGGGGACATGGAATAGTAGGTTTCTAGCTTTGATTGCTTTTTAATAGCAATCAACACATCTTTTCAAATAGATTTTAGCTTTGTTTTTAATATATTTTAAATTTTGGTCTAATTAATTGAAAATTGCTGCAACACCACAATAGTTGGTGGTACTAAGAATAGAAGAGTGTCTCTTTTTTTTCTTTTCTTTTTTAAAAAATCTATAATCTGGGAAAGGCAGGATTGTACTTAATTCCTGATCTTGTCTAGTCTTAGTACTATTATATTGACATATTCAGAAGAGGATCATTTTTAGATAAGGAGGAATACTAATAGTTTTTTAAGACCCGTTTATTATTGAAATTCTGGTTTGGAGGCACAAAGACATTTCAGAATGAGATCTTTTGAATACAGGAGCAATTTTCAAACTATTCTGGGTGTTCATATGACAGGGAGAAATAAGATATTCAACTATTCATTTCAAAAAATGAACAAGAGTCCTTCTCTTTCACAAGCTCTAAGAGTTATTAATAAGCAAGCAAAATGTCCAATAGATTTTAATGGATTTAGCACATGATTGAACAAGATGTCATTGTTTCAATTCTGAATTATACTCTGTTTAAATTAAGGGCAGAGGGAAAAACTCCATGTGAACATTCAAAGTATTCATTGGATAAGTTTCAGTATTAATGTATCTTCAGTTCAATATGACAATATAACATTACGGGGGAAAAGGCCATCATTTGTGAGTCAGTTTTCTGTTTCCCTATTCAGACATTCTGAAAGATATAAATGAAATCAATTAGAGAAACTTCATGGGCATTCAGATTGTTGCATATATATATATATATATCTTTGTATATTGATACAGTTAGAGTCATGTGAGAAAGGGAAGGAGAGTTTTTTCCATGGGAGTTATAACACAACAAATCAAGACAAGACTTCAGTGTGATGATGATGATGACCAGATTTTTCTCCTGATTTCTTTTTTCATATATATTTGGTCAAGTCAGAGATGGTGAACATAACTAAATACTCCTTTCTCTTATTTTCCCCAAGACAACAGGTATGTTGGGCTGAAAGAGAATGAATGGCCCGGAATCCTCTACCCAAAGGGAGGTGTAGAACTCATAGTCTCCTGGTTTCTAGGCCAACACCTTCAACACTACACCAAATCGTCTGTTTCAACGTGTGATCACGTGGAAAGACCACAAGTGAAAGGCCCAAAGAACAGATAGGACTGCAATACTGTCCATGTTTCAGCTTGGGAGTAGACAAAATGGAAGTCCATTAGGAATTCGAGGGGCAGACTAAAGTATGTTTCATCAGTTGTTGGGTCACAAGAAAGGGGATATGGCGCAGTGATGCTCAGATTCCTGGTTCTCTTTGGGCCCAATTGAACAAGCAAGAGCTAAAGTAAGATAAATTGCCAATACTAAAACGTTAATACCCAAAACAGAGATATAAACAATTGCACAATAACAGAATACATCTTGAGGACTTGGGGCCAATCCCTGTTTTTTTCTCCCCCATTTATAGGGAGCAGGACTAGGGAAGAACTCTGATTTCAAGAGTTACCACGAGACCAATTAAATCAAATTGGGTGAATGGATCCAAGACTCTGAACCAGCATGTGTTGACTTAAAACATCTTAATTTTTGTTCTATTCTATAAATAAATTTATCTAGGAAGTTTAGGAAGCTTCCATTATAATGTGAGGATCAACAAAAAGTATTGTCGTCTTGTCAGAGGAAAGTACCATATATATGACAACATTTTTTGAGGTAACATGGTTGATAAATTTATTAAAGTTCATTAGCATTAATATTGCCATCAAGTGGCTTGTAGGGGAACAGCCTGTTTCCATTTTTTTTTTTTTTGGGAAGTATGGTATACAATAGATATTTAAAAGTAATTGTAAGATTACTCAAAGGTAATAGTCTTCTTTATTTACTTTCACTACTTGTTTCATACATAATTACCTTTCCTTTCTCTAACCTGTGTTTACTTGATCAAAATTATGCTGATTGAGAATAAGATTTTTCTTTTTCTTTATTTTATGATTATTGATTGTCTCGATAAATTACTGCTAGATTTTCAAATGGAAATGGAGATTACAATCTTGGTTATTGGTTGTTGGAATAAATGCAATTTGCTCCAGATTTGATACCCCTTCCTGTTTGTGATTCCACTTGTTCTATAAACAAAGGAAAATAAGCCAGTGTGGGGGCTCTCAAAGAGAAAGCCAAATAAACATCCCCAAATATATAATTGTTTGTGTATCTGCCAAAAAAGTATTCTCAATATACCAGACTTTATCCATATTCAATTTGAACTGCAAATTGAAAAATCCATGGTCATCCTAATTTGCTGAACTACTACCATCCTTCATTTCATACCTTTGAAGTTCATCAATAACTGTTTTAAACCAGTCAATGTAATACATGGGTCTTCTTGGATTTTTACTGATTTTTAAAGAAAGTTACATTCTTGTAATATTGTATGGATCTGCAAAAGTGGTCTTCAGAAAGGGTTTTCACTGACTCCTTTCTATGAGCAGCAAGCTAAATGAAGCTCTGTCTTGTGACACTGTCTCAAGAGGCTGTACTTTATATGTGAATACTGAGGGTATCATCTTGGTTGAAGACTGAGACCTATGAGATCATCTGCTCCAGATGGAATCTTCCCCTTCAGAGAAATCTGAAAGAGGAGGTTACTTTAAAAGATCCTGTGTGTGAGTTTTTCAGTGATGGTCCCTTTATTTGGGATAGCTTATCCCCAGATACCTCACTTTCCCAAATTATTAGGCTTCCAAAGATTTGTAAAAAACTTATCACTCAGGGAGGCTTTTAGTAATACAGACATTTAACCTGCCTTCAAGAATAAGACTATCATCGGAGGTTGTTTTTAACCCTGTTTGGCATTCTTTAAGTCAGGGGTAAACACAAGGCTTGTGGGTCAGATCCAGCCCGTAAAATGGTCTTGTGTCTTGGAAAATGTAAGGGGCTGGCCAGCGTGGCTTCGGACCGGTCTACCCAATGCAAAGAGGAAACATGCCAGCGGGAGTAGCATCAAGCCAGCCACGCCCACCCAGTCAGTCATGCCCACCCAGTCGGCCACACCCAGTGAGTGGCGTCAAGCTAACAAAATGAAATTCAGTGTAGAGAAAAGTAAAGTCTTACACTTAGGTAAGAAAAACCAAAAGCACACTTATAAACTGGGGGAAACCAGGCTTAATAGCAGTGACTGTGAGAGGGATCTTGGAGCCTTAGTGGACAATCAGCTAAATGTGAGCCAGCAGTGTGCAGCGGCAGCTAAAAAAGCCAATGCAATCCTAAATTGTATTAACAGAGGGATACAATTAAGATCAAGTGAGGTATTAATACAACTCTATAAAGCCCTAGTAAGACCACACTTGGAGTACTACATCCAGTTTTGGTCACCACACTATAAGAAAGATGTTGAGTCTCTGGAGAGAGCGCAGAGGAGAGCAACCAGGATGATTAGGGGACTGGAGACTAAAACATATGAAGAATGGTTACATGAACTGGGCATGGCTAGTCTAGTGAAGAGGAGGACCAGGGGAGACATGATAGCAGTGTTCCAATACTTGAGGAGCTGCCACAGAGAGAAGGGGGTCAAGCTGTTTTCCAAAGCACCTGAAGGCCAGACATGGAATAATGGATGAAAACTGACCAAGGAAAGATTCAACCTAGAAATGAGAAGGAACTTTCTGACAGTGAGAACAATCAACCAATGAAACAGTTTGCCTTCAGAAGTTGTGGGAGCTTCATCACTTGAGACTTTCAAGAAAAGATTGGACTGCCATTTGTCAGAAATGGTGTAGGGTCTCCTGCTTGAGCGGGGGGTTGGACTAGATGACCTATAAGGTCCCTTCCAACTTTGGTAATCTGTTAAAAAGCTGACCATGCCCACCCAGTCAGCCACGCCTATCCGGCCCCCCAAGGCCAACCACAGCCCTGATGCAGCCCTCAATTAAATTGAGTTTGACACCCCTGCTTTAAGCCATTCAGAACAGCTTAGAAGCCCAAGTAAATAAATACAGCACAGTAAATTTTGGCTGGAAGATTTGTGGAAGTTTGGTTCTTGAATCAATCAGATAAACATCATTATGCAATATTTTCTTGTGAACATTTTCTTCCTTTTATTTGTAACATTGTAAGATGAAAAGCATTGCTTTCTTTTTCACCTAGGCAAAGCTAGGAAGCAATGAAAGAGCCAGAGTTCTGGAGACCATTCCTGGAGATTTTCAGCAAAGGGTGGACATCCAATTGTCTAAGGTGATCTGCGGATTTCTCCTCAGGGCAAGTAGCTGGAGTATAAGACCTCCAATGTCCCTTCAAACTCCATGATTCCATAATTTTAAGACTATTATATGAATAGCATTTAATTGGTCTCGGTAACTTACTGTGTCTACAGTATTCCTTCATCTATTGTAAACATCCATCACAAGGAAGTGGCATTACTTGCTGGAGTGGAAACACTTGCATATTACATACAATTTCTCTTATTAATGTTTATTAATATGCAGTAATTTCTTCACCAAACTTTCTTGCATCAGAGATTCATTATGATAAAATCCTAGAAAATAACTCTTGAAGCATGGAAGAATTAATGGCCTCTAAAAGGTCTACCATCTCTGCTATTTTCACCCTGTTCTGCCAAAAAACTGAAGCAGCATCTTGCCTTTTGACATTTTTTCCTCGTTATATAAAACTGCTTTTAATCAGATCTCATATCAGGGCAAATCTAATTAGATGGCCTTTGATCCTAATCTAATCACAAACTCAAATCAAAATGTGCCACTTTTGAACCCCTAATTCAAGTTGAATCAGGGCTGATTTGCACAGGTCTCATAGATATGTCCTTAAGTCAACAGGTGGTGCTCTTGCTATTAGTTAGTACACTTATATATACTGAAAAAAACCACAGTTCTTCTTTCTTGAAGTGCTGCTTCATTTAAAAGAAGAAAGAGGCGTAGAGATGAGTTGGATGTGGCGAATGAGTAATAATACTGAATATAATTGCAACTCAAATAGAATATGGATAACAGCGGCTTATATTTTTTATAACAGTATGTTTTTTTATAAAGCAGACAGGACCAACCTTCATGTTGCATATTACCAAAAAAAAAAAAAAATCTCTCTTAGAAAGCCACTTGTTTCTTGAAATCTGGTGGCAAGCCAAATCCTTAGTGGGTGGAATCACTGCATAGTATTACCAACAATGGAAAATCCAGGAAAGTATTCCTTTTTTGTTGTCTGACAGATGTAAACCACCAAGAAGATAAGGTGGTATATACATTTATAAAAGAATAAATCAAAGTTAATTTTAACGGGAAAAACCATGAAAATTTATTTAACAGAATGTGGATGGCAACTGCAGCAATTCTTTAGTGCCACAAAGTTCAGAACGGACCCATGTATAGCTATATCCCAGCTATACCAATATCCCAGATACAATCTCTATTATAGTTTAGGGAAGTCAAAACAGAGACTCAGAACCAGGCTTGATGGTAGCTTCCTGTAGGAAAAGACTGATCTCTGCTTTCTGTGTGTTCTGCCCCAGCTACGGATTCCAAAGAACACAGCACACACAAACTCTGAACAAAACTTAGTTTACTCAAATAACGCAGTTTTAGCAAATGCCGGCTATTAATAAGCATTCTTAACATCCTGCCAGAATTCCCAGATAAGATAGTCAGAGTCTTACTGGAGTTAGCAAAAAGCCCAGAAGCAAGGTTGCAGAGAAATCCCAACACGATGATTAGTGAACTAAAGTTGTTTCCTGAAGCTTGTTGCAAGCTGCATTCTTTCTTAAATAGGCTAAGGGAGTGGCCAATTAGCCCCTAGCCTTACTCTTGAGGAGACCTCCTCCTGAGGAACCACTCCTGCCTTTTGGCAGTTCTGCATGCCGGTGCATTGAGAAGAGGCTCCTCCTCTTCATCCTCTTCACTTAAAGGAGCCTCTGGAGGTTCTGAAGGTCCTGACTGGATCTCTGCCTCTGGCACCACATCTTCTTCAGCCTCCTCGCTGTCTGACTTGAGCACCAGCTGCACAGGCTGCTGGCGCAGAACTACACCAGCCTCCTCGTCGGGATCAGCAACAATCCACGCAGGCCGCTGGCGGGCCACAACACTGTGGAGCTTCATGGGTTATGAAAGGACTATTATATGTTCTAGAAAAAAAAAAGCTGAACAACTTGTTGCTCCAATTCTCACTGCACGTGCTCCAACTGCCTCATTTTATCAACAAGAATCCCTCCTATTTTGTCTACTTTTTCCCCATTATTAAGGTGACCAACTTTTTTACAATGAGAAGGAGGACACAAATAAATTGAAGCAAAAATATTGTAAATTAAAAGAAACATTTTATTCACTGCAACAATGAGTCCAATGTGTGCGTGTGTGCCATGTTGTGTTTCGGTAAGAAGTAAACAAAGCCACTTGCGCGCAGTGCATTCTTGTGCGCAGCACACTCTCTTAAAACAATTCTCCTGGGTGGAGCGCATGCGTCTCATAATCGCATCTCGCCGCACTGTACCGAGCCTTGACGGATCGGCATGTCAAATACAAATACATCACATCACACGCAACGGATCGAATCTGCATCGATCGAATACAAAAATTTACAGATTAGTCTTCAAATATCGAAAAGCAAGACATGTAGGAGGACATTTTCGAGAGAGGACAGAAATTACAAAAGAAGGACTGTCCTCCCTAAAGGAGGACGTTTGGTCATCTTACCATTATGGGAATTACTTGCTGAAATATTGTGAGTGAAACTCAGTAGCATTGAAATCTTTATCATTCTTGCCTTTGCAATATTAAAAGTTACTATTCTCAGGACCAAATTAAACACAATACATCATGTCATTAGTGCTATCAAAAGAGAATTTTTCTCTTGTTTCAAGTAATCTAGTTCAGTACCAGACCATGGAGAGAGCAACGGTTTAAGCTCCATTAGTCACCATTACAATCCAGATCCAACTTGCTTCTCCCATTAGCCTTTTTCAAAGCCATACATTCCATGACTTAAGATGCCAGCCCTCCCTACTGTGCAAAGGAGATTAACCAATTTGTCAAATTTTAAAAAGGCCTCAAAATGTGGGACTTTAAAAGGCTTTTAATCATTGATTATTTTAATTTTAATATCTTTTTAATGTTTTATGTTTTTATTGTTAATAGCTAGGACACTGAGTAGCTGATGAAATAATGAATTTAGTAAAAAACAAAGTAAGTGAATAGACTCTGGACGGCTCACAACTGTTACCATAGGATTCTGCAAAAGTGACGAGATAGTTCTCAGGATGGAATGCCCACCAAAAAATAAGAACCTTTTGTCCCACTACAACACAGGTGGGGAACTATGACCCCCTTTATGACCTGTGGACTTCAACTCCCAGAATTCCTAAGCCAGGAATGAATATGCACTCCTGGTAATTATGAATATGCATTCCTTGTAATGAACAGACCTTCTCTTGTCTTTTAAAACAGCAGAATCCTACAAATTAATCTGGCCAGTGACTCTTGGTATTAAAATGGGGAATTATTTCCTGATTCCTATTTTCATCTCTCTGACACAAAATGATGGGCAAGTGACCATCCCTTACTTGTGGCCTATACGGTTTGTTTAGGCCTTGCAGCTAGCAAAATACTAACTTCTTAAAACATCCTTAACCAGACAGCATTAGAAAGACCCTTAAGCACACACCACATTTTACAGATTAATCAACAGCAGTTTATCATATTGTTCCTGGTTTGTTGCAGTTCCTCTGTTTCCTGATATGAGTCAGGGAAACTGTAGCTGTAAAGGACAGGGTGGGAAGTACTTAGCATTTATGGTCAGAGGTTAAATGGATCAAGGTGGCATTATAAGGGTTGCCATCCTGTTATTGTCAAACCTATGAAAGTTTTTGATTTATACACCTATAAAGTATTATTGTGCACTTCTCCTATTTGCATTTTTTATACCTCAGAGTTGTAGAGCTTCACTCACCATGACAGCTGCACTGAATTTCATGTGGCCTACCAGGTCCAATACTCTGCGTGGGGCATAACTCCAAAGCCCGAGGTATTAAAGGATGAAATAATGTCTACAAGTCTACACCCCAGTTCCTTAAAACATCAGAAGCCTCCCAAAATGAAACAGGCTGGCCCATCCATTCTGGAGAGTTGTAAAAAGGCTGATAATGGACTGCATGGGTCTCATAAACCACATTTTTGTACCCCTTTATAAGTAAGGGAAGGGGATCAGATTTCAGGGACAGGGAACTTTTTAGCTTCTACATGTTTGCTTGCTAGTTATTTCTCTGCTACATTTCTACCCCGTCTTTCTTTCAGGAACATAAAGTGCAATTCATATTGGTGCCTTCTCAATTTTCCTCACAAAACTCCTGTATGATAGCTTGGTCTAATAATGCTTGGCTAAAATATATTGGGAAGTTTCCTGGCTGCAGGTAACCTTGAACGTAGTCTCCCTCGAGCCAGTCCAACACTTTAACCACAATGGTTCCCAAACCACAATTCAGTGTTTTTCAATATTGCTCACAGTAGCAAATGTTCTGAGTCATTAACATCAGAAAGGGCAGAGATTCTTTGTGTTATGTTCCAGTTGTTTAACCTGGGTTATATTTTACAATTTCTAACAGAACCATTGGATGCTTTGTACAGATTAAAAAGTTTTAATTTTTTGACAAAGAAACTTTGCTCCCAGTCTGGATTCTTAGGTCGGTGGTTGGGCTGCCTACAAAGAGAAAGGAGAAATGATCCTGTAGTTAGTAGGCAGTCCCAAGACATCCCTAACTCCCAGCCTTTTCCTTTATCCACCCAATTTATCCAAGTATCAAAGGCAAGGCTGAACCTTGGTAGACTTGAGTATTTAGACAAAGGACCATACAGGGCATTTTGAAATGTTACAGAGAATATAGTCTCAGCTGAGAAAAATCAGAGAACTGGTTCTTTTCACTGACTGGAATGGGTGGGCCATGCTAAACCAAACAGGATGCAGATTGTATTTGATAACTTTTAAAATATTTCTCTCAGATTATTTATGGCTGGTTAACTGTGAAGTTTGTATGCTTTTTATACAATACTGTCTCGAGAGTAATTGTATGTACATAACTGCTTAATAGACATACACGATGCTTATACAGTATATGTTTTTTAGTTATTTTTCATGGTTAAAGGATGGATTTTTCCCCTTTAGGATGAAAGCAGTGTTTTTAATCTGCACTAATTTGTTTGAATAGGGAACCAGAAAAAAGAGTGTTATGTTGAGTTATTTTACGTGCAAAGTGAAGAAGACAGCTTCATATGTAGTGTGACTTTTTAATTCATTTTCTCAGTTACCTATTTCCCCCCCTCCCCAACTTTTTATTAATTGGGTTAATGTAATCCAACATATCTGGAGAGCACTATTTCAGAAAAGGATACCAAAAACCATCACAACTGAAATTCATTCTTCATTGGGATTGGACCTGGCACCAGTTCCATATTCTGTGACTATTGGACATTTTTGATGGATAGGTTTAATCAAACATTAAGCAAAAATATTTAGCTATTCTAATAAATCTATGTTTTGTTTTAAATATATAGTATCCAAAATTGATGGAAGCATAGACAAACAAAATTCCCATCATTAATATTTAATATCCGAACTCATTCTTCTTTTAAAATAAAAACAGGAAAAACTTCCTGTACTTAGATTTAAAAGATTAGGATTAGCAATGGAATGTTTTGATTACCGTATGTTTAATAATTTTCACTTTTTATGAAGCCATTCTAAACTTATATACAAGGATTCTCCCATGTCAGCTCTTAAAAGTCCTGAAGCCTCCCAAATTAAGCCCTAGCTCCCATTCACTCTGGGAGTATGCATAGTATCACTCTCTAAAAATAATTCAATATTTTAGATTTCTCTCTCTGTGTGTGTGCTCGTGCACACATGTATATTATACTGCATATGTAATATATCCTGTGGAATATTTTGGAAATAATTGAAAAGCTGATTCAGTGTGGAGGAAAGGACAAGCATGACACCTCCTTTGCAACCTTTTTAAAGCAGTTGTATCTTTTTGCAGGAAGACTCAGCAGTGCTCTGCAGTAATACACTGAGAAAGGGAGAGTGGGAATATCTACACATAAAAACCTACCTATGCCAAGACAGGCTGTTGTGAAGGAAATATATCTGAGGAATTTAAGGAGAGCAGAAACCTTGGCAAAGGAAGGTCATACAACAAAAATAGAACAAAATGTCTAAGATAATATGTCCTGAACAACCCCACCCCCACCATCACTTGCACGTTCACATCTTTATCCAAAAAGCCAGTCACAAAGTCTAAGTGGAACAAGCCAAATCTCCACTGATGAATTGAAGGAAATTTGTACTGAAGAAAATTCATTGCTTGCAGTGAAAAACCTACAATATTCACCCAGCCAAGAAAAACAGTGGGGAACAGGAATTCCTTTAATTTTAACAATACTATAATCTAGAGTTCATTGCAGGCCAAACACTAACATTATCAGTGGCGATGTATTACTACCTTATTTTAATAGCTGGAATTCAGGCACTCCATAAACAGGGCACTAATGTTTCCAATTTTGAAAGGCGTTTGTAAACCAAAGCACTTCCTAGAATAGTGCTAAATATTTCCCTTCTCCATATGCTAAGAAAATAAATGCATAAAAAAGTTTGACACTGGAGCTGATCAAAGGCCCCTTTTAAGCCAGCATTTTGGTTCCACAAAACCAGACATCTCTGGGAAATCCACAGGCAGGACATGGCTGCATTACCATGCTCCTGCTCAGTTTTTTCAGCAACTGGTATTCTGCCTTTTTTGTGTGTGAGTTTCTCTCAAATATACATATTTTGGGAGCAATTATCCTTAACATAACGTGATTTTCAGTACTGTATACACTTTGCATATAGCACACTCCCTGTTCATAAAGATTTATGACAAAATCAAGTGTAGATGGCATCATATAATTATATCCCAGGTTGTGTGTAGGTTGGGAAAATGAATTAAACAACTTTCTCTCCTTTCTGTAACTCTCATCAAACTGTTGGAAGAAATGTCCATCTGGGTTCAGTTCCAAGTGGGAAAAAAGACACTGGATTCATGAAAGTTGCTTGGAAAGAAGATTTATTGATGAACAGGATCACATGGCTTCCTGAGCAGAAAAGGGCTGAGATGCTGAGCGTACCTTGGTTTTATGCCCTCTGTTGGGCTTTGAATTTGAGTTTGTATTCTGATTGGTTGTCAGACTCCCATGGGGTCATGCAGGCGGAACTCTGTAGTCTGTCCTGAGTCCCATGCTTGGTTGAGCCTTGCTGGGTGATGCAATCTCCCCAGGTGCCATGTGGTGAGTTCTGTTGCTAGATGGGTAGAGGGCTAATCCTACCTTTGTTGAATCTTGGGTGAGGGCATTTGCCTATGAATAGACCTAGCTATATCTTTATCTCTTAAGTGTGGACATCTGCTGGGGGCTATTGAGGATGGTGGGGACCAGTGGTGGGTTGCTCCCGGTTTGGCCAAGCCAGTAGCGGTGATGCTATTACATCACCGAACTGGTACTCTTTCTTCGGGAGCTGGCCCTCCCACCTGCCCCCGCATTATTCCGACCTTATATTTCTTCTTTTTTTGCCCATCTGAGAGGTGCGGCAGAGTGGATTGCTGCACCTCAGCTGGGCAGATTCGCAACACGCTTGCGCAAAGTGCAAGTTTGGTGCGCATGCAAGCGAAGCGAAGAGACGATCGTGCGCAAAGCACGCGCACAAAGAGAACCAGTAGTAAAGCTGGTTAGAACCCACCCCTGGTGGGGACTATTAAGAGTGAGTCTGTTTTCTGCCTAAAAACATGTTTCTCCACTTCTCATCCAGGGAAATATAATATTCTGCCTTTTTAATATTTCCTAGAATATTTCATTTTCCTAGGAGAGGGTGGGTGTAACTCCCTACAAAACCAAACAAAGCAGGGCACCGCAGTCTCTGTGTGGGACTTCCTCTCTCCATTATACTAGAATTCCCAAACAACTATACAGCTTGGGGTGGTGACAAAAGATGAAGCCGAGAAGGAATTTCAATTGAAAGGACATTTTTGACATTTTCTCAAGTCCTGACTGAAGCTGTCGGTAAGATGTACTGAGTGCAGATAGATTTTCTAGCAGGCAGCAAAGTCTTGAAAAACAAAAACTACCTTTCCACACCTTTGTTTTGCTAAAAGAACTGGAGCTCCTGCTCATGTTATACTGCTGTAGGAAGTTAGCACCCACCCCTCTCCTAGAAGAATGAAATATTTTTGGAAATATTAAAAAGGCAGAATATGATGTTTCCCTGGATGAGAAAAGGAGAAACATGTTTTTAAAGACAAAGCAGCTTCCTGCAGCTCCCTGCCTGCCCCCTTCAGCTCCAGGGTGATGGGATTAAGACATGGCCCACAGGACATGATAGGATTAGCCCTCTACCCATCTCATCTCATGACATCTGGGAAGATTACATCACCCAGCAAGGCTCAATCAAGCCTGGGACTCAGGACAGCCTACAGAGTTGCTCCTGCATGGCCCCATGGGAGTCTGACAACCAATCAGAATACAAGCTCAAATTCAAAAGCCCAGAGTGGGTATAAAACTCAGGCACTCTCAACATCTCTTCCCTTTTTTTCTTCACCCAACATCATTAAGGCATGTGATCCTGTCCACCATTAAAAACTATCCTTCCAAGCTGTCTCCATATTTCCAGTGTCTTTTCCCCCACTTGGAACTGAACCCAGATGGACATTTCTTCCAACACTGCACTAGGAGTAAAGTGGGCATCTCTACAGTTACCATCTTATCAATATTTATCAGACTATATGCATCCTTGTTTAAGTCCCACATAAAGGGAATTAATTCTGAGAAGGCTATCACGTGAACGCCTTCCCTATCTCAACACCCAGAGTTAGGCTGTTTCTAGTACAGGTCTCCTGCGTGAGCAGGGGGTTGGAATAGATGACCTCCAAGGTTCCTTCCAACTCTGTTACTGTATATGAAAAAACAACAATCCTGTTTTCTCTCCAGTATAAGTAGATCTCAGAGAACACCAGAACAGAGGCTTTTTAAGTGAAAGAGTTAATGCCAAGTTGCATAAAAAGAGGAAGTACTTGTACTTCCTTTTGCTGAATCTCTGGTAACATTTTGTATATTCTAGCACCAGGCAGACTTGTTTATAAACATTTTAATTTGGTTTAACTCGAACATAAGGGACACTCATTCCACAATAAAATATGGCTCTCAGCCCATTTTCACTCTTAAAAATCTGTTTCTACGTCAGCAGGAGTTTGCCCCTTCAGAAGTCTCCCTTGCACTATTACCAAATGATGTAATATTCACTACTGCTTACATGCACTGCTTGGTAAAAATACATTTTAAAAATAGTGGAAACTCCTATCTGAAGAAGATACATTTCAGAAGAGAAAAACCTGTGACAGACTTGATTAACTTAACTCCGGAAACAGATGTATCCTCTAATTCCTAACATAAATTACTGGCTTTCCTCACCCCACCCCAGCTCCACGCTTCTAAGCTATGTTAGTAGCCCAGAGGAAAATAATAATTAGCATAGTATTAGTGTTATTGTTTCCTGGCATTAACTGCCTGCTACTTCTTTATCCTCCCTCTTAGTCCTAGATTAATATCTCAGTACAACTTGCTGACAAAGCCTTTTTTCCACCTCATCCGCATGTGTCTTGCAAAATATCTGCACTGAATTTAACCTTCCCTCCTCCGTAGATGTTTTATACTTCATCTCAGCAAGTGTGCAGCAGCTGCAGAGATGGCTGCGCTTCTCAGCACCTGGGGAAGTGGCAAGCCAGACATGTAATTCCTTCGATTTCAGCTTGAGCCTTACCATGGAAATATTCCAAAAAGATAATGGTTGGGTTGACATGAAATCTGAAGCTAAAATGTAGTTTGATTGTTATGGCTTTGAGTATCTGAAACCCACCCACCTATTGAGATTTGTAAACCATAAAGTTGCTTTGGCATGTTGTGGCATGTACTACGGAAGCAGCGGTAAAAGAGTAGGGCAGATTGCAGGAGGTGCTAAATGCAACATAAACGATACTGCATTTAGCACCTCCTGTTACTGATAATTGGCTGGTATGGGAGAATTATATAAGGAAGTGGGATTTCTCCAGGCAGAAATGTTGGTTATGCTAATCATCAGGAGTTGTCTAGCCTCAAGGCTGAAAAGCAAAAATCTAAATATCTGTTAATGTACAGGAAAGGTTAGAAAAAGTAATACAAATAAAAAAAGTAATAGGAGAAGAGCAGTCAGAGCTGGGGGTGGAATTAAACAACCCTTCAGCCTAGAGCAGGGCTGTGAAACTCTTCACACGCTGGTCACGCCACACCCGGTTTAGCGAAGGAGAAAAAAGTCATGATACATCAGGTGACATCACCGTGATGATGCAAGTTTGACACCCCTGGCCTAGAGTAATTAGGATCCCACAAAAGGTCTAAGTCCAACTAATTCTGTTGACCTTTATCTGGTAACAATTTAGTATTGAATTGCAGTTGATAAGAGTCTTGTGTATAGGCTTGAGCAGTAAATCTTCTGAACTGCAACTTAATGTATGGTCTTGATTCTTTGCACCTGACAATACTGTAATTAACTGCTATGTATCCATTAATTGTATACCTGTCAACTTTATGATGATGGGGACAAATCACTTGGTTAAAGTTACTTCAGTTTACTAGGTAACTACTTACTATTCTTGCCTTGGATAATGAGATGGGTGGCAGATTCTTATCAGCTCATGTACAATAGTGTCATTTCAGTATTATTTATTTATCAGCATTTACTGCCTATACATGCAAAAATAGGCACCTTTCTAAGAAATTTAAATTTTCAATTAAAATATTCAATCCTCTGATTAAAATCTTCCTAAACTGATGGCCTCCGAAAGAGAACCATCTTTACCATTTCCTCTGGTAAATTCCTTGCTAGCTGAGTAATTCTGGGAATTGAAGTCTACAAGTCTTAAAGCTGTCTTAAGGTTGGAGACCCCTGCTTATAACTAAAAGGTCTGACCTGACTTTGGGGGCATGGCCACCCAGAGAAAGGGAGCTATCTCTGTGATTGTCATTTTTGGAGTTCCACCTCCTGGAGTCTATTGCAGGATGAGCACCTAAAGCATCTTCCCTCTGTTACTTGGAGGTGCTATGTTATGTTAAGTGTCAGGAAAAGTGTCATTTGTGCTGTGAAAATGACAACAACGATGATGTAAAAGGTGGGGAAATGAAAAGAGCATGGAATTACAGGAAACCTCAGACTGAATAAATGGAATACTGTTGAAAATAAATTAATCCAGTTTTGGAAAATAATTGATTAGAGTTTTAACAGCCCTGGTGCAGTTGTTAGAATGCTGTATTGCAGAATAACTCTATCCACAGCCTAGAGTTCGATCCTGATGGGACTGGAGGTTGGCTCAGCCTTCATCCTTCCAGGCTCAGTAAAATAAGGACCCAGATTGTTGGAGGTATGGGAAGCTACCCACCTCCTAGAATAATGAAATATTTTGAGAAATATTTAAAAAGACAGGATAAAATATTTCCCCTAAAAAAAAAAATTTTTTTCAAAGTTTTTTATTTTATATTACTTATACATATCAATGTGTAAATAGTGTGATACCTGGGTGTCATACATTTTGATACAAATAGACATAACATTATTATTCATGGTTATTACATTTCATTTTCATTGTTTCATATTGTTTAAACATACCTAATACTACCACCCTTCAATTTCTAAACCTCCCTCCTATTGTTACATATATCTTGTTATATTAATATATATATATACTATTATTCCCCTCTTTCTATCTCTATTTTAACTTTTTTCCCATGGCACCCTAGTATTCAAAGACGTTTCTTTTCTATCTTCCATCTTTCACCTACTTTATTATTCATAAGAAATAAAAACCTTCAGGGAAACAGAAACTCAGAGCCCCAGCTCCCTCCCCCCAGCAGATATTTTTTGCCCATTAAAGACTGGGCCAGCCTATCTACAAAACAAAAGACCTTCAGCTTCAGGGTGATTGGATTAAGACATGACCCTCCAGGACATAATAGGATTAACTCACCAGCAGCAGACCTCACTACATTGCAAAATCTGCTAAGAACATTGCATCAGTCAAACTTCAGCCAAGCTTGGCTCAGACAGACTCCTAGGATTTGTACATGGCACCATGGGAGTCTGACAACAGCCAATAGAATACATGTTCTTGCACAGGAACAGGAAGCTCAAGTTCAAAGCCCAAGAGAAGGTATAAAAGCCACCACTCTCAACTCCATGTGTTCAGCTGCCCAGAACCATGTGCTTGGTGGTTCTGCTTCACCATTAAACTATCTTTCCGATCAGCCTCCATGTTTCCAGTGTCTGTCTCTCGGCTTGGAACTGAACCAGATAGATATTTCTTCCAACAGAGGCAATGAGCCGACAAGGTAAACCAGCCAGAAAGTGCTGTAAAGCATTATGGAGCAGCATATATAAGTCTATTACTGCCAATGCCTGCTTTAAACAACATAAACTAGTGTCTACACACAGATGTCATCAAATGCACAAACCAAGCCTGCTATATCTGGAAAACTAGATGGCAGTAAAGAGATGCAAAAATTCTAACTCACTGCTGCCAACAGATGGTCATTTGTATTTGTGCAGATATATGATAGTAACTCTACACTAATTTAAGTTAAAAAGAACCCAAGGAGCTATAGGAAAAGATAAGCCATTGTATAAAATAAAATGGGGTAAAATCCATAATTTTAGACAGGAAAAGTTTCAAATAGTTTTGCTGAATAGGCTACCATAATAAGAGACAAAGGATGGAAGCTTTGGGCAAGAAAGACATTTGGCAACATTTGGAATGCAACTTCCAACATCATGTGGAAAACTATTTCAATCAAGAACTCAACAGACAGAAGAAAATAACAAGAGAAGGAAAACAAGAAATATTGCTAAGAACAAATAAATTACAGAAAAGCTATGGGGAGGAGTGCTTAAGAGCAATCATGAAAGAGATCTAATAGAGGCAAATGAAGATAAAGCTGGAAACACTATATTGCAACCTCTTACAGATGGGATTATAGATGACAGAAACATTTTTGGAAAGAATAGATTCAGATACTGATTCAACCAGAAAATGCATTATGAGAGGCATTAAACCAACTGTCAAATAGAAAGCATCTGCTGCACCGCAAATGAAAGACCTATTGAGCTATTTAAAGCTGGAGAAGAAAAAGCTGTTAAAGTGCTAAAAGTTCTATGTAAAAAGATATGTAACAAACTCCCAGGCTTAAAGAATAAAAAAAAACTCAGGGCAAAGATAGTACCTACATCAAAAAAGTGAAAGAGTATGCAAAATACAGATTTACTCATGAGACCAAAGTTTTCCTTAAAGACTTATGGTGGGAAGTAGAGATATACATGAAGAGAAACACCAAATGAACAGAAAGGTTTCAGAAAAGGCTAAGGAAAACAAGATCAAATAATTAACATCTGATGGATAATAGAAAAGCAAGAGAATCTAATGGATTCACTTTGCTTTTTGGGGGGGTTACAGCAAGGCTTTAATTCTGCAAATCATACAAGAATGTGGACTATATTAAAGCTAAGACGTATGCTAGAAATGCAGATTATTCTTCTGAAAAACCTTTATAAGGAACTGTAAGAACTGAGTTTGGAAAAATGGAGCAGTTCATAATATAGAAAAGAACATATATGGTACCCATATCTCTCTAACTTTTGCACTGGATATATACTATTACAAGACTGGCAAGATCAAGAGAAAGAACAGTTGGAATCAAAAATAGAGTACAAATGCTAGCAATTTGAGATAGGCAATACTATTTTCTTAAATGACTCTTGAAAGAAAATGAAAAGTCCATGTCAGTGTTAAACATTAAGAAGATAAGAGGAATTGCTCAACTAGTATGCTCAGTTAAACCATAGTGGGTAGTGATAGATGAAGGGTGTAAATGATTTTATTTTCTCGCACTCAAGAATAAGAGATAGACAATTTGCTGGAGAAGTTAAAAAGGTGATGATTCCAGGGAAGAAAGCAATGCCAAACTTAGGAAAGTTCTGAAGGATAAGGATATTTTTATGAAAGTAGACAATAGAGAAAGCAATGGGGTTTTTCCAATGAAAATATATAGCTTGAAGGAGTAAGAGCAAGATAAGGAAAATAAATTATGAATCTGGAGGAAGTTACTAAGACTAGCAGTGATTCCAAGAAGAACCAATTCAATCAGTTCTGGACCAAATCAAGATAGAATATTTCCTTGAAATGATGATCAGCAAACAGAAAATCACATACTTTGGACATGTGATATAAGCAAATGATGAACTAGGAAAAAATGTTGAAAGAAGCAGAAGTCAGGGAAAACAAAGGATAAGATAGACAGATAGGATTTAAGAGATTATATTATATAGCATTTATCACCAAACTCAGTTCGATAGCATCTGACATTATCGTTAAGAAAAAAAAAATTAGTGATAGCCTAAGAGCATAAACCTGAGAAGTAAGCACAGAATTTTTCAACAATTAATAGGGTTGAACATATAAATGAAATGCATTAATGCAATTCACACATTTTTCTAAAAATAAAAAATTGTCATGAAAGAACAGCATTGTAGGAATGTCATTTCCCTCTCCTCAAAGGAGTCAACTAGGATCAGAATGAAAAATACATTCCTTGCTGCTATTTATCCAAGCAGTAAACATTTCCATATATTTCATATTTAATCTAATGTAGCCCTTTGATATTACAAAGAGCTGACTGTTCATAAATATGTAACTCCCAATTATCAAATCATTATATACCCCATCCAATAGAGAAAATGAATAATTACCACTGTTACTTCATAACATCCAGAGTGGAATATAGTTATATTAAGCCATTGTGAATGTGTAAAAATAGCTAACGAAAGTTTGCCTCTCTATTGACTTCCATACAAAAGAATATTTGAAGCTAAGATGTTGAAACTCTAATGGTGAAGAGTTAATGCAGAATCCCATGTGAATGGAATAAAACAATAGATTAATGAAAACAATAGATTAATGGAGGGTGAGAACCTAAAAATTTCAGACTCTTGTTAACACACCAGCCACTGCACTGTTCTTCACAATTGACAGTAGATCTTTTCATGGTTAACTGCAATTTGAATTACTATCTTTCTTATCTATCTTCTTGGTTAAATCATTTGCTCAATCAAAAGCTATTTTAGCATTTTTATTTTAGCCTCTGACAAAGGTCTTTAGCGTTTGATTATCCTGTCAGCTTTTATTGTCATACAGTATATTTTCAGTCCTTAATTTTTATTCCCCAAATAGTAAAAATATAAAAAAGCATAACTTTTCCCAGAGTTTATTATCAACTTTTTGGGATGAACAATCCTAGTCAATATTGTGTTGGTTATATATGTAAGTGTGTGTGAGGAGAGAGAGAGAGACTGTGTCCTTATGTGTTAACTGGAGATGGGAGTTGTAGCCGTCAAGTCAATTTTCACAATTAAACAACAAGATAGCAAATAATATTATTTATTATACACACAGAGAAACAGTAAAATATTTTTATAAATATTTTTATAATTTACTGCATTACCATGTACATATGCCATTCATGAAGAAATCATACATGCAACCATAGTGTTTGCTTCAATAATTCAAGCTCTGGGAGGAAGAGTCCCTTTTTTAATTAATTGGAAAAAATGGCAAAATTTTCTCCAGTCAGGCATGCCTTCGATGTTTCTGAAACACAGCTGTATTGCAAAATAAAGGTTCTTCCAGGAAGTCGCATCTTTCCACTGCTTTTCTGCTGTAAGAGTGATGAGAGTTTAACTTGAGGAAATCAGATAATATTGACTGAATTTTTTTAAAAAAATTGCTTGAAAGGGATTGGGGGAACTGTTTATTTTATTTTATTTGTTTAGTTGAGGAGCCCTGGTGGCACAGTAGTCAGAATGTAATATTGCAGGCTAACTGTGCCCACAGCCTGGAGTTCTAGCCTGGTAGGGCTCAAGTTTGACTCAGCTGTCCATCCTTCTGAGGTCAGTAAAATGAGGACCCAGATTGTTTGTGGCAACATGATGACTCTGTAAATCGCCCAGATAATGAAGCGATACATAAGTTAAGCACAGTGGTGGGATTCAAGTAATTTAACAACCGGTTCTCTGCCCTAATGATTTCTTCCAACAACCAGTTTGCCAGACTGCTCAGAAAGTTAACAACCGGTTCTCCCGAAGTGGTGCGAACTGGCTGAATCCCACCACTGGTTAAGCGGTATATGTCTAAGTTCTATTGCTATCGCTAGTGCTGTTCGTTTCATTTGCCCTTTTCTTTTCATTGGGCAGAGATGTTTGAATTCATAATAGTTTCTTCCAAACTTCCTTGCTATAATCTCTGCAAATCTCTGCATACTTTAAGTCCATTTCTGTATAGGTTTCATATATTAACAAAGCTGTAGATGGGAAATGTTCAGTCTTTATGTGCAGTAAGCCAAGAAGCAGAAATTTATTTATGTTTGATATGTATGTTCAAATATAAGTGATGAATCATAGTTTGCAGCTAGAAGCATCCTTAGATTCAGTGAAACACTGAATTAATTCAGCCTTAATTGTACATGGCCATTAGATTCTCACTCTTGATGAATCATAGCTTTGTTTAGCCAAGATTAAATAATCTTCTTCTCCCTTCCATTATACTCAGCCACAAAGCAGGGTTTCTCAAACCTTTCTGCAGACCTCTAAGTAATTTTTTAAAAAAATGTAGGATACCCCAATTACCTTCAGCTGATGATTTAATCTCTTAAGAATGTAGAAACATGCTAAAAAAATAATAATTACAGGTGCACTATTTATATCTTTCATCCCCTCCATCTTTATACTAATTTTAAAATGATTTTTCGATTAAAACCTTAAATAAAAGATTAAGCTTTTATTTCCCAAATAAATTATTTCATTTACCACATGCCAGAACTGCAAGTCTTAGTACAAACTTGCTGGCCAAGAATAATCCTTGGTATGAATATCAAACGGCAAATGAATATCCAACCCTCTTTTTAAATAGTCATTGTATTTCCTATTTACATTTTTCTTTTTATGTTGGATATATAAGAGCATAGATCTATTTAGCCTGGAGCATGTATCTCATAGTTGATAACTGAAATCTGTTCCCTGTTATACTGTTTTCTGAATTTTAGAGTTCATTTTTTCCTACTTATATTTTCACTGAAACATTTCAATGAACCAGTGTTCAGCTATTGATGGCACATTGGGAGGTGGTGGCAGAGGTGGTAAAGAGATTATAGATATTTCCTGGTGGTTTATGTGGGGAGGTAACTGTGGAGGACCTGGTGGTTTCTGCTTATAAGCCTGTTCTGCAAAATACAGGTTGAGAATCATTGCCTAAAAGCATTTGTGTTACAAGAAAACCACAAGCATACTCAACATACATTATATCTATCTAGCATGGCCACAAGACTGCAAACCTATGTAAAGAGACAACTACTTTCTTATCTTCAGAGTTTTGAAACATTCCTTCAGAATATTAGTGTTCAATGACTAATAAAATTATCAACATTAAATTAACAAATAGGACAAATTTTGTGTTTTTCAACACAAAATACCCTTTAGTCCTGCAGTGTTTTGTATAAATGGAGCCAGTAATCTTTATTTATTTATTTATTTGGTTGGCTGGTTGGCTAGTGGAAAGTTACAGCTGCTTTTGTAGACAAAATATAGAACATTAAGTCCCCCATATTGTAATTTAGACACTCAATGAGTCTCTTTGTTTTGGATGCTGATCTTAAAAGAAAAAAGGGGGGGGGGAAGCTCTTGTTTATGTGCTGGTTTGACCTACTTGCCTCTTCTGTTGTTAATAATAAAGTTCTTTCAAAGTCTTCAGTTCTATTTAAGTCTTCGACTTTCAGGAGGAAGCAAGAGGAGCAGGAGAGCGGAGTAAAGAGTTATGGTGTGTGGGCAAGATGTTTTAGGAAATACTTTCACTAGTCTGTCATGTTTATGATAGTTTCAGTAGGGTGATGATGTTTGGCAATGCAAAATACACAGAAGAAAAGGAAACATGGAAAGTCCATTATCGGTGTAACTTTAATTAGCTTTTGTTATTCAGTTAGCCCCCAGTCCTTGTAATTGAAGAAGCTAAAACATACTTCATTCTTAAGTGCTAATATGTGACAGTGTGAAGAAACTTTTCCATACCAGGCCAGTCAAAACAAGAGCAAATAAACCCAAAGCTTTCTATTTTTTAACCTCCCACTACCAAAAGTCACTACTTTTTACTTTTTAAAGACAAAATCCTGTGTCGAGCCAAAATGACTTGCAATTTAAAAAAAGCTATAAATTGCCATTTGAATTTCAGTTGTATAGAAGTCCTAAGCAGCTTATTGGCTATAATACTGCATAGAATACTGAAGATACATTGTCATGTACCTTCACTTTAAAAAAAATATGTTGCTGCCTGCAACGTGCCAGCAATACAGCTCTTTTTCTATGGAAAACACACCATTCATGAGATGGAATGAATGTAAGTGATGCTATGAAATGGAAACCTTATTAGTTTATGGGCAGTATGGAACCAAAGTCCATGCTGCACAGTTCAAAGCAGGGGTGAAATCCAGCAGATTCTGACAGGTTCTGGAGAACCGGTAGCGGAAATTTTGGGTAGTTCGGAGAATCAGCAAATACCACCTCTGGCTGGCCCTAGAGTGGTGTGGGAATGGAGAATTTGCAAAATCCTTCCCCCAGG
This sequence comes from Pantherophis guttatus, assembly GCF_059756535.1. Lineage (NCBI taxonomy): Eukaryota > Metazoa > Chordata > Lepidosauria > Squamata > Colubridae > Pantherophis > Pantherophis guttatus. The sequence continues at coordinate 102,980,246 of NC_142063.1, forward strand.
AGTGGAGAGGGAATAGGGAATTTGCAGTATCCTTCCCCTGGAGTGGAGTGGGAATGGAAATTTTGCAGAATCCTTTCCCTGCCACGCCCACCAAACCACGCCCACAGAACCAGTAGTAAAAAAATTTGAATTTCACCACTGGTTCACATGCTTCTTTGACCCTTGCTTCCCTCTTCTTCCCTGGAGCAAGGTCAAGCAGAATGTTTTGGGTGGACAGAAGCTTCCATTTGAGACAATGGGCGCAGTTAACACAAGGTTTGTTTTTTTTATGGCCAATTTTTAACTACTAGCGCTTTGCCACTTGATCATAAAATTCTGCTTCTCAGAATACTGAGCAAAAATACATGAAGAGAACTTGTGACAAACAGACAAGCTTTGTGGGGTAGTCCAAACAAAAAGCACATCCAGACTTATTAGCTCTAATTTTATTATAAGGTTATATTAACAGAATCTTGCAATTCTGAAAGTTTATTTCTCCTCCCTCAGTTCTACAGTCCAAGAAAATAGGGAAGGTCCCTTCTGAAATGATTATCACATCTCCATTGCTTCTGTGGGCTAAGTTGCCTCTTATCTAATGTTGTCTAGTCTGAGACTCTTCCTCCTGTCTCCCAAGGTCATTTCTCCATGCCATTATAAGTTTGCTATGATGTTTAAGGATAACTATAATGGGAGGTCAGAGGCTCTGGCATAATTCAATCTTCAAGGAATAATTGCAAAAAGATAAAATTATATCTAGTATCTACTGCGGGAGAGATTTTATCTTTGAGAAATAATAAATACTTGTTTTTCAGTATGGTGAAAAATAGCATTTACATTATATTTCTGGGTGCATATCATACTCTATAGATATGATTTCATGAACAAGATAAAAATGAATTAGTTGGAGTTATATCCATTAGCTACATAGAATAGAAAAGAATGGAATCAAATAGAATGGAATCAAATCAAATGAAATCGAACGGAATCGAATAATAACTTTATTGTCATTTTAAATGCACATAATCAGCATACATTAAAATGAGATTTTGTTGCATATAGCTCTCAAAGGGTAACCACCTCCAATATACACTCTATACATATGACAAAAAAATATGCATATACCCCCATGCATACTAATATATACTAAGTTTCATGAAGATACTATTAACCTATCCATTGAATCTTCAAGATCACCTCTTTTGGGGGGAAAAAGGAAAGAAATAGTGATTATCCAAAGGTGTATGACCTCATCCAAAAGGATATGTTTTGAGATGGCATTAAAAAATGTCCATCCCAACTTCAAACTTCACCAACTGAGATTGTGAAAAGCTAAATTCCAATCAGAGATCACCATCTCAATACACTCCTGGACACTCCTAAAGTCATTCAAAAATCAATAGGATTGCAGGGGGTGGTGAACCATGGGCTGTCTGCAGTCTCTACCATTCAAAGTGGACAACCCCCCCCCCCAAAAAAAGCTGACTGAGATCAGGCTACCCAATTGCAGTGGCAAAACAGACAAATATCCGACGTACGGGCTTCCCTGTTCTTGGGAGTTTGCTTTGTTTTGTTTTTGAAAACAAATGGTCAAAGACATTTGGGAAATGAAACCATTTCTACTTTCACCCTTACAATCTGAGAAATTCAGCCATGGTTGCATTACTGAAATTTGGCCAAACTTTGGTAGCATACTTTTTGAGTTAAAAATGAAAATGAGCGTGTCAATCATAATCTTGAAATTTAATGTCTCTAAAATCCTAAACATTCATTAAAAATGCCACCAGTTGGTTAGGAGGGACCATTGTGTTTTCACATTGCTGACTCCTGATACAAGATTTATTTAGGTGTTTAAAATGCTTTTCATTTCATTTTTACTTTACCATATCTTACATTATGTTCAGGTTAGTCTACGGTTCTGTACTGAAATGGCTGCAGAAAATATATGGGAACCAGCTTTTTCACACTAAAATAGGCAGCAGATTTTTGACCAGGACTTTGTTACAAGTAACAAGCATTCATTTATGAACTGTTCAGTGTTATAAACCATCACAGTATCTCCACGGGACACATGATCAAAATTCAGATGCTTGCAACTGGCGTGTATTTATGATGGTTGCAGCTTTCTAGAGTCCTATGATTGTGTCGTTACCATTTGCAACTTTCCCAGCTGGCTTCCAACAAGCAAAGTCAATGGGGGAAAATGGATCCACTTAACAATTACAGGTAGTCCTCGACTTACGGCCACAATTGAGCCCAGAATTTATGTTGCTAAGTGAGAAATTTGCTAAGTGAGTTTTGCCCCCTTTTAGACTTTACTTGACACATTTGTTAAGTGAATCGCTGCAGTTGTTAAATTAGTAACTCAGTTGTTAAGTGACTCTGCCATCCATAATGACTTCGCTTGTCAGAAAGTCTGAAAAGATGATCACATGACCCGAGAACACTGCAACCGTCATTAATACGACCCAATTGTCAAGCATCTGAATCAGTGGTGGGATTCAAATTTTTTTACTACTGGTTCTGTGGGCGTGGCTTGGTGAGCATGGCATGGCTTGGTGGGTGTGGCAGGGGAAGGATACTGTAAAACCTCCATTCCCTCCCCACTCCAGGGGAAGGTTACTGCAAAATCCCCATTTCCTCCCGATCAGCTGGGACTCGGGAGGCAGAGAATAGATGTGGGTGGGCCCAGTCAGAGATGGTATTTACCGGTTCTCCAAACCACTCAAAATTTACGCTACCGGTTCTCCAGAACTGGTCAGAACCTGCTGAAACCCACCTCTGATCTGAATGTAAATGACCATGGGGACGTTGCAATGGTCTTATATGTGAAAAATGGTCACATCACTTTTTCAGTGACCTTATAACTTTGAACAATTACTAAATGAGCTGTTGTAAGTCGAGGACCACCTGTACATGATTCCCTCAGTGCAATGCCTAAGTGAATAACCCTAGCAAAAAAGGTTGGAAATCAAGCATGACTCCATTTAACAACCTGCTTGCTTAACAATGGAAACTCCTATCCCAATTGTGACCATAAGTCAAGAACTACCTGTACTTCATTTTAAATAAATTTAAAAAATCTATAATGTTGTTGATACTAAGAAAAACATTTTAGACAACTGCTCATATTTTGCAGCAGCAAAGTAAAGTACATAAAATTGAAGCTGCATAGAAAGCGATCTTCTTGTAAATAAATATGTTTAAGATGGCAGTCAAAAAGTCACTGACTAAAATGAAACGCTTGTTCCTCTTTCTCTTTGTCATTCCAGTGAAAACGTCATGCATCCCATCTGAATAATTTACGGTGTGCTTTGGAATTACCTCAACAGGAGAAAAGAAGCATTTTAATCTTTCAGGAGAGCATGAAATTATGCTAGCAGGTAATTTATGGGAGCTATAAATAAACATAGATTGCAAGTAGTACTTTGTTTGTTTTGGAAACAGGAAAAGTAAGCAGCTACCTTTGCTGAAAAACCATGAGTAATGGTGTGAAAATATAAGTACAAAACAGGCTGAATTTCCAAAGTGGGAGCCACATGAATCTATGTAAGCAAAGTCTTCTGGCACCCTCAAACCTGGGACAGGGACTCTATTGTCCTGCAGATGGTGCTGAACTACAATTCCAGGTAGCCTTATCAACCCTATCGGTGTCAGGATAGTGAGAATTTCTGTTCAGCGGTGCTTGGAAGAACTCAAATACTTTAGTCTTACAAATTAAAACATTTATTAAAGTTGTGTTACTGTGTTAGCAATATTTCATCCGCGCAACAGGATAGGGCTCAATGCATGCCTTTTTCTTTTTTCAACATACAGTAGTAAGTTCATTAAAAAGCAGGGTACCAGTTTTCCCCAGCTTCTAGAGTTGCATGGGCAGATGCTACCCAAAACTGTACTGTATGTGTAAGAGCCACAGTGGTGCAGTGGTTAGAATGCGGTACTGCAGCTAATTCTAGTGACTGCCGACTGACTGCAATTTGGCAGTTCAAATCTCACCAGGCTCAAGGTTGACTCAGCCTTCCAGCCTTCCGATGTGAGTAAAATGAGGACCCAGATTGTTGGGGGCAATATGCTGACTGTAAACTGCTTAGAGAGGGCTGTAAAGCATGTGAAGCAGTATATAAATCTAAGTGCTATTGCTATTGCTATTCCTAGAATTCACTTTTGACTATAATTATGCACCCTGATTCTCAAACAGATTGTTAACTCTTTGGAATCCATTACCAGAACATTTTTATTAAGGGTTGGCTGGCTAATTGTCTATCAGCTTCCTGAAACATTGGTAGGCACATATTCAAAACCTAACGTGTCTTCAAAAATTTGCTAGTCTGAAACATCAAGAGTTTTTTTTTTTTTTGGACAACATGGGAATATGTTACCCCATGAAGTATTTAAAGGTCCCTACTTGTCACTGAGACAAGTGGGCGTGAGGGCATCTGTGAGAGCTCTATGTGATGGCCATTCATTTTGCTTCTGCATCTGGTCACATATTTTTATCTGTCTGTGGGGAGCGGGGGGGGGGGCAGAGGATATTTCTTATAGTCTTTTGATAGATCTCTGCTTCCTTCCGGGCACAGCCAACAACAAGGATAAAATAAAGTCTTTATTTATTGTATCTCTGCGTTGGACTGCTGTACTTCTATTTTTTATCTTCTGTATTTCCTTTTTTTTAAAACAGATTTATCTACAAGATTATAAAGACAAATGTGAACTTTCTGATGGGTACATTAAAGAAAAGTGTAGTTTAGTTTCAGTTTGGTAATTTGATCATTATGTAGGACTTAGGATATCATTTATTGCTTTAATATAGATAGCCCTCAACTTACCCCATTGAGCCCCAAATTTCCATTGCTAAGCAAGGCAGTTGTTAGCTGAGTTGTTAACTGAGTGCCTCATTCTACGGTCTTTTTTGCCACGTTTGTTAAGTAAATCATTGTAGTTTTAAATTGAATCATGTTGTTAAGCGAATCTGGCTTCCCCCATTTATTTTTCTTGTTGGAAAAGTTACAAATGGTGGTTGCATGACACCAGGACAGTGCAACTAATCTTTCTGAAGCAGTACCACCTCTGGTTCTGACCAGTTCTGGAGAACCGGTAGTGGAAATCTTGAGTATTTCAGAGAACTGGCAAATACCCATCTATTCTCTGCCTCCCAAGTCCCAGCTGATCGGTAGGAAATGGGGATTTTGCAGTATCCTTCCCCTGGATTGGGGAGGGAATGGAGATTTTACAGTATCCTTCCCCTGTCATGCCCACGACACCACGCCACATCCAAGCCATGCCCACAGAACCGGTAGTAAAAAAAATTGAATCCCACCACTGAGCACTACCACTTCATCTACAATCATCAATGGAAAATCCCCAGAAAGTTCAAATAACCCAAACAATTAAGTTTAGTTTGGTTTGAACCAAAGTCTGTTGCACCCCCTACAGACCCCCCCCCAGCCTCCAAACACTGGAATAGGACATCCATGGCATCAGCCACAGCATCATCACTGGGTGGCGATATAAAGCTGGGTATCTTCATTTCACTAGGAATACCACACCCTGAATCATTGAATAATTTCTCCAGCAGTCTCATGTAGGGTTAAATAGGAGAGATAAAGAGACGGGGTCATGCAGCACCCCACAAAGTAAAGGATGTGGACTGGACCTCCACCCTCCTATCAACACCACTTGGAACTGGACCTAGAGGAAGAAGGAGAACTAACACAGCACAGTACCACCCACTTGTAACTCCTGGAGTCAGTCCAAAAGAATAGCATGATGAATGTTATTGAAAGCCGCTGAGAGATCAGAAAGAGTCAGGATGGACATTCTACCCCATTCCGCTCCTGCCAGAAATCATCTAAAAGTGCAAATGATGCCACCTCTGTCCCATATCCCAGCCTGAATCCAAATTAAGGGGCTCCCAATAATCTGTTTCATCCAGAGTCCTTTGAAGCTGCAGTACTATCATCTTCTCCACAAGGAAGTTTGGAAACTGGACAAAACCTGCCTAGACTGGTTGGGTCAAGTAATGGCCCCTTGAGAAGGGGGTAAAGGGGGCTGTGATTAATCCTTCCATCAAGGAAGAATGAACCACTGCCCAAACCCAATCATATATCCCCTCCCAGAAATAGCAATAGCACTCAGATTTATATACCACTTCATAGTGCATTACAGCCCTCTCTAAGCAGTTTGCAGAGTCAGCATATTGTCCCCAACAATCTGGGTCCTCATTTTCCCGAGCTTTGAAGGATGAAGGCGGAGTCAACTTTGAGCTGGTCAGGATCAAACTCCTGGCAGCAAGCAGAGTTAGTCTGCAATACTGCATTCTCACCACTGCTCCACCACAGATTCTCCCAGGCTTGACCAGCCAGGATGGTTATCGATCTAATACAGTGATTGCCAAATTAACAGCTACAAGAACCCTGTCATACTTCCACTTATATTCTTATTTAAACTTTTCCAAAGCCTATAATGCAGATAGAAATGAAGTTCAGAAGCTGATTCAGCAAACGCAGAGGGTACTTTAATTATTCAGAGAGTTGGGAATCATATATAAAGTTTAATAGACTACCATAAAACTAAAAGCAACCTATTCCCATGATAGTGATTTTGAATTTTATTGTAGCAGGCTGAAATAAGATATTTTCAAAGAAAGAAAAAATAATACTTCAAAGAAGAAGTTACTAAATGCATGTGTTCTTTGCAGTGTGTGGTGTTCTTGATGCAAATATAAACAGTTGTTTTCCATTTGTTTTTCACTCTTGAGGCTAGAATAGTAAGACTCAAACAATGCACTAATAAAACAGCCCTCAATAAGTTTGATCATGGACATATTTGGAATAAACACAGGAATCCATGGAAGGAAAATTGTTATACCCCTCCATGATTTCCCTTGTGCTCAATTTTCTTAGGATTTATCTGGCAAACATGATGTATTAACACCTAGAATGAATATAATGCCACACCGGCCTTTGGCAACACACAGTTTCTTGGGAGTAAAAAAAAAATTACACTTTATTTCCAAGAAACTGTGTATTGCCAAAGGATGGTATGGCATTGTACTCATTCTAGGTGTTATCATATCATCTTTACCAGACAAATTAAGTGTGAATTATTTCTAAATATGGAATAGCCGTATTTCTTTACTTTTCTAATTCCTCTTTCTCCAAGATTTCTTTTTGTTGCTGTTCTTTTGCGTGGAATATTGGTATTTTAAAGGCAATAGATGAGAAATGGTGAGATTTTTTAAATGATTACTACGACCAGCAAGGTAGCTTTATAACATCCAGCAGAGCATATTAAACTTTCTTACAATTTACAACATTTAAAACTGCAGTTCTATTGAAGTAAGTCATTCTGACTTCAGTAAGATTTTTTTCCCTAGACAAATGCATTTGGACTGCAGCCTAAATTTCTTTAAATTTAAGGTATTGTTCTGATATGTGTTTAAAAGCATATTCCTCCAAATAGTGCTTATGTTTTAAGAAAGCATGAGCCAAATTCCTCTTTCATAATACAGAATGTCTAAAACTCAGAGATTTCTTTCTTTCCCAATACTAGGGTTGGCTCAAAAATTTAGTATTTACAGCATGTGGTTTTAAAAGAATGCTAGGAGGGCGTGTATTTTTTTCTTACGTTATTTTGGACTTTTGGTTGCCCTTGTTATAAGCATTTGGTTTATGGGAAACCAATAAGAGGGTGACTCATTGGTGTTTTCCCCTCCCAAGTGTAAAATAATTGATCATCAATGTGTCAATCTAGAATAAACATTTTCACTGTTTAGATTAATGCTAACTTCTCAATTTGCCATTCTGACAGCTCTGCTAAAAGAATGTATGCAGGAAGTTGATGGTGTCAAGTCCTGGAAATCACTTGAACATTTGAGTTGCGCTTGAAAAGTTTTGAGACCTGGTGATACGTCTCTTTCAATGTCGCTTCTGGTAAGGACTGTGATCCCGAGCTGCTTTGGTCATCTGTGGCAATTCTGTTAAGTCTACCCTTTATGTCAGATGTTGTCCTTCTGCCAAAAGTATGGTTGTCCATACTTTGCTGATTGCCCAGTTGAACTATTTTATCAATTGTTGTAAGAAATATCCTTCTGGATTCATTCCAAGTGGGGAAAAAGACACAGGATTCATGGAAGTTGCTTGGAAAGAAGGTTTATTGATGAACAGGATCACATGGCTTCCTGAGCAGAAAAGGGTGGAGATGCTGAGAGTGCCTTGGTTTTATGCCCTCTCTGGGCCCCACCCTAGAGCTGCCTGTTCCTGTGTAAGAAATGCATTCTGATTGGTCAATCTCCCAGGGGGCAGGGGTCTTAGCTAACTTTGTAGGCTGTCTGTCTCCCAGGTGCCATGTGGTGAGTTTCTGTTGCTAGAAGGGTCCTATTATGTCTTGGAGGCCATGTCTTTTGTTGCGGATGAGCTGGCTCAGGCCTTAATGGCCCATTGACAAAGGTGAGGGCCGGGGTGAGTTTCTGCTTCCCTTTTAGGGGAAATATTCTGCCCTTTTAATATTTCCTAAAATATTTCATTTTTCTAGGAGAGGTGTGGTTGCTAACTTCCTACACTATCAATTGTAATGGATGATATCAATTATCTTCATGGCATCAATATCTTTGTCCATCCCTATGTCCTTGACTTAACAACCACAATTGAGCACAAGATTTCTGTTGCTAAGCGGAACAGTTGAGTGAATTTTGCCCCATTTTATGACCTTTTTTGCCACAGTTGTTCAATGAATTGATGCAGTTGTTAAGTTAGTAACACGGTTGTTAAGTGAACCTGGCTTCCCCATTGACTCTGCTTGTCAGAAAGTTGCAAAAGGGGATCACATGACCCCAGGACACTGCAACTGTCATAGATATGAGTCAATTGCCAAGCATCCAAATTTTGATCATGTGACCATGGGGATGCTGCAGTTGTAAATGTGAAAAACTGTCATAAGTCACTTTTTTCAATGGAGAACTGGCAGTGGAAATTTTGAGTTCAGAGAACCGGCAAATACCACCTCTGGCTGCTCCCAGAGTGGGGTGGAAATGGAGATTTTGCAATATCCTTCCCCCAGGAGTGGGGAGGAAATGGGGATTTTGCAGTATTCTTCCCCTGCCATGCCCACCAAGCCACGCCCACAGAACCGGTAGTAAAAAAAATTGAATTCCACCACTGATACAATATAATGCAACTCCATTGTACCAACTAAAAGAAAACTAGAGCCATAAATCGTAAAAGGAAAAAATGGCAACAATTTCTGTTTCCATGTTGTTCTAAATAGGAAGCAAAGCAACACTTCTGTTTCTTCCAATAAAGCTGATCCTAGCAGATTTCTCTTTTGAGTTCTGGAAACTTGCTACCAAATTTAACTTTTAACTTGGTTGGTCACACCCGGTCATTTCCTCCATGAAACTGTGAGACTGAGTGATGTATTTGCATAAAGGGAGAGTTTTAGGACGAAAAAAAAACCCCTCATGCTTGGTAGTCCATATCCATCCCTTCCTCAAGCAGCCCCAGGCAACAGATCAAGATTTTTCCTGGCCTTGAATCTGCAAACCTAGACTATCCTCGGTAAGGATCCTCTTGCAAAGTGCCCAGAAATTAAGTGGAAAAACCAGGAGTTCTTGTAAATCCTGCAAATGAATTCCAGATGCATTGGACAAAAGGGCACTGTGGTGCTCAGGAAGGTGGAGTTATGAGCTCTGTATTCCAACAATACCTGTGTGCCTTTCTAACCACAAGGTAACCCTGGAAGGCAATAGCACAGCTTTCTCCTCTGTCCTTAGTCATGCTGGTACAACTAAGTCTGCTGGATTTCTCTATGCCTCACTTCTATTAAAAATAAAACTTTTTAAAGAAAACAGGACAATTTTTTCCAGTAGGAGAAAAGGATCTACATAGGAGAAAGTAAAAATAATAGAAAGGATTACTTCACAGAATAGGTGAACTCATTTATTAAATCATAATTTACTGAATCAAGACAATTGCTTGGATTTTATCCATACATTTGGCTAAAATGAGATTGGCTAATTTTTGTTTTTATGTATTATAGAAATACAGCTGTAGAACCACAATCTAGACATATTAAGTCTACCTCTTTGGGTGAAGCCACCTAATGAATAATGTCCCATTTCTTCTGCTGCATGATTATTTATGCTGATTTATGCAGAAGAAATGGGACATCAATCCGTTACAAACACAAACAATAACGATATAGAAGCCCCCAAGTTACTTTGTATATTCATTACATAGAAAGTAGGACTCCACAATTTAATAGGACTGCAGCCTGTTATACTGCTCTAAATATTTATTTTGCTGATTAACCGTTATCCATCTCTTCAAACTAGATTGGGGGGAACCATAAAATCTGAAAAGATTAGCTACAGGGGACAACAAGCAGTTACAGTCTTTAATTACTGCAAACTGAACTTGTTTTATTTGTGTTTTCTCTTGAATAAAGTACATACCTTGAATCTGGAAGAGGGGAAAGGTTCTTGATCCTGTGCCAACAAACATAACAAAACACAGCAAAGTTTTGATTGAGTTGCTTTATTAAGATTAGTTATGAAGAGTGATGGAGAAATCAAGTAACAGTGGAAAGAAATATAACAAACTACTTTGATAAAGTTTCCGAACACTGAACATCCAAGATATTCCAAGATGACAAATAACTGCCTATAAGTGACAAACACACAAAAAAATTAACGTAGCATAGGCTTTGCCATTCACTTACCCAGGAGGAAGTTAAATTAAAAAAAAAAAAAACATGACTGAATGGAAGAAAAAAGAAAAAGATCAGTAGGTAAGTCATTTTCCATGGTTTGAGCCATATTAGAGATTCATCCCCATATCCAGTTTTACCTAACTTAAAGATCCACACCAATTATTCATTGAGGCCATGAACATATAACATCACCCTCCTTCTGTCCCTTGTCCATTGCAATTGTAGCCTATACCTGTTCTTTCCTTGCTCTTTCAGAAATAACAGTAACAGAATTGGAAGGGATCTTGGAGGAGACCTGTACTAATAAAGTTTTTCCACTTCTGCCACTGAAAGTCATTCTAAATGCTCTGAGATAAACAGGAAGATGGATTCATGTCCTGCTCTTACTGAGTACCCTAAGGCTCCTGAAATGATTGTCGTCCTGGACATTGATTTTCAGGGCCATTTGGTTTTAAGCAGGGTGAAATCCAGCAGGTTCTGGAGAACCGGTCGTGGAAATTTTGAGTAGTTCAGAGAACCAGCAAATACCACCGCTGGCTGGCCCCCGAGTGGGGTGGGAATGGAGATTTTGCAATATCCTTCCCCCAGGAGTGAGGGAATGGGGATTTTGCAGTATCCTTCCCCTGGAGTGGGGTAGGAATGGAGATTTTGCAGTATCCTTCCCCTGCCACGCCCACCAAGCTACGCCCACAGAACCCTTAGTAAAAAAGTTTGCATTTCACGACTGGTTTTAAGCAATAGAAAATCAAGATTCTCCCACCATGCAAAAGGGAAGAGGAACTGGGAAAGGAAGGAAAGATTGTGTTTTTTTTTTACCAGAATTCCCCCTGGCCCTGGAAAGCAGACATGGAAGGTGAAGATCATTTGCTGCCACTTTTCCAAGTAGATTAGAGAATTGGAAATAAGGGAGAAGCTCTTCTGGGTTTCCCCCCATGCTGCTTACCCCCCCTCCACTTGGACGAGAGGGGAATGAACAAAAAACTGGTCTTTTGGATGCCAGTTCTTCTGATAACCAAAAGCAGTGGTAGAATTCATTTTTTTTTACTACTGGTTCTGTGGGCGTGACTTGGTGGGCATGGCAGGGGAAGGATACTGCAAAATCCCCATTCCCACCCCACTCTGGGGCCAGTCAGAGGTGGTATTTGCCGGTTCTCTGAACTACTCAAAATTTCCATTACCGGTTCTCTAGAACCTGTCAAAACCTGTGAATTTCACCCCTGACCAAAAGTTCCATGTCCCCCACAGGTCTGCTATTCTGCCACTCGCCGAAGCCCTTCCCCTACATTGTAGATTAGACGGAGGAGCAAAGCGTGAGAGCTTTTTATGCATGGGTTGATTGACCTTGTGGTAAGCTGTTAAACATATTCCCCTCTGAAGTGGACCAGCAATGCAGCAGGGAATGTTTATACATCCCAAACCATCTTCACAAGTTCAACGTTAAGGTGATGAAGCTGCAGGTCTGCCCCTGGACAAGTGTTTAAAGGGCCTCCCCTCTTTTCTGAAGCTGTGGATGGTCGGTGGCTTTATTAGAGGGATGCCAAAGCCACAGGGGACACCTTTAAAACATTTAATAAGGGACATTTCAAGCTGGGAAAAGCAGCTGTGCTGCCGCACTTACATGTGGTTAAAGATGATAAAGCAGCTTCCCAAGGAGTGCTGCTTCCCCAACTTTAGCTCTAATCCTTGGCAAGAAAAGCAGGAGCAGGAAAGGAGGGACTGGGCCTTCTCTCCCCATTTCTTTTATCATGGATAGTGAGAGAAACAGGGAGAAGAGCAGCAAAGAACAGCTCCTCTGGCTCCAGTCCTGATATCCCACAAGTCTTCTGCTGCCAATAACTGGTATCATGTGAGGAATTATCCACTTCTCTTCTCCTCCAGGGTCTCTGTGCCATAGAACTCCAATTCTGTTTTACTGTCAAAATAGAATTGGGAGTTCAAATTGCAATCCGGTTTTCTTTGAACTTCTGAGTCGGCTACCATGGAGAAGAATCCTTTCTTCTGCCAATGCGGCTGATGCATCAGATAAAGGGCGTCTGGTTCAAGAAACTCTAAGTCAATTTGTCAAGGTACAACAGCTTCTTTGTTTGGTCTTATTACGTTGGTATTTTGTAATTAAAAATTCTGACCATGAAACCAGACCTTGATCAAGAAGAACTGGGTCATATTCAATGCCCAGGTGGAATGAACTACAGATAATTAGTTATGCGCAACTAGACAGCCATTTCATACCGACTTTTATTCTGCGTTAAAAGTTGTTAGAACGCCAAACATCAAAGCATGCTCTCTAAATTCCTTTTGTACAAAATTGAAAGCAAAATAATTAAGTACTGTACAGTGTAGCTGTACTGCAGACTTCTCATTTGATTGGCAACACATGCCTGCTTGCCTTAATTTTTTTTTATAACAGAAGCAGAAGTGAAATCTAAAGGTGGCTTGTATGGTGATAAATCTACGCAGCCTATTAAAAAAGGCGCAAAGAGGCTTTGAAACCAGCTGCTGGTCCTTTTTTTTTACCCTTCTGTTATATTTCTGTAGAAGAAACATCTCCCTGTATTCAGTGGAGCCATTTTCTGATCATTTTCCAACTACAATTTTCTGTTGCAGCTGGTCTGTTGCTACAAATCAACGAGGCTGCAATCTTATGCATACTTGATGGAAATAAATTTTGAGAGTTAAAGCAGTGACTTTCCAAAGTGATAATATATGACTGTAAAAAGCTGTACATTGAGAAAGAACAAGAGAAATATAAGCATAATTGAATTATGGATTTGGCGATGTTGCTAAGAATATCATGGCCCCCATAAGGAGTAGGAAATTAAAGACTGACGGCTCACTCTGAGGCAGTGATCAGCAGCTGAAAGCTCACTATATGAGGCAAATGGATGACAGATTAGGGAAAATGATTACATTTGTTTTAAGGAAATCAAAAGAAATGAACTGAGCAACATAAAGTGATTTTGAAAGATCTGTGGATTGTTGCTGGGGTCCACAGATTTGTTCATAGAATGGTTAGGGTCAAGCTTGAGTGGTCAGCCCCTAACATTACACATGTCTTCTCACAACCAGCACCTAACACTAAAGTACAAAAAATAGTCAACCTGTTTGGCAAACCCAGTTCTTGTGCCACGACAAGAGGTCGGTTTGTGCCCCTGAATACAAAACCATGGCAATCACTGCAAAGGCGGATGCTCATTTCAAAGCGATTTAATCCCAGTTAAGAAGGCAATAGCAAACCCCCACCTATATTGGTGTAAAACATTGGTACGGATGGAACCACAAAACACTGCACATGACCTGGCAACTTGACATTTTTGAAACGTTCAGGAGATGATACACTGCAACCGTTTCATGCACATTTTTTTTTTTGTTGCAAACTCCTTCCTTTGGGTAGTTTACACACCACACTGAGTCATGGGTCGTTTGGTAACCTACTGAATCAAACAAACATTTAAACCTAAAAGCAGGCAAAATGCACGCTTTTACCACAAGGCGTGAATTCAACGCAAAGAGTTTTGCTTCCCAAGATCCTAGTCGTCCGGTTGCAATCCGGGTATAACAAGCACTCTCCCACTCTCCCAACAAACCGGAAGATCCCCCCCAATCCAGCGGCATTTTGAAATCTCCCCACGCAGAAAATAATCTCCGCGAGGAAGAAGAGGAAGGAGGGGAGGCAAAAAGCTTCAGGAGAGCCGCTTGCACCCTAAACCCCGACCCGGGGGAAGAGAGAGGGAGGGAAAGAACGCGGGCTCGAACAACTTCCTAATCGGCTGCCAGCAGCAAATGCTGGGGGGGAGGCGGGGGAACCAACCCTTTAACTGCCGCCAACGTGGAGCTTAATTTCTGTCCTCTGGAAACGGCAGCGGCGGCGTGGAGGAAGCGATGAATGGTCAGAAAGGGGCGGTGGCTGACTCTTTGCCCTCCCCAGGCGGTTGCCGTGCCGGGGTTTCTGCCTGTTAGTTCGCGTCTCGTCCCTGAGTTGTCCCAGCGGCCGCGGGGCTGTGGGGGGAAGAAAAGGCTGCAGAGAAAGGAGCAAGAGGCGAGGAGAAAGGAGCAAGAGGCGAGCAGCGCGGTTCCTCCGCTTCCCTCCTCCGGGGGCTTTCATTTTTTCATTTTTTTATTTTTTTGGCGGGCGGTTTAGGAGACTTTCTGCCATGACTACATAGAGCTGCGCTGAGTGAGCGCGCGTTCCCGAGCTACTGCTGCCGCTGCCGCTGCTTTTGGGCACCATGAGGGGACTGGCGCAGGTTTTTTTCCTGGTTTTGCTGTACCTCGGCAAGGTAAGGCATTTGGAGGTTGAGGTCCAAAGGAGGGGGTGGTGGTGGTGGTTGGTGTGTGTTTTGTGTGTTGGAAGAAAAGAGGTCAGTCCTCTGCTGGAGAAGTTCTCGGTGGTCTGGCCGTCCCCCGCCTCCCCCTCCCCATCTCCCCGCATTCACCTCTGCCGCGGGTGAGGTAGCCCCTCCCCCCCTTTCGACAAACTTCGTAAACGCCTCCCGCTTTCAACTTGTTTTAACTTCCTCCTTCCTACCTGTTTACTCCCCCCCTTCTCTTTCTCCCCCATCCCCTCCCCGCTGCCATCGTCCTTGTGACACCGGGGTTTTTATATTATTTGGTTTTTTTTCTTTTCCTCCCCAAGCTGGGAAGTGGGAAAAGGTTTCACTTAGTCGCTCGGTTCCGTTCAAGAAAAGGAGAAGCTTCTCGCGCAGGTTTTGCTTGATGGACGTGCTGGAGGGTTTTTTTTTTTTTTTTTGTGGGGGGGTGGTCTTGCACCAGAGGCGTTTGGATAACCCCCCCGTCCGTCTTTGTGCAACATTAGGCGCCCGAAAAGCTCTTCGGGTCAATGGGCTTTTTAGGTTTTGCCATCCCAGAATAAGGGCCAGTCTCCCTCTCTGTCTTAGGAAACGGGCAATGGCAAACCTCTTTTGAAACATTGAAACACCTTGGCAAGAAAACTGTGCAGGGACTGTTCGCCAGAAGTCAAAACCTGCCTGGAAAGTATATACTAACTAGGCGAAGATTTAACTCTGCAGGGACAATTCACGAGTGATTGCGAAAGCCTGCTTGGTGGCAGCGTATAATTATGGAATTTGTTTGCATGCATTCCCATGTCATTCATAAATCAAACTTAGTTAAGCATTTTTAGAGGAGACTATTGGGACTACAGAAATCCGGACAATGCTACACGAGAGCAAAGAGTGAACTGGTTTTGCTCTGTTTATTGGTTGATTTTTGCATTCCAAATATTCTATCTATCCCTAACATTGGAATAAAAGATAAGCGAATGTACAAGGTGTTCAATTTGTGGTGTGTGGCCTGTCTCATCCATGATGCTAAGCCACAGTCACCTCTGTTTTTGGCTACATGTTATGTCACTTGCCACTTGGATTCACAAATCATAGTTTGTAGTAAAAACCCCAGAACTGAAAGCAATGGCTTAAAACTCTGAATATGAGCACTCTAAAGCATTTTCAAAGTTGTAATTTTCAGTGTGACAGAAAGGTGAAATGGTATGTGAGTGCAAAATGACCAGTTAATAATAATAATAATAATAATAATAATAATAATAATAATAATAATAATAATAATAATAATAATAATAATAATAATAATAAAACACTGTAAAGACCAAGCAGGAGTCCCTCTGTGAACAATTTCACATATGGTTCATGGTTTACTGTTTTAATAATGTCCTGTAGTTTATTCAATCTTGGTTAAGCTGTGGTTTAACCTTACATGAACCTAGTCCTAGCCTATGCATTCCTGGGGTTGCGAATGTGTATTTTAAATGTTTATTTTGTGAAGTGATTTCTCAATTTGTCTGAAAAATCATTGTGCCTCTAATCTAATCTGATCTAATCTAATATTTAATCTCAAAGTATACCTAATAATTGATTTGTTTGGTAAACCTAGTCTTTAATGCTGTGGTTTATATACATACATACATACATACATACATACATACAAATATACATACATACATACATAAATACATATATATGTGTGCGTGTGCATGTATGTATATGTGTGTGTGTGTGTGTGTGTATATATATATATATATATATATATATATATATATATATATACATACACACACACACACACACACACACACACACACACACACACACACACAAAATTAAAATCTCGGGCGTTTTCCCGCGTCATGTTAAATAAGTTAGTTAAAATGTTTAAAATTCTGGTTAAAATCCTAGCTTAAAATCTTCCAAAAATCCTTACAGAGCACTCTGCAAGGTCCTTTAAAACCTTAGCTAAAATCCTACCAGTACCTTAAATAAACTAAACAAGAGCCTGAAGATGACAGAGTTGTGAGCCTGTCGAAACGTTGCTAGAAAGAAAAACTTTTAAGGTACTGGTAGGATTTTAGCTAAGGTTTTAAAGGACCTTGCAGAGTGCTCTGTAAGGATTTTTGGAAGATTTTAAGCTAGGATTTTAACCAGAATTTTAAACATTTTAACTAACTTATTTAACATGACGCGGGAAAACACCCGAGATTTTAATTTTTTGCATATACACACCCGCAAAAACTTAAGACATATATAATATATATATACATATATATACACACATATACATATACATATTGTGTATATATATATATTGCTCTTTGTACCCCTTCTCACTTTTAAGAACTATGGAGGTCAACAAAAGAGTTTTTATTTGTATGGGTTATATTTATCAATATTTACCATACCAAAAATTAATATGGACACATTAATGGAATACTTACTAAATGGTCATTATAAATGATATAAATTATCATAAATATTAAACCATTAAATATTAACAAATAACACTTTGTTATAGAAACTGTACAACTATTTTGTAACAAAGAGAAAAGTGACCTTTTAATTTTTGGCAAATATCTTCATTTTGATTTTGTGGATCCTAAGAGGATCTTTGAGAGGGGGCTTGGCATCCTTCGACCACACTTTCAGAAATATTCTTCAATTCATTTCAGCTTTAACGGAGTTGGAAGGATGCAGTTTTGCTACCCTTCCTATACTTGCTGAAATATTTGCTTAGTTTTTTTCATTTGCACTGTGTTCTTTTTTATCTACTTGTGGTTTAGCGTGCTGATCATAAAGCAAAAGGAGCAAATCTTCCTTCCCTTTTTCCCAAATACATATCCATTTTAATATGAGTTTGCAGAGGAAACAATTATTCTAATATGCTATTACAAAATGAACAGATGGTAGATAGCTGAGATAACCAGTAGAATGGAATAACAAATAACAAATGCAATGTAGCATTAATTCATTTAGGAACTTACAGAAGGGGAAAGTCATGTTGGATCTAGATTAATTTATCTAGAGAAAGATAGTGCATCTCTGCTGTAGTTCAATCTCAGTTATGGAAACTATACCGGCTCTCTAAATCCTTGTAGATTCTTTAAGAACTCCAAATTTTATTAAATACTTAGAATTCTAATGCAAAGGAAGAAGGATTATTTAGTAAACACAGAGCTAAAGTGTAATTATATTCACTTTATTTAAATATAAATGTCATCAAATTAAATTGTACACTTTGTCTAGCATTGTAGTGTATTGTAGTGGTTTTTCAAGGACTTGTTTCTAGAGACTAAAGCCATCAAAAACAAAGGCCTGGTTCACATGTTGTACTTAGCTGGGAATTTTACCAAGATTTGCAGAATTATGCTATGCCATAGCTGCTTGAATTTGGTATATAGAATATACTATAATTGTCTAGATTCACACCCAGTGATAAAAATGGTGTGATTTAGGATGAAATTGGTCTTCAGTTTATACAATACATGATCCAGGCCATTGGGAACCCCAGCTTGTGAATACACACATTTTTAAAAGATTGCCTCCTACATGTGATGCATTTGCCAGCAATCTTCCCATAAGAAAGATGTGTAGCCATGCCCAACTAAGGAATACCCTATGAATTAAAAAGGAATTAGTGTTTTTTACAATGAGATGGAGAACTTTTGCCTTTTGATACTGCTGAATTACAGCTCTTAGCATCTGTCCCCACTGGGCATGCTGGCAGGGGTTACTGGAAGTTATCATTCAGCTGCATCTGGAGGACTATATGTTCCCCACCCTGGTTAATGATATGGTTGGTCTTTTTCAGGTTTAGTAATATTGGCAGCAACAAACTTTCAAACTATTGTTACTGCAGTTACTAATTTGTAAGATTTATAAAATACTTTGGTCTGAATGGCTCTTAGGAGTTTGCAATTATCTACTTTTGCTGGAGAACTTTAAAAACATGGTGCTTATTATCAGAACTTTTTCCTCATAACATTGGATATATTCGGCAAGGCATTGACACCTTTTTTGCAAATACATATCTGCCCCATTGCTACTGTTATGATACACCTAACTATAAACTGATCATAGAGGCTATGTTTGCAGTACATACTTGGCTAAAACATACTTGGTTGATTGTGTAATTTACGTTTATAGTAAAATAGAAAACTTGATTTGATTTTAATGATTCTGTTAGCATTTGGGCATACAGCAGGATCTCAAACTCTGAGGTCATTCAGTACTAAGGATCTTCTAAGATTATTTAAGATAATCATATCTGCATACAAATGAACCTGGAAAATTAGGTATCCTTGTTATCACCTTCCCTTTCAGTATAAACCAGTTCTTCCCTTCCATCCCTCTGGAATCCAGGAGAGGATTGAAGGGGAGGAAATCCTCACCCGCCCTGGGTCTGACTAAATACCGAAAGGGAAACAAAAACTTTGTAGCTCAGCCAAGCTGAAGTGGATAAGAGAAGGTCACCAGTCAATTCCAGGATTTAAACAAAAATCAACTTTATTAAAGGTATCAAAAGAACATAGGAGTCCACACATAACAGACAGCCGAAAAACATAAAATACCCCCCCACACACACACAGATATACACGCACTGAAAGCTTTTAACTACAGCTACATAACTTTCAACCTTACTTGACATAAACTCCCATCCAGGATTCTAGCCAACTTTCTCTCAACTCACTTCCAAACTCTTTCCCCATTTCGACAACCTGAAAGACCCCCCCCTTCTTTTCTTCGATTGGCCCTTGTGTTTGGTGACTGTGAGCACATAAGGCTGGCTTGTAATTTAAAGGGCTGACTGTGCCCCCTACGCAACCTAATAGGGGTATAAGTAGTTATGTGTGATCGAAGTATTGTTGAGATCTTTCACTATCAATTATTTCAATATTCCAAAAATATTTGGCACAGGTGCCTTAAATGCCTGCAAATGTAACTGAGAAATGAATAGCTATTTTATTTAATGATCAAATCATTATACATTTGGCATCCTTAGAAGCCAGTGGAAAAATATAATAGGAATGCAAAAAGCATGTATTCTTCTACAGATAAAATTTGCAAATATGAGAAGGCACAGAAGTACAGCACCATTGCATCATCCAAGACTTAAGAACTTTAAACTTTAAGGAACTAACATGGTATTAAATAAAGAGCTAAAAATGCTATTTCTTAATGAGTGGGCTCACACTTTGTATCAAGTCATAATTTAGGATTTGACTTAGCAAGTTGATTGAAAAGAACGGTTAATGTTTTGTAGTCCATGATTTATTGCTTAGCATAAAGCAACATTTTTATGGGTGTGGATTGTACTTTTTATAGTAAAAAAAAGAAACCGGCTGCCGAAGGCCTGAAGGTTACACTAGTGACATCACTGAGGATAAACCAAAATGTTCAGCCGCATTTCAGTGTTGTTACCTGAAGCACTGATGTGTCTCATTGATATAGATTGAAATAGATGCATTCAACTTACCAAAGCATTAACCTTGGGGACTACGGGATGCCTGCCTCTAGCTTAGTATGTTAGTAAATCCAAACAACTGTTTTATTCAGTCAGTCATTGAATGGGACATGAAGCTCATTCTTTCCAGTGCTTATATATAATATTCATAGCAATGCTTTAAGAATACAGTGACCTGATAACTTATGATTTACTGAATAAACTAAATGGTGTCACAGAACTAAGACATAAATGAGGTCTGCAAATCACAATACTTTGCCCAACCTTTGAAATAATTATGATACAATGAGATTTATGAACCCAACTATTCACTTTGCTGCAATTCTGCTACCTTCCTCAGTAAGAAGTCAGTTTAAAACTCCAAATTTTGCCATCTCATAGCCAGTAAACACCTTCACCTTCAAAACAAACTGGAAGACTCTCTGAGATTCTGAAATCCATCACAGAATAATGTGTCAGAGGAAAAGAAAAATGAGGGAGAACAAAGCTTCATGGATACTAGTATGACAAGTAGTAACCCGGCGGTTCAAGGTGGAGTTTGGAGAGTCTCAGTTTGAAAGGGGTTTTGTTCAAACTTCAGCCACAGGTGCTACAAAATAATTTCTGAATTCCTTCCATTAGAGGGTTGGAGGAGGCAATGAGCAGTAATGCTGTATTCAAGTTCTAATAGTTACCACAGAAAAAGAGGAAGAAGTCATTGCCTGGAGAAGTGAGATAGAGAAACTGTCTGTCAATAATTTGTTTTCTTGTCTTGCAAATGAATAGCAAGGGCAGCATGGAGAAGCAGGCATCAATAAATTGCCCGTGTCACTGAAGAGCATTTGCCTTCCTGTAGATTTTGGAGACAGAATTTAAAAATGAAAAGGAGGTAGATTAGCCATCATCCAGAACAGAATCAGTAATTGAGCAATGGTTACTGTTTCTAATTGTCTTTCCTAGATTATTGCCATTCCAAGCAAGCAATTTGTAAATGTTTATAGAATATGCTAAAGACACTGTTGCATTATTACTGTTGCAAATTGATTGAGGTGCCATTGCAAATACAGTTAATCCTCAAATTATGACGGTAATGGAGCCTGCCCATTATAGTTGTAAGTCATAATGTCAAATGGGTTGATCATGTGACCCAATTTTACGATGTTTTTTGTGGCAGTCATATTGTAAGTGCAAATGCTACGGTTGTTAAGCGAACCCATTGTTTGCTATGACCTGTTTTGCTGAAAACACAGAAGTGATGGTTTTCTGCAAAACTTCCATAAAATGTGGTCATGTGACCACAGGACACTTCAAACCACCATAAATAGAGTGATGTTGCTAAGTACCTGAAGTGTAGTCACATGACCGAGGAGGTGATCACTGGAATTTCAGGTCTGACTCCATTTTCAGATAGGTTGTAACTTTGACTGTAAGTTTGACTATAGTGATAGTTAAGTCCTATAGTTAAGAGGAGGAGGAGGGAAAGTAATAGTTTATGACGGTAGATCAGTGTTCTTTATAAAGAAGGTTACATTGCCATGTGGAGGTGGGATAGGTTACTTTCCCAAAGTAATCGGCAGCTTCTTTTAGTTGGTGTATTTATTTATATTAGATATTATATTAAATATTTGTGCTTTACAGATAGTCCTTGACTTACAACAGTTCATTTAGTAATTCTTCGAAATTATAACAGCACTGAAAAAAATTACTTATGTAAATATTTTTCACAATTACAACTGTTGCAGTATTCCCATGGTCATGTGATCAGAATTCAGACCCCCTTGGCAACGGGTTCATATTTGTGGTGGTTGCAGTGTCCTGGGGTCACGTGATCCCCTTTTGCGACCTTCTGTCAAGCAAAGTCAATGGGGAAGCTGGATTCACTTAACAACAATGTTACTAAATTAACAACTGCAGTGATGCATTTAACAACTGTGGCCAAAAAGTTCGTGAAATGGGATAAGGCTCACTTAACAATTGTCTTGCTTAGCAACATAAATTTTGGCCTCAGTTGTGGTTGTACCTATTTATATTAAGTATTGATTTAGGCAGTGCTGTACTCATCTAGATGGACTAGCGTTTGAACTAACTTAGTTCACACAATATGCTACACCAAAACTAAACACATTGTGCCTTAGGGCTGTGGCAGTAAACCTAAGACATGTGTCATATGTGATGTTCCATATTATTTTTGGTGACATGTCAGGCCTGCAGACCCTTTGGAGAAAGCCCTGCCCTCAGATGGCTTCTAGAGCCTCCCAAAAGCATGCAAGAACAGGGCAGGCTTTCCCTCTGTTTTTTGAGACTGCAAGGTTACACAAGAGCATTTTCCAAACTTTCTAGGCCTCGTTTGACCTGGAGCTGCTTTGGATGGACATTTTGAAAAATATTGTTATTAAATACATTAAAATTATTGATTATTCTGTTATAAATTGTTTCTCTCTTGACCTGGGAGCACATCTTCCCCCAGTGACACACCAGCAGAATCAAGATAGGTAGGGGTTCTCCATCACTGGTTTAGTGTAATAATCCCAGCAGGAATTGTTCAGTGTACTGTTACCTATAGGAAAATGTCAATCCACTTAAACCCAGATTATTTTTTTAATGTTACAAAGAATCAGTGCGGACAAGGCAAGCAGTCTTCCTGGGGTATAAAGGTGAAAAAAAAATCCCGCATTATCTGAAGTGAATCTCTCTTTCTACTGGCCAGCACTAAATATAACTTCTTAGTGCAGTAGAAAGAGAAATTAAGCATTGTGATATGATATTCTTTATAATATTTTAATAATATATAGGCAGTTACCTAGTTTAAGAACAAGTTCCATTTCAAATTCAGACTTTTAATTCGAATTTGTAAGTCGGACCTCATCTCTATGAACAGACTTGTTGTTAGTTGCGAAGTCATGTCCAACCCATCGCGACTCCATGGACAATGTTCCTCCAGGCCTTCCTGTCCTCTACCATCCTCTGGAGTCCATTTAAGCTCACACCTACTGCTTCAGTGACGCCATCCAGCCACCTCATTCTCCAGCACCATAGTTCAAAGGCCTCAATTCTTTGGCGCTCAGCCTTTCTTATGGTCCAACTTTCACAGCCATACATTGCAACTGGGAAAACCATAGCCTTGACTATTCGCACTTTTGTTGGCAGGGTGATGCTTTTTAATAAGCTATCTAGATTTGCCATAGCTTTCCTCCCCAATGAACAGACTATTACTAAAAATGGTGGATGGCATTCTCCTTCCTTGAGCCACTGAAAACGATCTGTATATTAAAAATATGCAATTTCAGCAGTTCATTAAAAACACCATACGGCTTCAGCAGTTCATTGGCTGGATTCCATTTTAGAGTAATTGGCAAACCTGGTTGTCCTTGAGTTTGACAATTGTAACCATGGGATCGCTTGTAGATAAATTCCAAGGTGAGTTTTATGCACGTCTGTCAGTATTTATCTCTCAATTATACTTAATGCAAACAGCTAGCTGTTAAGAGAATTTTTTTTATGTTAGAGAAGGGAATAACTGAGTTTTAGATCTGTTGATGTATAGTATGATTTGTAGCTGAAGAATGCTGGCTTTATATCTAGCAAACAAAATGTTGCTGCTTCCAAAAATAGTGCATGCAACATATGGACAGTTTAAGGCAAGAAAAAGTAATCTACATTTTTTTCTTGCAGCTCAGTCAAGATCTGCTAATTGTTGACAATGCTGAAGGAAGAAATAAAGAATTGAGGACTAGTTCCAACTTAAGTATTGTTAATCAATGTCTCTTCACTGCAATATAAGAAATTTGTAACTACAACACTTAGCAAATAAATCATAACAGATTAATATTTTACATTCAGAGTAGCAATAGCTCTTCAGCCTGTGGAATATGATTCATTTTTTTCAAGCAGCTCAGATAATTTTACAACTCAGAGAAGTAAAAACAAAAATGCTTTGAATTCTTGGCTTTTGTGAAGTGCACTTACAGTATGCCAGTTCCTATATCCTGATGCTCCATTTAGGATTTGTATTTAACCACTAGTGAAAAATAATTTTGGGTAAATTGATGCTACTTACCTCTTTCCCCAGAGAGTATAAAACACCCTTCTAATTTCATATTCAACTGCTTCATATCCTCACACATCCATAAGGTGTTTTGTACCTTTTGTTTGTTTGTTTCCAAATTACTTTTGCCAGATTGTCACAGTAGTGTTAGGACTTTCAAATTTCTGCAAGCGTTTTCTTAAAAAATTCTTCCTTGCCATTGTTTAGGAATTTCTTTTGGAACAAATTAAGGAGTTTTAACTAGAGACAACTTGTTTTTAGATTTACACATATTTGTGAATTAACTAGAAACTTACTTACCAAAAGGAGGACCATAATCATTCTCTGAACCCTTGCTTTTCTGTATCTTTTCTGTGCCATACCTATGAAAACTGAGCAGTTGTCTAATTGGCAACAGGTTGTTGGCAGATGACAAAGGATAATGACAAAAATTAATGGCACAGGATCAGCCGGCTTTGGTAAATGAAATATGCGTGCTTGGTGGTGCCTTGCTGTAATGGAGATGAATAGACTACAGAAAAAGATCGCTTTTTCAGTCACTATGGATTAGAATTTTCAATTGGGTGATAAAGCCAAAAACTGCAAATAGAGGCATTGGACATGTTGCAAGATGCATTTAAAGCAGATGTACTATTAAATAGATTATCTGAAGTATCTTGTATTAGAACTATAGAGATGTAGTGATATGGGCCTGAGGTCCCATAGTTACTGTTTTACAGATTCTTACTGCAAAAAATACTATAGTTGCTTAGGCTGCATATTGCAGTAATTAATAAGAAAAAAATTGGGCTAAATAAAGCCTTCTTTTTCTAATTTCATTTTCAGTATTTTATTTTTTAAATTTGCAGTGAAAGCTTCATTTTCCTTCTGTTTTTTCCTCTTTGTATTGGCTAAGCCAGTCTCCTTAAAGAAACAAATTCTTAGCTTCAACATGGGTTCCAGCTGCTCAGAAAATTAGCAGCCAAGTTGCTTTGGGAGATTCTGCCTCTCTTGAATGGTGAAAGATGACTGTTTTCGTCTCCCTCCTCACTTTAAGTGGTGTGAAAGCGTCTGGTTATACTGCATTGCTCACTTTATGCTGGGCAGTGATAAATGAGCAGCAGGAACACGAACAGAGAATTTGGTCAGTAAAAGCTGTTCTAGTTGGCAGGTTGGCACTTCTCACTGCAGCCAATACCACTGTCGGTCTTGTTATTTACATTGGCTGGCCTAATCTGTGCTCTGTCCAAACCCCCTTTGGTTGTACTAGATAGTTTTTGCAATTAGATGAGACTGGGAAAGCGATAGGAACATATACGACTAAATGAGTATCTATCCAACAGATCATATATGTCAGACAATTCAGTGGGTAAATGCTTAATTCCTATTCCATATTGTGACAGCTTACACTCTTAACTATAATTCAGTTTATTTTATTGAATGATTCGTTTTGTATCTGTTATTGATTACTCTTCACATTAAAATCTCTTGGCCTCTGGGTTACCTAACTATAAACGAGAACCGTGTATGTTTTGTTTAGTGCATGCTGAATACTTAATGACACTTTTGGTGACTGGGTATTCATTGTTTAAAAAGACTTTGCTCTTACCTTAATCTTAGTGCGTAAACCAGGCCATTGACCCATTCCAATAAACTGGGATGTTTTAAAAATCATGGTTTTATGTGATACAACTTAGCTTATCTGTTTGGAGAACCATGCAGTTGGAAGCTCAAACCACTATTTAAAGTGTAATTACTGTCATCAAGCCTTTGATTAAATACCTCTGGCATAGAAGCCCATGTTCCAATAGAGGCAACAGTCCATGGACAATCAATGTAAAAAAAAAAAAAAAAATCTCCAAATGCTTGTCTGAAAACCATTTCCCTGAAATTTCCATTTGTTGGTTCCAGTTCTGTTCTCTAGAAAAACTATTTTATTTTTATTTATTTTTATTATTTAATTTAATTTAATTTATTAATTTAGTTTTTAGTTTAGTTTAGTTTAGTTTATTATTTTATTGCCTTCAATTTCTGGCAGAATAGGAATCTTCATATTGACTACCTTGATCCCACCAGGTTAATCTCTGTTTAAGAAGCAAATGTGGTTTTTTTGAGGGACTGTTATCTTTAATTTTAGCACGAGAGCCTCTGGCCCAGGAACAGTAGCATGATTCATTTTATACTCTTGGGCATAACAAGATAATCCTTTGAATTAATAACCAACTTCAATGTAGCTGGAGATTTTTTTTACCAGGTTCTTAATTATCTATGATTTCGTTTTCATTTTGCTTAGTCATGATTCTTAATATGTGATAAGACCTGGGATTCTTATCAGTTAATAAGGCTTCTGCATAGTTCTCATGTGGTTACATGTTTATCATGAAAAGTACAGTAATCTCTGTTCACAATATTATAGTAAGCCATAACACGGTTTACTGATTTTGGCTTAGTGAATCCCACCAATATACTTCATTCAATAAACTTACCATGCTTTGTGAACCTAGATTTTTTATAATGATATTGAGTAGAAAAAAATTATCTCCAACTTATTAAAAACTTTATGGCTTCAGTAGGAAAATGTGCTTTCCCTGCTGTTTCATCATGGATTTCAAATTTAACAATTCAAAGTATATAACCCTTCTGAAAAAAAATAGCTGTGTGAATTATTTCTAATTGCTTCACTATAATTCAGGATGTTTTTTATTTCTTAAATCTGACAGAACATTACCTTAAATTTACTCATGTGTATGATGAAAAGTTGTGTATTACATTTATTTCTCTCTGTGTGTGTGTATAAAATAAAAATTAAATTAAATAAATTTCATGAATGGTATAATAGTCAATGTGATATAGACCAACCATTGGGAATTAGTAGGAATATTTTTATATTCCTACTAATTTTATTATTAGTATCGTTTAGTATTAGTAGTATCGTATTAGTAATGATACTAATATCGTTATCAAAATAAATTACCTTATTTTGGATCTATGGGAGCATAATAAACTTATCTGCATAAACAAAAACCAGGAAGTAATGCAAAGTGGAGTAAATAGAACTAATGATAGGAAGATTTTTAAATTTAGTCTGTTTAGATTTGCATACCAGTGTTTCTGTCAGCGGAATAAGCCATAGATAATTGGTTTAAGCTAAACCACATCACACGAATCAAAACTAAGCCACAGTATGGTTTAATATAATGGGATTATTGCATCATTTTCTTGTGCCCTATTTGTACATGTCAGGAAAGGAAGTAATTGTACAAGTATAGGACCAAGCCCTCTCAATTTTTTTCTGTAGCTAGAGGTTTGAATAGATTAAATTCATAACATTCTTGCATCATTATGTTGAAGCCAGGAAACGTACTAAACAAAATTGAATTCACAGTTACATTAATCTGCTATTAGAATTTAGCTTATTTTATCACCAGTTCCTGATGCAAATATAGTAAGTGAGGAATCTGCTGAATCAAAGCAAAAGTCTGATTTGTTGCTTCTTGCAATGTCTATGATGAAAGGAGACATTGCTTGTGCTCAAGGCTGAGGTAGCGCCCTCCTGAATGCTCATCAGTAACAGTAACAGAGTTGGAAGGGTCCTTGGAGGTCATCTAGTCAAACCCCTTGCTCACGCAGGAGACCTGTACTAGGGATTCGAACTGCTGACCTTTCTGATCAACAAGCTCAGTGTCTTAGCCACTGAGCCATCAAAAGTGCCTCACCTAAAACTCAGAAAAGAGAGGAAGCTTTCTGACTGCTTACCGTAGTTTTGAGAAAAAAAAGATAATACAACAAAAATATTCACAATAGGGAATGTTCAAAATACAGGTGAGTTCTTGTAGTCTATAAAAGTGGGAATTCTGACCCAAGAAGTCAATCTTCACCTCAGCTCTGACTTTATAAAAATCTTAGGAAAGCTTCTACTTCGGCTTCCAACTTCTGCCATATGAAGTCAATGACAACAGTTACAAAACTTTTGTTGGGATTACTAATATCTTTAAATATTCCAAAAATGCTGCAGCTATTTATATGTTGCTACCAAAATAGCTTGTAGTAATTAAAAAATGAAAGCCAGTTTGATGTATTGGTTAAGGTATCGGACTAAAAACCGTGGGACTGTTAGATTTAGTCCTTGGGCACAAAAGCCCGGTGACCTTGGGCCAGTCACTCACTCTCAGCCCTAGGAAGAAGGCAAGGGCAAACCACTTTCAAAATCTTGCCAAGAAAAATTAAGAGAGTAGTCCAGGGAGTCAACAATGACTCAAAAGCATACACAAACTCAATAATAGTCACACACTGTGAAATCTTAAGGGAACACAGTACATACCATCTCTCTCTCTTTTTCTCTCTCTCTCTGTTTCAAATATAAATCTAAGGAAGAAAAGTATTGTCATAAGTGTCTGGAAGAATCTTAAATAATCATTTGCATATTAAAGCCACATATGTATTTTCATAGTCACCTTCAGTCTGCCAATTATTATAGCTTCTGAAACAGTCCTGAGTTGTAATTTTTCCCCACTTAATAAGATCTATGATAGTTTAACTCCGAGGTCTTCAAACTTGGTAGCTTTAAGACTTGTGGACTTCAACTCCCAGAATTCATGGCTGGCTGGAGAATTCTGGGAGTTGAAGTCCACAAGTCTTAAAGCTGCCAAGTTTGAAGACCTCTGGTTTAACTGGTTGGTGTTTACCTTCATTATTCAATTAATTCACATTCTTTACACATATCTAGGGAACAGTTTCCTGTTTAAAGTGAAATAGGGCGTCTTTGGGTCACTGCTGATAAGCTGCTATCGTCTTGGATATTTCAGTAGTGGGAAGAATGTTCTGGCCTTTTTCAGTTCTTACCAAGTCCTGCTTTATTGATGGCAAAAAGAATTTCCTTAACATTTGAATAGCTCCATGTTCACTAAAGAAACTGCTGCATATGTTTGCTCTGTAAGCGAGTGCCAGGAGATCTCTCCTTTCTCATTCTTTCTCCTAATCTCCCTCTGGGTGATTCCTTGAATTCTTAATGCTATACAACCTAACAAAAGACTTTGGAGTAAGCGTGTTGAATATAACTCTGGTCCTCAGGTTTTTCACAGACTAAAGTTCAAAGGATTTTTTTGGTAGCTGATAATTGTGGAGAAAATATGGCGGGAAAAGGTATATGCTTGCTGTTTCCTCAAGTGATTTTTTTAAAATTCTTGTTGTTTTACTAAACAAAAAGAGCCCCAAAAGAATATGTTATATTATAAAAGAGGGGTGGGAGGGAAGAAAGCTAAAAAAAGAAACAATACAGGGCATATAATCACAATTATAGATGTATATATGAAGTTGTACAGTAAACATTTCAGTGAGTAGAAGACATAATTTGTTACAATCATCCATATCTAATACATTTTGATAAATTATTGATTTGTAAATTGCTGGTGACATCAGTTCTGCAGACACTGAATAAATTGGAGTTTTGTATTTATATTTCAAATGCTATTGAATTTCTATTCTGTCTTGTTCTTTTTTTTCTTCTTATCTCACATTGTACCCCACTTGCTCTAGAGCTCACAATAGGATCCGTGAGGGCTTCCCCTAATTGATTTGATCTGTACAATAATAACCTTGTGAATTAAGTTGAACTGGAAGAAAGTAACTAAACTACTGTTTCCCAGTCCAGTATCTGATCGAACGGCACTATTGACTGAGGACTTCACCTTGACTCTTCCTATTTCTATTCTTACACCGTAATCATTCCATTAGCTTATGTACTGTAGCAGAATTGTAACTGATGTGGAAAAAATGGAAGAAATATTGTGAACAGAGGTTTACAACTTGTAGTTCATAGGTGAAGTGTTACTCAAGATCTTTATGATGATTCAGATAGTCATAATAGGAATTAATACATATTAAATTTTAGATAAAATGACACTGGGCGAAAATCTTGACAAATTAAAAAACTGGGCCAAACCAACAATATATAGAGATATTAGATGATGATAAAACATCAGCTAGCAACATGATGTGGCTGCTAAAAGAAACAGTGGTAGCCTTAAGACGCAATATTAAATGAACAATGTCTAGATCACAGGAACTGATAAGTGTACAGGTAGTCCTCAATTTATGACCAACATTGAGCCCAAAATTTCTGTTGTTAAGTAAGACATTTGTTACTTTTTTTAGTTTTGCCCCATTTTACGACCTTTCTTGCCACAGGTATTAAGTAAATCACTGCAGTGGATAAGTTAGTAACCTGGTTATTACATGAATCTGGCTTCCCCATTGATTTTGCTTGTCAGAAGGTCGCAAAAGGTGATCCTGGGACACAGCAATGGTCATAAATATGAATCAGTTGCCAAGTGTCTGAATTTTGATCATATGATAATGGGGATGCTGCAAAAATCGTAACTGTGAAAAATGGTCATAAGTAACATTTTTCAGTGCTATAACATTGAAGGGTTACTAAATGAAATGTTGTATGTCAAGGACTACCTGTATTCTATTATGTTTGAGTCTACAGGTAGTCCTCAATTTAAAACCATTCATTTAGTGACTGTTTTTCAATGGTATTGAAAAAAGTGATTTTTGATTGGTCCTGACACAACTGCCATAGCACTTCCATGGTCAGGTGACCAAAATTCAGGCCCTTGGCAACAGGTTCAGATTTATGATGGTTACAGCACCGTGGAATCATCTGATCATCATTTGCAACTTCCCAGGCAGCTTCTGACAAGCAAAGCCAGTGGGGGAAGCTGGATTCATTTAACAACTGCATGATTCACTTAAGAACTAAAGCAAAAATGTCCATAAAATTGAATGTGGCTCACTTAACAACCGCCTTGCTTAGCTGTGGAAATTATGGTCCCAGTTGCATTAACTTGAGAATTACCTGTAAACATAATGCCTCCTGGTGACCACATGAACCAAATCCATGGAATTTCTGGCAGTATTTTCAGAACTGGTTTGCCATTGCCTCCTTCCTAGGGCTGAGAGTGAGTGACTGGCCCAAAGTCACCTGTCTGGGTTTGTGCCTAAGGCAGGACTAGAATTCATGGTCAACTGGTTTCTAACCAGCTGGTGCCTTTAATCACTTCATCAAATTAATTCTGACTTCTGGAATGCTGCATTGATATAGAGTGCCTCAAAGACAGCAGCAACCGAAATATATTTAGGCAGATAATGATAAGGTTGGTGAAGCTTCTGGATATCAGATCTTGTAACAAAATTTCCTGGGCTCAAAATGATTTCACAGAGTCATTTATAATTTCCTTGGCAGTAATATAAAAGTGTTCAGAGCACCTATATGACAGAGAGATGATAGATTAGATAGATAGATAGATGATAGATAGATAGATAGATAGATAGATAGATAGATAGATAGATAGATAGATAGATAGATAGATAGATGGATGATGGATGGTTTGCTATTGTTGCCTCAATTTATCAGGCTTGTTTAAAGCCATGGTATGGCTCTTATGATCTCCTATAAAAATATTGAGCAGACCAAACTCTGCTTGTTTTTTTCATTTGGCAAGATTCATTTGTTCCAATGTAATATGCTGCTTAGTAGATTTCAAAAAGTAGAGACTCCATCAGCAACTAGGCTGTTGGTAGCGCAATATTGGAAGAAGGACTCTTTGCCTACTATTGAAGAGTGGATATTGAAAGTAACGAACCTAGCAGAAATGGCGAAAATCTCAGCGTACTTGAAGGACTATACACAAGAAAGATACGTATTGGAATGGAGAAGATGGATTGATTATATTCAAAATAAGTATCAGACAAGAAAATATCAAATAGTTTATGAATGAACGTTAAGTATTAGAAGTATTATGTTATCTATAGTGGAGTTAAGGTTTCAGGGGGGGAGTTAGTAGTCTGAGGATAAATTAATCTAGTTTATGATTGTTAAATGAAATACCTTGTATTTTGCTCTGGGAAGTCTGGGGGGGAGGGTGGGATGAGGGGAGGGAAAGGGTGGGGGGAGCATGGGGGGGAAGAAAATTCTTGGTTTTTTTTGTAAAACTTTTCAATAAAAAAAAAAAGTAGAGACTCCCTGCCTCTCTGTATTTGTAACCATTTTCTGTTTTTGTTCAGAACTTCTGATTCTATTGAGTCAGTTTGATATAATCTATAGAATGACTTGTATAGTATTGTTTTGCCTTGCACACAAAAGCAGAATTATTCAGTAAAACAAAAGCACGCTGGGATATTTACTTTGATTTCCAAATTAGTTGGAAATAACTTAAGCAAACATGAATTTATGATATCAAACAGCAGAGCTTCTAGAGGTGAATCAATGTTGTTTGTCTTGTTAGCAAGAGGATGCTGGTTTCTTTGCTTAACCACTAGCTCTGCTGTGAAGTTTATTTCATCTCAAATGTGCAATATCATTTAGGGATGGACCGGATTCATATCTATCAAAAGATACTTGTATAACTACAAGTAATCCTCACTTACTGAACAGTCATTCAGCAATTATTCAAAGTTACAGCAATGCTGAAAAAAGGAGACTTATTGATCGGTCCTTGAATTTGTGACCATTGGGACATCCCCACTGTCAGATGAGTGTGAGCCAGCCACACATTTGCAATTATCACAGCGTCCTGTGATCAATCAATCACATGATCATCATTTTCAGCCTTCGCAGTCGGTTCCAGAAGCCAAAAGGAAGTAGCAAGTTGTGGATTGTGGAACTGGCATTGTAAATTGGTATGGTCATGTGACATTTTACTTAATGACTGTGCCACTTACCAATAAAGGTGCTGGTCCCAATTGCCATCAGTAAATGAGGACTATGTATTTGTACTAAAGTAAAGGAATATTATTTCAACGGGACCAGGACAATACCTCGGAAGAAGTGAACTTCTCTACTATGCAAAACTTAACTGACAATGCACTTCAATGCCTCCTATGGTCATTAATGCTTCATGATGGCCAAGTTGTTGATTCTCCCAGAAAATAATATAATTCTATAATAATATAACAATAATTATAGATTCTAATTTGAAGACTTGAGATAAATGTTTGTTTATCCTTGTAAAAACTAGATAGTGGAGAGTGATGCGCGTGAGTTTTGGTTAAATGCCTCAATTTGCTTTGCTCTCAAGAGCATGTACTACAGGCTTCTCAGGCTCCAGATGTGTTGGAATTGCAACTCCCAGATTTTCAGTCAAATGGGTTGAAAGGCGATCTGGGAGTTGAATTCACTACATTTAACTCTCCTTTGGATTAAGCTCAATTACTGATGACTTCATGATCATATCCAAATAGTTTTCTTGGAAACATTAAAAAGTGGTTTGCAATTGCCACTTTTGGGGATGCTTTTTCAATTACCCAGCTGAGGCCATAATATTTCCTATTGGGTCTCCCATCAAAGTTTTAACCAGGTCCAACTCTGCTTAGCTTCCAGGCCTGGGCAAGGTCAGCCAAGTGCTATCATCTGCTGGGACATGTATAGTTTAGCTTATTTTTTTTCTGGCTGGAATTAGTGCTGTCCTTGTGTTTTTCATTTGTTTGGTACTGCAGTTCAGTTCATCTTTGAAGATCATTGTCACTAAGTTAAAAGAACACTTCATCTGTTGCCCTAAACCACATCTAGATTTAGGATTTTTAGATGCAATTTTGCTTGAAAGTTGTATTAGCAAACTCAATGCAGTCTGTTTCTTGTTTTAGTTTTGTGGGTTGAGAGGACAATGAATACTGCATGACTGACTTTCTAACTTGTCTGACTTAAAAGCAGAAGATTTAAAATAAGGTGAAGAATGTAATAGTCAGGGTAATTTGTTAGAGAGATTACATATAAATAAAGGTTTGGTGACTTCATTGATTTTGTCATATAGTATTTTTGGAAACAACATCAATGAGGCATGCAGTTGCTTCTTTACAAGTTATGTTTTAACTTTTCAGTTAATAGAAGTAGCCCTGGAATTTCCTGGTCATCTCTCATCCACTTACTAACCAGATCTGGCCCTACTTAGCTTCCAAGTCAAAATATGATCAAATGCCATGGTCTACAAAGATTGGTCATGCATGGTTTACTTAACTTAGGTGGAAGCTGAAAGCAGAAGAGAAAACATAACCCATTTCCATTTATATTAGATTTCTTTTCAAAAATCATGTAGTAGCCATGGTGAACTAGGTTTAGATATATTAGGGAGAACTGAGGGCATGTGATAGGCCAGTGATGGCAAACCTTTTTGGCACCGCGCGCACATCTGGGCTGCAATCAGAAAGTGGAGCTACCCAGGGGGCATGTGTACACCCGAAAATGAACTTCAGGTTTCAGCTACTGAACTTCCGGCTTCAGCCAGCTACTGTTCCGGGTTTCTGGCACACATCTGCACGCAATGATCACCTGGCCAGAGCACATGTTCACTCATGCAGGAAAATGGAAAGTCAGCTCTTCCAGTTTCCGGCACTGCCGCATGATCATTGTGCGAGCATGTGCGCCAGAAACCGGAAGAGAAATGGGTGATGCCATGCATGCCAGGCAACATGGCTCCGTGTGCCACTTTGGGCACATGTGCCATAGGTTCACCATCATGGTAATAGGCTTTCTCTCAAAATAGATGTCACAAAATTTATCCCTTCGGAAAACAGCTGCTGTAATAAGCATGGCCAAGCACAAAAGGCCACAAATGTCTCTGAAGGGCTATCTCATTCTGATAAATGTTGAAGTGAAACATTCCTTCAAAATAGGAATGAAAGATGTAGGCACAAAGCAGGCACCTGAAGGATGTAATGGTTAGCCAGTTTGTAACTTTAATGTCAAAGTGATTTTCTTTACTCAGCAAAATGTTTGGTTGAGGTTTGGCTGATTTTGGCTCTGATGTGTTTTGCCTCATTGAGGCAGAGGACAGTGCTGTGTCTTCTTAGCAAACCAATATTTTAATCCACAATCCACAGTGGCAGAAAAAAAATCTTTTTACTGTACAAGAAACGCTATTGCAGTTGCTTGCTGCTACTTTCCTTCAGAAACTAAACTCAATTTCTTTTTGCTTTTTGTGCTAAGCGGGTGGATTTGCTTCTAACCACTGCAGCAAGAACGATGTCAATGGGGCCTAATGTGGATATTCCGGGGTTTGCTTTCTTCATTCCTACATCTCATTTATTTTGCTAATTAACATTTGATGAGGCAGATATTTGTGTTGAGGACATCATGTTGTCTGTTCCTGAATTAGGAGACCTGATCAGCCACATAGTTCAAAACACATTTTATCAATGTTCTCAGTGGTGTCAGTGTATGCAAACTAGTTTCTAATATAGGCATGGCATACTGGCCTGTGTTACTAAAAATTAGAGCTGTAAGGGACCAGGATAGAGCTGGAAGAGACCTTGGAGGTCTTCTAGTCCAATTTCCTGCTCAAGCAGGAGGCTATACAATTTCAGGCCGGTGGCTCTCTAGTCTTTTCTTAAAAAACCTTCACTGATGAAGCATTCACAACTCCTGAAGGCAAGCTGTTCCATGGTTAATTGTCTGTCCTCACTATTAAGAATTTTCTCCTTAATTCCAGGTTGCTTTGCTCCTTGATTAGTTTCCATCCATTGTTTCTTCTCTTACCTTCCGGTGGTTTGGAAAATAAGTTCACCCCCTCTTCTTTGTGGCAGTGTGAGTGTTCCCTCAAATATTGGAACACTGCTATCATGTCACCCCTAGTCCTTCTTTTCTCTCGACCAGCCATACCAATTTCTGCAACCATTCTTCATATGTTTTTGTCTCCAATCCTTTAAACATCTTAGTTGCTCTTCTTTGCACTTTTTCCAAAGTCTCAACATTACATATATGAGAGTTACATATACTGTATAAATTATTTGAGCTCTTACTAAAGACAAACAAAAGTGTGTTCATGTGGCATTATTGGACTATATTGTCACTGTTTAGCATGTAGTGTCTAAGAAACTATGGAGCAATTAGCTCTTCCTAAAACTGAAAACAATGCTGGTGAAGAACAGAGCAGACATGACATATGGAATAAAATGCCTGCAGGTTTAATACACTTGATATTATGTCAGTGTCTAGCTCATTTGTTATGAATTAATCTTCGCATATGTATGAAGAAAAAATATTTTTGGAGCATTTTTTAATTCTACTCTTTGGCAAAATGAAAAAAAAGGCAAAAAGATTATCTGAACATCCTAAAAGGCTCAGCAGTACAGCTTTTCTTGCCATATAAAAGGTACCTGAAAGGAGAAGCGAGAGAGAAGGAGGGCATTAGAGCAAGACTCCTGTGTTACAGTGAAAATTGGAACTTTCATTTCTAAGGGAAGTTCTTCAAAAAGAGAAAGGCAATTTTCTCACAGATGACAGCTGTCAATTGTACTACATTTCTGATTGAACCTTGTCTGCAATAAAATCATGCCTTTTAAGTTTGTAAATTTTTCCTCTTCTTTCCCAGCTAAAGGTCATCTACAAGCATTATCAAGGTTCTCCACATAATTTTTTCTTACTACATTTTTACAACCTGCCATCATAATAATAAACTTATGAATTATATAACTTGTTTAAAGTTATGGCATCTAGCAGCTAGATTAACATGCTCATAAAAATACCATAATTCAAGCCAAGTGTTCATTTTATCATACATTTCCTCTAAATTGACAAGCATATCATAAATGTTTTTTTTTGTTTGTACTTCCCTAATTTTGCTTATAGCTGCTGTGCATACTTTTCAGCCAGAATTCTTGTCAGATGACCTCTCGAGCACACTTAATCTTCCTGTTATTTTTGCATTCAGCCTTCCCTACTCTAAGTTATATGGAATAATAAAGTATTATTC
This sequence comes from Pantherophis guttatus, assembly GCF_059756535.1. NCBI lineage: Eukaryota > Metazoa > Chordata > Lepidosauria > Squamata > Colubridae > Pantherophis > Pantherophis guttatus. The sequence continues at coordinate 103,017,449 of NC_142063.1, forward strand.
CAATTGTCGGGTGTAGGCATAGTCTTAAGTTGTATGTTGAACAATTTGTACAGACAACTCCATAAGCAGACCATATCCATATTTTGACATTTCTCTAGATGTATCTTCTACCTTATCACTGATCAACATTCATACATGTAAGACTTCCTTTTCATCTTCACCATTTCACCTAGTTTTAGGTTACAGGTAGTCCTCAATTTATCATCACAATTAGGCCCAAAATTTCTGCTACTTACCAAGGTTATTAATTGAATTTTGCCCCATTTTATGATCTTTCTTGCCACACTTATTAAATGAAGCACTGCAGTTGTTAAGTGAATCTAGCTTTCCCATTGACCTTGCTTGACAGAAGTTTGCCGAAGGTGATCGCATGAACCTGAGACACTGCAACCATCATAAATATGAGTCAGTTGCCAAGCATCTGAATTTTGATCACATGATCATGGGGATGCTACAACGGTCATAAGTGTGAAAACTCGACTTACCACCATAATTGAGGCCAAAATTTCCATTGCTAAGTGAAGCAGTTGTTAAGTGAGTTGGGTCTCATTTTATGAAATTTTTGCTACAGTTTTAAGTGAATCGTGTGATCATTAAGCAAGTCTGGCTTCCCACATTAACTTTGCTGGTCAGAAGCTGCAGTGCAACAGTCATAAATACATGCTAGTTACCAAGTGCCTGAATTTTGAATATGTGACCACACTTGCAACGTTCGTAAGTGTGAAAATGGTCACAAATTACTTTTTTCAATTCTGCTGTAATTTCAAATGATCACTAAACAAATGGTTATAAGTTGAGCAGTACCTGTACGTTTGTTTTAAATGTGGAACATTTAAAAAAAAAGATTCTAAATTTAGTATGCTTTTAGGTTCTTTTTCAAAATATCTCTACTAAATACATTTTTGACACAATTGGATTGCATCAGAAAGTTGCTTCTTTAACAAATCTTGTCCTAACATATAAACATATTTTTGACAATTCTAAAGCACCTATTGCTAGATTAACCCAAATAATATTTATTTAATGTTATTCAAACCTATGAATACTTCTATTAACTTCCCTTTTAATTGTGTTACTTGGGACATATTTTGAAGTAGGAATGTTATCAACACCATTTCTTCTTCTAAATAATTTAACAAATATGCAAATGACTAGAGCTGCCAGTTCTCAGCAATACGTAATGCCTTCCTAAGTGAATGTCTACTGAATGAACTGGCTATCTACTTGTTCTTTTTATCCTCTGTTCTTCCTTGATAGGATAGGAGTCTGTTTTTGCTGGCAGAGCACTCCGGCCACCACAGGCACCCCCAACAGGAATGACGTCGAGCTGGCCACGCCCATCCCGGCCCCTCCACCCTGGCCCCCCGAGGTCAAACACAATCCTGATGTAGCCCTCAATGAAATAAGAGTTTGACACCCCTCTTCTAGAATATACACACCGGTATAATTTGTGTCAAGTACTTAATTAGAGGATGCAAAGGACCTGAATATATTTCATATTCAGTAAGATGCATTAGTATTTAAAATTAGCTGCCACTTTCATTAATTTGTAACCTTCCCCTAAAATAGCAAAAACATATTTGGTCAAAATGCCTTTATATTAAGGCTCAAAAACAAGAGTAGCACAATTTTAGTTATCCCTGGCATTTAGAATCAGAGGTTTTTTTTTTTTTAAACTACATGTCATTTAATAAGACACAGTGGGTGGGCACATATAAGCCAAAATTGAATTAACCTCATTGTGGTTTACTATGATCTGTCAACCTAATCATTTGGCTGGTCTGAGGGAAAAATATTTCTCTTTCAATCAATAGCTAAACTGGGGATTAGGGGATATCTGGGCATGGTTGAATGGAGGAGAAAATAGACAAGTTTTTGCCTACTGTTCTGCTCAGCTTTGTTCAGTTATTTGATTGTGAAGTGGGAATTTTCTGTTCGTGCAACTCATCCAAGATGAGAAAAAGGAATTCAATTAAATAGATATACACTGTTTCCCTGAAAATAAGACACAACCAGAAAATAAGCCCTAGCATGATTTTTCAGGATGCTTGTAATATAAGCCCTACCCCAAAAATAAGCTCCAGTTAAGATTGTCAGCAGACAGAGGTGTTTAGTACTGTACTTAGACCTAACCGGAAAATAAGCCATAATGCATCTTTTGGAACAAAAATTAATATAAGATACAGTCTTATTTTGGGGAAAACATGGTAGACTGGAAAGGTCACAATGAAGTGCCCACCCTTAGCCCAACTTAGACAAATAAGAAAACTAGCATTAATAAGAACATGGAAAGTGCTAGAATATTTGTCCAGAAAGAACTCTGAAGAATTACCAAAACCTGCTGGAAACTATTTTTATCCTAACAAGAACTTTAGCAAAGGAAGGTTAACCAAGCCCCAACTGGCTATAAAATAGAGTTAACATCCCTTTTTATATGACATTAGCAAATTGTACTTGCATTTGACTGTCTTTTCCTCATTGTTTTTTTATAGTGTAGCATTGTGATTTTATTTTATACACATACCTAATGGATTAAAATGAAAGATGAGGGAATATGTACAAGCAAATGCTGAGGGGAAATATAGCATGGCCTGGGTCAGTGTACTATTTTTATATATGAAACAAAAATTTTTTGACTTCTCTAATTTTCAATCATTTTTAAACAGGAAAAACAGATTTATGAGGGCATGCCAGTGCTGGGAACCTGAATCTAGCTGTTCCAGCATCAAGAACCATCATGCTGAAAGTTATAGTTCAGTGACACTTAGTGAGTCAAAAAGTTCTTCCTTTTGATGGAACAATATAAACCCAGTTGCTTATTCATTTACAGAGTACTATGAGTGTATATTGATGAAGATTCTCAGTTATCCAGGTAGAGTTGTCTGGAAGTTGTCATGGCAATAGGACTTTTTTTCTTGTCAGTTTGAAAAGTTTTGCTGCTTCAGTCCGAGCAAGTTGATTAAGGAACACCAACTTGCTCAGATTGAAGAAACGTATCTAGATAAGGAGCAAAATGTTTCAAACGATAAGGAAAAGAAGTTCAGTTGCCATAACTCATCTTCCAGAGTCACATGAGTGATTTAAGATGGGGAATGTCTTCTAGGAGATTCTAATTGTCATCTGTTACTCCATAGTACTAAAAGTTTATTTCTTTGTTTATTCATTTATTCATTATATTTATGTAGCTTCCCATCTCACAGTCAAGTCACTGTTGCTGGTGTACAATGATATTTTTGTGTTAGAATTTGAAAAACCATTGAATAGATTGAGCAAAGAATTGCAACTAATGTCTTCCAGTACATACAGTATATGGATATGTGAAATAGTAATATGATGATAATTGTGACTTAACAATTTTGAATATTGTTAAGTAAGGAGGAATAAACACGGTTACCAAAAACAAAGTTCTGACCAGCAAGCTGCGGTTCATGTAAAATAGCTCTACTTGGTAACATAACAGGAAGTTTAAACTTTTTCCTTGTGTAAACTGTTTTTGAATTTCCAGCAGAGCTCCACCAGTTCATATTTACAGTATCTTTGTTACAACACAAATAGTCAATAATATTGCACAATACATTTGAGACACACAGAATTATGTTTCATCTAATTAAAGAGAGAAATCCAAATTATGATATAAAGGCAGTTTCTTATGATCTTTTTTCCACTCCCCTCCCCCCCCCCAATGTGGCCCGCATGACTAAACGTCATCTTCATGAAATGCCTTGTCTTTGCCATTTGGAGAAAACACTGTGAGAAAGTGGGTAATTGAATGTACTTGGCATGATGGCAAGAGCACTTGGAGCTGCTGTCATTTAAGCCTTAGCACCTCTGTTCAGATTTGCCCAAAGGGGAAAACTGGAAGAAAATTAAAGAAGACTAACAAGAAAGCCTCTTACAGTATTTGAGACAAAAGAGATGATACACATGGACCCATATCCATCAAATAAAAGCAGGCAAGGTGCTCATTCTCTGCATTTAGGGATTTTTCCTCTAGCCACATAATTAATGCATCCTTATCTTTTCATTGCCTCTGTCACTCACAGAAAAATAAATACAGTCATTGATCATAAGGTAAAGGTTCCCCTCGCACATATGTGCTACTCGTTCCCAACTCTAGGGGGCGGTGCTCATCTCAGTTTCAAAGCTGAAGAGCCAGCACTATCCGAAGACGTCTTCTTGTGGCCGGCATGACTAAACGCCAAAGGCGCACGGAACGCTATTACCTTCCCACCAAAGGTCTCTATTTTTCTACTTGCATTTTTTACGTGCTTTCGAACTGTTAGGTTGGCAGAAATATAGGTCTGTATACTTCTATACATAGAAGTATACAGATTTCTATATACAGAATATATATATATATATGTATATGTATATGTATAAGTATATGTATATGTATATGTATATATACATACATATATACACAGATATGTGTGTATATATATATATACACACACACACATACACATCTGTGTATGTATGTGTATATATATAGCCTAGAAACTAGTGGATTGGGATTTCACTGAACTAGGGCTGCAGAAAAATCTTGGTTTACGTAGGAAGAACCTGGCTAAAGAGAAATACATATATATGTGTGTGTGTGTGTGTGTGTGTGTGTATGTGTATGTGTATACACACACACACACACACACACACACACACACACACACAGAAGTATAGAAGTTCATAGGTAAAGGTAAAGGTTTCTCCTGTTCAATCATGTTCAACTTTAGGGGCAGTGCTTATCTCTGTTTCCTAACTGAGGGGGCCAACATTGTCTGAAGACACTTCCGTGGTTATGTGGCCAGCATGACTATGTGCCAAGGGGCAGGGAATGCTGTTACCCTCCCACCAAAGTGGTATCTATTTATCTACTTGCATTTGCATGCTTTCAAACTGTTAGGTTGGCAAGAGCTGGGACAAAAAACAGGAGTTTATCCTGTCACGTGATATTCAGGTCTCGAACCAGGCTGTCAGCTTTCTAGCTGACAAGCTCAATGCCTTTAACCATTGATCATAGGGTTAATATCAATTGTGAATTGGTTTTTTAAATATTTTAATATTAAACCATTAATTAACCATTAATATTTTAATGGTTTGCATTTTAACAGCAGCCCATAGATTTTGACTAGTATATTCTAACCTGCATTTTTGATTGCCTAATTTTTTTTCTGTTCTCATGTTTACTTTTAGGGTGCTTCTTTTTGTGACCCTTTCATAAAACATTGTGACCCTGCAAGGTTTTAAAATCTAAGTTCTCTAAAATCATTAGAAGACAATTTCAAAAGCAAGAGATATTTTGACATCCTTTTTCTTCACTTCAGTAGCCACCACTTCAGTGATGTAATGAGAAAAAGTCCCAGGAACTTATTTTATGCTTAAATGCTCCGAATTTCACTGTTGAGCCAAGCAGAAACAGTATTGAAGCAACAAGCTGGTTATTCTAGTTAGTATAACCCTGGCTATTCAGGCTACCCAACGCATTCTAGTATAACCGGACAACATTTCAACAAAATCTATTCATTTCTCTTCAATAGAAAAGGGTATTTTCATTTGGCAGGCTTCTTTTCATTGAGTGATGAAATCCATGTAAGTTACTTTTTGAGGCATGAAAACTGCAATGTATTGACAAGCCAGAGTTTTGATCTCTTTCTGTTTGGGCCATAGCAGTGCTGTTGTACTGTTGCGCTTAGCATGACAGGAAAACAGATTGTTATAATAATATATGATAGGAGATCACAATGCATAAGAAGGGAAAAAATAAGTGGTCCACAGATAGTTCAATGGAAAAAATATCTGAGTTAATTGAGGTACATAGCATGTCACTTCATGTATCAAACTAGGATAAAGATTTATTTTTAGCAAAATCTAATATTAAATGGCCTGTGGCTGAATGAAACCTTATTCAGAAGTGGAAGTTTTGATAACTTGTAATGCACTGCTTCCAATGTGTGCTAACCCATGGTTAACAGAACACAGTTTGCTGAATTAATCAAATTATTATTATTATTATTATTATTATTATTATTATTATTATTATTATTATTATTTATTCAATTTATATACCGCCCTTCTCCTATTGGACTCAGGGCGTTGCACAGCCAAGGATAAAAACATACCAATACAAAATTCAAAATCAATTAAAAGAATTATACAAAGCAAGAGAATTGCTTGGGATCATTGAATTGGTCCAAGTCATTAAGCCCAAAATTAACAAATTGCATTTTAGTCTCTCACCTGTTTCTGAAACCAGCCTTGAAGTACGACAGAATATATATTTTTTAACATTTACATTTTCACCTGTCTTTTTAGTCACTGTATTTATATCTTGGCCTTCCGCACAAAAGCATAGGATAGCAAATATAAGATTACTTTCAGCAGTGCTTTGGGTTTTTTTTAAATAAACATAACTCATGACTTTAGGTACAATTATATAATGTCCCTGAAAACCTGATTATTCTCCCAGGCCTTGGGGTTGGGTGATTGTGAGACCCTGTCTCTTTTGTCTTTGAGGTTTTTCCCCTTCGGCTGTATATAATCTATTTTTCTATGCTACTGTTTCCTCCTTTTTAAAAGTGTAAGCAACCCAGAGAGTCATCTAGAGTCAAGTAGTCTGTGAATTGTAAACAGACAAACATATTGGTGATCTTTTTTTCTCTAACTAAAATTGTAATGTAACGAATAGACTTGTCAGGTCTGTTCCAAGGACCCATAGATCACATCCCCATCTTTAGTTCTATCTATGCTTGCAAATTATTAGGTTTTGGGGGAAGAAATCCATTTCAAAATGAACAGGTTCAAATGTATCTGGCAATTCTGCAATTATATTTGCCTTTTTAAGTGAAGGTTTTTTAATGTTTCCCCCCGATTTATGTGATAGATATATATTTTAGTCATTATAGCAGTCTTAAAGTAGAAGGTCTGACTTTTCTAGTTAACAGACTTCCAAGATAGGGAATTATCATTAAGGTTTTTTTTTTCTATTTTGTTGCATTTGCTAGAGACAAGCATGATCTCTCAATTGTATCTTTGTGTGGTTCCATCTAGCAAATTACAGAAAATGTTCTGTGTGAGTGACTGTCTAGTCTGATGAAAATTGTCAATGGAGCTATTGTCTATTTTTTAAAAAAAGATATTGCTATTATTAGAGATGGCTGGACACGAAATGATTTTAACCACTATCCTGAAAAAATGTCAGTACTGGTCTCATTTACTGGGCTAATAACACTGCTTTGAATTCAGATATGGAATTTAACTGAGACGAATGAGAGAGCTTCTGTTCTGTCCATTTGGCCTGTCTCTGATAGAGCAGATTACTTTAGAGTTTGTAACAGTAATCCTGTTGTGCATAGTTCATCTATTGCTGGCTTCTATAAAGTACCATTGTAGGGTAAACTTTATGATGCAAGCTACTGTAGTTTTTAAAAGGCCATTTGAATAAAATAGAACTTAAAATGGCTGATGAGGCCTATTTAGTCAGTTTGGTTTGCATAGTAAATGGGGAAAAGGGTCAGCTGAGATTGCATCTAGTCAGTAATATACTACAGTCTGACTGCATTCAGTTTACATGGTGAAAATGTATAAAAAGGCAAGCCAGTCCCTCTTTAACAAGGTTTTGTTCTTTGGAGGGAAAGGCAGACAGTTCTGTCCCTTTGACTTGGCAAAGTTAGATACTATTTTGCAATGGTTTCTTTCTTTTACAGTAGGTTAGTGGCTTTCAGACTTGTTAATTGTATAATTGATTAATTAATTAATACAAAGAGATGTATGAAGATGTATTAGGATGCTGTTCCATCTACAGAATTTAGTGCATTGCAAACATCCTCTGAATTATTCCATTACACACTCTTGTTCATGTGTAGTAAGTATCAGACCGTTGTGCCCTATGTCCTTCATGAACAGAAAGTAACTTTTGAACTGTGGCTGTGCAATGTAACAAAAGAGTGATGATTGTATTGCTGGCAAATTGTCCATTACCATTCCCATTTTGTTTAAGAAGTATCTGATAATGCTTTGGGAAATAACGGGTTCCTCAAAGCACAATCTTCTTGAAGAACCCTTTAGCTGGGCCATGACTTTGTTTTCACGCACATGTATTTTGTGTGAGAAATGGCAGTCTTCTGGAGATGAACCGTTCCATAGACATAGACACTATTTTGTTCGGTATTACCAGAATAGTGTGTGATGAAGCCTTGGGAAAATGAATTCATTGCCACAGTAGAGTTTCTTTGGGGAAGTATATTTATAAAACATCTACTTCCTTTTCTCCCAAAGATCTTTAAAAAAAAAAAAAGATTTATATGCCGCCCTTCTCCGGAGACTCAGGGTGGCTTACAATGCGTTAAGCAATAGCCTTCAAACTTTTGTATATTTTATACAAAGTCAGCTTATTGCCCCCACAAACTGGGTCCTCATTTAACCTACCTTAGAAAGGATGGAAGGCTGAGTCAACCTTGAGCCTGGTGAGATTAGAATTTACAGTAATTGCAGACAGCTGGTGTTAATCACAATGCTTTTAGTCTGCAGAGCCACCAGGCCCCATCATAAAGGAGGAACCAGAGAATTTCAGTTTTAAAAAAACACAACATTTTGCATTTCCACTTGTACAATCCAAAACAGTAGTCTCAGTGTTTTGAAGTAAAAGTACTGTAGTCAGGCTGGACAATATTATCTTTTGCACTAAATTCATGGGCTCTACGTAAAAGTAAACCTTTCTTCAGGTCAGGCTTGACTCCTAATAACTTCTTGGATATAGCCATACAGTTTTCTTAATTGTAATGTAGAACAGTTTGTCATTGCTGTCTTAACTTCTCAGTATACTGCAACGTAAAATTCTGGCTTTCCTTTAGGATCCCTTATTGAAATACTAAGTTAGACCCTGTTTATTTTCTGGGTTGACAAAGATGCTGCCATGTAGTGACATAAATTCTCTAATAATCCCTTCTTCTGTGTTGATGTTCCCTGGAGATCTTTCATCGAAGTATGAACCAGGCCCAACCATGCTTATTTCTGAGTTTAGATAAGGTCAGGCAGATGATGCTGTCAGCTGAGATGTACAGTATACTCTGTATTCCCCTCCCCTTCTAATATGCTGTTGTTGCTTATGTTCTTCATAATTTGAACAAGATTTTTAGCCTTGTTAATTTCTTAACTGATTTTTTTTTAACTTTTAACTTAGTTTTTAATTGTGTTTTAGTCTTGTTTTTATATTGTTTCTATGATGCTGTTTTTAAACAACCCAGAGTCACTTAGATGAGATGAGCAGTATAGAAAATAGACAGAGAGACAGAGACAGAGTGATTGATTGATTCAAAACAATGCCTATTTCAATAAGCACTTTTATCTCAGTGTATTTTGAACTCCAGAATGGAGACTAGGCCATAAGCAACCTTTAATTCTTCAGAGGTAGAATTAATGCTTCACCTTCTTTTTTGTATCTCTAATTTATGTTTTTTGACAAACAGACAACCTCTGAAAAAAGAATACAAAATTCCATGTATGTTCCAAGAAGAGTGCATCCAAATTTCATTTCAGGACTGCTTATTATAAGGAGGGGTACAGTAGTTAGATGCTAAAGCCTATTATTTCAATCTCCTGCCAAAACGAGTTCTCAGAACAGTATATACTCGTGATGGCGAACCTATGGCATGTGTGCCAGAGGTCGCACGCAGAGCTCTCTCTATGGGCACACATGCCGTCGCCAGCTGGTCTTCGGGTTTCCGGTGCTCCGGCACATGCATACGCACAGGTGTTCCGGTTTGGACACTCGGTGCCAAAAAGGTTCGCCATCACTGGTAGATACTATACATTTTCTCTTAAATTAGTGAATGCTTCTCTTTTGGGTTCATGGTTTGAACAAACAGATGAGACAGTAGGAGCAGGTGTGCTATTCAGCAGGTTCTGACAGGTTCTGTAGAACCGGTAGCGGAAATTTTGAGTAGTTCAGAGAACTGTCAAATAATACCTCTGGCTGGCCCCAGAGTGGGGTGGGAATGGAGATTTTGCAATATCTTTCCCCTGGAGTGGGATAGGAATGAGGATTTTGCAGTATCCTTCCCCTGCAACACCCACCAAGCCATACCATGTCCACCAAGCCACGTCCACAGAACCAGTAGTAAAAAAAATTGAATTCCACCACTGAGTAGGAGAGATCCTACTCCAGGATCAATTCTTACCCTTTTTGGCAAAAATGAATGGAAGAAAAAGACCTGGATATGATTGGTATGCATCTTGTGTGCTGGTGTTGGCCCTGAGATATTGTTTAGAAAAGAATGAGAAATGGGAAAGAAAGGTTGTAAGATTACAGGCTTATATAATTTTAACTAGGACTCATGGCTCAGAAGGACTGGGTAATTAACTTCCCTTCCTTCCCCTCCTCTCTCCCCTCCCATCCACTTCCCAGTTCTGTTATGTGAGGAAAGCAGGTAGTAGTTGAGGCTTTTCTGTTTTTAATAAACAAACATGCATTTGTTTCAAAGGCATAACCCATTCATAGTCCAATTTAGGAAATAAATTCAAAAGTCTAGAAACAAGAAACAGCTCCAAAGGTATAGACGTGGTGTAACTGGCTACTCTTATCACATATTTTTGAAAGCGTATATTGTATTGTAGAGATGATATGTGCTTTGATTTTTAATTAGGAACATTCTGTGGCTGTTCAGTGAACTTCTGATTCCTTTAGCAAAATTCTTACTGGAAGGGTCTACTCCATACTGTCATTTTATGTTTAGTAAATATTCACAAAACTGTAATGTTAATAAATAACTAAATGCTAATCTCAGTTGCAGTTTTACTTGCTTTCGTTTTTGAAAGGACAAGGAAATGCCTCTCATATTGAGCCTAAGGAATTTTTATATATCTTTTGTGATAGGCAAAAAATGTTTAAAATATTATTTATCCCTTCTTTCATAAATTGAAAGAATTTATGATTCTTTATATCTGATTATAATATATAAAACAATTGTTAACACTGAACACAATCTTGTTATGTGTAGAAAAGAGTTCTTGACATTATCGCAATCAGATTATGTGAATAGTGCAACTTTAACTTGGCATCAATGGAAATAATTTAGTATCAGAAGTTAAACAAGAAATGTACTTGCTTGGCACTTTAATGTTATTGTGATTGGCACCCGTAAAACGAGAGAGAAAGAAAGCAGAAACGCAAATATAATTGTTTCCTGGAACGTAAAATATTTTGTAAATTGTTTCCTGGAACTTAAAATGTTTTGTGATTTCTGGGGGTCTTAATGGGGGTCTTAGAAATGTATACAACAGTCCTGATTGAAATAAAAAAAATTGGAAGGTATATCAGCTCATGTATGTGATTGAGCAGTATTTTTCATTTTTAAGTAATTTTCCATTTCTAGAAGTAAAAACTACATAAAGTGAATATATCCAAAGAGTTAGATAATTAGGAGAAAATGGAAGAAAAATTATGCAACTTAATATCTGGAAAAAATGTGGAGATATATTTTATTAAGTTATTCAACACTTGCATTATTAGGAACCTTTTAAGAAGAGCAATTGCAACCATTTGCTGGATTTGTTTTCAAACTGATTTTCCTTTCAATAACCAAGTAGTGTTCCAGATAAGAACATAGCAGTAGAAAATTATTTTCATCTTTTTGTCTTTGTGGAAAATGCCACATGGTCTGTGCTTCTGAGAAGTGCCAAGAACCTTTATTGCAGCTGTAGCACTACCAATGTTTGTGTGTGTACCTTTGAATCAATCTTGGATTGTGGTGACTGCCTGGACAAGTATCTGCGGTTTTCTTGGCACCATTTTTGGAGGTGGTTTGCCACTGCCTTCTTCTTAGGGCTGGGAGAGGGCCAATGGTCCCAAAATGGGACTCAGTGGGAGAGTACCACACTGGAGTGGTTACTAGATTAATGGCTCTTCCTGCTTCCCCACCCACTTTTTATTCTTATATCACTGTATCATTGTTTTCATTTTCATTGTTTATTCTGTTGTTCCATTACTTTACTATAGTTATGTTTACACTTCTTTTCATTTCCATATGTTTATTATTATAAGCCACTTAGTGTACCCCCGCAGCAAGATAGGTGGCAGATAAATTTAACAAGTCAATAAAATCATGAAGCTGGCTTTGTCCCTAAGGCAGAATTAGAACTCAGTCTCATGGTTTCTACCTTGGTGTGTCAAACTACATCATCCAACTGGCTTTCCTTTTATCTTTTAGTCAACCAAAATTTTCCATCACAGTTTGCAGTTGCTCAGATCTTCATCATTGGCAGAAACATATATTTTGTAGCCTTCAATTGTTGCATACAAGTAGTCCTCAACTTACAATCAAAATTTGTGCCCAAAATTTCTATTGCTAAGCAAGACAGTTAAGTGAATTTTATTACCTTTCTTGCCACAGTTAAGTATTAAGTAAATAATACTTAGTTAAGTGAATCTGGCTTCCCCATTTTCTTTGCTTGTAAAAGGGTCGCAAAAGGTGGTCACATGACCCCAGGAAGCTGCAACTATCGTAAATGCATGCTAGTTGCCAAGCGTCCTAATGGGAATGCTGCAACAATTGTAGATGTGAAATACAATCATGTCACTTTTTCAGTGCCATTATAACTTCAAACAGTCACTAAACTAATAGTTGTAAAATGAGAACTGTTCTGCTCTGTAAATACAATTAATTGTATAGAATTAATCCTGTTTTGCGTGTTTTTCTAAAATCATAATTCATCTCCAAATATGGGTAAAATGCAAATTTCTCTGGGATATTTTATTTCTTTACTTAACAATGACAGAGCAAGTGTCTGTTGTAATAGACTTCTTAACATCAGATCTAACTTTTTAACAAAAACATGAATGCTCCTAGAGAGGCTCTGGAGCCAGGTGAGAGAGAAAAATGGGCCTTCCCCACCACCACCCGAGGCTCTCCGGAGACAGGAAACAGCGTGTTTCCCTACTTCTGATGGGCCCAAAAGGCCCCTGCGCGCCGGAGCTGAGCTCACGTCCCCACTGATTCAGCTACGCGTGCCACCTGTGGCACACGTGCCATAGGTTCGCCATTATAGCCCTATGCCACTTCAGAAAAATGGTTGTCCAATCTCTTCTTAAAAACCACAACTTCCCACCCACAATTTCTGCAGGCAAGTTGTTCCATCAATTAATTGTTCTAACTATCAGGACATTTTTCCTTAGTTCTAGATTCGTTCTCTCCTTGGATAATTTCTATCCATTGCTTCTTATCCTGCCTACAGGTGCTTTGGAGAATAGGTTGGCACCCTCTTCTTTCTGGCAGCCCCTTAAATAGTGGAACACTATTATCATGTCACCCCTAGTCCTTCTTTTCATTAAATGAGACATACCCAATTCCTGCACCATTCTTCATATTTTTAGCCTCCAGTCCCCTAATCATCTTTGTTGCTCTTCTCTGCACTCTTTCTAGAGTCTCAACAAAACTTTACTTTTCTCTACATAGAATTTCATTTTGTTAGATAGCGCAAAATGTTAAAGTCTGTTAAGATTCTTCTGAATCTTGAGCCTATGTTCTGAAGTATTGGCTATTCCTGCTGCATATAAAAAGTTGGGTGCCATATGAATCAAACAAAGCATTTTTAAATATAGTATCCTTGTTTATAATTAAGAATCTGCAGAGTTACATAATGTGAAATAAAATGAAGAAAATAACTTCCTCCTGGCAATTAGGCAACAAAACATTAGAGATGTACAACTCAAAATATTAGGTAGGTGGAACATTAATAGCTTGCTAAATCGTGTGGACTTTTTAAAAAGTATAAAATAAATACTTGTTGGATGTAGTTCTCTTCTTTGCTTTTTTCAGTTTCTTGGTTACCCTCTTTTCATTCATTATCCATACCATGGTGTAGTAGACACTTCGTTAGATTAACCAGCAACCACAATCCTTTATGTCTAGAAAAACAAACACCATTGGCAAGTTCTTCTAAGCAGCTATTCGAGTCTGTTGCCTATCAAGAAAAGCATTCCTGCACCTTTATAAACAGAACAATTTATTATTTCGCTTCTCTCAAGACTGGGCAGCCGCTCCCAAACAAGTCATGCTAGCTAAAAGATTTCTTGATGACAGGTACTTTTAAAAGGATAAATCAATATATTGCTGTGTTTGACTTTCTATGGCACTTGTGTAGGCAACCTTCTTAAGCAATGAATAAGAAACTACCCTAATTCTGGCATTTTCAGTAAAACTTTAGTACATCACTGCATTGGAAAAGAATATTATGTGAATGGGGCTCTACATTTTAATTAGCTGCTACCAAATAGAAAGCATTAGGGCAAAACAGAGAAGCTATTTTAAGAGCAAGAGGTGTCTTTGCATCTCTCTCCCTCCCTCTCCCCAGCAGACATAGAATTTCCTCTCTTTTCATACAATAGGTAAACTGTTCCCTGTTCAGTACAATTTTACTGTACAAATAGATACATGAAAGGAAAAAAATTACAAAGTACATGCATTTCTGGTCTGATCTTCCCCTTTCCATAAAAAGAAAAAGAAAATGGTCGTTGCTTACCTGAACGACCTTTTATACTCGACGTTCAGACACTCCTCAGTCTGGGTAACAATCACTCCTATTTGCACAGCTGAGTGTCAATCAAATCCCTCTGGAGCTGGATCCACCTCACTTCCTGCTCCTTCCTCAGACTTTTCACGAAGACAACTTGGTTCAAGAGCATTAGGACAGCCATGAAGAAAAACTCCGCCAGGTAGTGACACAGGAAGCAGACAGCTACAGAGGGAAAGAAAGCAGACCTCCACCAAGGCCAGACGCGGCGAAAAAAAGGGAGGGACAGAGTGTCTGAACGTCGAGTATAAAAGGGTCGTTCAGGTAAGCAACGACCATTTTCCTACTCGCCGTTCAGACACTCCTCAGTCTGGGACATACCCAAGTTAGAGAAGAAAAGGGAGGGAATTAAGCCGTAGACTGGCCTTGTGGAGAGATTACAGCCTGTAATACCCTTCTGCCAAAGGCAGCATCTGCAGAAGCAAACTTATCCAGCCTATAGTGACTTACAAAGGAAGAGAGGGAGGACCATGTGGCCGCCCGGCAGATATCATCTACTGAAGCCTGGGTAGCCCATGCCGCTGATGTTGCAGCACTACGGGTAGAATGGGGCAGTATACCACCCGGGACAGGGGCCTCCCTTAATTCATATGCCTTAGATATACAGGCCTTGAGCCACCTGCCCACTGTAGCAGAAGAAACCTTCTGACCCAGGGAGGAGGGAAGGAAGGACACCAGCAGAGCCTCAGTCTTGCGAAAGGAGGCAGTCCTTTTAAGATATCTTCTCAAAGCCCGTCGCACATCCAAGGTATGCCATCGCCTCTCAGCAGGATGACGCGGGTTCGGGCAAAAGTTAGGTAAGACCAGTTCTTGGGCTCGATGAAAACGAGTGTTCACTTTGGGAACGAAGGCAGGGTCGAGGCGTAGAACAACCCGATCAGGGTAGAAGACACAGAGGTCACTTCTCATGGACAAAGCTGCAATTTCAGATACTCTGCGAGCCGAAGTAATTGCCAACAAAAAGGCCATCTTTAAAGACAAGTAGCGTAGGCTGGACGAAGCAATGGGTTCGAACGGTGCACCCGTCAAGGCCTGCAACACCAAGGTAAGGTCCCAAGTGGGGTAGCGGTGAATCGGCGGAGGCCGCAAGTTTGAGACCCCTTGGAGAAATGAACGGATTCTGGGATCCTGAGACAAAGGAACTCGCGCCTCCCCAGACAGGACAGTGGCCAGAGCCGCCACCTGTCGACGTAGTCTCGCAGGGGCCAAGCCTTTGGAGAACCCCGCATGCAGAAAACGCAGAATGTCCGGAACTGACGCTGTTGTGGGATCCACGTGATGATCTCCGCACCATCTTGTGAAGGTAGCCCATGAGGCGTTATAAATACAAATTGTTGATGGTCTTCGAGCTGCCTGAATGATGGAGATGACGTCTTCAGACAAGTTGTCCTTGAAGAGCTTTATGCGCTCAAATGCCACACGGCTAATCGAAGCCACTCTGGTTCCGGATGACAGATGGCCCCTTGAGTTAACACAACCTTGTCGGGTGGAATCCTCCAGGGCGGTTCGACCGACAAGTTCTTGAAGTCGGCGAACCACTCCCGACGAGGCCAATATGGCGCTACCAGCAGAAGATTCGCCTGCTCTTGAATAACCTTCCGAATGACTTTGGAGAGGATTGGAAGGGGGGGAAGGCATAGAGGAGCCCCCTGGGCCACGGACTCCGAAGAGCATCCAGACCCTCCGCCGCTGGAGATGGGTAGCGGGAGAAGAATCTCGGCAATTGGGCGTTCTGAGCCGTCGCAAACAGGTCCACTAGGGGAAGGCCGAACCTCCTGGACAGGTCCTTGAACAGGCCGGGGTCCAACCTCCACTCGGCGTGATCTATTTGGTCTCTGCTGAGCCAATCTGCTTCTCGATTGAGAGTCCCCGAAATGTGTTCGGCTTTTATCGATGAGAGGTGTAGCTCCGCCCACGACAGAAGACGCTCCGCCTCCTGCATTAGAGTCCAGGAGCGGGTCCCCCCTTGTTTGTTGATATGGGCCTTGGTGGCCACATTGTCCGTTAGAATCAGAAGGTCCTGGCGATATACGAGGTGTTTGAAGTGTATCAGGGCGAGACGGACCGCTCTGAGCTCGAGCCAATTTATATTGTGAAACAGTTCCGTCGACGACCAGACACCTTGGGCTAACTGACTGTTGAGGTGAGCCCCCCAGCCTCGCAGACTTGCGTCTGTGGTCAACACCATCCGAGCTGGTTCCAGGAATGGGGAGCCCTTGTCGAGGGCCGGAGACAGCCACCACCTCAGGGAAAGGCGCACAGGAGCTGGGACTGTTACCTTGAGAAGGGACTCTGCTCGACCTTGTCTCTGGTAAGGGAGCAGGAACCATTGAAGGCGACGAAGATGGAAACGCGCCCACGGGACAATGTCTATGCATGAAATTAATTTTCCCAGGAGCTGGGAGAGTGTCAGTAAGGTCACAGTCCTGTGTAGTAAGACTTGAGACACCAGTTTCCGTATGCTGATCTGTCTGGAGATAGGAAGACCACACACAGGCTCGAATCTATTGTTGCTCCGAGATGCAGAATACGAGACGTGGGAACCAGATGGCTTTTGGCAAGATTCAAAGTGAACCCGTGGTCTTGAAGGGTCTGAAGTACTAACTCCCGGTCGTGGGTCGCTTGCTCTAGGGAAGACGACAGGATCAAAATGTCGTCGAGGTAGCATGCCAGACGAACAGGAACCTCTCTGAGCGACGCCGCCACTGCCGCTAGCAACTTTGTAAATGTCCTCGGAGCGGAGGAAAGGCCAAATGGCATAGCCCGATATTGGAAGTGGTGGTCTCCAAAGGCAAACCTGAGGTACTTTCTGTGTTACTGGTGAATAGGAACGTGCAGGTACGCTTCCTTTAGATCTACAGATTGCATTAGATCCCCCCGTCGGATGCAGCCGAGCAGAGACTTGAGGAAATGCATTTTGAACCGACGGTATACGATGTGATGATTGAGACGTCGTAGGTTCAATATGCCTCTCCAATCGCCCGAGCTCTTCGGAACCAGGAATAGCGTTGAATAAAAGCCGGTTCTGAGTTGGTCCGATGGAACTTGTTCTATGGCCTGAATCTGCAACAGATGGCAAATCTCGAGCGACAGCAGAGATCGCTTCTCCGGCTGAACCGGCCAAGGGCAGTGAACATAAAAGTCCTGTGGCATTGTGGCGAATTCCAAACGTAATCCCTCGGTGACAGCTTGGACAATCCAGGCATCCGAGGTAGTAGCTGGCCACAGGTGAGAGAAGGCCTGGAGCTTGCCACCGATCGGAACCGGGAACGGTGAGTCACTTCCCACGCCTGGCGAAACGGCCAGCAGATTGCTTGAAGGGTTGTCTAAAGTTGGACTGTCGGCGACCACGGTCACGAAAGGACGTCCTGTCTGAAGTTGGCTGGTACTGGAACTGCGAGGGCCGGTAATAAGAGGCGCCACCGGCGCCTTGGTCCTGCCGAAAGGGCTGTCGGTTATACGGTACGTAGCGTCTGTCCTGGCGGCGAAAAGAAGTAGGCAACACCTTCTTCTTGTCTCTGTTCTCCACCAGGACGGGATCCAGGGATGATCCGAACAAGGCAGGGCCCCTGTAAGGAGCAGCAGTCAAGCGCCACTTGGACTTGGCGTCAGCTCTCCAATTACGGAGCCACAAGAGACGTCTTGAAGACACCGTTGATGCCAAAGCACGGGAAGCGAACTTAGCCGCGTCCAAAGATGCGTCCGCCGAATATTCAGCGGCTGCAATAAATTTTGCTAGGTCTTGTTGCAATCGCGCATCTTCAGGAGGAAGCCGTTCCTTCAATTGACGCAACCACACCAGCGATGCCCGATTAAAGAAGGAAGAAGAGGTTGCGGCCCGAATGGCCCAAGCCGCCGCTTGATGCGTCTTATGAAAGCCCATCTCGGCCCATTTGTCCTCAAACTTGAGGCCATCCCCCAGCTCACCTACCAGGATGGAAGAAGATGTAAGGCTAGCCACCGGATCATCAATCGTAGGTAACTGCAGGAGTGCATCCAGAGCCGGAGCCGAGGCATAAAGCTTTCGATCAAACGAATTCGGACCAGATAATGAAGCGGGGCGGTCCCAAGGCTTCTGGATGACCTGGCAGGAAAGGTCAGGGCACGGAACAAAGTCCTCATCAGGTTGAGGCAGATTAAACAAATGACTGTTAGGGCCTGCTGGAGCAGATGAAGAAGAACCCTGAAGAGGGGTGGAATCCATGTTAGTTGCTGCTTTTGCTTTGCGAAGCAAAGAGCGAAACAAGGAAGGCTTAAACAGGCCTGGGAAGGCCGGCTTGTCCTGAATCTCCTCTTCATCCTCCGACATCTCAAAGTCCTCTAGGAAATCGTCCTCCCGGGCTGATTCCGACACAGGACCATAGGGAACAGATTGGCGTTGTTGTTGATGTCCACTAGGAGGATGCAGATGAAAAGCAGGCGCAGGAGAACAAACTGGGACAGGAAAGGCACCAGTGGATTGCTGTAACCCCATTTGGAACATATGGGACATGGCCTGAGTAAAAAAGGACTGAAAATCCACAGGCTGACCAGACACAGGACCCGCCTCAGGGCGGAGACCAGCTGCAGTGGGTGTAAATGTAGCTTCAGGAGCTGACCTAGAAGCCTGAGAAAGGTGGCTAGCAAAACTGGATGAGCGTGACCTGGCACTAACACAGGGCTGATTAGTAGCAGACAGTGGAAACCCCTGAGAAGTAGATGGGCAATCTTCTCTTAACCCACTAGCCAAAGTAGTTATAGTATGGGAGGCCGAGGGGTCACAAGCCACCTTCTGGCCTAGATCTTCCTCCATAGGCCCCGGGCAAGATTCTTGAACCTGTTGCCTGGCCTTGGCAAACTGTTTTTCTAGCGCCTTGTGCCTACGTTGGGCATCCTTATCTACAGTGGCAGATTTGGAGGACTTCCCCTGTTTTGAGCTTTTTGACTTCTTCCCCCTTAGCTGTCTAGGGGAAGGCACTGGGGAGGGAGAGGGACTCCTGTCCAGATCTGAAGAAAGAGCGACTGCCTCCCTGTCCTCCATGAAATCAACTGACAGTAGCCCCAACAATAATTAGCAATGAATTGTAAAAATACAGGTATCTATTTCTAAATATAATGAATTAATTAATATTAATTTTTTTTTAATAAAGTGATTCCAACAACTTTTTACAAGAAAAGGGGGCTTCAGATATAACGAGGCAACAGCCAAACTATCAAATTCTTTTTTATATATATATATATAACAACCAAATTTAAAGAATTTGTACTTCCCTTGAAATCCTCAGGCACACCTCTGCAGACAGTTGAAAGGCGCAGGTATGAGCAGGACAGCGTCCAAACCTGCAAGCCACCTAGCGACCCTGGAAACCAAAGCCCAGGTCGCTGTGCCCCCGGAGCAGCTCAAGGAAGCGGCGATGGTCTGGCCCAAAATGGCGGCCCGCGAGGAGAGATCCAACAAGTCCTAAGCCAGGCGAAACAAAGCGCCTATGGCCGGACTGAAGCTGCAACGAAGGGGGCAGTCACAGACGGTCCAAAACGGCTAATGAGTATGCCAGCCGGCAGGGACTCAAGCCGCTAGGTTCGATGGCCGCTAAGTCGTTTTATAGCCTTGCGCGGTGACTGGATGCAAATGGCGGCCAAAACAACAGAAAAATAAGGCGCCAGCCAAGCCAAGCCGCTAACAGCGGCCGGAGCCCCGAACCGCCGAAATGCACTTGAAGCTTCACCCAGGTGAAGGCAGTTAAAGCGCAGCACTTTCACCACAAAAAGAAATTATATTGAGCCAAATTACAAAGGAAAAAGATAGAATTACGAGTCAAATTTAAAGGAGTAACAGACACTAAATGCACTTGCAATGGCTGAGTGAAAAAGTCTGAGGAAGGAGCAGGAAGTGAGGTGGATCCAGCTCCAGAGGGATTTGATTGACACTCAGCTGTGCAAATAGGAGTGATTGTTACCCAGACTGAGGAGTGTCTGAACGGCGAGTAGGAAAAACAGCAAATCAAGCAAAAAAAAAAAAAAAAGCACCACAACTATTTGGATGTCTCATGGGACCCACTCATATCAAATTAGCTTCATCCAGAGTTTTAACTGACCATGAGAAACTTACATTACTGGACCTAAGCTTTCGGACTCATGCTAGAGCCCATCCTCATTATTATACTCTGCTAGAGAGAAGTTCCCTGAAGATGGGCTCCAGCAGAAATCTGAAAGCTCGGAAAACTAAACCTCTGGTTCCATTGACTAACCCCGATTGGATCCTGCAATATTATTCTGGGACACATATATTTGTGTCCATTCCAAGTCTGCTTGTTTGTTTTAATATATTATTTATTTCAAGATCAGGAAAGTCACTGCTATGCTACAATCAATTTTATGGGAATTTAACAGCTAAGATATACCATTATTAAATGTCCATAAAACCTGAAAGAAAAAGAATTTGAATGTCCCAACAAGACAGTTAGAAAACATTTTAGCCCAGGGCAGTAATACCTCCAAACATTAGATTGATAATACTGTCAAATTGTTTTTGCCTCCTGACAACCACATAGATAGGGGGGCAAATCAATTAGAAACAAAATCTGATTTGGTCATTCAGGTCTTTCAGTGGTCCAAACATTAGAAGGACAGGTGTTTATGGTGTGGGGGGTAACTCTTGGCAGTCAGCAGTATATACAATCTGATCATTATCATTTACTCCAATAAAGCTCTAATGAAAATCACGAACATACCCACAGAGGAATTACAGGCACTACCCACACAACTCACTAATTACATCATATATTTTGGCTACGGGAATATTTTTTTTAAAAAGTACTTGACTTCTAAGTAGTTTTTATATTATGTCCCATGAATTTGCCACTTAACAGGGTTGGAATGAACACTCCCTTTCTATGTTCTCACTTTTATAACCCAAGTTATTTTAATGCCTCTGTGCTTTTGGTTTTCATATATAAATCACATGTTTTACTTCATTGTTTTAAAAGTTAATTGCATTTCTATTAAAAGGCTATTGAAGAATCAGATTTGTGCCAGCAACCACTACAGGTTTTTTCCAATCAAATCATGACTTATTTTGAACTTGATAATATATATATAAACCTTAGCATTTACTCTGATAACCTGCAAGTCAGCTTCTGGGTGAAAGCAAGCCTATAGTCTAATCAACGATTAAGTCATTTTGCCTTATATTTGTGGCTCTGAATGTATTCGCTGCAGGATACAATACTGATGTAAGCCAAAAGTTATTTTTATCATATTTTTGAAAGTTCTGTTTTTCTTTACATCTCAGAATAGGAAAGTAAGATGTTTGGGTCTGTTAACATCTGTTAATTTTCATAATATATAACCCAGTACATCAATATACATTTCTTCAGTCTGAGGAAGTTTCAGAAGTAAAGCAGAGCGATAGAGGGACAATCTATTTATCTGGGCTACTTTTGTATGCAGTTTAAGGCTACACAATTTGCCCTGCACACTAGCCAAAGTTTGGCTTTGTTCTTTATTTCTAGGGATTCCTGAAATAAAAATAAGATGAAAAAGTCAAAGAAAGAAATTGCAGTTTGAATTGCAAGCCCATCAAAATAACACTAAAGCAGAGAAGGTTCAGCTTCAAATTGTTTTCAAATGAACTGCCATTAAAGTAATGTTTACATAAGGAGGGACCATATATAAGCAAACCTACTTTTTTAAAAACTTGTGCGGTGCTGGAATAATTTCACAGGAACGGAAGTACAGTATTTTTATGTGGTTAAAAAGAACCACTCACAATTTCCAGCACATTGCAAATTCACTGAATTTCACAATTCTGTCTAATAGAAATAGAGAACATAAGGAAATAAAAAGAAATCCCAAATGTAAATTGGATTGCAGCGAGAAGACGAATCTCACTTCTGGCAGAATTAAGTGTTCTGACCCTTTCATGAACTCTAAATAGTCAGCTCATAATTTCACAAAGCATTTGAAATGGAAAGCATGTTGCATGATGTTAAGAATCTGAGCCTCTCTATCATTTTGTTTTGTTAAGTAGCCAAAGAGTCGAAAAAGAAGATTTGTGTTTAAAAAAGTATCTTCTGTTGATTGTTATCTGATGGTGAATGTTTTCTACAGTGTATAAGTTGTCTGATACTATACTTGCACAGAAGGCATTATGCCTATATACATAATACACATTTGCACATTATTTAAATATTGTAATATGACTTAGGACTTATTACCAATATCAGAAACCTCAAGAAACATGAAAAGCTAGGCCATCTTTTAACACCTATGTCAGTCATCCCTTTACCAGTTTGGTCACCTTCATCCTCTCCAACTACTTTTTTATTGTAACTTGATGTGGGTATTATACTAACTCTAGCCTCCAGGTGAATGCCAAGGCTAAATAGAAAGCAAGAGGAAGATTATGGGGGAGATAATATTTTGTAGAAATTCTCCAATGGAAAACCCAGAAATAAGACAGAATCCAGAAATTGCAGTGCTGGGGACACTTATTTTGATCATAAATAGCTCAAACCGCTCAAACACAGTATTAGTAAACTATAGCCCAGTGATGGCTAACCTTTTTGCCATCGCGTGCCAGGAGAGGGGGGGGCAGGGGAGGGTCACGCACCGCTTGCCCACACCAATAATTTTATGCGCCCTGTCCTGCGCATGCGCGCGCAACCCCCCCCCCCCGGTTCCTGGCACGTGATGGCCTGGTAGGCCCGTTTTTCTTTCTTACCTGATTCCAGATCCTCTCTATTAATCTGTGGAGGGCAAAAACAGCCTTTTTCGCCCTCTGCAGATGCATAGAGAGGATCTGGAGCCAGGTAAGAAAGAAAAACGGGCCTCCCCCCACCCAGCCCTTCTGGAGGCAGGAAACAGCCTGTTTCCCTACTTCTGGTGGGCCCAGAAGACCTGAAAATCAGCTGGTCGGCACGCACATGCGTGCCAGAGCTCAGCTGGCATGCCCACTGATATGGCTACACGTGCCACCTGTGGCACGCGTGCCATAGGTTCACCATCACGACTATAGCCCATACTGAACAATGACACTGAATTTTTCAAGGCATTGGTAGCAAGCCCATTCTTACAAACAGGTACCTATCCAACTTGAAGCAGCTCCTCACAAGCAGCAAGAAACAACAGGACAATAATGCAAACTTGGGTATCAGATATTTACTTTGTCCCTAACCCATTAGCATCATCATAGGCCTGGAAGAGCATATGAAGGTACCTCTAATGGGATATATCCCATCATCTGCCAGCAACACTCCTTTGGACAGACAGACATACTTTGTACAAAAGAATTTTAATGGGCACAAATCTGAAATCAGGACTCAAAACAAGGGGAAAAAAATAATATCAGAGTATTTCAGTCTCCCAGGATATTTTATGGCAGACCTCAAAGTTACTGTTTTGGGAGGAAAATGTGACTTTAACACCACTGAGAGAGAGATTGTTGTGAATTCACATACATCAAAAGGTTTCAGGCAATCTCAAAAGATCTGAACATAAACAATGAGTTTTAACACATTACAATTGTTAATTGTTAAGGTGCTTGAGATGTGTCTCACATTTTATCTGCACTACCAATCTATATTTCCTTTCATTCCCACTTGCCTCACCTCAAATTAAACCTTACACAGCTCTAATGATGCTTTGCATCTGATGAAGTGAGCTGCACTCACAGAAGGGGCGTTGGTCTTACCTGACACGCCTCTTCTCAGTGCGCTGCGGGAGAAGCTTATGCCTTCTTATAAAATTTGTTAGTGAGCAAATGTGCTACCAAGTCTCCTCCGGATTTGACCACTGTAAACTGACATGCCTCTCCCTTTACAATATATACTACGAAAATTGTGACATTAATTTTTCCAGAATAAAACTTCTGTGTGCAAGTATGGAGAATTTTAATACATCTCATGATAATGCATGCATAGGTCTGACTGGCCATAGAAAAAGTTTATTTCTGATTTTCAGAAGCAGCCCTGGCACTTTATACAGATATTATACAATGTCTCTATAAAGAGCTAACATAAGTTAAGAGGGTGTGTGTATGTGTGTTTGTGTAAAATAGCACAATTGTAGATGTTCTGGCTCATTAGGATAAATGAAAGTACCTAGCTGGCTACATTATGGTCTGAAAAATCAGAAGAATGAAAAATTTGGGAAGTGATAAGTAGCAAATAATGTGAGGAAAAAAAACCCCAATCTTTTAAAAAATTGAGTACAGGTAATGAACTGAATATTGTGACAGAATCAGTGGCTAAAAATAACAAATTGTTAATAGAAATGAGTCATCCAAGAAACAATTTAGTCTAAAGTATGGCTTGGCTATTCTCCTCTCTCACGTAACCCAGCACAGTCATCTCTTGGCCAAATAATAAGCCCTATAGTACTTTCTCCCCTCTTTTTGGCAGCTGAAAATGAAGAAAGCTACTAGTGGATGCATTTGAATGAAAACATTTCTGTTGAAAAGCTGACTACGTAGTTAATCATCAGCTGTATATGCCAAGTACTTTTTAAAGGTATGTTGGAAGGTAAAAACCCCCAGCCAGGCCATATATCAACCCTCCCCCCCACTTTCCATTCATTCTGCAAGCAAAAATCTCTCTTGATCCACATGCAGTTATAAAAACAGATGAAACCTTTTTCATCCTATGTAAGCTGAAACTGACAAAGCTCAGCCAGCCGTACCTGGGAAACCTCCTACATCACAGTAGTGCTCCTTAACACCAGATCCTCAGAGCCAATCCCCCTCCCCCATAAAATTTCCACACAGAGTAGATTTACACATCTAAGATCAGCTCTACCCTCAGGGCAAGAAATAAACTTCCTCTCCAGACGTTACACATCCCCAGGGCAAGAAAGCCTCAATTTACACACTTCAGGATCAAAGCTCATTGTTACTATAAATATTACTAATCTTAGCTTTCTGTGCGGCCTACCTTTTAATTGATGTACTGTACATTGTGCTGTCAAAATACAATCTCTGCTCATAGATATGACATCACTGATCCCAAGCATCTTCCAACATTTTAAACTAATACATAATATACTAATGATAATATAATAATATATTCCTTACACCTATTTAAACATAGTATAATAACAGTAATTTTATACCGTATTCTTATACAATTATACATATCTATACCTACATATACATATATACAATTCACATACATATTTATCTATAATAATGTATATAATTCTAGTCTAACACTACACATTTGTTTCAGCTATCCTCCTTTTATCTAACCATTCATAGAATATCTATGTCCAATGTTTTTAATTTTGAACTACTAATAAAAAACTTTTTAAAAAAGAAAATACTGTGTTTCCCTGAAAATAACACCCTGTCTTATATTTTTTTGAACCCTGAAATAAGTGCTTGGCCTTATTGCCATGCACTCAAAAGCCCGATTGGGCTTATTATCAGGGGATGTCTTATTTTGGGGGAAACGGTATAATCTCTGCTCCAAGTGATTTGCTTTGTGTGTTCTATGGGGAACCAGGCTAGATTTGAACCAAGCACTTTGCTTCTAAAAGGTACAAAGAACATTACAGTATCCTCAACATTACATTTGCGGGCTCTGCCCATTGCAAATAATGCCAAACAGAGGTCATTATTATATAAGATGCTAAAAAATGCTATTTCTTACTTGATTAGAATAGATGGTGGATATGAGAAAGTTCCCACAAATGGCACAGAAAAAAAGTTGCAAAAAAGAGGAAGTTGCCAAGAACTACATATTTTCATTTTTTTTCTCACTGTTCCTGCTTTTCAGGCCTTAAAAATATTCTAGACAGGAAACCAAAACCATGAATACTAGCATTACCTATATTGTTGCAATAACAGAAACCTGAAAGCACTCCCCACCACCCTTTAATTTTTGAGAGAACCTGGAGAGATTCAAGAAACTGCTCTCCTCCCCTGGGAATATTATTATGCCTAAATTGCATTTCACACCAATTTATCTGTATTCTCAGTTGTTTTATGAAGCTTAAGCACTAAGAAATGAAGACAGGTAGTCTTCAACTTATGGCTACAATTGGGATGAGAAAGGACTTTACCTAGTTCTAAGGCAAATACATCAGTATATGAATCAGTATTAGAAAAGTTTAGGAAGTAGAGAATCTTGATTCAAAACAAAACTTTTGAACTTTCTCATAATTGAATTCCCCTGAAGAAAGTTGTTGTGATGAGCTTCAGTTATATCATGAATGGGAATGTAGTATCAAAAACTCTATTCATAGACACCAAAATGTAGTTAATGCTACTCAAAAATATTTCATGGAAGACACTTACTCTGGTTCTTAAGCACATCTACCATATAGTTACATAATGAAGTGAGAACCATCTTTCCCTTTGTAAAGCTGTGTACAAGTGAATAATACTGTATGTAGCAGGAAATTATTAAACAGAAAAAAATGTATTTGAAATATGATGCATTGTTGCTTCATTCTGCTTTACCAGTATGTCATATTTTATGTTTTAAACATATCTTCATTCAAAATCCAAGCAGTTACATAAAATCAATAATGAACATAATAACATTATTTAAAGAAACATACGAATACATCTAAGGAACATAAAGATAATTCTCAGGTATTAAAATGTTCTATATGTGTTGGTCAGCGATAATATTTTAAGCTAATAATGAAAAGAATTCAACATCATCTCCATTTGTAACTATATTTGGATGGAATTTGAGAGCATCTGAATAGAAAAGACCTTCATTAACAAGCAAACACAATGTGTACCGTAATTCTTTCACAGTTGATGCATTCTAGTTCTATGTAAATTAGTTTCTTGTGTTAGAAATCTAGTTTAACTGTGGACAAATTGGAACAGGGCTGGATTAGATCAAAGGTGAATCCAGCATTTAATTCCCATGGTGGCTGATCATTTCCTAGTGGTAGGCCCACAGAGATGTGACTAGTATATTAGCATGCTCTTGCTCTCTTGTTTCTTAGCAACTGATACAGTTATGTGAACTCTGATACAATCTAGAATTTTGTAGAAAATTCCACTGTTTACAGAGATTCCTTGTATTATTGTTATTTTTTGAATCTCCCATCATTCAGCTTGGACTGATGCCTGGAAAATTCCCTGTCCTAATGTTTTTTGGATGGGGGAGCTTTCTTAATACTTATATAATTTTATACACCGCTATTCATTCTTTCCTGTTTTTATTGTTGTTGTTGTTGTTATTTTAAAACTTCTCAGATGCTCTACCGTATCCTATGAAGACCATTGCTCCAGATCACTTTGGTTACTTTTATTCTGTATCTTTTCTGCTGTGTAAATACTCTATATGCAGTGTAGCAATAACATCTCTTTATAATTCTTCCAGATGGGATTGCAGCAAAACTCAGTGAAAGTCCAAATAAACAGTGTCTATTACATCCACCTTATCCACATAGTCGTTGATAGCTTCGAAGAATGGTACAAATATGTGAGAAAGGATTTATTTTGGGAGAGATCACATCTGTACATCTTCCTATTGCAAATGAATAAAATATTAATGTAATGTTGTTTAATTAAAAAAAACCTTTCAACATGGAAATTTAGGATGGCAAGGAGAAGTCTGAACTAGATTAGAAAAACTTTCTCCTTGGATTTCTAGGCAAATATACGTAGGGAGGTTTACTAATAGACTGGTCTGGAGTGGCTGGCTTGTCACCCTTGTTTCTAGATCATTGTCTGTAAACATACATTTTGCCTAATCTAATATCCACTGATTTTCTCAAATATCAACTGCTGGGGATTTAGCCACTAAAGGACATAGATTGCTAAACTAACTGAACCATTGGTCTGATTTTACAAGGACTTCCAAATGTCCTTTTGAATGGCAAACTAAATGGGATTGCATCCTTCTTTGTTTTACAAACTAGCAGGATATATAGGAGCTTGTATGAAAAAAAGAATCAACTTTCTAAAATACAGGTAGTCCTCGATTTACAACAGGTCACTTAGTTATAATGCCACTGAAAAAAAGTGACTCATGACCATTTTTCAGACTCGCGACCATTGCAGCATCCCCATGGTCACATGATTTACATTCAGCTGCTTGACATTCAGCTGACTCACATTTATGATGGTAGCAGTATCCCAGGGTCATGTGACCTCATTTTGCCACATTTTGACAAGCAAAGTCAATGGGGAAACCAGGTTCATTTCACAACTGGATTACTAATTTAACAACTGCAGTGATTCCCTTAATAAATGTGGCAAGAAAAGTTGTAAAATGGGGCAAAACTCACTTAACAAATTTCTCACTTAGCAACATAAATTTTGGGCTCAATTATGGTCGTAAGTTGAGGACTATATTTCATAAGATTTATATTAATAATATAATAAGGATTTTTTTCCTCTTTGTAGAATCAGCTGTTTACATTATTCCAGTTTTCCCTGAAACAGTGATGAAGTGTACTAACCTATCATATATTAGACCTAATTTAGCATGTAATGTTGCACTTTTAGAAATCCTTAGGAACCCCTACCCCTATTAAAAGAGAGGGGGTATGACCCCTCCTGCTATAATTTCTAGACACTCTCTGTAGAATATCGGTTGTACTTAATGCATTGAATCATAAATTATTCTTGGTTCAACACATCTGGAACACATGAGATTGAAGAAAAAGGTAGTCTGAAACAACGAGGGATAATAAAATTTTACAGGAAGTCAATAGTCAGTGGGAATGATGTCTGTCAGGCATTATGGACCGAAAACAGTTTGGATAGTTTTTGTCTAGAAAATACATAGTTGTCATATGGCATCAATGAAGAGATGCCCTTGATTGAGAAGAATTGGGTGATAATTGGGTTCTGTTTGGCTGCCTTGTAGCACTGTCAGTGTCACATGGTTACTCTTTGAGAAGGGAAAGGTTTGAAAAAAATGATTAAAATCATTTTGTTATATGAACTAGATAGTTATTATGGTAGATCTAAAAATAAATTAGACCACAGGTAGTCCTAGGGTTACAATGGCAGTTGAGACCGGGATTACTATCACTAAGCAATGCTTATTGCTTATTTAAGCAATGCTTAAGGTATGACACCATGTGACTGCATTATTTACGACAGCAATCTCAGGCAGTCCCAGTTGTCATTGTAGCCCCAGGACTGCATGGGTTGTTAAGCAGGAAGAGGCAGGAATCTCAGATATGGGGTGGAGTGACATAGGGAGATGGGGGAAGCCAGGCTGCGCATGAGTCAGGGGAAGGCCGGCAGAAGCTGCATGCAAGTGAGGGATACTACAGTGGAGAGAAAAGATGGGACCAACTTACCAGAGTGACTTGTGATCCCTGCTGGCATCTCCATTGACTTTGTTTATGGGAAACTGGCAGGGAAGACTGCAAATTGTAATTGTGTGACTGCAACTTCCTGCGACAGAGCTGCAAGCCGGACACCTGAGCCCACAGATCAAGATTATGTGAACATTGGGGTGCTGCAATTTTACTTTGAAAACTGATTGTACTACCATTTTTTTCAGCACCATCATATATTTGAACAGTTGCTGAATGAATGGATGTAAGCCAAGGACTATCTGTAAATCTCTTACCAATAGCAGCCTTACAAATCACTTTTTCTTCACAAGACCTAATGGGAACTAAGAATGGTTAGAGTTGTCTTCGCATAACTTGGCATCCTCCTGAAATGATGTGCTACAATCTACTTTTTATTATTAATAAAAATAAAATTTGTACATCGTCTGACTTCCAGTAACCGTGGCAAGGCTAGCTGGTGATATTAAAATTTTTAGTCTAGCATACTTGGAGTGTACTGATTTAAGGAACGCTAAATTATAATGTACTTTAACTTTGTAACCCTAAAAGTATTGTCATATGTTTTTTGGTATAAATTGGTTAGTTGATGGTTTTTAATAAAGTAGATACTTTCTTCTTTAAGAAGAAATTCAGGACAAGACAAAAAAAATACTTCTCTGTCTTTTATGGCAGAAACCACAATAATAGAACAAAATGAAAAGTAATAAGAAACGTATTCCACAATTTCCACAAAAAAATCTTTTTTTTTTGTTTTGATGTTTTTTACTAGTTGTTAAAGGACAAAGCAGAGTGGTGCTTAAAAGTTTGTGAACCTTTTTGAATTTTCAATATTTCTGCATAAATATGATCTAAAAACATTATCTGTTCTTCACACAAGTTGCAAAACTAGATAAAAAGAATTCAATAAAATGAAACAAAAATATTATACTTGTTCATTGATTTGTTGAGGAAATGATCCAAGGCTACATTTTTGGTGGTAAATGTATGTCAACCTTTGCTTTCAGTAACTGGTATGTTCCCCTTGGGCAGTAATAGCTGCAACTTATACATTTCCAATAATTGTGGATCACAATTCTGCATATTGGCTTGGAGGAATTTTAGCCCATTCCTCCTTGCCAAACAGCTGCAACTCAGGGGTGTTGGCTGGCTTCCTCTCATGAACTGCCTTTTTGGGTCCTTCGACATCATGTCTAAAGGGTTATTTAACATCAGGACTTCAATTTGTCCATTCCAAAACATTAACTTTCTTCTGCTTCAACTTTCTTTGGTTGTTAGATTTGTGTGCTTTGGGTTCTTGTCTTGATGTATGATCTATTTTCTCTTCAGCTTCAGTTCATTGACAGATACCCTGACATTTTCCTGTAGAATTTGCTAGTTCAGTTCAGAATTCATAGTTTCATCAATGATAGTAAGCTTTTTCAGATCAGAGGCAACAAGGCAAGCCAAAACCACAATAAAGAGCCTTGGTGGTGCAGCGGACTAAAGTGCTGTTAAGTAGCACTTAGCTGCCAGCTGCCTGCAATCACTGCTAGTTCAAATCTCACCAGGCTCAAGGTTGACTCAGCCTTCCATCCTTCCGAGGTAGGTAAAATGAGGACCCAGATTGTGGGGGCAGTAAGCTGAATTTGTATATAAAAGAACACCGTTCAGGGGGGGCTGAAAGCCCTACTAAGCAGGTATATACAAAAGTATGAAGGCTATTGCTTAACACATTGTAAGCCGCCCTGAGTCTCCAGAGAAGGGCGGCATATAAATCGAACCAATAAATAAATAAATAAATGTTTCACAGGTGGGATATGATTCTTATGTTGGGAATGCAGTTTTTGCCTTTCACCAAACATAATGCTTTTCTTTCAGGCGAAATGTCTATGGAGATTCTCAGTCATCCAGGTCATAGCTGTCCCAAAGGTGCTTTTTTCAAAAGGCTGCAATGTTCTTTTTGGAAAATAGTGGTTTTCTCCTTGCAACCCTGCTATGCACACTATTTTTCAGTATACTCCCAATTATGATCTCACGAACATTGACATTCCCAATGTAAGAGAGACCTTTAGCTCCATTGATGAACTTAAGTTCCTCCTGGAGTTCTTTGAGACCTCCCAGAGAATTACATGTTTTGTTCTTGGCAAGATCTTGGTTGGCTGATGATTCCTGGAGAGGATAACAATTGTGTTGAATTGCCTCCATTTGTATACAAACTGCTTAATAGTGAACTCCCTGGAAATAGTTTGATGGCCTTTTCCAGCCTAGTGAGCATCAACAATTGTTTTTGAGAGGTCCTCAGAAATCTCCTTTGTTTTGTGCCATAGCACACTTCTATATAGATGTATTGCAAAGATCAGACTTTGATAGAATTCTGTTCTTTAAAAGAGGCAAGATCTTCTACATTCATGCCTGATTATCATGCCATTGATTGAAACACCTGACTCTAATTTTCCCTTCCAATAAACTGACAAATCTTAGAGGTTAGCATATTTTTGGGACATACAAATAAAATAGCTTTTGACCATTTTCTGCAATAATAAATGAACAAGTAAAACCTCTGTGACTCACTTATTTAATTGGATTATTTCTATCTAGTTTTAAGACTTGTAGGGAGAAGAGAACATTTTAAATAATACTTATGCAGAAATATTAAAAATCCAAAAGGGTTCACAAATCACTGTACATGTAGATGGGATTGATTGCTTACATATACTGAGAAATATGTATTTCTCAATGAAGTTTCTATACATGCTTTAAACAGTTATTTGTGTGGGAGGTGAAAACAGTCATAACATAGTTAGGCATAACATTCTAGGCAGTGAAATAACAAATTGCTGCAGATATCTGCAGCGACTGTAGGCATAATGGAGACTCTTCAGATTTTTCAGATAGGTAAGAGACTATCTGGAGACTAAATCATATGAAGAATGGTTACAGGAACTGGGCATGGCTAGTCTAGTGAAGAGAAGGACCAGGGGAGACATGATAGCAGTGTTCCAATATTTGAGGGGCTGCCACAGAGAAGAGGGGGTCAAGCTGTTTTCCAAAGCACCTGAAGACCAGACAAGGAATAATGGATGGAAATTAACAAGGAGAAATTCAACCTAGAAATGAGGAACTTTCTGACAGTGAGAACAATCAACCAATGGAACAGCTTGCCTTCAGAAGTTGTGGGAGCTTCATCACTTGAGACTTTCAAGAAAAGATTGGACTGCCATTTGTCAGAAATGGTATAGGGTCTCCTGCTTGAGTGGGGGTTGGACTAGATGACCTATAAGGTCCCTTCCAACTTTGTTAATCTGTATCTAATCTGTAAAATAAATTAGTATTTCTTAGGAATATTGTCATAGATATTGCTCACTTTTGACCATGAGAACTTAGTAGAAAAAGAATTACCCGGGTTTTCTCTGAAAATAAGACCCTGTCTTATAATTTTTTGAACCCAGAAATAAGTGCTTTGCCTTATTTTCGGGGAGGTCTTATTATTTTGGGATGCGTGGAAGAAACCAGAGGAAATGATGGGGACTGGCTGCCCATGCATTTAAATATTTTCAGGGAGAGCTTATTTTCAGGGGGGGCTTATTTTAGCGCATGCGCTCAAAAGCCCGATTGGGCTTATTATCAGGGGATGGCTTATTTTCAGGGAAACAGGGTAGATACATCTAATGCATTTTACAATCTCTGAGTTGTGTAGGTCACTATGGCATGAGGCTGTGAGTTTTACATCTTGATACCAGAAACCCAAAAAAATTTTGAATTAGCAAATAAATCACTGAAATAGTTACTGTATAAACTGAGCAAAGAAATATTACAATTGCAAAAAGGAAAAAATAACAACAGAAATATATGGAAATGCAAAATATATTTATGAAATATTATGGAAAATTATACAATGGTGAGGAGATTTAAAAAAAAAAAGATGAACATTTAGAGTAGAAAGTGCCTACATTAATAGAACAACAAAAGCAGATGGACCTATAGCAGTAAGAGAAATAATGGATGCAATAAAAATAATAGGAAAAGCTCCAGACCCTGGTGGACTATATACTACAAATATTTTAACAATAATTTGACACTGTCCTTACAAATAGTAATGGACTCTGTTTTTTCAGAGTCTTGGAAAGCAGCAAATACTGCTTTAATACACAAAGAAGTTCAAAACCCAACTTTACTAAAAATTTACCATCCAATATCAATATTAAACAATGACTATAAAATACAGCAATTTTAGCAGAAAGCATAAAAGCTGTTATGAAATATTATATGAAAAGCAGTGTGAATTTTTACTCAAAAGACAACTGAGAGACAATACATATAGTAATTGGGACAAGAATTACAAAATCTTAATTACAGCAATCTGTTGAGAACCCTTTCCTTTTGTTAACCAAATCCCACCAGTTGTTAGGCAAAGATCTATCCTGATCCAAGCCTTTCTTGATTTGATCCCTCCCAGCCCCAAGCCCCTCAGTAAGCTAAGAGCCGGCCTCCTGTGCCTCCTCTTGAATTCCCCCACCTGTATACCTCATCTACCAACATTTCTGCCATTTTGGCCCACTCATTTTAAGATTAGTTATTAGGAATAATCGTGTACTGTAAGTAGTTTAGTAAATAATAAGAATGAGGCGCAGGTGTGCAGGTTTAGAAAAATATCCATATCCCTCTGAGGATTATGTGAAATTATGGTTCACACAGTATTGTTTGCTATATTTAAACTATATTGGGGAGTGAATTAGTTTGCCCATGAGCAAATAAACAGTGATTATTTTTTCTTCTTCCATAGTTTGTTCTGGATACAGCTCACATTTGCTGCTGACACGTAAACCAACATTTTTTCTGAAAAATTTTCAAGATTGAATCTGGGTTGGTCACCGGGATCCACTGACCAACCCAGATTCAGTCTTGCAACATTATCCTGGGACTCGTACATTTGCCTTCATTCGTAATAATTTTCTTTCAGTGGACATTTCAGAGATGCGTCATAGCTTTTTCCTGCATATTCTAGACTAATTCTAAATTTATGGTTCCTGAACTTTGCTCACTGAGCAAATTTTATTATACTTCGGTTATGATTTGTATTCTCAGACACATGAAAGTGCTGACTCTTTTTTTGTGCCATTCCTCCAGTATTCTGGTACACCTGCTAATAGAAATCTTACTTTGTATGTTGGATCAAGGTGGACTCACTGATTTGAGGGAGAGAACTAAATATGAGGATCATTTACTTCTCCACTGCTTCTTAAGAAATTTCATATGTTTATTTGTCCAGTAGGCCGATCGTTTTTTCCATGGGACAATTAGCACACATTTTCGCTTTGTAAAATGTGCATATGGCAAATGACTAGGCAACCAGTAATCCAGGTAACGTTGTCATAAGGATTAAAGAAGATCCTTCAGTGAGATTGCTCTATAGCGCGACCCGGGGGTCCATTAACTGAGGCGAGACCAGGTTAAGTCAAACAG
The DNA here is from genome assembly GCF_059756535.1 of Pantherophis guttatus. NCBI lineage: Eukaryota > Metazoa > Chordata > Lepidosauria > Squamata > Colubridae > Pantherophis > Pantherophis guttatus. The sequence continues at coordinate 103,052,708 of NC_142063.1, forward strand.
GAACTCTTTATTGCTAACAACAGCTGTAGAGGTTTGAGAGAAACAGAACAGAGAACAAGGAGTTTGACAGCTATTTATACTGTAGCTGTCAAACTAAGCAACCAATAGGAGGGCAACATTCTCCCGCCGGCAAGTCCATGCGTCCTAGCCAATCAGGGACGCCCGTCGTAAGTCGAGGACTTAAGAGAGATTGTGCCTTGCCACATAACATTTTATTCCATATATTTCTGGGTAATTGAAGGGGAACTTCCAATCTAATATGAATCATCATACGCTGATGATTTTTTGCAAAGCTTTCAGGGGATTTCCTCTTCTTTTCTTGCTTCTTTGACTTTTTACAGTGTCTCTTTCTCCCTTCAAATTATCCTGTAGAGCTTCTGGATTTTCTTTTCAACTCTATAGGCATATAGTTGCATCCTTACTTTTCAACATTTATAGCTTGAATTTCCATATATTCTAAATTCTTAAGAAACATTTCTATAAATAAAGCTATAGCTATAAAACCACTTAGGCTTTGTTTCCTTTCTAAGACAATGAACCTCCTTTTCTCATATCTCTAAATATTGGTTTAAAACATGTATGGAGGTTGATTTTCCTCCTTTTAAAATTTGGGAGCTAGTGGATCCTTGTTGCTGACAGGAAATAGTCTCATTTCTTCATGGTTTTTTTAAATATGTCAGCTGAGCTTAAAAAAGTATTGAATTAAGAACTGTTTCACAAAGTGAGTTAAATCATATTCCATGTCAAATAGGGGTAGTCCTCAACTCATGACCACAATTGGAATCAGAATTTCCAAGGCTAAGCAAGGCGATTTTTAAGTGAGTCTTTCCCGATCTTGTGATCTTTTTTGCCATGGTTGTTAAGAGAATCACTACAATTTTAAATGAAACCCGTGGCTAAGTGAATCCAGCTTCCCCCCCCCCCATTGACCTTGAAGCCAGCTGGGAAGGTCACAGATGGTGAACACATGACCCTAGGATGCTGAAACCAACATAAATATATACCTGTTTTCAAGTGCCCAAATTTTGATCACATTACCTTGACGGGGCGCTGCAATAGTTTGTAAGTGCGAAGATTAAAAAGCATGCGTTGCTTTTTTCGGTGCCATTGAAATTTTGATCGCTCCCTAAACAAATAGTTGTAAATTGAGAACTACCTGTACTTCAGTACATATCTGCATTTTCAGAGACTCAAGAAACTCCTGAGATAAGCTGAAAAGCTATGTAACTATTAAGTCACATTTATTTGTAAAATTTATATCCCATTTTTTAAAGTATTTAGAAGGTCAAAAACAACATATCCTGAAATAAGATGTTTTAGTTACTTGTACAGTTATGGAGCTGTATTCATCAAGAATGCTTGTTGGGTACATAATGCTCATTTTTAGGTACAGACATATGGATATGTTAAAACATATTTCCACTTTTTAACTAAGATACTAAGTAGTATCTCTGTATCTAAGAATCAGAAAATAGCATATGATTGACCAGCTAGAAGGATACAAAGGATAACTTTCCAGATGAAATTGCAAAATTCTTTTAGTTTATGGTGAGATGGGGATCTCACTGACATATAATTGGTACTTTTATTTCAGGTTTTACTGGCTTTACTTCATTATTCCAACCTCTTAGGGTGCACCTTTTTATGTAGTGAAAAAGATAATAGACCTAACGTAAACACAACTTTTAACAATAGGATTTGTGATAAATTTATAAAACATACACAAATGTCTATTTTGTTAATATACATTAACATTTAAATGTCACAAAAATTTTAAAATAAAGAATTGCTGTATAACCTATCAATATATAAAATATAGCCTACTTAAAATGATAAACTAAAATAACTAAACTAAAATAACTAAAAAGGTAGAATTAAATTAAATTTCATAACCACAGCACAAATCAGCTATTTTTAAAATATATAGAAAGATTTAGTTTAAGATTTTTCAAAAAGAGAGAATTACCACTGAATCAAATTTATCTCGCTGCACTTGGTTTTACCTCCATAGTCAGAAAGTGCTTATTTCCATATTTCATTCTAAAGCACCTTTACAAAACGCCTCCTTTATCTTACCGTGTTTCCCCCCTTTTGACCCCCCCAAATAAGGACTTGGCCTTATTATCGGGGGGGGTCTTATTATTTTGGGGGTGCAGGAGGCGGTGAGCGTGGGACCGGATGTCCTGTCGCTGCTGTCGCCTACCCTCCCTCTTCTTCGTGCCAGCCGAGCAGCCCAACACGTCCCACCCCACCCCACCCCAATGGCGACAGCTGCTTCCCTTCCCCGCCATCTCTTTATCGAGAGGGGTGGCAGGTGGGGCGGGGAAGAAGCGAGATGCGTGGAGTGAGATGTGGCTCCCCTCCTCTTCTCCCCCCCCTCACCGGGCATGACAGGGCTCCTGCCCCTCAAACTCGCAAGAAGGTTTTCTTTTACAGCGTGTTTCCCTGCACACAACGGCAAAGAAAGCAATGGAGCTTGAAAGTTAAGACCTGCATTCCGCTTCTTGCCTGCCCTACTTGCCACCCCCAAATTGCTTCCCTAAAGGGTCTGGGTGACTAAGCAAAGGTCAGGAGCCCTGCCCGGTGAGGAGGGGGAAAAGAGACGGCAAGGAGAGCCACATCTCGCTCCACGTGTCTTGCTTCTCACTGCCCCACCTGCCATCTCTCTCGTTAAAGAGGCAGTGGGGAAGGAAGCAGCCAGGCTGCTGTTGCCATTGGGGTGGGGTGGGATGTTTTGGGCTGCTCGGCCAGCAGGAAGAACAGGGAGGGGAGGGCATGTCCCCCCCTTCCCCTCCCTCCAACCTCACCTTCTCAACTCATTTTGGTTGCACGGCAAGCAACCAGGGGAAATGGTGGGACCGGCTGTGCATGCATGTAAATAGTTGATGGGGGACTTATTTTGCGAGGGTGGCTTATATTATCGCATGCGCTGAAAAGCCTGATTGGGCTTATTATCCGGACATGTCTTATTTTCGGGGAAACACGGTAGGTTTTGCAGATTCTCAATAAGATAAACTTTTCATGTCCAAGCAGTATCATCTACAACTGCTTGGGGGGTGGGAGGGTGGGAGTTCCGGAGGAAATGGAGGGGGTCGAGCCTGTCCAGATTGTGTTTTTACCATCGGTACTGTGAGGGGGAGGGGTAGATATGGCGGGAGCAGGGGGCCATATCATGTTAAGGGAGCACGCACCCGCTGTCTCCATGCGGTAGCGTGCTCCGGCCCCCAAGGCTCCACTCGTTCTCCAGGTTGCACAGATCCTCAGGGCCCGGGCCTTCGGCTGATGTTGTGCAATGCCAGGTCCGCAGTAAATAAAGCCCCCCTCATTTGTGATCTTGTTCAGGAGGGGGGAGCGGACCTGGCAGGTATTACGGAGACCTGGTTGGGCCTGGAGGGAGGGGTCCCTCTGGTAGAAATGTGCCCACCAGGCTTCCACGCATTCCATCAACCGAGGTCTCAGGGGAGGGGCGGGGGAGTAGCGGTTATTATTAGAGAAGGTTTTAGGCCGAGGGAGACCACTGTTCCTCAGACGGCTGGTTGTGAGACCCTCCTTGTGAAGTGGGGTCATGGGGTTCAGATGGGTTTGCTGATCACGTACCTGGCTCCCTGCCACGTGGCAGCAGCCCTGCCCGAGCTACTCAACGTTATCGCCGCGGTGGCGGTTGATACCCCCAGACTTATGGTCATGGGGGATTTCAACCTGCCGTCCGTGGGTGAGACGTCTGAGGTGGCTCGGGAGTTCATGGCTTCCATGACGGCTATGGATCTGACCCAGCTAATTCATGGCCCTACGCACAAGGGGGGAAACACACTGGACCTGATTTTTGTCTCTGGACAGTGGCTGAGTGATCTCGAGATAGGGGACATAGTCATCGAGCCCTTGTCATGGTCGGATCACTCTCTCCTTCGCCTTGATCTTCGAACCGCTGCTCCCCGCCGCAGGGAGGCGGAACCGATAAGATGGTACCGCCCCAGGCGCCTGATGGAACCTGATAGGTTCCAGACGGAGCTTGGGCCAATGCCTGAGGTCCTGGCTCACGCCTCGACTGGAGACTTAGTGGCCGCCTGGGATAGGGCGGCCGCTGGAGCTCTGGATCGAGTCGTGCCTTTGCGGCCTCTGACCCGGCGCCGATCTCACCTGGCTCCTTGGTTTACTGAGGAGCTGAGGGAGATGAAGCGCCGGAAAAGACGCCTAGAGAGTAGTTGGAGGGCCAGTCGCACTGAATCTGACCGGACACTGGTAAGATCTCATATTAAGAATTACCTAGTGGCGATAAAAGCAGCGAAATGGACTCATCTTGCTGCTCTTATTGCGTCATCAGATAACCGCCCGGCCGCCCTGTTTAGGGTGACCCGCTCCCTGCTCCACCAGGAAGCGAGGGAGGACCCCTTGGAGGGGAGAGCCGAGGATTTTGTTCAGTATCTGTACGACAAAATCATTCAGATTCGGGAAGATCTGGACTCTGACTGGGTAGATCCAGTGGGGATGACGGAGGCAGGTCCTGAGAATGTTATCTGGGATGAGTTTGACTCTGTGACCCCTGAGGATGTGGACAGGATTCTGGGTAGACTGAATGCGACCACATGTTTGTTGGACCCGTGCCCCTCCTGGTTAGTGCTGGCTTCCCGGGAGGTGACGCGAGGCTGGCTCCAGGGGATTATAAATGCTTCATTGAGTGAGGGTGTCTTTCCCGCCACCTTGAAAGAGGCGGTGGTGAGACCTCTCCTCAAGAAGCCTTCCCTGGACCCGGCAATATTGGCTAATTATCGTCCAGTCTCCAACCTTCGCTTTGTTGCGAAGGTTGTTGAGAGTGTGGTGGCACGACAGTTTCCCCGGTACCTGGATGAAACGACGTATCTAGATCCGTTCCAGTCGGGCTTCAGGCCTGGGTACAGCACGGAAACGGCATTGGTCGCGTTGGTGGATGATCTCTGGAGGGCTCGGGACAGAGGTTGTTCCTCTATCCTGGTCCTATTAGATCTCTCAGCGGCTTTTGATACCATCGACCATGGTATCATGCTGCACCGGTTGGAAGGGTTGGGGGTGGGAGGCACCGTATTACGGTGGTTCTCCTCCTTTCTCTCCGACCGGTCGCAGTCTGTGTTGACAGGGGGGCAGAGGTCGACCCCGAGGCCCCTTATATGTGGGGTGCCACAAGGATCGGTCCTCTCGCCCCTTTTGTTCAACATTTATGTGAAGCCGTTGGGCGAGATCATCCGTGGTTTCGGGGTGGAGTACCATCAGTACGCTGACGACACCCAGCTGTACATCTCCACCCCAGACCACCCCAACGATGCCCTTGAAGTGATGTCCCGGTGCCTGGAGGCCGTACGGATCTGGATGGGGAGAAACAAGCTCAGACTCAACCCATCCAAGACCGAGTGGCTGTGGTTTCTGACATCCCGATATAGTCAGCTGGTGCCATCGCTGACTATTGGGGGCGAAGTATTGGCCCCCACGGAGAGGGCTCGCAACTTGGGTGTCCTCCTGGATTCACGGCTGTCTTTAGAAGAGCACTTGACGGCCGTGACCGGGAGGATTTTTCATCAGGTTCGCCTGATTCGCCAGTTGCGTCCCTTTCTGGATCGGGACTCGTTACGCACGGTCACTCATGCCCTCGTCACCTCCTGTTTGGACTATTGTAACGCTCTCTACATGGGGCTCCCCTTGAGGAGCACTCGGAGGCTCCAACTGGCGTAGAGTGCGGCCGCGCGGGTGGTGATGGGAGCGACGTGGCGCTCCCATGTAACGCCTCTCCTGCGCGAGCTGCACTGGCTCCCGGTGGTCTTCCGAGTGCGCTTCAAGGTTTTGGTCATCACCTTTAGAGCGCTCCATGGCTTAGGACCTGGTTATCTACGGGACCGCCTGCTACCACCAATAGCCTCCCACCGACCAGTACGCTCCCATAGAGAGGGGCTCCTCCGGGTGCCGTCGGCCAAACAATGTCGACTGGCGGCCCCCAGGGGGAGAGCCTTCTCTGTGGGGGCACCTACTATCTGGAACGAGCTCCCCCCCGAGATACAGAGGATTCCGGATCTGCGTACCTTCCGTCGCACGCTGAAGACGTTCCTATTGACCTAAACTTCTCCTCTTTTAAATGGGAATTTTAAATTTGGTTTTAAATTATTGGGGTTTTAAATATGGTTCAGCCAAATTTATCTAACTTGTTTTATTTCTATTTTAAATTTTGTATTTATATGTTTTATTTCATGGCTGTTCACCGCCCTGAGTCCTTCGGGAGTAGGGCGGTATACAAATTTAATAAAATGTAAAATGTAAAATGTAAATGTAACTGATGTCAGGTTTTTGTAAATTAAGACTACCTAAGATTAGATGGATAGCCATTAGGGTTAGTCCTTGATTTACAACCAACTGAGCCCAAAATTTCTATTGCTAAGCAAGATAGTTGTTAAGTGAGTTTTGCCCCATTTTTAAGCCACAGTTAAGTGAATCACAGCAGTTATTAAATTAGTCACATAAGGTCATCACCTGACCCCGAGATAGTGCAACCATCATAAATACATGCCAATTACCAAGTGTTTGAATATTGATCATGTGACCTTGGGTGTGTGCAATGGTTGTAAATGTGAAAAATTGTCATAAGTCACTTTTTCTAAGTGCTGTTGTAACTTTCAACAGTCACTAAATAAAAGGTGGTAAGTCGAGAACTACCTGTACTCTGCATTGCTTTAAAGACTACATTGCTTCAATAAAAGTCCTGAAATATCTTATGTTGACAGCAGTATGTATATTTGGTTATGGAGAGAAGAAAAAGCAGAGTAAGAATCAAGGGGAATCAATTAGAAGAAATATAGTTGGTGATTGCTTGTGTTGAAGCTTAGATATACACAAATTATCATGTTCTTTCATAAAGAAGCATTAAAACTTCCTTGTATAAATTAATAACTTACTAAATTCAGAAAAGATACCATAAACAAAGTAAGTTAATTGCATATTTAAATTGTATGTTATGCAATGAAAAGAATTACCACATAAAAGAGTTTTTTGGACAAAATGTTCTTCCGTTATAGTTTGGAAGATAACGTATCGCCTATGACAGCAGATAACTTTTTAAATCACTTTAAATGCTAGATGCTTGCAAATAGCAATAAAAATACTGTCTTGCAACACTCTTTTTAACTATTACGAGGTTATGGAAAGCTACTGTGGGAAAGAAGATATTGGGGACAAGGGAATTGTCCAATGAAAATACACAAATACAAAGCAGATTATCAGGCAATACTTTTGACTACTATAATATCAGACCTATTTTATCTCAGGTCCATACCCTTTCTGTTGATTTCCCCCCTTCCACCCCCCCAATTAATTTACCAGTGCAGCCTAGATAGGTTTGAAACTCTTTCCTTATTAATCCAGTCTCTGGAGGTAGAAGGCACATTTTGTAGAGGAGGCAGCCATTCTTAGAAATGACAGTGAGTTCACAGTCACCTTACCCTTCCACCCACAAGTCAGAGGTGACATTGTTTTAAAGTCACTGAAGACTTCTAGTAGGAGTAACCGGAAAAGTACACTGTGGCTGTGTCCGTACAGCACAGTAAAATGAAATTCAGTGCAAGTTTTCTTCGTATATCTAATGCGCTGTGCCACAAATAAGCACATATTATGACTTACAATAAGGACTAATTTACACAACATGATGAAGTAAAAGGCTGACCTTACAGAACACACAGAACCACAAACTACCCAATCCAGTTTATCCAGGTTTAGTATACTGTGTAAATCCAGAATTTGCTCTCTCCCCCCCCCCCACATCTCTGTATTGTACTTTATATACAAAATACAGATAGTCTCGAGTTACGGTTGTAACGGAGCCTAGCCTGCACATTATGGTCACAAGTCATGATAGTTGTTCAGTGAAGTGCCCATATGATCATCTTGCATAATGGGCCCCCACACATGCTCTCCATTATACTAGTTAAGCAGAGCAAGGGTAGGAGAGACCCTTTGAGGCCTAATCAGACCCAGGATTGCCTGCCTCAGGCCTTCCAAAGCTTCCTCTACCCCGAGGCACTCCATGCCCTGCTTTTTGTCCCTTGTGATCCTTCCAGGCCTTGGGCTTTCTTCCCCATCTCTGGGCCCTGCAGACATTGGATTTGCTTCTCACTGGGCTGTGCAGAAGCTGCCCTGGGTGGCTGAATGGCTGTTTCGGGAGCAGGCTGCAATAGCCTCGCAGGGCCCTGTAGCCTCTGCCACTAACTTGAGGCTCCCTTGGGTGGCTGAGTGTTGAGTTGGGAGCAGGACAAAGGCCTGCAGGGACCTGGTGAGGTGGTATGGGCGAGGGAGATAGGCATGGAGGAGGAGTGCTGCAGCATCCCAGTGATTGGTGCAATGTCGAATGACCATAGGGGCACTACAGGAGTCATAACTTTGAAACCAGAGGATAAATAGCTTTGTGTATAGTGGAGTCCATCGTAAGTTCAAATTGTCACTAAGTGACTGGGCATAAGTCGAGGACTACCTGTATTAAAAGTGACTAATTAATAATTTAAAAAATGGTGCTAGAGGTATAGTTCCAGTGGTGGGTTTCACTTACCTTTGCTACCGGTTTGCTCACGCGCACTCACTATGCTCATGCGCATGCCTCTTCTGCGCATGCGCAGAAGCTTTTGCACGTGCGCAGAGCGTATTTGATGATGTTCGGGTGGGTGGGCAGAGCCTCCCGTTATCGCTACCGTTTGCCTGAACCAGGGCGAACCGGTAGCAACCCACCACTGCATAGTTCCTATCCTTTCAAATACAGTGATATTTAGGTCATAATAATTACATTGTTAATTGTTTCCGGGAAGCACAACAAACCATCTGACTAATGCTTAACCTTGGTTTTGGCCAGAAAGGGTAGCAAGTCAGCAAGGCAACCAATACCGACAAGTTTCTAGCTTGCACGTTGATTATCAAAAAAAGAGAATACCGGGATAAATTTTTTGTATCAAAATACATTGAGTAACAATTTCAATGAGTTTTCAAAGCAGTTGAGTACTGAGGTACCACTGTAAATCATCTTTAAGAGAGCAAAATACTGTGCAAAAGTCGGTATTTTAATTTAAAAACAACAAATCGGAAGAGCTATACAAAGATTTTAAAAAAAATCAACCTACCTGCAGTTTGCACTGACTTTTTCATTTATATAGACGAAAGTTGGATTTAACTTCCTGATATAGGCAAAACTAACCAGCTTCTTAGCTAAATCATTAGTTTATATCAGAAATCTGAAGGCTGATGAGAGCTGATAAGGAAGCATCTTGTTTGTTGATACATAAAATGTGAAATTTTTGGATTCCTGGCAAGTGATAGAGTTTATTACATTTACATTCTTCTATTTGTTCTTTTAAAATGAAAAGCCAAGATAAAAGCGGTAACTTAAATGAGTAAATCGGTGATTTCAAAATTCAAGCCATGTGTATGAGGGATTTTGGAGTTGGAGATAAGATTTAACTTTGCAATGTTTATGCAATAAATCCCAGAAGTTAATCAAAGTTGAATAAAATGCATTGCAGAAAAGGAAAGAAGGCAACCATGATCCTCTTTTAATGAAAGATAAATGTGTCAATACTAAGTTTTTTAATGTGTTTTCAGTGCATTTATGGTTTTATTCTGACCTCTTGTGGCGTTCTCTCAGTATTACATGAGATAATTCCCAGTGTCCTGTGTGCCTTATGAAATATGAATGATAGTATTAATATATTTGAATGTGCATTGATAGATGGATCATTCTCCTTAACACATTACCTCATGGAAGCAGGAATTAAATCGAATATGAAAGTAATTTTTCAACAGGAAATACAGATTGTAGAAAAGCAGATTAATTGGTGTTTTTAGAGACAATGTTCAGATAAGTTTAAGAATGTTGAATCCCTTATATAAGAAACTCCCAGACTTTCAATATTCTTGCAGAATCTATAATATTTCTGAGTTAGAATTTATCAGAAGTAGTAAAACTGCTGAACGCCCAATTTATATACAGTAAGACGAGAAATTACGGACTTTTAAAATGTATTTGCAGTACTTTGCTTAGCTTATAAACTCTGAGTTTCATTGTGAGGCCCTGAATGACCTTTGCATTCATGGACTTCAGGCTGGGCTGGGAATTGTAGGTGTCACTATACATAATTGTTAGGGGTGAAATGTAAAATGTGTTACTACTGGTTCTGTGGGCGTGGCTTGGTGGTGGGGGTGGTAGGGTAATGTGACTGGGTGGGCATGGCCAACTTTTTTTTTTTTTTAACTTTTCAAAGCATTTTTTCTTATGCTTTGAAAAGCCTCTGGCGATCTGGCAACTCAGTTGGAATCGTCAGAGACTTTTCAAAGCATTTTTTTTTACCACCTCTTGGCCAAGAGGTTGCAGAAAAAAATGCTTTGAAAAGCCTCTGAGGATCCCAGCTGAGCGGCATGATCATCAGAGGCTTTTTTTTTTTACTTTTAAAAGCATTTTTTTCGTCAGAAGAGGTTGTAGAAAAAATGCTTTTAAAAGTAAAAAAAAAAAGCCTCTGATGATCGTGCATCTCAGCTGGGCATGGGGGGGGGCGCAGGGATTTTTATTACCAGTTCTCCGAACCACCTGCCGCCATCGCTACCGGATCAGGCGATCTGGTCCGAACCGGGAGCATTTCATCCCTGATAATTGTGTATACTTAGTGTTATCTGGACCCAGACTATGCTTTATAAAGAAAGAGAAATGGAGAGCTATCTTCGCAGATCAGGGATGTCAAACTCAAGGCCTGCAGACTGGATCTGACCCACTGGGTGCTTAGATCTGGCCTGTGGGGCCGCCCTGGAAACAGTGAAACACTGGCCCGTGAGGCCTCTGCCAGTGAAAACGGAGTTAGTTTTAGTTTTCGCTGGCAGAGGGTTGCAGGAGGCCATCACAGCTAGAAATAGAGCTCGGCAGCCAGTTCTCACTGGCACATCACTCGGGCCACCACAGGCGCCCCCGACACGACTGACGTGATGCTGCCCATGCCCACCCGAGGTCAAACACAATCCTGATGAGGCCCTCAATGAAATTTACACCCCGGTTTAGATCATACAGAGACAAGTTTTGTGTTCAATGTAAATTGATTTCTAATACTAGAATTTATAGCTAATATGTATTCCTACCACTTGATTATCAGATGAAAGTTTTGTTTACAATACAAGTACTTCTCGTTTACTGACCACTTGTTCAGCAACTATTCAGTTACAATGGCCCTGAAAAAATGAGACTTATGACTGGTCCTTGAAGTTGCAGTGTACTCATAGTCACATGATTGCAATATATTGCACATATATTTACTATGGCTGCAGTGTCCCACAGCTGAGTGATCACCATTTGCAATGTTCCCTGGTGGCTTTTAACAAGCAAAGTCAATGAGAAAACCAGTAGAAAGTCACAAGTCACAGTTGTGTGACATCGCACTTAATGACCCCCACTTATTTGTTTAATAACCACAGCTGGAATTGATGTCATAAGTCAGGGCTGTCACATGACATCATGGTTAATGATCACACCGCTTCGCGACAGAGTTGCTGGTCCCTATTGCAGTCAGTAAGTGAGAATTATCTATATTGGATGGTTTCAATTAACACTATTCAGTAACGTTCAGCCATTTGATGGAATAGAATTAAATTTTACATTTGCAACTAATAATTTAACTGGGACATTTTTGACATTTGAGGACATTTAACTTTAAATGTCCCTCAAAGGGAAACAAATTTGAATCTGGATCAATATATTTTTAAATTTGACTGGTGTGTTAGAACTATAACATTGTTATAATATTGATACAGAGATATACAGTACAACTAGTACTAGTGTAATCCGTTGTATACAGATTCAAAATATTTTAACACTATGTATAATTTCTTGTTTTACAGGTAAAAGTCACTGCTGCATGTAAGTACTATGCTGTTATATATCTCACTTTCAGTATTATGCTTAAAAGTTTTCCCAGAATCAACACTGATGATTCTGTATTTGTATAAATACTTAAAACCACATACTTCTATAAAGAACCTAGGAAAGATCACGGTATTTAACCTATAATTTGAAATACACTGCTTTTCACCATAACAAGTTTATTGAATGTTGAAAGGGTAACATAATAAACTTCATATACAGAAGTAGATGGTGACCAGGCTTATATAGCATGCTAAGCTCTGATTAAGCATGTTTGTTAAAATAAATTAAATTTAAATTAAATAACTTTATTGTCATTGTACATGTATACACAGTATACCCATACAACGAAATTCACTTAACACCCAAAGACCAGGTCCAACACACATAACAATCCCCAAACACACTCCCACCCAGCACAATTTTCCACCCCTAAATCACCCAAACATCCACACGACAGACCAAGTAATACTGTCCAACAGTTTACTGATGGTGGCCCTTTAGTTCATTGTTGAGTGCAATTATAGCTCTGGGATAAAAACTATTCAGAAAACATGTGGTCTGAGTTTTAATTGTTCTGTATCTTCTGCCAGAAGGCAACAGTCCAAAAAGATTGTAAGCAGGATGGGAAGAGTCTCTGAGAATGTTATGCAACTTTCTCAAACAGCGAGATTTGAAGATGTCTTCCAGGGCTGGTATTACAGGTAGTTAATTACAGGTAGTCCTCACAACTGCAATTGAGCCCAAAATTTATGTTGCTAAGCAAGGCAGTTGTTAAGTGAGGTTTGCCCATTTTATAACCTTTCTTGCCGCAGTTGTTAAGTGCATCACTACATATTTGTTAAATTAGTAACACGGTGATTAAATGAATCTGGCTTCCCTATTGGCTTTGCCTGTCAGAAGGTCACAAAAGGTGATCCCATGATCATGGGACATTGCAGCTGTCATAAATATGAACCAATTGCCAAGCATCTGAATTTTGATCTCGTGACCATGGGGATACTGCAACAGTCATAAGTGTGAAAAACGGTCAAACTTCGAAGAGTCACTAAATAAGTGGTTGTAAGTCGAGAACTACTGTACAGTTGATTGGGTTCACACACAATAAATGTATGTGAATCTTGATACATTGGCTTTGTACTACCTAAGCCAGCCTTTTAATATCTGAAGCAGTGGGATATCTATGAGGGTGCAGCATACCCTGTTCACTCACTCTTTGCATTATATTCTTTGCAAATGGTCTAGTGAAGAATACATTAACAGTCCATCAGTACTATATGCCTCCTAATCTTAACAGCATCAACTCTTGTTCAATTCATGATATCTGGAGCTTGTATAAATTATAAACTATTTTCCCCACCAATTAATAAAGAATAAAAACTAAATAATGTTGCACTATGTTACGAAGTTCTGGTTATTTAAAAAATATCTTTTTCTTTCTTTTTCTGTGTAGGTATCGAATGCAGTTCCTTAAACAACGTAACAGTAACAGAAAAAACAATAAGCGTCCAGTTAAACGACAACTTTACAATAACAAGTGTAACTTTTCAAAATAAATCAGATGTGGGTCTTCCTGAGAAAGATTTAATATCTAATCTTTATCCTGGTTTTCAGTATATTGTTCATTTCAATAATACAAGTAAAAGTTGCTGCAAATATATTTTTACAAGTAAGTAATGGATTAGAAATTCCACAAAAATAGTTTTCAAGATCATTCTGATAGGATTGTCATTGTTACATTTTAAGATGAGAGAAAAAATGTATAGTAGGTGTTGGAAGGAAAAGCCATCTCGTTCAGTTCCAAGCTTGGGAGAAAGACGCTGGAAATAACACGGAGGTTGATTGGAAAGAAAGATTTTGTTTATTGGTGAACAGAACCACCAGGGTTTGTGATTCTGGGGGAACTGACCCAGAATCACATGCGGTTGGTGGTTATGCTTCATCATCTTTCCAATCAGCCTCCATTTTATTCCCAGCTTGGAACTGGAACTGGATTTTTCTTCCAACATTGGTAACTTAGCTCACTCAAATTAACTAATAATTAGCTCATGATTAAGAGATCACAGCTTTCTTTTTTTTCCTGGAACTAGGTGTAGCCAGTGAGAAAATGAAGACTGGATTTAACTTTGTCAGTATTGCCTTACTATCAGACTTCCTTTGGCTATCTACACAAGAAACTACAAAATTAAGACTTGCAAAGATACCAAATGTTTGATAAGTAGATATATTGTAGCAAAGTCCATGAAGCCATTGTGAAAGAATTCCAGGAACTAGGTTTTAAATGCAAGCCTTATGTATAATGTAATCAAAGTTCAGTTTTTTCTATCTTTTCCTCTTCTTGCATGTTTTAATCAGATAAGACATTCTTTGGAGTCCTTGGTACTTTCAGAGAGAACTGTGGGTTCCGCTGTTCATGCCTCTCCTACTAGAAAGATATTTTCTTCTGGGTGGCAGAAACAATTTCTACTGCTTTGATACTAGCTTGATCTAGTATAAGGGTAGTTGCTTCTGCTTTGAACTATGGTGCTGGAGAAGACTCCTGCGAGTCCCTTGGACTGCAAGGTGATCAAACCGGTCAGTCCTAGAGGAGATCAACCCTGACTGCTCTTTAGAAAGCCAGATCCTGAAGATCAAACTCAAATACTTTGGCCACCTAATGAGAAGGAAGGACTCACTGGAGAAGAGACTAATGCTGGGAACAATTGAGGGCAAAAAAAGAAGGGGACGACAGAGAATGAGGTGGCTGGATGGAGTCACTGAAGCAGTAGGTGTGAGCTTAAATGGACTCCAGTGGATGGTAGAGGACAGGAAGGCCTGGAGGAACATTGACCATGGGGTCACAATGGGTCGGACACGACTTCACAATTAACAACAAAAGTTGCTTCTGACTGTGTAAGAAGTGATTCTCATAGTTAATATTTGCCAAAGGAAGGTTTTGAATCAGCTGTAATGCCTGGTTATGTCATGAAAATTAAATTCTAGCACACAGGTGATACAGCAAACCAAAATCCATGTACTTATACCAACTGCCTCCCACCTACAATATCTGTTGATACAACCATCCATTAGCTGTTTGTTTTCAGGTGGTCGTGTGTTCTAAACAGACTGCGGTGATCACTTCCAAGGATTTTTGGTGTGTAAAATGTAGAGCTTTTAATCTCTATCCCCCAATAGTTTGGTTCAGAAACTTCTGCTGGCAGAAAGATCTCTCATCCTCTTCCCCCTAATAGCTCTTAATTCTGAGAGATTGGAAGACCTAAAAGACTATCTCAGTAATAGATCATCATGAAGCAAATATGTGTGGTCACTAAGAGTTGACGCCCATTTGATGACATATAATCAAATAAGCAATATGGAACTGGAGGGTAAGGTGGAAAAACTGTTACAAGGTACCAGCTTCCCTGTTAATCCAGTGGAAATACCTTACCAGATCTAAAGCTTTCTGTCTGTCAGTCCAATTCATTATTAGTTTTATAGCATTTGTTAGAAAACTGGAATGAGAATGGTAAAACTAACTCTCTTTCAGACTCATACATCTCTTCTATTTATTCTGTTAGGTCATTGCCTATTGCATCATTACTCAACGAATGGCCCCCCCAAAGAAATGGACCCAGCCTTTCTCTTGGCTCTGTCTGTTTTAGCAGTTTTCTAAGCCTGAACTTAGAACTTGGTGCGAATCCTTTAAAAAGGTTCTGTTTGGAGCAATTACAGTGAATTCCTTCATTTTCCAATTCTCCCACTCTCTGAAGATCGCTGTCTTGTGGTCTCCTCATGAGGAACACTATAAGGGGAACAGCTTGAGCAATCTCAAGTCCTTTCTCTGTCCAGATAGTGTCAAAGTAGCCAATCTCCTTGTAGGCTTCCTGTTTGTGGTTGCAAACATTAGCTCCACTTTCCACAGAACCATCTTCAGCCCACCATCTTTCCCAGAAGTCCAAAAACAAACAGATTTTCCATTATTAAAGAAGGGGCAGATGGAAACCTTCCTTCCCATTCAACAAGATCTTGCACAGGGCATAAAATGTGGAAGAATTTAAATATTGATTTCATAGTAAATAGGGCTTGCATTTGATACATAGTAGGTGCTGGAATTCTTTCATAAAGACTTTATTATCATATTTCCAATATGTCATGCTAACACGAGCCTCATAGGTTAATTTGTTAAATTTTTGCTGCACTACTTTAAAAAACCTTATCTCCAAACTGGTTGTATAGGGATGTAGACTGTAAATTACATTTTCTTTCTTTTCTTATAAAAATATAATTGCATGCCACAGGATAGGGTTTCAGCCTGAAACTTTCAGATAAAGGAATAATTAAGTTTTGCTACTATATCTTCCTTATTATTAAATTTTAATATTGGTGTTGCAGCATTTATTTATTACATTCTGCTTCTAAAGTCTTAATATGTAATAATATTAAACATCTTTTTAATTGTCGTACCTTAAAATGGTACCACAGTATTAGAAACAGTGAAAAAGAGAAGACGTACAGTAACAAATCGTAATCTGGGTTAGTAATACTTAATGGTATGATAAGATTTTAATTCTCTGATCAGAGAAAATTGTTTTCTGTTTCTTAAACAGAGCCAAGTCCTGTTCATAGTATTCATGCTGAAAATATCACCAACACAACACTGAACTTAAGTTGGAAAAATGATGATAAAAATGCATCTAGTTACACTTACCAAATAGTTGTTGATGTACCTGGTGATCTTCATAATAAAAGTTCTAATAAATTGAGTGAGCCAATTACTAACTTGCAACCTGGAAAGTCATACAGATTTAAAATATATCCACAAGTAGATGGTGGTAAAACTAAAGGAAACCCAAATGAAACAGTTGTTCATACCAGTAAGTACACTTTATTAAGTGAAGTGATTGGAGTAGTTAATGCTTATGGCTATTAAATGAGCTTCAATCATTATTATATCACTCTCCTTTATCACCATCTAAAACTAAATGTAAACTCTTTTTATGGAGGGAAGTACATATAATTAAGTCCATTAATTAATTTCATTAATTTCAGGTGTGCTTGGATTCTTGTTAACATTTTATGTACATCAATATTTTTTGTTTTATTTACTGGTAAAAGTAATTTTGTTTTTTTCACAGAACCCAGTCCAGTTTCTAGCATCCACGCTAACCATCTCAATTCCACATCAATAATTCTGACTTGGACCAATGAAGATGTAAATGCTTTAACCTATATTTACAAAATACTTGAAAAAGGACCTGATTTTCATAATGATATGTTTTCTAATACTGGAAATACAATAGTCAGTAATTTGCAACCTGGAACGTTATATAGCTTTGAAATAGCGGCACAAATAAATGGGACCAATATTACAGGAGACACACAAGAAATAAGTCTTTATACAAGTAAGTACATTAAATTAACAATGCAATTAGCCTGACTCTTAACTGGATGTTTTTATTTTGTTTAACTTTTCCATATGTTAAATCTAGGTTACAATAATAATATTTTGGGGTGTTTTTTTTTTTTTGTAAAACAAGCCCACTCCTTTCTTTGTTAAGACAAAAACACTCAATTTTTTGGCATTTTATTTGTAAACATCAATGCCACAAAAGTGGATTTATCTTGGAGGAGTACCTTGTGCTTCTTACTGGCTTGCCACATCAGGCCTAATTCTATTATAAAAAAAGGCAGAATCTCAGATATTGGGTTGAGTGAGCTTAGAATTTTCTGTATGGTTGAGAATATTGTAGCACTAGGGTAGTAGTTATTGGAAAAAAAATATGTTTCAGCTGACACAAAAGAGACGTTCTTTCTCATCTTTCTGTTCAGTGGAAGGATTCTGAAATAAAAATGAAATAAAATTGAGACAACTACAACTGGAGAGTGGAGGTGGGGAATAAATGGGCAAATTATTATTCCATACCTCTTTCACAGTTTATTTTACATACAGTCTTTGAAAACCTAAATAGAGTTTTGTATTTGTCAGTTTGATTCACAATTTGGTACAAATTCCATTCTAATCCAAGATAATTTGAAAGAAACATTTAATTGTTTTACTTAAACTGAGCCCAACTTTTCAGTCAACACCCAAAGCATCAATATTATAGCACTATAATAAGCTCCTAATTTGTCAAATAGAATTAGTAACTAGAGACATACTGTATGTTGTACGAATTAAAAAGTTGCAATTTACATGATGATTTCTAATCCCATAGAAAAAATGCTAAATATTTAATCTTTATTATCATTCAGTACGTAAAAGTCTTTTTCTCTTAAATAGAGCCCAGTCCAGTATATGATATTAAAGCTGAAAACATCACTACTACATCCCTGGATTTAACATGGAAAAATAATGATACAAATTCATCAAGTTACACTTATCAAATACATATTGATGGACCTGGTCATTCTGATAATGAAACTTCTGATACTACCTATGTATCAATTCCTTACTTGAAACCTGGAACATTATACAGGTTTGAAATATATGCACAACTCGATGATAATAAAACCAAAGGAGATCCAAGTGAAATAAATGTTTATACAAGTAAGTACATTAAAATAAGAGATGTGATGTATATTTCATTATTACATAAAATATTTATATAAAATATTATCTGCATGTGCCCTCGGAGGTAAAAATTATACATTTCTGATAAAGAGTTGAACAAAAGAGGGTACCATGTATAGTATGCTGGAAAACTCTTTCCAGCATACTATACATGGAAGAATATAAGTACAGGTAGTCATCGACTTAACAAGAGTTCATTTAGTGACCATTCAAAGTTACAACGGCACTGAAAAAAGTGACATGACTTTTTCACAGTTATTGCCGTTGTAGCATCCCCATGGTCACATGATCACAATTCAGACACTTGGCAACTGGTTCGTATTTATGACAGTTGCCGTGTCCCAGAGTCACGGGATCAGCTTTTGCAACCTTCTGACAAGCAAAGTCAATGCGGAAGGCAGATTCACTTAACAACCGTGTTACTAACTTAACAACTGCACTTAACAACTGTGGCGAGAAAGGTTGTAAAATGAGGCAAAACTCACTTAACAATTGTTTCACTCAGAAACATAAATTTTGGGCTCAATTGTTGAGGACTACCTGTATTTCTACATCATATATCATTTTTCTTGTGAAATATTCTGAGATTTGGTTTATTTGTACTGATTTATTAATTAATTTCCTGCAAATTTCCAGGAAAAATGTTTGATGAAAAGAACAAAAATAAAAGGCCTGGGGAAATCAGAAGTTCTTTTCTTTGCTCAGAAGATTAGAACAAATATGATTCTCTATTGTTGGCATTCCACACCTAGAAATTAACCTTTAAAAAAAAAAGCTTTGTTAGTCATCTTGTTGTGACATCACTTGCAAGAGGGCTTCTAAAATGGTCACAGTCTCGGTAGGGATACAGAATAAGCATTAAAGCATTAGGAATATAGAGATTAGTAAATATCTGGCTGATTTTTCAGTGCACGTTAATTCAAATTTATTCCAATCTAATAATTATTTTATATTCTAGGCTGAAAAGTTTGACGTTATAGAACTTTTATATGCATTTTCCCTAATAGGAGAATATCTTAATATAAATTACTAAATGGTCATTTGTCCAAATATTTAATACAAAATCATCCTGCTTTCTCTTATCGCCAACTTTTGAAATAGAAATTTTACATAATTTAAGCTAAAAATTTACTTCTCTTGGTGTACAGTTTTGAGAAGTACATTTTTAAGATGGGAAGAAAAAGTGCTTTGTATTTTGCTTAAGTCTTGTTGAGAGAATAATGCATGACAGCAGATATACTTTTATGCTAATATTCGTTTCATTTGTTTTTATGTATGATTTATATCCCACTTTTATTATTTTTATAAATAACTCAAGCTGGCAAACATACCTATTACACGTTCCTTTTATTTTTCCCAAAACAACAACCCTGTGGGGTGTGTTGGTTTGTGAGAAAGTGACTGGCGCAAAGTCACCCAGCTGGCTTTTGTGCCTAAGGCAAGACTGGAACTCACAGTCTCCTGGTTTTTAGTCTGGAGCCTTAACTGCTAGAATTCTACATTTCAATCCTACAGAATCTTCACTGTTTTTACCTCCTCACATTGCTACTGATTAAATTCACCCAAACCCTTAACTAGTTTCAGTGAAAAAGTGAATTACAGCTCCTGCAGATATTTTATGCAACAACCATGCACCTATTAAAACCACGAGGAATACTATACAACCTGTGTGCATCAATTGCACAATATATATTTACATTCATTAATCTAAATGTATTTTCCTTATAAAATACATATTATAACATATTATAAATACTATAACACTATAATAAGATCCTAATTTGTCGAATAGAATTAATAACTAGAGACATACTGTCTGTTGTGTGAATTAAAAAGTTGCAATTTACATGATGATTTCTAACCCCATAGAAAAAATGCTAAATATTTAATCTTGATTATCATTTGGTACGTAAAAAGTCTTTTTCTCTTAAATAGAGCCCAGTCCAGTATATGATATTAAAGCTGAAAACATCACTACTACATCCCTGGATTTAACATGGAAAAATAATGATACAAATTCATCAAGTTACATTTATCAAATACATATTGATGGACCTGATCATTCTTACAATGAAACTTCTGATACTACCTATGTATCAATTCCTTACTTGAAACCTGGAACATTATACAGGTTTGAAATATATGCACAACTCGATGATAATAAAACCAAAGGAGATCCAAGTGAAAGAAATGTTTATACAAGTAAGTGCATTATTTTTTATGTATTTTATAAGAAAACTTACATGAGCTGCACATCTCACAGTGACTCTGGGCCGCTTACAGAAATATAACTCCAAATAAAAACCCATAAACTCCCCCACCCCCATGACAACAATCAGACTATCCACTTGATGGGGTCCCCACATCCGTGGGCAAAACCATGTGCCTTTTGAATGAGTGTCAAGGTGGAGGTGAATTATTTCTGCAAGAATGATTTTTCCACATGGAAAGGGCTACCATGGAGAAGGCTGTTCTTCTTGGTCCCACTGAATGGACCTCCTTAAGAGACGGGATCTGTAACATACCCTGCTTCCCAACTCTGGTGGATTGGGTAGAGCACAGGTGTCAAACTCGATTGCGTCATGTGATGTATCATGACATATCGTGACTTTTTTGCCTTTGCGGAGCCAGGGTGGGCGTGGCTTGCATGTGACGCATCCGGGACGCATGATGCCAGTTTGACACCCCTGGGGTGGAGCAATGACCTCTTAAGAAAATGGCAGACCACAGCATCCATAAAATGCTGGAGCACCACCCTCTCCCATAAAGAAGCATTAACTACTGCCAGAACCCACCTACATGCCACCTCTGGGGAAGCTTTCACAAGCCAGGGACATGGATTTAAACACAGGTGGTTGTGCCTATATCCTTCCTAGGATTCTGTTCAGTTTTTTCAATAATGTGATTACATAAAATGTGCACTATATAAGCAAAGCTGTACAGGGGTATTTATGTTAAACAAAAGAGGCTACCATGTACAGATAGCTCTCAGCCTATGTCCCTTCATTCAGTGGCTGTTCAAAGTTTTGATGTCTATAGAAGTTCTCAATTTATTATTATTCAAACTTATTATTCAAACTTCTATACCGCCCTTCTCCTTTCGGACTCAGGGCGGTGAACAGCCAAAATAAAAACATTTATACATAACATTGCAATTAAAAATAGATTTAAAATAATTAATAAATTTGGCCCATAATTTAAAACTTGTCAATTTAAAATCAGTATCAAAATTTTAAAACCAACCCTAAAATCAAGACAGACCGGCTAACTGAAAAAAGTAAGTTTTTAGGGCCTGACGAAAAGTCCGGAGGTCGGAGATCACTCGTATCTCTGGGGGGTAGATTATTCCAAAGGGTAGGTGCCACCACAGAGAAGGCTCTCCTCCTGGGGGTCGCCAGCCGGCATTGTCTGGCCGACGGCACCCTGAGGAGGCCCTCTCTGTGGGAGCGAACCGGCCGGTGGGAGGCTATTGGTGGCAGAAGGCGGTCCCGTAAGTACCCCGGCCCTAAGCCATGGAGCGCTTTAAAGGTGATCACCAACACCTTGAAGCGCACCCAGAAGTCCACTGGAAGCCAATTCAGCTCGCGCAGGAGAGGAGTCACATGGGAGCGCCCCGTCGCTCCCATAATCCCCCGCGCGGCCGCATTCTGCACCAGTTGGAGCCTCCGGGTGTACCCCAAGGGGAGTCCCATGTAGAGAGCGTTACAATAGTCCAGACGAGAGGTGACAAGAGGTGACGAGTGCTTCAATCATCCAGGTCATGATTGTCTCAAAGGTGCTTTTTTCAAAAGGCAACTAGACTTTCTGAAGAAGCTTCTTGGATGAGAAGTGAAATGTTTTAAGAAAAAAAGAAGAAGAAGAAACTCCAAAGAAAGTCCAATTGCCTTTGGGAAAAAGCATCTTTGAGAAATCATGACCTGGATGATTGAGAATTTCTATAGACATCAAAACAGCCATTGAGCGATGGTACAGAAAAAATAAAGATACATCCAATCCTCAAAGTTTTGGCCATCAAATGACTCCCGTGGTCACATCACAGTCTGCTCAGTGTGCCAATTAGCAATTACATTGTTGCAGGAAACCATGCCATGTGATTGCCACTTGCATCCTTTGCCATCTTCCTGCAAGCAAGGTCAATGGAGAAGCTAGTAGGGAAGGCAGCAAATTACTCCAGTATGTATTCTTTCATTTGCATGTGGCCTACACTGGCCTTCCAGGCCTTCCTCTGTTTTCCCCAACTTGTATCTCATCTGCACCAGGCCTCTCAGCCTCCCCTAACTTGTGCAATGAAGTGTGATCCTATGTAGCTGAATGTGTGCTGCTTTGGGGTAAACTTTTCTGCATCTAAGTGTTATAATTAACATGTTATAGTAGATAGCAACTTGACATTATTTGCATCCTACCCTTTTTCTTGGGAAACATTCTCAGATTTGATTTATTTCTGTTGACTGATGAATTTTACCCCATGATTAAGCTACCTGCTAAAAGTATTTAAAGGACCAACTAATTATGAAGGAGAATCGGTGTTATGATGACACCATTCACAGTACTGGAAATTTAATGTATTGCAGCTCAACAGTCAGCCTGCTGCTTTGTTGTGGTGAATTTTGTAAAATGAGGATTGTATAGATTAGAAGTGAACTTTATTGTGAAGTTTTGAATGTTTTGTGATTTTTTATGCTGAGAGTTGAATATTATTTTATTCCAGAGTAAAATAATCAAGAAAGGATGTAAGCTAAAATGTAATTTCTTCTGTATGCGAATGTCAGTAATACACTATTTTTTTAAGATATGAAAAGAAAGTGGTTTGCATTTTGCTGAAGACCTAATTGGAGAAAAATGCATGATCATGGATTTATTTTGATTTAATATTCATGCTGCTGTGAAGGCTGGTTGAAAAGGGTGTCCACATTTCATTTCCCTGCCCCCACCCCCCACATTCCTACCTGGCCCTGATTAAGAACTCAAACCCTTAACTAGTTTCAATTAAACTGAATAAAATTCCTACAGATATTTATTCAACATTCATGCATCTGTTGAAACCATTAATTATCATTCAACCATGTCTGTCTGGTAATATTTTAGACTGAATAATATAAAAGCATTTTATTTCTTAAACAGGACCCAGTCCAGTGTATGATATTGAATTTGAAAATGTCACCACTACAACTCTGGATGTAAAGTGGAAAAATAATGATACAAATGCATCTAATTATACTTATCAAATATACATTAATGGAACTAGTTACTTTGACAATAAAACTTCTAATACTTCGTTTGTGAAAGTTGATGGCTTGGAACCAGGAACATTATACAAATTTGAAATTTATGCAGAAATTGATGGCAATAAGGGAGATCCAAAGGATACAAGTGTTTATACAAGTAAGTGAATTTAAATGATGTGACTGTACAGGAAGCCCTCGATGTATGATGGATCCTAGGATAATATGTAAATTTGATTTGCAATTTATTTGAAATTAAATTGACAAATTCTGCCATTATGGAGCCTAGAGCAAGAGAACAAGTACAGGTAGTCCTTGAGTAACAACGGTTCGCTTAGTAACCGTTCAAAGTTACAATGGTACTGAAAAAAGTGGCTTAGGACCATTTTTCACACTTAGCAACCATTGCAGCATCCCCATGGCCATGTGATCAAAATTCAGACACTTGGCAGCTGACTCATATTTATGACGGTTGCCGTGTCCCAGAGTCACGTGATCAGCTTTTGCAACCTTCTGACAATGTCAATGCGGAAGCCAGGTTCACTTAACAACTGCAGTGATTCAGTTAACAACTGTGGCAAGAAAGGTCATAAAATGGGACAAAATTCACTTAACAAATTTCTCACTTAGCAACATAAATTTTGGGTTCCGTTGTGGTTGTAAGTTCAGGACTATCTGTACTAATGCACAGATTTCACTGGTATCCTCAGTTTTATAAAGTGTACAAAATAATGTGCGTCACATTATGTTTCTAAACCTATTGAAATTGGAAAATATTGGTCCTCTATATATTGGAATTAAAAGAGCATAAAAGCCCAAAGAGATAAATAAGAGATAGTGCATCTGAAATAGAGCATATATTTGGAAAAATGAACAAATGTGACTAGTTGTATTTTTCAAAGCACTACTATAGGTAGTTTTCAACTTACAACCATAATGGAACCCAAAATTTATGTTGTTGTGAGGCATTTGTTAAGTAAGTTTTGCCCATTTGTTAAATAATTTTACGACCTTTCTCGCCACAGTTGTTAAGTGAATCACTGCAGTTGCTAAATTAGTAACCTGGTTGTTAAGTGAATCTGGCTTCCCTATTGACTTTGCTTGTTAGAAGGTCACATAAGTTGATCCCATGACCCTGGGACACTGCAACTGTCATAGATATGAACCAGTTGCCAAGCATCTGAATTTTGATCACATGATTATGGGGATGCTGCAAAGGTTGTAACTTTGGTCATGAGTCACTTTTTTCAGTGCTGTTGTAACTTTAATAATAATAATAATAATAATAATAATAATAATAATAATAATAATAATAATAATAATAATAATAATAATTCAAAGTCATATTTCTATGCCGCCCACTCTCCAAGGACTCTGGGCAGCTTACACCAAAGACAGTATACTAAATAGCATATTGCCCCCAACAATCTGGGTCCTCATTTTACCCACCTCGGAAGGATGGAAGGCTGAGTCAGCCTTGAGCCGGTGAGATTCGATCTGCTGATCTGCTGAACTAGCAGTCAGCTGAAGTAGCTGCAGTACTGCACTCTAACCACTACGCCACCTCAGCTCATCATTCATGAAGTGAATGGTGAATGGTCACTAAATGAACTGTTGTAAGTCAAGGACTACCTGTATTTGTTTTATACATTTATTTTCCAGATATATGCTCTATTTAGGGGAACTAATTATGTTTGGCAAGAATTTTTATGCTATATCTAGCCAGGATCTGAATTTTAGGCCCTATTCAAATAGCAACATTTTGCCCACAAAACCTGATTTGACCATCAATGTAGCGTATATGTAGAAAAGGAACACCCAAACACATACAAACAAACATTTTACTACATATATCCTGAAATTTTATTTAAGACAGAGCCAAAAGAAAGTATTAATACTAAAAGTTTAGCAATTTCACTTATGTTTTAAATCTTTACATGAGGAATATATTGAAATAATACTTTATATGTGTTTTTCTCTCGTTAACAGATATAGTTGACTGTGGTTCAGAATCTTAAATTTTTGTTACTGTTTTCACAAGTGATTCTGCCTTGTTCACATATACTTTGTATATTACTTGTCTTACAATAGATGGGAAAAATATTCTGATAGTCTCAAAGAATTGTCCTTTTTTATCTTTCTGTTCATTACAAATAAATTGAGGCATAATTGGCTGGGATGATGGAGAGTATTGTACATAAAATCCCATGCCTTTTTTCTGTATATTTATCTTTCTCCTGTGTACTCCTATATATGTTGTTTGAAAATCCACACATTTGTGTCTATACCTTTGTCAGTACTATTTGAGTAGTTGCATTCACTGTCCATAATAGTAACAAAATCTTTAATCACTTCAGCACCTAAAATAATACCTTTTTTTCTTAAACAGAGCCCAGTCCAGTTTATGATATTAAAGCTGAAAACATCAGTACTACATCCCTGGATTTAAGTTGGAAAAATAAGGATCCAAATGCATCTAATTACACTTACCGAATACGTATTGATGGACATATTCCATCAATACGTCCTTTTAGCTTCCCTTCTAGTAATACATATGTGTCAATTTCTCACTTGGAACCTGGAAGATTTTATGAGTTTGAAATATTTGCACAAGTCAATGGCAATAAAACCGAAGGAGACCCAAATGGAACAACAGTTTATACAAGTAAGTATATTAAATTAGGTTATTTTTTTTCCTGTGCATTATTTTTAAATGCACAGTATGGAGTTAAATCAAACAGAATGTCTTAACGTGATGAAAGAATAATATTTTAGTGCAGTATTAACTTATGATTAACAATGCTACTTGACATGTTACTATAATAATTGGGCATTGGGGATTGGAAATTATTTTATTTTCCTCTCATATGTATCGTCATGTGTAGTATATTTTTATTTGATGAAAGTACATATCTACCCATTACCTTAATTCTCTCAGAAAACAGTTTATATAAGTAAACAAGTAAATAAAATAAGTTAATTAAATTAAATAAGTATGTTAATATAATGCTTAAAGAGTATTCTTTACATTTGTATTATGTTTTCAAAGAAAACAAGAAGAGATTGACTTTGATATTTGTAGAAAAATTTCAACAGTTAAAGCCTTAAAAATATTTTTTGCTCTAAAGTTGAAATCTATTTTTCTTTTGTGCTTTCCACAAACCCAATCATATCTCTGAGTTTTTTCAGCACAAAAATTAGCTTTGTTTGATGGTGATAATACTTCTCCATGAAGTATTCTGCTTATAAAAAATGTTTAAATAAAAGACAAATGTTTGTACCTTTCAGGCACAAATAACTTGGAACAGGTGTTTAGCTCAAAGTACCTCAAGTTTATTGTTCTGACCTAGGCTTCCTGAGACAGTAAAAGGCACACAATTAGTCCCCAAAACCCTCTTTTTATTTCAACGGCTGTGAATTCTGTTCATTCCCAGCCCATGATGAGTCACAAATAGTTTGTAAAGAGTCCGACAGAAGTCTGCCACAGTCCTTCGGGATAAGGCTGATAAGCACCCACTTTTATCTCCCTTGACATGCAGTCAAAGACCTAATTGACCTAATTGCAAGGCCACATGGAGCACAGAGACAAAACAGAGCTTCAGAATTTAAACCAACCAGCAGGAACAAAGTTGCTTCCTGCAAAGGCTCACATGCCTTTGCTCCTCCTTTATGTCTTATGGGAAGGGCCAATCATCTGCAAGCCTTACTCCCGAGTCGCCTCATTTGTCTTAACTGTTCTTTCCTTCTGGCAGCTCTGCGCATGCGCGCACTGGGAACAGGCTCCACCTGTTCCTCTGCCTCGCTGACATCAGAGTCTGGAGGCTCTGGAGTCAGCACATAACTCCCAGATGGCCCTGTTCCCATCTCTGCCTCCAATGCAGAGCCCTTGTCCAAGCCTTCCCCAGACTCCAGGAGTGGCCCATGTAACTCGCCAGACTCCTCACTGTCCAACTCTGCTGCCAGTTCCGCAGGCTGCCGGCAGACCACATATGCTACCTATTCACGTATCTGATCTTCTAATGGTCAAAGCAAATTAGTGTTAGATAGGAATCAATGGGATTCAAGGAGGATTTAGGTCTCTTGTGGAAGCGGAGGGACTCTAAACTGATGATGCATTTGACAGGGTTCAGCCTGGTCATCTCCTACATCACCATCAGAATTTAAGAAAATGGTTATTGGAAATCTTGAGCCAGATCTCTTCTATATATTGGTGCTTTTCATTGTCACAACATAAGTCATGTTACAAAGCCTTTATATTTGCACAGATACTAAAACATTTACTGCATTGTGAATAATGAACCAGTAATCAGTGTAGTAATCATGTAGGTGATAGCCTGAAGAAGAAATAATTTGGAAAGCCCCTGTCTTCCCGTAGTTTGACAAATAAAAATAATCTTTTGTTCTGTTCTGTTCTATTCTCGTGTTGGCTATGCAGTTGATTTGGATTCTGATGGGTTCGTAGACTGGTTGTAGGTGAATGTGTCTGTTAATGGAATTGCTTGTTGAGTCCCAGGCTTTGATGAACTCACAAGGGTGGCGGGGTAGCGTTGCCAATGATTTTTGTATTCCCTAATCGAACTGATGCTGTTTGGTGTTGGTGTGGGTAAGGATTTGGGATCATGGCGTTTGATTGCCAGCCGGTGTTCGTGGATCCTGGTTTTTAATTGATGTGATGTTTGTCCCATGTAGAATTGGTTGCAATGGTTACAGCTGATTTTGTAAATTACATTGTTTCTTTCATCCTCCTGTATTTTGATTAAGGTATATTGTTTTAATGAATAATAAGCGAGATGAAGATAATGATGATAACAACAATGACATAACTGTCCTGGGCACATGTAGGTGTATGTGTGTATTCAAATACTTTTTTTCCTTTACAGAACCTAGCTCAGTCTTCAACATCACAGTCAAAGATGTCAGTACAACCATGGTCAACATATCATGGGAAAGTCCTGATGCAGCTGCTTCTACATACTCTTATAGGATACTCATCAATGGAACACCTAATAAAACATCCCCAACTACTAGCACTGAAATTTCAGAGCTAAATCCTGGTACTAATTATCAATTCAGCATATATTCCATAGCAGCAGATAACAAGACTAAAGGGACACCCGAAAACATAACTCATTGGACAAGTAAGTCTCTAGAGATGTACATACTAAAGATGTGCAAATTGCTCTGTGCACAGAATAAACATTTTCATATGATTTGTACACGGATGGAAATCTTTGTGCCGGATACATCTGAAAACTGAGTTGAAGATCTTATTTATTTTATTCAGTGTAACAAAAGCCACTGTAGGTGGGGAACATATTTAGAATTTTGGTACAGTAATAAAAATAAAAAATAACAATACGCAACAAAAGGTAAAAAGGATGGCAACAGGCATGATAATAACCGATAGGCTCACCTAACCTCCCAATCCATTTTGAAAGATCAGCTGTGTTGAGACCAACCTAATTTCAGGGGGAATGGGATTCTGAGGGCAAGTGCAATAGAAGAAAAGGATGTTTTACTTTGAACATAATCCAAAAAGAATATATTCTGGAATGGACAAAAATAGTATTCAGATATGCTGTTCTGTTTCAATTAGATGTTATACCTAGCAATTGGATGTTAAGCCCTATTATTTCTTTAATTCCCCATCTGGGTTAGTACAGAAACTAAATATTAGGACAGATAATTTTAAGAGATATTGGTCAATGCCACCAAGTCCCACGATTCCTGTAACTCATAAAAGATTTACTCTAGAGATGCACTTTTGTGAGATGTCTCCTTTGCAGAACAACTTTTCCTGGGGGTTGCATACAAAAGTAAACCTTATATTCTATCAGCTCTTGTACCACTAGGAGTCTCTGTCATTTCCATAATATATGGAGGGGTCCTCATTGGCTCCAGTTACTGGCTGGCTAACACATTAAAATTGCGTATTGATATAACAAACATGGTTACCAAAGTATTCTATTTTCCTGGGATGATGATATACCTTATAAAATGGTTGTTGTCCTATATACCATGCTAAACTACAAAAATAAAATCTAAACAAGGATAAAACTAACGAAGTCTACCATATATTGTATCTCTGACTGAACTGATTAAATGTGTTGAGTGAACCCAGTCAATATCTACCCGAGATTGTCTTGAAATCAGAAAACTCAGGACAAATAGAGGTCTAAAGATGATAGAAGATTGGAAAACAGATTACAGCAAATAGGAGCTAGTTGTTTTGTTTTCAATGACTCAATCCTGATATTGCATAAATGTAATTCTGAATCTTTTCAAGGTCATAGGGAATGCTTCTTCAAATGTTTTTAAATTTGTGACAAAGAGAATATTTCTAGTAGTGGAAATCTGTTCAGGTCTCCTCAAAAATAAATGCCAGTGAATCAAATAAAGCTTATTCCATAGGAATTGTTAATAGAATAGCCTAAATTTATTCACTGGGTAGATGAAATTTATTTTAGTTCACTATTTTTCTCCTTGTGCAATAATAAAACATGTTTATGTTGATATGGTTTTTCTCTTAATACCCCATTTGCATTTCTGGGATGAATAACTCTTTGAAAAAGAAACATAACTAAGGAAGAAGTTTTTCTTTCCTCCGTGCTGCTGCACTTTTTATTATAATTTGTCTGTTTATTAAATAGCAAATGGACAAACATAGATGTTCTCTTTTATTGTAGATCCAGCATCAGTGGATAGATTTGATTGCAATCTGGTAGAAAAAGAGCCACAATTAAGTCTAAACTGGAGCCATCCAAATGGAAGTTATGATGGCTTCAGAATTGAGGTCCTAAACAATAATTGGAACAAGACTTTGGAGAAAAAATATCAAACCATTGTAACAGGCCTGGATTACTTTACCACTTATACCATTAGAATTGTCACCCTTTCATATAAGAAAATGAGTGTTCCTCAGGAAAAAAAATGCCGCACAAGTATCACTGGTAAGCATAAAGCTACCTTGTATGGACTTGTTTAATGAATAAAAATGATACAGCTGTTGCATGCCCATCTGTATTTTTACATGAGAAATGTACTTATATGAAAACCACTGTGATTAATGCTTCCATTTTTCTCCCTGGCACCCCTCAAAATCTTTCTAAATTTCTTACTAAATTACTAGAGCAGATCTGTCAGATAACGTATCTGAAGAAAAATGGTACCTCTGTTCCTTTTTATATATTGATTGTATGTATATAACATTTTTAGATATACAGATGGGGGCATTTTCTTATTAATAAGTGATATGTATGTGGCCACTAAGTGTTGACACCAGCTTGATGGCACATAATCAGTCTGATTATGGCAATACATTTGTATCTCCATATCCTGAGGTGAATTATCTAATTGGAATATATATGTATGTATTAAAAAATTACTAGTTCAAATGAGGAGATGCTAGTCCATAAAGGAACATGGAGGCAGTTATGAGCAATTTTCAAAACGGCCTCTTTACATCCCATTCTGCAATTCAGCTTGGAACAGAAGGGTGGGGCGTGGTGTCCCATGTGGTTAGGATGTTGTATCAAAAGACCGTTGAGAGGTTGACGGATCAGCAGTTCAAAACCAAGAGCAAGCAGCATGACGGAATGAGCTCCTCTCCTTGCCGAGCTCCTGTCTATCTAGCAGTTTGAAAGCATGCAAATAAAAATAGATAAGTAGATTAAAAACAAGTGGGAAAATAACTGGGACATGAAATGAGCCCCCCCCCCCAGGCATCTCCTGGGCAACGGTGATGCCACCAGCTAATCCTTTCAACCTGGAAGTGCCTTAGTAGGTGCTTTGAACACAGATGTAGAAGTTGTACTTGGAACATGGGTTCATAAAATTTGTATGATGTGCTGAGGGCTGTTGCTTTGTGAATAAATCTCTGGGCAGTGATGGTTTGGCACAGTGTTGTTGTTTTTCCTTATTCCTTCCATATCCTGATAAGGTCATGGTTACTTTTTCTTTCCCAGATCCCCCGCCTTTGCTCGTGTCCCCTACTGTCAAGGCAACCAGCCACAACTCTTTCAGTGTTCAGTTCAACAGTTTTAGTTCAAGTCGTGGACCTATAACAGCATATGCAGTAATTATTACCACGTCAGAAGGTAAAGTATGCTATCCCCTGGATCATTATTTTTTATATTGATCTAAGAATGTTTTATCTTTATGCCATGAATATTTACTGTATATATGAGGGCTCTTTTATTTAAAAAAAAAAATGAAGCCAAAGTCAGTCAAAGCTAAATTCTAAACCAGCACTTAAATCCAGTATATGCCAAATGCAAAAGTCACTTCCTCTTGCTTTTAAAACTGTTGGGAAAATAGCAGTTACATTGTTTATCAAATGCCTAGATGATCTTGGCTGTTTTGAAAAGCTAAGCAGGTTGGACTTCATTTGATGGGAGACCAGGAATTATCATGATTGTGAGCTAAACTGAGAAGTAAAAAAAAAAAATCCCCAAGAAAGCAGTGCCAAGCAACTTCTATATTGTTGCTGAGAGCCATTTTGGTGTAATGGGGAAAGGGCTGGCACAGAAACCAGAAGACTTGCTTGCAGACCTCCCTTAGACATGAAAGCCAGTTTGGTGATCTTCAGCCAGTCACTCTCTCAGCCCAACTCACCTCACAGGGCTGTGGCTGTGGGGAAAACAGAAGGAGGAAGTATATTTACTGCCTTGAATTATTTTTAAAAGCAATAAATGCTGGATTTTAAAAAAATCTAATAAATATATTAAAAAACAGCACAGATAATTCAATGAAATCATCAACGGTTTTCCAAACATTTAATATTGTATCTTTTTTCATAAAATGTAACAGGAAATTATTCTGAACTATGAACAGCATATATCCGTGATGGAGAGCCTATGGCACGCCTGCCGGAAGTGGCACACAGAGCCATTTCTCCGGGTACGCGAGCCGTCGCCCGTTACTCTTCCGGGTTCTGGCGTGCTGACCGGCTGATCTTCATGCATGCCAGAAACTGGAAGAGCAGCCACCCGGTACGCATGCGCGCCCCAGGCAGCTGCTCTTCCGGTTTCTGGTGCACGCATGCGCACAGGCCACCTGGTCTTCCAGTTTCTGTCACACATGCGTGCACGAAGACCACTTGGCCGGTGCGCACACACGCATGTGTGCACACACGCTTCCGTTTTGGTACTCAGTGCCGAAAAGGTTCACCAATACTGGCATATATATTCAACTATGCTTAATTTTTGTGCTGAGATGGACAGCTCGTCAATCTATTTAATCCCCAAAGTATTGTATCTATATTTTGGTGGGATAAATGCACTATAGTGCAATGTGATGCAGTTTATTAATTTTAGGTGATTATTGGCAAAACAGTATTTTGTGTTGAGTGTTAGACAGTAATGTTCTACCTATCATTCATTATGAGACAGAAATGTATTTGTGTATATAAGATGTATATATACATAAATACATTTCTGTCCTCCAATAATGAATGATACACACATACAATTTTATATGGCCATCCATCTCAAAGCAGTCACTCTGCTGTGAATGTTGTAAATACAGCCCTGTATACCATCACTTCTTAATTTATTGAATGTGAGTATTTAATATTAGGAAATGCCTTTAGTTTCAAGATGGTTGATAATAGTATGTTATGAAATTAGCTCCCTGTATTTTGTCTGCTTTCCTTCCAAACCTCCAGAACAATTCAGTAGGGATCCATTTATTCAATTACAATAATTACAGAGTTAAGAAGCTTCTTGGATGAGAAGCGAAATGTCTTCAAAGAAAAACAAGATAGTCCAGTTGCCTCCTGAAAAAGCATCTCTAGTTAAATATTTCTCCTCTGTTTTGGTTTGCAAAACACTCGACACCTGAGTTTGCATTTGTGTGTTGTGATCACCATGAAGGCAGAGCTTTGTTTTGAAGAAAGATACGTTTAAAATAAACCTATGCTAAAGTAGTTTTCTAAGTCCTGTTGGAATTACGGTACATAATTTCTATAAATTGCAGGACATTTTGAATTGCAGGACATTTTGAAGGCAGAGATGAGACTTGTCCCTGTAGGAGATCAGCCATGTACCTGAACAATTGCTCAGCAACTATTTAAGGAGCTTCAAAACAATAAGCAGAAACTATTATAAACATCCTCCTTTGCAAAATTTGTAGTATTGTCCTCGGGGGTGGGTTCTTCTTACTGGTTCGCATCGCGCCCACGTGTGCACTCTTCTGCGCATGCGCTGAAGCTTCTGCACATGCACAGATCACTTATGATGACATCCGGGTCAGAGGGCGGAGCCTCCCACCGGTTTTACTACCGGTTCTTGGGAACCAGTCTGAACTGGGGACCACCCACCACTGATTGTCCTCACCAAAATACCCAATTTGGTCAAGGAATGTGAGCATTGGATATTTATTTCTTTTAAAAAGCAAAAACGGAAGTGAATTAAAAGGCAGCATAATCAACTTCAGAAACATTTAGCTGAAAGCAAGTATTTCTTTTTTCCCCAATGAATTCTAGAAACCAAATTAACAAAACACCATTTTGTTAATTTACTCTTAAAACTGTATATAAACCATTTCCAAAAGTGAATTAAATTAACTGTTTTTAGAAATTTGCACTTAACTTTTGTTCAGGAGTAGAAAATCTTGCATCTATAGAAATGAGATATGTTACACACCAACAAACTTCCCAAGCAGCTAACTAAATAAATAGTAATAATTCATCTCACTGGGGTTTTTTTTCTTTTCATTTTAAAACCAGTCTAATAGTATTTTATTGATGTGCTGCTTTTCATTTAACTTTAGCTTACGATGTGTTGTTCTTTCTAATTAGGTACAGTCTCAAATGAGACTTTAAAGTACACATATACTGATTTCAGGAGTAAAGAAACAAATACTTATGTTGCATATATCAAAACTGAAGAAAACCGTTCATCTTCTTCTACCAAAAATCAGGATTATGTTGTTGAAATAGGAAATGAATCTAAAACATATGGTTATTTAAATGGAAAATTAGATCCTCTTGGGTCATACAGGTAATTTTTCTCATGTTTCATAATGCAACTTTATAATACATGTGAATAAAACATGATGAATGAGTAATCTACATATCTCTGAAAACTCTTGATTATATCTCAGCCTAATAGCTATTTTCTTTCTTCCCTACCTTTGATTAGGGCACGTGTTGCCGCTTTCACTAGAATTGTATTTTTGAATGAGACCATTGTCAACCCAGAGAAGAGTTATGTCGCATTTTCAGATCTTTCACCATCCATTGCCTTACCTCAGAATCCAGGTATGGATCAAATTCTTTTTGCAAACCCAGCTCTATTCTAACCAAACCTTTGAATCTTCAGATTAAAATCCTTACTAAAGTTGGAGAGAAAATCAATATTGTATATTTAGAAATAGTGTGCATGCACACTATGCACTTACGCAAATGTGGTGCACTAGTGGTGGGTTTCAAATTTTTTTACTGCCGGTTCTGTGGGCATGGCATGGTTGGCATGGCATGGCTTGGTGGGCGTGGCAGGGGAAGGATACTGTAAAACCTCTATTCCCACCCCACTCCAAGGGAAGGATACTGTAAAATCTCCATTCCCTCCCCAATCCAGGGGAAGGTTATTGCAAAATCCCCATTTCCCCGGATCAGCTGGGACTCGGGAGGTAGAAAATAGCTGGGGGCGGGGCCAATCAGAGGTGGTATTTATCGGTTCTCCGAACTACTCAAGATTTCCGCTACCGATTCTCCAGAACTGGTCAGAACCTGCTGAAACCCACCTCTGAGCTGCATGCGCCAATCACTCATACAGAATCATCCATCCCCTCTCCCACCCACCCCCTCCCGGCCAGTCCACCAAGCTGGAAAGATTGGGGACCACTGTTCTAAGACATTTCTCTGCAGATGAAGCTGCAATAGTCTAATATGAATCTATCGTATCAGTGAATTACTGAAGCCAAGCTTTCTCCATCCAGATAGTTTAACTTGGTGTATTCTCCCTATTAAAGGAATCTGCATGCATACATGGGACTTGTTCTATGCTACTTTGAAGCTTTACATGTGCTAGCATATATGAGAATTCATA
This sequence comes from Pantherophis guttatus, assembly GCF_059756535.1. NCBI lineage: Eukaryota > Metazoa > Chordata > Lepidosauria > Squamata > Colubridae > Pantherophis > Pantherophis guttatus. The sequence continues at coordinate 103,088,423 of NC_142063.1, forward strand.
CACTATAAATTTTACTTGGTGTTCTTAAGATTCAGGAACAGGGGCTGCTTTGCTGTTGTTAGCAGTAACAAATATAAGGGATGTGTGAATTGGCAATTCATTTTGCTTTGATGTAGTACATCATTCTATATCAGGGTTTCTGAAGCTTGGCAGCTTTAAGATGTATGGAGTTCAAATTCCAGATTTCCCCAGCCAGCATGCTCTATATCAATTCAGTTTTGAAGTTTTGAAGCTTATCCAATTTAGCTGGCTGACTTTATTAAGGACTAAATTGTGGCAATAAAAGCAAAAAAATAATAATAGCAAAATCAGAGCAGCATAAGTGGGTGGATACAATCATTAAAAAGAGGCATAAAGGATCTAAAAATATACATCGAAGAAAAATGAAGATCTAAAAAGAATGATAAAAAGCTAGAAGATATAAAAGACACACACAGAGAGAGACTAAGAGCAGGTTGAAGAATTAGATGGGTGTAAAGGAGCATAAAAGTATGCAGAAAACTATATCGCTTTTCTATTTTCCAGCTGTCATCACAGGAGGTGTTGTTGGAAGCATTTTGGTTCTGTTAGTTATTCTTACAATCGTTGGATTCATCTTCTGGAAAAAGAAAAGGTATAAAAACAACTTCATAATGCGGCTATTTTGAATTCCACGACCTATCGTGGCCATCTCTACTGCAGAGTCCATCAAGATTCTCCAAATTAATTAAGCCTGGACTCCCAGCATTCCCAGCTAGATTATTGTTTGTGTGGGGTTTTTTTAGAAATCTTCAGCCAAAACATCCAGTCAGCATAGCTATTAATGGATTATAGGAGTTGTAATTCAAAACACAGACAGTTTGTTTCTAATTTGTTCTTGCTTTAGATCTGATGCTACACAGATCTTTTTCTTGGTGATAAGCTTGTATTAAGTATACTGGAATGGTGAGGCAGGACTGCTACCGTGTTTCTCCAAAGAGAAGGCCGGATCTTATTTTCTTTTGACCCCCAAAAAAACAGCTAGGCCTTCTTTTTGGAGGGTTCTAATTATTGACTCACCTTGCAGCGGTGGCACCGATAGCCCCACCCTGCAGGAGCCCGCTGTTGGCCTACTTCTTCTGCGGCCACTTGCCGCCACTCGCACGCATCTGGAGCTCTGTTATTGGCTGCAGATGCCTTCCGGCAGGCATCTAAAAACAAAACAGAGGCCAGGGCAATGTGTGTGAGTGGCGGAAAGCGGCCGCAGAAAAAGCAGCCGCAGAAGAAGGTGAGACAGGTATCAGGGTATGTAAGGCCTGGTAAGTAGGGCAGCTCCACCCACCATCCCCATGCTAGCTTATTTTTTACCTACTTTTTAACTACCCCCTGCTCCCCGGGATGAGCAGGATCTTAATTAGGGCTAATCTTGTGGGTGGGGCTTAATATGATTGCATGCATTCAAAAACGTGATAGGGCTTCTTTTCAAGATGAGTCATCTTTTTGGAGAAACATGGTAGTTACTCAAAACTGTCTTGTCACAGAAAATTGAATACACCACCATTTACTAATTTCTGAAAACATATTTGTTGCCTACAGAAAAGCATAATTTATGGTATAATGTAAGTGCCTTAACTAGATAGATGAAAGCTGCACAACTAGTTTGATGTAAATATTAAGGAATGAAAATCCCAAGTAACTTGTTTTCAATCTTCACTTTTATAGGAAAGGTAGAAATAACGAAGTGCCATTTACTCAAATTGAGTGAGTTGAATTTTTTTTTCTTTGCCTAGTGTTCAGAAATCTTTGAATTTTTTTTCTGACCTTGGTTTGAAAATAGATGGGAGAGAGTGATTATATAAAGAATCTGCTGGATTTGGGCAGCCGCCAATACATTTAAATAAATAAATAAATTCCATAGCATTTCCAAAGCTTTACAAACAATTAAGGTTTGTTTTAATAAGCCATTTAATCTTTAAGGAAACAATTCACGCAGTTGCTAATTCTGCAAATGGTATCATGTCTAGTTTTATCTTAATAATAACAATGTTAAAGTTCCAAATGAAGTAACGTCTATAAGAAGCAGGGAAAAAAGGAACAAATAATTGGAAACAGCATTAACATAGCTTAAACATGGATAAAATAAATTTTTAAACCGATGCATTGTTTTCAAAACTTAATTAGAACCATTAATACCACAACAGGGAATTATTGTAGGGAATTCATTACAACCTTTGCTGAATCTCAAATATTATATATAAAAATTGTTTTGCTCAGTTAATAAAGACAATAACTAATTTATATTTTTCTTTTTCTTTCTTTTTTTCTTTCCAGACCTAAAAAGTAAGTAAATATTTCTAGCCTGAAAAAATAGAATTATTGTTTCTACCTTTCTTTCCAAATACTTACACATTCTGATTTCTGTTTATTTTCCAAGCTATATACATGATTTTTGAGTGAATTTTTTGTTTTACTTTACATGTTAAACGCTTCACTTGTCAAGTGTTTCTTTGCTTCACTTTGCTTTTGACTTTTAGAATTTCTAAATTGCTATTGACTCTCATTCATATCTTGATATGTTTCACCACTTCTCAATGGACACTTGACTCATATGCAGGGACATTTTTTGCATAATTAAGGAGTTAAGTCCCAAGTGACTCAGTACTTTTTTGTGGTTTGAACAAAACAGTACACTAAACAGTAGCTGCTGTTTTTGTTTTTTGCAGATCAAAGTTACTTAAAGTTGAAAATTACGAATCTTATTTTAAGAAACAGAAAGCTGACTCAAACTGTGGGTTTGCTGAAGAGTATGAGGTATGCTTTTTAACAATTCTTATTCGCACAGGATTATTTTCCTTGCGTATATGGTCACTTCCATTATTAAGTGAATTCTTGCAATTTTCAAGAGTTACATATTTGAGTGCATTTCATTCAGTAAGGAACCAAAACTCAATTGTGAAAACAAATTAACAAGCAGAAATAATAATTACCTCTTCCTGGTATCCACTGTTGCTAAAGTACAACAATGCTAAATATTCAAAAACTGTTTCTTGTGTTTTGAGACAAAAAAGTAATAAATTATATCTTTCTCTGTTGTAGGATCTCAGGCCAGTTGGTGCTAATCAGCCTAAATTCGCTGCTGAATTGTCAGAAAACAAAGGAAAAAATAGATACAATAATGTTTTGCCTTGTAAGTTCCCCATTCTATTTCTTTATTTACTCTTACTATTACCTAAAATATTTTAGCTGTAACTTTATAAAATGTGATCAGAACTTCCATTTGGCCAAAACAATTTCTGCTATGTTTTCTGCTTTTCTGTTTAGTTGTAATACAAAATGGAACTTAGATTTTGATTTTAAATTCTCCATATTTTGGGGGCCCTTTTTTTGCTGTGACAGCCTCCTGCTGCAACCCTCTGCCAGCAAAAACGTGTGTGGCCCTCTCGAGCTCCGTTTTCACTGGCAGAGGCACTGCGGACCAACCCTTTGCTGTTTCCAGGGAGGCCCCACAGGCCAGGTCTAAGCACCCCGCAGGTCAGATCCGGCCCGCGGGCCTTGAGTTTGACACTCCTGATCTAAGACATTCAAAAAAAAAAAATTTAATAAAGAGGACAATAGGTATTTAGTGCTCAAAAGCTCTCTCTCAGTAACCATGCTTCTCTACTGAGCTGCATCAAATTCTTATGTGTACCAGATAAAAAGCTATACATTGACCATTTTGAAAATTGCATTTGAAAATTGAACGTTTCTTTAGCTCCTTTCTTTAATGAAATTACTGGGATATGATTGTTTGAAGCATAATTAATGAAATGCTAATTTATTAGCACTTCCTTAAGTTTTAATACTTGACTTGAATAATTTATTTATTTATTTATTTATTTATTTATTTATTTATTTATTTATTTATTTTTAAATTTGTATACCGCCCTCCTCCCTGAGGACTCAGGGCGGTGAACAGCCAAATAAAAACATAAACTACAAACATTAAAATACAATTAAAAAGATATATATAAATTTGGCCCATGATTCAAAACAATAACAAACAATTAAAAACATTTTAAAAAATGTTAGGCCAGCCCGGCTTGCTGGAAAAAGAAGGTTGCTGGACAGCGGAAGGCACCGAGGTCTTGGATTCTCCTTATCTCTGGGGGCAGCTGGTTCCAGAGGGTAGGTGCCCCCACAGAGAAGGCCCTCCCCATGGGGGTCACCAGCCTACATTGTTTGGCTGATGGCACCCCGAGGAGGCCCTCTCTGTGGAGGGGTGGAGGGTGCTCTGGAGCACACAGGTTGATGGGAGGCCGTCGGTAGCAGCAGGCGGACTCGAAGATAACTAGGTCCTATGCCATGGAGTGCTTTAAAGGTGATAACCAACACCTTGAAACGCACCCGGAAGACCACTGGGAGCCAGTGCAGCTCACGCAGGAGAGATGTTATATGGGAGCGCCATGCGGCTCCCGTGACTACCCACGCAGCCGCATTCTGGACCAGTTGGAGCCTCTGGGTGCTCTTCAAGGGGAGCCCCATGTAGAGAGCATTGCAGTAGTCCAGGCGAGAGGTGACGAGGGCATGAGTGACTGTGCACAGGGAATCCCAATCAAGAAAGGGCCGCAACTGGCAGATCAGGCAAACCTGACCAAAAGTCCCCCTGGCAACAGCTGTCAGATGTTCCTCCAAGGACAGCTGCGTATCCAGGAGGACTCCCAGATTGCGAGCCTCTCCTTTAATTTAAATAATTAAATTTTACTGATAATGTTACATAGTTTGGTAATGCAATGTCTGCAAGAAAACCACCCAGCTCAGAGAGCACCAAGGACCTCACATAATTAAACTTGCTCGTAGCCTCACTTCCTATATTTTTTCACTTTGCATATGACTTTTCATAATAAATGCATTTTATTTATTTAATGAATTTTTCTATATTACATATAAAAAGCAAGACCTGACATATCCTTTTTTTTCTTCTTGCAGATGATATTTCTCGTGTTAAACTTTCCGTTCAAAATAATCCAACTGATGATTACATTAATGCAAATTATATGCCGGTAAGTCTTCCTGGTGTGTTTAAAACACATTATTTAGAGTGGCGAGTTTGTTGAAAAATTATACTGAGACTGTATTTTTATCACAGGGGTATAACTCCAAGAAAGAGTTCATTGCAGCACAAGGTCCTTTGCCTAACACTGTGCAAGATTTCTGGCGCATGATCTGGGAGAAAAAGATTTACACAGTTGTTATGTTGACTAAATGCGTTGAACAAGGCCGGGTAAGTGTTTTTTAAACTTCTAGGACCAGTTACAAAACATCACAACTATCTAGCATATACATGAGTGGCGTTATAATTTATTTAAAACTATTGTTCCTTGCTCCTTACCAACACAAACCAGTTTCTAAATAAATACAGATACAATATGTATTGCTGGCAAAGAAGTTGTTTATTTATTTATTAAATGTATTGGCTGCCCATCTTACCACAGGGTAACTATGCAAGAGTTACTCTGTGGTAACTATACAAGGAACGCAAACATACAGATTCTGTCCATACTAAAATATTCCAAATTGAGTTTAGAGGAAAGGTAGAAGAATGAGATCAAGTTTGACATGGGCAAAAATTAAAAGTAAATTATTAACAGATACATATTTCTATTTAGATTTAATTTATGTTTTTAGAGATAATAGCAATAGCACTTAACTTATATACCACGTCACAGTGCTTTTACAGACCTCTCTGAGTGGTTTACAGAGTCAGCATATTGCCCCCAACAATCTGGGTCCTCATTTTATTGACCTCGGAAGGATGGAAGGCTGATGGAAGGCTGGTGAGATCTGAACTGCCAAATTGCAGGCAGCTGGCAGGCAGCAGAAGTAGCCTGCAGTACTGCATTCTAACCACTGCTCCACCACAGCTCTTATAATGCTGCTACTAAGGAGAAGCTGATCCTCCATGTCTATTGACACAGAGCAGCAGATAATTAAAATAGTGTTCTGTGGCAAGAACAAAGAGATTTCTTGTAACTGTTCCCTAGATGGTGATTGGAATCATGTTAGTTTCAAGGTAAAAGAAAAACGAGAACCAGTTTGGTGCAGTGGTTAAGGCATCAGCCCAGTAACGGGAGTCTGTGAATTCTAGTCCCAGATTAGGCAGAAAGTCAATTGAGTGACCTTGAACTTGTCACTTTCTCTCAGTGGGTAGGAAGCAGTCAAGGACAAACCACTTCTGAAAAATCTTATCAAGAAAACTGCAGGGAGTTCTCCAGGCAGTCTTCAAGAATTGAACATGATTGAACATAAGAAAAAAGAAAGAGCAAAGCTGATTTTCATGGTTTCTTTAGTTCTCTAACTGTGTTGGCTAAGAATTCTGTAAAAATTGTCGTTACATAATGTCTGTCTGGCACAATGTTATGGGAAGCTGATTTATTATAGTATCTTGCAGCTGTGGTATCTCCAATCCAAGAAAGGATTTGACAATAAAATTATTTTACAGTATAACTTATGGGTCATTTATATTTTTAGACAAAATGTGAAGAGTATTGGCCAAACAAACAGTCCAAGAACTATGGGGATATAATGGTGGCCATGACTTCAGAAATTTTCCTACCCGAGTGGACGATAAGAGATTTCTCCGTACAGCAAGTGAGTTATGATCATATATTACAGAGCTTTCTCTTGATAGAAGGAAATTATCTGGGTTTTTGGCAATCAGGGTTTGGACCCTGGAGACAGAAACTGTGTAGATGACTTGTGGCAAAGCATGGAAAGTGGAATCGCAACCATTCTTGTCTTATTAGACAGCTGGGCTGCTTTCAGTATTGTGAGGCACAATCTCTTTCTGGGCTTCTTAGAAGAGTCAGGAGTGGGTGGCATTAGGTAAAGGTAAAGGTTCCCCTTGCACATATGTGCTAGTCGTTCCCGACTCTAGGGGGCAGTGCTCATCTCTGTTTCAAAGCCGAAGAGCCAGTTCCATCTCTAATCTCTTATATTCTTCCTCTAAGTTCTTTTGCATTTGCCTGTTTTATTTATTTCATTTTCCTAAATATGTCATTGCCAATCCTCTAATGTATGCTTTACTGGTATTCCACACGTTTTGTAAAGATGTATCTTCTTTCTTATTCTCTTTAAAAAAGAAAGTCAATTCCTTTTCCATATATTGTTGGAAATTTTTTTCATTTAGTAATTTTTGATTGAATGTCCATCTCATTTTTCTTTTTCCTTTTTTCCTTTCCATGTCATTATTATTGGATTGTGGTCTGCCCATACATTTATTCCAATATCAATTTCTTATATTTTAGCTACCAGATTTTATTAAGAGTAAATACAATGGCAATAGCACTTAGACTTATATACCGCTTTATAGTGCTTTATAGCTCTCTCTAAGCGGTTTACACAGTCAGCATATTGCCCCCCCCCCCCCCGAAGTCTGGGTCCTCATTTTACCCACCTCGGAAGGATGGAAGGCTGAGTCAACCTTGAGCCTGGTGAGAATCAAATTACCAAACTGCAGACAGACAGCAGTCAATAGAATTAGCCTGCAGCACTGCATTCTAACCATTGGGCCACCACAGTTCATTGTGCCATAATGCAGAGATTACTCTTATTTTTAACTTATTCCAGATAGAAGCAATATAGTACTCCTATACAGGTTTCAAAAGGGGGGAAATAAATTTTTCCACACCCCAAATTCAGAGGATAAATCTTTTTCTTAACGATCATAATAAATAAAGCTATATATAAATGCTTGTTGCCTGCACCTGCATTAGCTATATTTAATTCCAGTTAACCATCTTTTAGCATTTCCATAAAAAATAAAAAAAAAGTTGAATAGAAAATGTAGATCAGGAAATTTATTTGGTTCTTATGTGTCCTCATAAACTTAAGGGTAGGTGGGTGTTTTAGTTTGTTTTCCTGCTGTATTTATCCTGGCCAGTTTGTCTCTTACTACAGCTACCCTTGGATCTAATTTCATTTTTGCTTTTTTTTTTTTTTTTGTTTCCAGTTATGTTGATTTCTGCCAACCTGGTGCCCCCAATTGTGCAAAACGCTATTCCCAGAATTCCCAGTGAGCTTTGTTTTCAGCAATGCTGCCTGATAATTCTGGCAAATAGAGTTCCAACACAGCTGGGGGGGTCACTAGGTTGAGGAAAAATGTACATGTGCCAAGATAGATTGGATCTGCCTCTTTTTTCTTGTCTCGCAATGTGCATTTCCCGAGTTTGCTATCACAGGATCCAGAGTAAAGAGGAGTCACAATCGATTCCTTTGATAGCTTGTCTGAATAAAGCTTTTTTTAAAATAAATAAATAAAGCAAGTTGCCAGGAGGCATCCGCAGAAATAATTTCTTTGTTGAATTCTAACTTCTCTTCTGTATTTTGACAAGAGTGATTCACCAGAAAGTCATCCTGTGCGTCAGTTTCACTTCACTGCCTGGCCTGATCATGGAGTTCCAGAAACCACTGACCTCCTCATCAGCTTCAGGCACTTGGTGCACGAATTCATGAAGCAGAAGCCATCATCTTCTCCAACCTTAGTACACTGCAGGTGCAAATATAATACCTTTATTGACATTTAAGTATGATTCTGTGTAGTTGTGCTTGGGGTACAATGAGTGGCTGTCTCGCAAGGCTATTCATGGAAACAGCTGCTTTTAAAATTATAAAATCACGCAATGAGCTAGGAAGTAACAGTGACAATTGGAATTCTTTTGTGAAATGCATGCTATCAGTCTAACACATAAACACAAGGTACGCAGTACACAAGGTACACACAATCTTTTGGCTTTTACCTTGTCTGAACAAGAGAAGCTATTTTATATTGATTATATTTTTTGACCCTTGGATTTCTGCATTTTTCTTCTCCATGGCCAGAAGGGGGCATCTGGAACTTTTGTATTTGTAATTGGGGTGTGTTAATGAAATAGAACAATCAACTGCAGTTTTTGACTTGATGGCATCTTAACTAGTTGGTTTAAAAGAAACCAAATTTGAGCTATGATCAGTTGGCTGGTAAAGAGTCCTGCTGCCATGGGATGACTCCATGGGTTAGAATGGACTGAGATGAGAGCTGTGTGTATATTTCCAAGTACAATAGCATGTGCTATCATGCTAGGCATGTATCAGAGAGAGACTGCATTAGTGTGTGGGAGGGGGTGCCGCTTTGATAAATTGGGGTGAGACAAACTGTCCCTCGTGATCGTCTTCAGTCATTAAGAAATAGTGTTAGCTCCCTGAAGTGGCAGAATTTTTTGGGAGTCCAAAACAAATTAGATGGAGAGTTAAGGTCAGGCTCTCAATCATGAAGCTTTCTTAATAATAATACAGAAATGCTTTGCTACTGCCACCTTCTAGTATAAGGTTTTTTTTCTTCCCAATTTCCCAGTCTAGCCTGGAGTCATATGATTCCTAACAATCTCCCATCCATGTAATCCAGACGATGATGATGTTTCTGTTTATATACAGTACATTATATTTATAATTATATTGTATTCTAGTCCCATAAACAGGGCAGCTGGACAACTAGGGCATTAGTGTCCTTTCTTTTTTTCCTTAGGGAGAAGAGAGAAAAGTTAGGTGGTACTATTTTTAGATTAGATTGTAAATATAATGCTTGAAAAAGATAGTAAAAGAGTGAGATGAAGGTATTCAACTCTGTGCCGGTTTTTTTTAACAGCGCTGGTGTTGGGAGGACAGGAACTTTCATTGCAATTGACCGTTTGATACAACAGATGGAGATGGAGAACACAGTTGATGTGTATGGCAGTGTTTACGATCTACGAATGCATCGGTCTTTAATGGTACAAACAGAGGTATGGGGCAGTCTGTTATTCTAAGCATGCAGAACAAGCATGGGATACAGGTAGTCCTCGACTTCTAAGGGTAACAACTGAGAATTAGGGTTATAAGACATGATGGTCATTAAGTGGGCCACCACATGACAGCATCCAATTTTACGGCCTTAATTTGGTTGTAAAATGTCAAAATTCATGGTCATGTGACTGTGCAGGGCACTGCAAATGGCTGTAAATGCAAACTGGTTGCAAGCACCCCAACATGCAATCATGTGACAAGGCATGTGTGCAGCCATTGAAACTTCAAAAATGGGCCAGGTCTGGACAGATAACCTGGAACAATCACAAAGCGAGCACTACCAGTATGTCATTATTATTATGTTTATACAGTGCTTTGGATCCAATCTCCATAGTGCCTCCAAGTAAGTAGCAGTTTTTGGAGACTGAGTCCAAAATGTTACACAGTCCTCGTCATGATTGGTTTTAGACATGTGCAGTTTTCTCTTTAAACTGATGGATGCATCATCTAAAACCTATGATAAAAATTGCATTGTTTTTTTGCCCCTCTTAGGACCAATATGTCTTCCTAAACCACTGTGTTATGGATATTATTAAATCTAAGAAAGAGAAGAAAATGGATCTCATCTATCAGAACACAGATGCCATGGCAATCTATGAGAACTTCACACCATCATCACCATATATTGGGAGGGCAAATGGCTACCATGTATAACTACAAAGGAATGACCTGCTTCCCATTTGGGCCCTTTGCAGAGGAGAGGAAAAATATGCACTGCTTTTGTATGACTTTATATACAAAGACTTCAGCACCTGTTGTGAAGATGCACGTGTTAAATTGCCAGTGGAAACTGTGGATTCAATATAGTGTTAAAAAAAAAAAATCTATACTGTATTTTGCAGAGAATTTTTGCATTGAGGGTTGATAAAACAAAATATTATTGGTGAAATTAATGTTGGCTGAATAATAAGAATGAAAAATACAGACACTTTTAAATTATTTTTTAAACATGTTGATGTTCAGACTTCATAGGATACTGATTCTATTGTTCGTGTTCCAGAAATTAATGATGTATATTGGTCACTTTAACATTTAAATTCCACAGTGACTTCTCAAATTCATTTTATTTAAAATGAGAACACGTAAACCTTTTATAAATAGGATATTTTATTATGTAATTGTGCCTTTCTATTTTGCTAAAGACAAAATAATCAGAGATCTATATTTTTGTATTGAAATTCTCAGATGATGTCTAACATTTGAATATGATTATTTTCAATTTTTTTTACCTGGAATACCTATGCTTATTCCTTCCTTCTGGAAGTAGCAACCATTCATTTATATGATACTTTAGTCTGTGGAAGGTTTATTGCAGAATTCATTTGCTTGATCTTGTGAGCACAATCACTATCGTATCATATTTTGGTTTTATAAGAAGGACAAGGCTTTCTTATATGGGTAAATTAAAATTTATCCAATTTTATTTTCATGCATTGAAAATATTTCCCACTTGATATTTCTCCTACTTTTGATGAAAGTAGTCTTTCCGTGCCCTTTGAAGATCCTGGTTGTTCTGTTTCTCTGTACCATTTTCTTCTTTGACCTCAGTCTTATGTGTCCTTAATACTTTTCACTGCAATATGTATAATGATTAGAGATTTCCTCTATTGTCATATTTTGTATGCTTAGCAATACTTATGAATAGCTGTTGTTGATCACATTTGACAATAGTATGGACACCGCAAAAGAAAATGGTATCGAGAAATAGCAGTTGTTTATGAAACAAAAGGAAGTTAAGCTCTTACTTTGTGAAAATATGCTAATTTCTAAGTAAAAAAATAAGGGATGTCCAAGTAGCCATTGATACTTGTGACCTCAGGTTTATCTATTAGGGGTATGCAACTAATAATGCAAAGATGGAGAGGGTTTGTAAATGGATTGGCAACTTTAATTTCTTATCCATTTAATGGTTTTATCAAGTTTTTTCAATTCATAGTTCTTCAGGGTAAGAGTTTGAAGTAGTACATTTCTCCAGTGATCAATGCTTTACAGGATGTTCTTGACTTAATAACCACAATTGAACCAGAACTTCTATTGGTAAATAATGCAGTATTGAATTTTGCCTGATTTTGCGACATTTTGGCCTCATTTGTTAAATGGATCACCAAATCCAGGTTCTCCTATTGATTTTACTTATTAGAAGTCCCCTGGGAAGTTTTCAAATTCCAATTGCGTAAGCCTGTATCCATTTAAATACATATTAGTTGTCAAGTGCCCGAATTTTAATCATGGCCATAGGGGCATCGCAATGGTCATAAGTGCAAGGACAGTCACTTTTTTCAGTGCTCTCTTTGTTTTGCACAGTCATTAAACAAATGGTCGTAATGGATTTATGACTGGACGCTTAGTGACCATTCAAAGTTACCGCTGACCTTCCAAAAGCTAATAATTTTGATTTCAAAGTTATCAGCCATAAATCACTACCACCACCCTCCACTGCTACGGTCACATGACTGTATTTTGGACACTTGGCAACACACTCACCTTTATTGCTTTTGCCCCGATTTTCAACATTTTTTGTCAGTTTCTGGTGTTTGCTTCTGATTTCCAGCAAAAGACGCCCATTGTCAGGCAGAAAAGATTAAGACTGCACATAAAGTTCCAGTTAAACTGATTACTAATCATGCCTATGCATAGGAAGCTACTCAACTAACGGTTAGCACTATCTTGGTGTTAGGTAGGGGGGAATGAAATTCAAGAGGGGTTGGATTTAGTCCATTTGTGGCTATATAGAGACTCTAGGCTGATTCCTCTTTTGACTCTGCCCCCAGGTTCTTTCACTCCTTCCCCTACAACCATTGGGTAAAATAGATTTTCTTAAAGACCATGGCATTCACTTAACTGCCGCAAAAAAAAAAGTAATAAAATTAGGTCCAGTCAGGTGATGACCTGCTGCAACTTCGGACTGTAATTTTCGGCTCAATTGTGGTCATAAGTCGAGGACTACCTATAGTACTTTTCCATGCAAAGCAGGAATATCAAAAGTGGAGCTTATGGGACTTGAGAATACCACATCAACAGCTTCCTGCTTGACCATGATAGTTCAAGTATCTCAATCATGGCATATTGCTCAGATCTTTTAACAGCAATTTTTCTATTTTAAAAAGTAGTTTTTCAATATGCCTACCACAACCCCCCTTTTACCTACCTGACTTAAATTTAGGAGGCTTTGTTCCTTTATCATGGAGGGGATAGTCTACATTCAGATTTTATACTTGGTCCCCATCTCTTCACCATTACACTGCTTACATTCAGTAACAAAATGACGACTTTTCAGCATAACTTGTTGAAACGAGGGGAAGTATAAGCAGGAGGTCTCTGGGAGATAGCCTTCTCCCATTTCATCTCCTGACATGTTTGCAAATGATCTGAAATTTGACCCTTTGCTCTCAGGTTTCATTAGCATGATTTAGAGGAGAATTTGAAAAGTTTTCAATGAGAGGGAAAGTATTGTTAGCCCCTCAGAGGCTTCTATGCTTCTCAAAGAGGCCAAATTTGAGTTGCATCCTTCCCTTGCTGCCCCTAAGGCAAAAAAACAACAACCTACCATTCTTTTGATTTTCATGAAGTTACTTTAGAAAGGCAAAAGACATAAACAGAACTTGGTTTCCAGTTGCACTCAGTGGAGACATTGAAATTTGCATAATTAAATTTCATATTCAGATCTCAAAGTCAAACCAAGGATTGAATTTGCCTTTTTCTGAATCGGATCCCAAATTAAATCTAACTAACTAGCTACTTTAAAACTTGTTATTGTGTTGCAAACTGAATACTGTAGCAATAAACTCATGTGTGATTTCCCATTAAATCGAGCTTTATCGCACATACACCCTCCATGCATTCTCAGGTTTCCAGATACTTACAGAAGAATAGTAATGATTGGTCCACCACATGCAAAATAAAACAACATTGGTCATTTTCAGTGCCCATTTCAGAGCGAACGGTTTATCTAAGTTAATAAGATTATCACTTGAAAGCTGTCACTTCAGTTGATCTTGAGGACTGACCACAAGTGGCATTCTTAAGGGAGGAGAAAAGCTATGTAGCTTTAACTGTGGTTTGCATACAATTGTTGTAATGGCGTGTGGCATTGGCGGGGTGGGTACCCCTCCTGTCCTGGTTGTATTTTTGTGTTCTTTTCTGTGATGAAGATTTATTTAAAAGTGCAATATTTGATTTATTGAATGAATGATTGCCTCTATTTGAATAGAGTTTACTCAGGTTCATTATCATTCCTGTTTGTTCTGTGGTTTATATTCTTGTGCAAATAGTTTTCAAAAGCCTGAAGAACTCCTGTAGTTAGAATAATCATATTTGCTCTATTTCTTTTGACTAAAAAAATACAAAGATCTACTGAAACTCACAGCTGCAGATTTTTTATGCAGTGAAATACATACACACTCATGCATATGTTGCTGTAGACATATATATATATATGTATATGTATATGGCTCTGGTTTTGTTTTATTATGCTGCTGAAGTTTGTAATGGATACGATTAATGAAAAACGAAGGGTTCTGCATTGAATTACTTTTGTTGGTACACTGATCTTAAAATTATGAAGGCATTTTTAATGAAGGACGTGGTTTGTAAAAGGGAAGGGGATTCATATATTTCTTTTAGTCAATGCGCTGGCAGCATTAAATACTGGTATGATATTTGAGTGTATTATATTGCTATGTTGTATTTTAGTATTGTAGATTTCACTCAGCTTTCTTCAACACAACCCACCATTGCATTAAGCCTGTGAGCAAAACTGCTCGCCTTGTTCAAGTTTAAAATTCGGAGATATTCCAGTGTTATAAAGTTTGGATACAGATTGTTGTATAGAAATGTATATTCTGCTTCTACAATAACAGAAGTTTGTTTTGAGTGGCTTTTTTATACTCTGCTCCTTCAGTAAAATAGCACTGGATTTTGGTATGTTTGTCCAAATGCATTCTACTTGCCTTCTTTGGTTTTAATAATTTTGTCCTTCTGTCTTTCTCATTGTTACGTATACAAAGTGTATCATTTACCTGTGTGGGGACATTAAATAGGAAGCAGTCCACCTCTTAATGTAACTTTGCCTTTTCAAGTTGGTGAGATCCCGTACAGAGAGCCCATACAGATTATAAAAACAAAATTCCTTTTGGTGAAAACTGATGCATAGGAGAAAAAAAGCTTTGCACACAATTTAACTGAAAAAAGAAACTGCTGGAGGATAACAAAATGCTAATCACATAAAGGCTGAACCAGGGTGGCGCAGTGGTTTGAATGAAATATTGCAGACTACATCTGCTGCTGGCAGGCTGCCTGCAGTTAGGCAGTTCAATTCTCACCGGCTCAAGGTTGACTCAGCCTGCCATCCTTCCGAGGTGGGTAAAATGAGAAGCCAGATTATTGGGGGAAATATGCTCACTCTGTAAACCACTTAGAAAGGGCTGTAAAGCACTGTGAAGCGGTATATAAGTTTAAGTGCTATTGCTATTGCTAGAGCAGCCTTCATGGGTTTTGAGATAATCATAGTTACCATAGAAAAAGGACTTTAGATCTAGGATGCAAAATCTAGGATGACCATTAGAAGGCAGTGAAAAGATGCCGAAAATTGTCTTCACTGCTATCTAGCTATCTGCAACCCAGGTCTAGTAGCTACACATGCTTCCCATATAACACCAAACAACTGAACCAAAGTGATTGTCCAGCCGTGAATAAACAACTGCTGGGTCAGAAAGACCAGAATTTATGCCCCTCTCGTACTAGAAGATATGGTATCTTTTTATAGGAAAGCAATAGTAGAAAAATGTGCTTACCATTTATGCTGATAAATACACTGGCAAATTTTTTTCTTAATAAAATTTGAAAGGCCCGAGAATCAGCAATGAGCAGTGAGCAGAGTAATCTAAACCTGTGTTGTAAAAAACTCTAAAATCAAGACAAGGCAGAGGGAAGAAAGGAGATCAACTTTGTTTTTTCTTCTATAACTGGTGTTTGCAATTGTTCAGCTTCTACTGAAACCTTTTGAGTCTAGATAGAAGTTGGTGGCAGGACAGAACAGAGACCCTGGGAATTGTATTCCCAAACTTTCAGCTCTTAGACCTCAGAGGAAGAAGTTTAACCAATCTTACTTTGGCATTCTCAGCCAGGAAATCTAAATTTCATATATAAATTCAAATAGTTAACAGAAACTAGGAGGTGAATAAAGATGTTAGGGGGTTGCAAAAAGAATACTGTTATTTCCTAATTTCTTTCTCTGCTTTCTTTGTATTAATCATTTCCTCTTCTCAGCGTATCAGGGTGATGGTAGCAATTGCATCAAGATTGCAGCAATTGTGTTCTAGGTTGCAACAAGTGATATGCCGAGGCAAGTGGCATGGCTGAACCGGGATTAGGTGGATCAAAAGAGGGCACCCTGAATAATGTCCCATTTCTCTAACTGGACTATTTTCATAGTCCATCTCCAAAATGTGTTTCAGCTCCAAATATGTGTTCTATAGCTGCCCAGTTTGAAATAGCCACAGGTATTTATCCCTACCTTGATTAAACAGAATGGACTAAGATATTAAAGTACTTTTGTCTCAAACAGGCCTGGCCTGATAATGATGCAGCAATAAAGGACATCTAATTGCCAAAGCCGCTTAAAAGTTTAATGATTGAAGGGGCATAAAAGAAAATTATAAGAACATTTATTTGTGCGATTGCTGCATCCCAGTAAGGCGTTAGCATCTTCTCAGGCACCAAACCTGATTATCTCCTGCCTCAGTTTACTGATACCTGATGGCATTAGAAATCTAATCAAAGTGGCTTGAATAGGCATAGTTTTTCACTGGTTCTCTTGTTAAGCACTTCCTTTCGATATAGGCTTTGAAATGATCTGGAGCACCTCGGAGTGTACAAACCATCTGCTCTCTTTTTGCCTTAAAGCTCATGGGAAGCACCCGATTTTCCCAATTCAAAGGAAGAAGATTGCTGGGATTCTTGTTGGCTGTGTCTGCCCCAGTACCTGCCAAAGAGAGATGCCCTGCTGTGCCTACTTCATGGCTGATCTCTTAGGACAGGGGTCAGCAACCTGGGGCTCTGGAGCCACATGTGGCTCTTTCACCCCTCTGTTGCGGCTCCCTGTTGCTGGTCGGCTCCACAATTGATAGGGTTTTCGGTTAGGGCAGATAGAGGAAAAAGGATGCTGCGCTAGGAAGAGACTCTATGGTAGGGGAACTGGACTTCTGGTCGGCTCCAGAATTGAATGGGGGGCTTCCAGTTAGGAACTTTGTGGCTCTTAAGAGTGTTTAAGGTTGCCGACCCCTGTTTTAGGAGAAGGGCAACATCACACAAAAGCCCATCTATCTACTTTCTTTGAATGCTTGCCAATGGTTTAAACCAGATTTTTTTCCCCACCCAAAGCCTAATTTTAAAAAGGGAATGTTCTTTGTGCATTAAGTGTTGCTGTTATGACTATGTGTTCTGATAACAGTGAAATTTCAGTGTTTCCTCCATTGTACAGTTGTTTGCAGTATATATATATTGTCTTATTTTAATGAATTCTTTTTAGTGATATAAAAAGTAACTCAATAAAATATTGACATGAAGGTTTCAGTTGGCATCTTTCCTGTGTGATTCATTATAATGTAAACTTGTCAGGTGATCTTATTCTATGACAAGTTAAGATTTTTAAATCCCATCCTTATATTCGTGTTTATAAGCTTGAAATAGAGCATATAGATGAATCACTGCAAGGTATTTTGATGGGGATTTCATAAGTCTTATTCTAAGGGAGGAAAAGCAAAAAAATGGTTTGCTGTGAGAGCTCAGCCAGTTGTAGTTTATTCAATAAACTATGAAGATTTTACATTTAGAGATAGTCTTCACTTATTGAACACAATTGGAACAGGCAACTCTGTTGCTAAGCAACACAGTCATTAAGTGAATCCCCTCAGGTTATGTACTGTCGGATGACCACAACTTGCTACTTCCTGCTGGCTTTCCCATTGACTGCTGATCAGAAACCGGGCAAATAGCGATCATGTGACTGGGATACTGCAACCATCCTAAATGTATACCCATTGTGAGACACCCGAATTGCATTGCCCCAGGAACAACAGCCGCAAGTTTGAGGACCTACTTTTTCATCACTTGTAATTTTGAAGAGCTGCTAAATGAGGCGGTTGGAAAGTGAAGGCTACCTATACAAGGTAAGAGTCAGATTTTGTCTGGGCGTGGACGTAGGAAAGCCGCTATCCTTTAATACCGTGTTTCCCTGAAAATAAGACCCTGTCTTATATTTTTTGAACCCCAAAATAAGCGCTTGACCTTATTTTCGGGGAGGTCTTATTATTTTGGGGCGCGTGGATCAAGATGGGGCTCCTCTTGCCGTCTAATTTCCAGCTTTGTGTTTAAATATTTTCAGGGAGGGCTTATTTTCAGGGGAGGCTTATTTTAGCGCATGCGCTCAAAAGCCCAATTGGGCTTATTAGCAGGGGATGTCTTATTTTTGGGGAAACAGGGTAACAAAGATGAGCCACCTGATCCCTTAAAATAGGGAGAAGGAAGGTAAAGAAAGATCTAGAAGATAGTGGAAAAGGCTGTGCAATTCTATTACAGAAGGCTCAGCACTCTATCAATTCCATCACTGAAAGAGATGGATGATGTCACTGTCAGAAGCTAAGCAGGGTCATTGGTCTCTGCTTCTCCATGGCAGGTGATAAATTGTGTCAGATTTCTGTGTTGTTGTTTTCTTTTGAGCCATCTACTTACACTGTCTTACTATAGCAGCAGTGAGTGATGACTCCTATAAAAGGTTTTTAAAAGATGTTCAACAGTGAATACCTAACATTGGATTTCAGTCCAGGTTTTCTACTAAAAGCAATTCAAACACAGCTATCTTTAGGTCCATATTTTTGGATATTAGTTTTCCAAAGTTAATAAGTTACAATATTAAAATGCACTAAAATATTTTTCATCATCAGAAAAGATAGCAGCCACATGCTTACTAGTATTTGTTACCAAAGCTATTGTGTGATCTATTGCAAGCAAGGAGTATCTGCATTCCAGCATTAGATTGTTTTTTTGCTATTTCAAAAATACTGCTTAATCTGTCATTTAATTCTTTTCATTGTATTCAAAGCAGCTTCCAAATCCTAATTTTTATGTCCATTTTCACTCTGCTGAAAGTTTGTATCCATCTTCTAATATTTTTCCATACAGAATTTGTATTTTTTGTTCCTTTAGTTGTTCTGCTTTAATTCTAGGTTATTCTCCATGTCTATTTCTCTCCAAGATCTACTATTGACACTATCAAAACCTGGTCTATCCAGCATTCAGAACTTCTCATCCCCTTTATATTGGTTCTTATTGATTCTTGGGGTTCCCAGTTATCCAGTTTAAGTTTTTCTGTACTATTTTGTCTGATTCACTTATCTAGCCATATCATTTAATGGGGCATATATTTTCTCCCCAAAACTTTCCCCTTAATCCACTATTCTCATTATTTGTAGGAATGTAACATCCAACTATTGTCAATCTGTGCAGCCCTATTTCCACACCCACAATAAAAGAACTAGTTCATACTTTCTGGCATGTCTACTAGCTCAATAACTAGTTCACTGATTATTAAATTGATATTGAACTATTATTAAATCATTAACTGATTATTAAACCCTGCCTTTACTTCCCAGCATAAAACCAAAGGCCCAGCCCAAGAACAACGTCATAGAACAATCCCGTTGAAGTTTCTGCTCATTGGTTCTTATTAGTGGTGGGATTCAAGTAATTTAACAACCGGTTCTCTGCCCTAATGATTTCTTCCAACAACCAGTTTGCCAAACTGCTCAGAAAGTTAACAACCGGTTCTCCCGAAGTGGTGCGAACCGGCTAAATCCCACCACTGGTTCTTATCCTCAGGTGCTAAGTAGAATAAATCCACCCCCTCTGCTTTGTGATATCCCTTCATCTTCATATCCCTTTCTCTCCACTGATTAGCATTTTGCTAGGTAGGGTCCAATGCAGTGGTGGGTTGCCCCCAGTTCGCACCGGTTCTATAGAACTGGTAGTAAAACTGGCAGGAGGCTCCGCCCAGCGACTCCGACGTCATCAAAATGCTTCTGCACATGCGCAGAAGCTTCTGCGCTTGTGCAGAAGAGCGCATGCACGCGCAAGTGAAGCAAGTGCACGGCCCCGCTGCAAACTGGTAGTAAAGGTAAGTAGAAACCCCCCCCCGGTCCAATGCTCAAGTCTACAAGATCCTTTTGAACCTTGAGCCTAGTTTCTGAGATATTACCCAGTTTTATACCATCTGAAAATGATATCCCTTGACTCCTATTCACTCATCTAAATCATTTATAAAGATGTTGAAGACTCATCCTGGGGGTAAATTAGAACCATGAAAGTACAGCATTTCCTGTTCCAACTCATATAACTATTCCGTGGATAATTTTAGTGAATACTACCAAGGGTTCAGAAATACTCAGAGGACGATCAGAACTGTATTCTTCCAATCTTTCACATAGAACTTTCTGGCACAGTATCCAAAATGCTTTTGATGCAAAAAAAATCAGGTTCAAAAGCCAACTGGAATGGATCCAGGTAATCTGTATCTTCCAAAAATTATAAAGATGATCAGCCACCAACCTCTGAAAGGATATTTGTGATAGGATATTTGTTCTCAACTAACTCCAGGTTAAGGGATGTCTTCTTTAGGAGAGGCTGAACCATTTTTTTCAAGGTTTAATGAGACATTAACTACTTCTTGGAGCTCACCCTGATTGTCTTCCTCTGCTAGATTTTAATAATCTAGATCAACAAGGATCTAAAGCAGGAGTCACCAACTTTTTGGACCTCAGGGACCACTAAATTCATAATTTTAAATTCCACGGACCACTAATATGATCTGTCTAATGATCGGCTAAGTGGGCATGGCTAGGTGGTCATGTGACTGGGTGGGCGTGGCCAACTCACCTCCCTGCCCGGGCTCCTTAGGGCCCCAACAGGAAGCAGTTGTTGGAGCTAAGCAGCCATCACAAGAAAGAGTTGGCAAAACAGCTCAGTTCAAATTGGATCTAACCGAGAAGGAGGCTCAGTAGAAGCACCTCACTGAGGACTATGAGTATAGGCTTTCCAAGCAGAGGGAAGACCTGTGGTGGCTCAGAGGGCTGAAATGGTCAGCCAGTTCCAGGCCATGATGCAGTCCCACTGGAACAAGGTCCTTTGGCTCTTCGCCACCAGCGGCACTTCCCTCCAGCCTTCGCCCAAAGCCCTGCACCAGGAAGGAGAACTCAAGTTGGAATTTATGCCCCCCTCCAACCCATACAAAAAGACCTTTAAGCGGGAGACTCTCTGCAGCAACACAAATGTTCATTGCATGTATCTGTCCCAGGGGCTGTAGTTTGAGGACCCTTGATTTAGTGCAACATTAAAAATGCAAATAATTTTCTGCGGACCACCAAAATTTTCTCACAGACCACCAGTAGTCCATGGACCACCAGTTGGGGATCACTGCAGTACATATCATAGGCCAGTGGTCTCCAACATTTCTGGCTCTGTGGACCTGTAGCTGTGGCAGCAGGGAGCGAGAGAGGGGATGGTTTTCTGCGTGCACCCAATGCTTGCACAAATGGAGCTGTGTGCTTGCACGCTTGCCCACTTGCCCACTGCTTGCATGGCCCAGTTCCCAATGGGTCGCAACCCAGTACCAAGCTGTGGCCCAGGGGCTGAGGCCTCCTGTCATAAGCCAAAGAAAAACAAACATTTTGTCCTATCCACAGTCCTAAGAAACTGAAAATGATCTCCCAGAACATGATCAGTCAGATTTCTCCAGACCAAGACTCCCAAACTGCCAAAGCTACCTGTATAATAAGCCTTTAAGTGTTGAGTGTTTAGGGCAGTGATGGTGAACCTTATTGGCACCGAGCGCCCAAACTGGAACACATACATGTACACACACGCACTGGAGCGCTGGAAACCCACAGACCAGGTGGCCGGTGTGCATGCGCGCGCCGGCCACCTGGTTTTTGGGTTTCTGGCACACACATGCGTGCTGGCCAGCTGGTCTTCATGCACGCCGGAGTGCTAGCCACCTGGTCTTCGGGTTTCCGGTACTCTGGTGCATGCGAAGACCAGTTGGCCGGCGTGCATGCATGCGCCAGAAACCTGAAGACAGGTGGCCACCTCATCTTCGGGTTTCTAGCACTCTGGCGTGCATGTGTGCATGCCACCTGGTCTTTGAGTTTCCAGTACATGCATATGCGCCAGCCAGCTGGTCTTCACACGTACCGGAGCACCGGAAACCAGAAGAGCAGCTGGCGATGGCACGTGTGCCCACAGAAAGGGCTCTGTGCTAGAGGTTCGCCATCATGGTTTTAGGATTTGCTTGTAAATTCTGATTTTAACAATTGAATGCCAAGTGGTTACTTGGGAGAATTTTCCTCAAGAGAATCAAGTGAGAAGTTTTAAAACGTTAACACAATGGTATACAGGGTGCTTAATTTCAACCCTCCTATTTTAGTTGCACAATAACTTTGAAAAGAAGAAACGTTGAATGTTGACATTATCCAGTAAGCTTTATTGCAGACTGGGGATTTGAAGCTAGGTCTTGCCGTGAAAGCTTAACAAACTAAATTTTCTCCTGATGAACTTCCTTTTTAATCTCTCCTGCTTTCCTTGCATCCCTTTGCACCTCCTCCATTCTATCAGTAAATGCCAATTAAGATAGAACAGAGTTCTTCCACATTCAACTTTCAGAATTCTCCAGCCAGAATTCTGGGCGTTGAAGTCCACACGTCATCAAGTTGCCAAGGTTTAGGAAAACTGGGACAGAGGAGATTGTATTATTTAGGGGAGAAAAGAAAGAGACAGAGATTAGAGCCGGTTTGTATGAAAGCACATATTATTCAAATTTTAAAAATTAAGGGGGAGGTATTTATTTCATGTCGTCCATCTCCTTGCATTTCCCCTCTTCTTGCCTTCCTTTCTGTTCGAGGAGTGTTGAAAGAAAATATGTTGTGTAAAGCTACTCTGGCCCAGCCTACCATTTGCATGCATACTCCATGGTTAAAGCACATTCTACAGCATGACACAAACAGGATCCACATATTGTGCTAAGTGTGTTTAGTCTTGGCTTAACGCAATGGCAAACTGCAGTATTCTTTATGAATCTCTCCACGGCCTTCGCTTAAGAGATGCTCATGGGATTGCATTCAAGAAAGGGCTGTGAAAAGCAGCAACTGTGATTATCCATGCTGGGAAATGTTTCCTCAGTGGAATGGGAGCCATGTAGTGCTTTAATTGTTGTTGTGGAGAGAGCATACACTGTTTAGGGTAAGTGGTGGAAAGTACGGTAGTTTATAAGCTGAATGAAAGAAGAACACAGCCACTCACTGTCTGCCATTGGAAACCTAAAGGGAGCAGGCAGCAGGAATCACATTCCCTTGGGCATAACATACTTTTATGATTACAGAATGTGTGGCTCCGTATAGAGTGAAAACCCAACTATCTTCTTTGTTTCTGTGTCCCTCTAAACTCTTCCAGATCTGCTTACTACCTGGGAGTGAATCCATGCCTCCCATTGTCACATTCCCTCTTCCATACACCCCAGAAGCTAGGAGTTTCCTCTAGGGTGGTTAGTCACAGGCAGCGTTGCATGCAGTTGGCATGCAATGCTCCTTTCTGCACTTTCAGATGCTGGTCTTCCTTATTGGTTGATGCCTGCGTCTGCAGCCAAGGCACGAGAGAGGAATGGTCTCCTGTGGAGTGGATGGCGGTTTTAGAAGCTTTAATTGGCTGAAGCATCACTTCTTTTCCAGCTCCTTTTCCCCAAATGCTTGGATTGCTTGAGATGGGAGTGAAAAGCACATTGCTCTGCTGAAGGCTGTGGAAGGACTGCTTGGAGAACGACACCACACTCATGCCTTGCTGCACAGTGAGTAGATTCAAAGGCTCTCACTCTGCATGTTGTTCTGTGTCTGTGGATGATTTACTGACACACTGAATTAGACCTACAGCATCAGCAGACACTGTTTAACTGTGTGGAAATGTCCCCGCTTGTTTCTGAGATTCAGTCATTCTTGTAATGGATCGAGCGTGAACTACTGCATTGGGCTCTGCCTTTGATTAACTCTTTCGGTATAAAAAGATCCTTTCTGTGCCAGAGGCTTTTTCTGCAAGATGTCTATTTTAAAATATTACCTCCCAGCCTTAGCCTTTTGCCTATAAAGAAAAAAAAAATACTTAGATCACCAGAGTTATAAAAAGAAAAGAGGAAGGGAAACCTTTGCTGATTAATGTGGTTTCATTTGGGGTTTACTGATTTTGAAGTTGGAAGGGAGTTGTAGGTGGGTGTATTTCAGATGAGGGTTGTACAGCAAGGGCTGGGTTTCCAGATGAGTAAAACTAGGGCATTTTAAAAGAGGAGGGAGGGAGAGTGAGAGAAAGAGAAATTTCACTTTGACCAGCCCGCAAGTGTCCTGAGCTTAAAGAGACATGATGCTGCATTGCACCGAAATTACTCAGCAACAGTTCTCCACACTAGAAGTGATTTCCAAAAGTCCGGCTACTTAAAGAAAGGGTGGGTTCTCTCCTCCAAACCTTTGGGAAAGATGGCAGGGCAGCTCTCTTGGGCTGCAGGGACTGAGGAGTGAAAGCCGCAGCTGAACCTGAAAGGGCCTCCCACCCACACTTTCAAAGTGCTGTTGAATGTTGCAAGCAAACGCGTGCTCGGCTATAACCAGCAGACGGACGTGCCAGGATTTGGACCTAGCTTTTCATTAAAAATGAACATTGTACTTGACAGATGCAGTATTGAGGAATGGATGGTAGGAGAAGCAGCAGACTTGCCTAAGCAATAAGAAATTGATGAAGGGGAAGTATGTGTACCGGCTTCAGTTGCTTCTTGCTCACTCCTGACACTGTGATGATGCATCAGAGTTATCCTTCACAGCCTTGTTTTTTTGCACGCTACTTGGCAGGGTTTTGATTTTCAGGTGGTTCTCTCTGTTGGAAGGATCTACTGAGTCTGCAGTTCCTGATGGCTGTTGACCAACTGATGCCTGCAGCTCTCCCTGGGAGTTGTGCACACCCAGAGAAAAGGTGTCCTTATCCCTAAGCCCCACAGCCAGACTTTAACTTTCCTTTTTGCCCCACGTTGTCCCAGCAAGACCCAACTCAAGTACGTTGCAAAAAAAAAAGTGTACTGTGTATTACGTCCCTTGCCTCGGAGAGAGCCTGGATGGTCTAATAATTGCTTGTTGTCATTGTTCTCCATGGCACTATTTTGTTTGATTTACGTAGGCTTGGGGCCAAGCTGTCAAAAACAAGGAAGCAAGAATGACATGGTTTGCAGCAAGGTATGTTTTGTGGGGAAAATCCAGAGCCTTGGAAACTGTAAGAGGAATTTCCCAGCCTCTCTTACTCCTGAGTTAATTAAGGAGAAGTCAGTTTGAAGTGCTTTTTATCAGATGTCTCCCCATCTGGGTTGAATTGCTATGTACAGAATAATCTGTCAATTGACTTGGGCCTCAGCTTTGTCAGCCTCCCGTGGCTTCCACCAAGCAGACACTTTGATCCAAGAGCAAATGCATAGCCAGAAATCCCTCTGTAGCTTCATCCAATTGACGCGCCCGGGAAAACTTTGCTCTACCACTGTCGTCAAGGCATGCAAAGAAGAACTATAAATTAACCTTTAGGAGGAGAAGGCAAATTGGCCTCTCCCACTCAATCTAACAGAAGGGGCATATTGCAGACCCCATTGTCAAAGAGTTTTGGCTCATGAGGAACAGGGAAAGACCCTTTTCTACTGTGGCTCCCAGCTCTTTGGAACATCTTGCCACCTGAGGTAAGGTCTGCGTCTGCCCCCACCCCTTTGCTCTTCGGAAGGATTTTAAAACCTGCTTTGCCATTGATTTGGGATCCTGATGGGGACGCTCTGTGCTGTTGGATGACTAGGAAAATGGCACCACTGCAGTATCTTTGTCTTTTTTTAATTTAGTGTTGTTAATATTAACAGTGTTTATTATAAACCACCCAGAGTTGCTTTGCAGAGTGAGATAGGTAGCGTATAAATTAAATAAATAAATAAATGCAATTTTGGAGCAACTGATAACCGTTGCTCTAATTTGAGGATCCGGATCTCATCCATTTTGTAAACAGTTTGGAGATTTTCTTGAAGAAAAATGAATTATTTCTGTCCTGATCTAAATGTGCTTTACCCAACACTGTGTGCACACGTTGGAAATATTTATCTTCTTATGAGAAACCACACAGTCCTTATGAAGTGGGCAATGTCATTAACTATGACTTTTGGAAGCTACATGAGGGGAACTCCATTCATATAGCCATTTACCTGAATTGCTTCCCATGATCGGAGCATTTTAAAGGAATACCTGCACTTTGATGATCAGGTTGTGTGAACTAGGAAGTGGAGAACATAAGCGTGTTCAAGGATAGTAGGGTATTCAGAAATGTTCATTCTATAACAGCCTAGAAGTGCACTTAGTAACTGTGGACCAATCACTTCTCTTATGCTGGCTCAATATGGCTCATAGTCAACTCTGTCACTGAAGATCAAGAATATTTCCTAACAATTTCTGTTGGTACATAGAATACGGAATACAAAATAATAGAGTTGGAAGGGACCTTGGTAGTCTTCTAGTCCAGTCCCTGCTCAAGCAGGAGACCCTTTACCATTTCTGACAAGTGGCTGTCTGGTCTCTTCTTAAAAGCCTCCAGTGATGGAGCACCCTGAACTTCTGAAGGCAAGACGTTTCACTGGTTAATTGTACTCACAGTTAGGAAATTTCTCTTAATTCCAGGTTGCTTCTCTCCTTGATTAATTTCTATCCATTATTTCTTGTCTTACCTTCTTGTGGTTTGGAAAACCACCAGACTCCCTCTTCGTTATGGCAGCCCCTCAAATATTGGAATGCTCCTGTCCTTTCGTTCACTAGACTGGTCATGCCCAGTTCCTGCAACTGTTTGTTCTTCATATGTTTTAATCTCCAGGCCCTTAATCGTTTTAGTTGCTCTTCTCTGCATTCTAACTCACCATATCTTTTCTCATCCAGGGAAAGTCTGGCTGTAGCAGATTATGTATTGGTAACTTTTCCATTTAGATTATTAAAATATGTTCTATTTGAGTCTGCCCTTGTATTGCATTTGCACGTAAGTCCTTTGTTGTAGTAATGACATTGCCAAGCATCTATTGAACCAGGTTCAATATGTTGCTGTTGAAATGTAAGGATAGCTGACAGGTCAGCTTTGTTGTGACAGGGTCGATGGCTACAAATGACTGGAGAGGGGCTGAAAACCACAGAGCGCTATCTTATGGTTACTGACAATGCCATGGCTCCAAAGGGCTCTCTTTCCTGAAATGCACGCGATGGATCCTAGGGGGGAATGTGGAAAAAGGTTGAAACAGCTGTTTCATGTTCAAGACATGCAGTTTCAAACTTGTTGGAAATGTTCTGTTTGAAACATGAACTATTTCTAAATCATCAAAATTGTTCATTTTGAATGCAAAAGAAAAGGTTTCAAACTGGAAAATCAGAATTCTTGGAATTAGAAATGTTTTCTCTACAGCAGAGGTGTCAAACTCAATTTCATTGAGGGCCGCATCAGAGTTGTGTTTGACCTCGGGGGTGGGGGCTGAGGTGGGCATGGCCCAGGTGGGCATGGCCAGCTTGACGTCACTCGTGTCAGGGGTGTCTATGATGGCCCGAGCACTCTGCCAGCAAAAACAGACTCCTGAGCTCCATTTTTGGCTGCAATGGCCTCCTGCAGCCCTCTGCCAGCAAAAATGGAGCTCGGGGTATGCCCCCCCAAGCTCGGTTTTCACTGGCAGAGGCACCGTGGGCCAGTCCTTCACTATTTCCAGGATGTCCCAGTGGCCCTGATTTAAGACCCCCCTCCCCCCAGGCTGGATCCTGCCCACGGGCCTTGAATTTGACACCCCCAATCTAAGGTAACATAACATAAGATTGAGAATTTTAAATACAAGAATAAAATTAACAGAAACTAACAGAGCAAGAAAGAAAAGAGAAAAGGTGGAAAAAAGGGATGAAAAAGACTAAAATTGCAAAAAAAAAAGGTAGCAGATAAAAGAAAAAAGGAAAGATGCAAAGAAGTGACTTCCAATCTTCTTTGCAGCAGTTATAACTACAATTATATTTTAATCTCTCTCTTTAAAGTTACATCGTGAGTCTCTTCTTTCTATAATCTACCCTATCTAATCATCAGAACCATCAATCATTAACTTCATTTCTTTTTTATGTAAAAATACAATCACCAATAAATGTAGATATTGTCTTTTCTTTCATTAACCACTTCTGTCACGTTCACCAACCATTCCTCGGTCGCAGCTATTGTCACATTTTGCCATCCACAATAATCTCACTGCAGTTATCATACATAACCTACAGCAGAGGTCTTCAAACTTGGCAGCTTTAAGACTTGTGGATTTCAACTCCCAGAATTCTCCAGCCAGCTATGACTGGACCTATATGTTACCTACAGTAACATATTCGTCTAATTCCTCCCTGTTTCAACACAGTTTATGCGGCTTTGGCTTTCTTTCTCTTCTCCTTTTGTTGTTCACTTTTTAAATCAAATATGTTTTGAATTGACTCAACCCATCGGGTTTTCTTTTGTTATTATTATTTGTAAGGCACTTTGAGATTTATAATGAGAAGTGTCGCATAGATACAGTACTGTATATTAAGCAAATAGTTCAAGCAGCCTGACTGGTAAGTTACCGGTGACATATTTGTGAACAGCCCTATAATTCCAAACATCTCCTTCCTTATTAAAGGCTGGTGGTTTTTTTTGTTTTTTTTTTTTTTTTGAGGCTAGAGAAGAAGTTTAAGATATGACTTGCCCAGATTTAGTACATTTTTTATTGTACTAAAAAGAGCTCTCCAATGTCAGGAGGTTTACCTTTGTGATGCTAGTTAAGCCCTGTCTGAATTCACCCATTGCTTCATGGAGGATTTGTTTCCCATGTCCTCTTGCATGAAGAAAAGGACTTTCCTACTACACACCTTTTCCCATGGTGGAAACTGGGTAAACCGGTAAATGCCATGAGACCAAGGGTGAAATCCAGCAGGTTCTGACAGGTTCTGGAGAACCGGTAGCGGAGATTTTGAGCAGTTCAGAGAACCGGTAGCGGAAATTTTGAGTAGTTTGGAGAACTGGGAAATACCACCTGTGGCTGGCCCCAGAGTGGGGTGGGAATGGAGATTTTGCAATATCCTTCCCCCAGGAGTGGGGAGGGAATGGGGATTTTGCAGTATCCTTTCCCTGGAGTGGGGTGGGAATGGAGATTTTACAGTATCCTTCTCCTGCCACGTCCACAAGCCACGCCCACTAAGCCACACCACCCCTACTAAGCCACACCCACAGAACCGGTATTAAAAAAATTTGGATTTCACCACTGCATGAGACACTCTATGCCTTCCCCACCACTTCGTCTACATTTCATTCAAAGGAAGGTAGATCTGCAAATATATAATCCGGGCACAGACAGATTAGCACTTCCAATCTAAATGGTAGGATGGGAAGGAGTTTCACATGTGGTTCTACAGACCAGGTTAAGCCTATAGGCTCGGTGCTCCCTTTTCCTAAAATGGAAGGTTAGTTTAGCAAGAAAATAAAAGAAATTTTCAAGCCTTATAACCTTTTAAAAAACAGCCAAATCCTTCGTCTGGATTAAGAACTATCCAGCTACAATAAAGGTAGTCTTTGATTTACGACCAATATCTCGGTGACCGTTCAGAATTATGACAGACAACACTCCCCCCCCCATACACACACACACCCAAAAACTTCCCGTGACCCAGCTCTGAAGTTACAAGGACCATGACTGGAATAAACAGGCTCAATTAATTACATAATTGGCAGTTTCGGTTATGCTCATAAGCCCCACCCCGTATGGTCACGTGACTGTATTTTTGGCATTTGAGAACTGGCCTGCATTTACGGCCATCTGCAGCATCCTGTGGCCACGTGACTTGGATTTTCAATGTGTTTTTCTTCTAAAAACTGCCATTTCAGTTTCCGGGAAAAAACACCCCCCCAGCGAACAATGGGTTGACTTTAAAAACTGTGGCATTTGCTTAACAACTGCTGCATTAGTTTAATAACCCCAACATTTGCTTAACTGCTGCAAAAAAGGTTGTGAAAACAAGTCCGGTGTATACAATGACCCACTTTATGACTGTCACAACTTAAGTAATTAGTACCCTCAATCAATTACATAATTTCCAGGTTCAATGACAGTCATAAATTGAGGATTACCTATATAGAACAAGGTGAGGAAGATCAGATTTAGTAAAGTATAAAATGAATTATCTCTTCCTACTGGTGCCATTTCCCCCTCTTCAAATTCAGTTCTGTTTTTTTTCCTTCTTCTTTGGTTTAGTCAGCTATTGGAGTTTCACTGGTGGGATTCAAAAATTTTTACTACAAATTCTATGGGCATGGCTTGGTGGGCATAGCAGGGGAAGGTTACTGCAAAATCCCCATTTCCTCCTGATCAGCTGGGACTCAAGAGGCAGAGAATAGATGGGGGCGGGGCCAGTCAGAGGTGGCATTTACCGGTCTCCGAACTACTCAAAATTTCTGCTACCGGTTCTCCAGAACTGGTCAGAACCTGCTGAATACCACCTCTGTGGAGTTTGTCATGCATAATAGTTCACACTGGTATCTTGCAGAATATGGCAGACAAACGCTTGGATGTTTTTACCAGGGGTGGGTTCTAAATTTTTTTACTACCGGTTCTGTGGGCATGGCTTATTTTGTGGGTGTGGCTTGGAGGTCATGTAACTAGGTGGGCGTGGCTAGCTGGTCAGAGTCATTTCTGGAAGGTCCTCACACTTACGACCAGTCCTCGCACTTACGACCAGACTCATTTGTTTGCTTTTAACAGTGATCAACTGTAGGACGGCCCTTTGAAGCCCCGCGGCAAGAGTTTAAACAGTTTTTTTCCTTCTAGTCATCAGCTGGGACTCAGGAAGCAGCAATAGATTGGGGGTGGGACCAAATAAAAGGTACGAATAACGTGGGTGGGTGGGGGGGTGGGAGGGCAGGGGGGGAGAACCAGTTCGGTGACGTCATATCATCACCGCTACCGGCTCGGCCAAACTGGACCGAACCAGGAGGAACCCACCACTGGTTTTTACCCAATGAACCATTTGCTCATATTCCCTATGGCCAAGATACTGTGCTGTTCTGATAGACAAAGAGCACATGCCAAAGACATCTACCGTGTTTCCCTGAAAATAAGACCCTGTCTTATATTTTTTTGAACCCTGAAATAAGCACTTGGCCTTATTGCCATGCACTCAAAAGCCCGATTGGGCTTATTATCAGGGGATGTCTTATTTTGGGGGAAACAGGGTATTTGTTTTAGGATAAAACAAATAACTTCAGTTATACTGTACAGTGATAAGCATTATGATGGCTATGTAAATACTTCCAGATGAAGGTTTACATATGCATCAGCTGCATGTATGGAAACATTCCCACAAAGCAGTTTCCAGTTCTAGATTAAGGCCTACCAAACTTTAATGAAAATGGAAGAATGTTTTTCCATCTTTCCTGCTGCAGTAAAGTAAGAAGTTTAGAATTTTATTGAGATTAGATTAGAGTAATTAGATTAGGATTATAGTAAGGAGTTATAAATTATAAAATGGAAGACACAAAGTCCTGTGACAGGTTTAGAATCAAAATGGTGGCGTAGCAGACTAATAGCCTGTTATTAACATTCAGCTGTCTGCAATTACTGCAAGTTCGAATCTCCCCAGGCTCAAGGTTGACTCAGCCTTCCATCCTTTCTAAGGTAGGTAAATTGAGGACCCAGTTTGTGGGGGCAATAAATTGACTTTGTATGAATATACAAAAGTATAAAGGCTATTGCTTAATGCATTGTAAGCCACCCTGAGTCTCCAGAGAAGGGCGGCATATAAATCAATTTTTTTAAAAAAATGCATCGTTTAATCAAAAACAGTTTTGACTATAGAGCCAAATAGTTCTGACTTCAAAGAAGTCACTATTCAGGATATTGCTTTTTCCCCACTCATTGACTATAGCACTGTGAGAAAAATGTTTCCCTAAAACTGATAATCATGGTGACTAAGTCTTGTTCTGTTGCTATTTTAATTTTGCAATTAGTTATACTGATCAGGGTAAAGCAGAAAAACAAATCACCCGATTTAATATGCATGCAAAGTGGACACTGATAGATGAGGTATAGTGAATAAGTATGAACACGTATTGAGACGTATAACAGCCTGCGTCTACTTTGTTCTAGGCTTGCTGTAAGAACATATTAGCATGAAGATGAAATAAGGCGCACTGGTGCTTACAGTATGTGACTGATAGAAAACACTAGCCTTCATTTTAGAATTACAGGCAGGTCACTGATTTTCTGTCTTGACTTAATCACACCATTAAAATTTGTGAAACAGGACTGTGCCGCTTTGTCCACCATTCAAGCGTCTCTGCTTTTAAGTGATACAGGACATAATTATGTGGTAATGTTGGGCCTACCAGGTAGATGAGACCAGAATATCAATTCCCCAGCAGACTAGAACCATATCTTATTGAGATAGGCTATAATAACAGAATCTTGCAAGTCTGATTGTGCTTTATGTCCCCTCCCTCTTGTATGTTGAATAAGTGAATAAGGTATTTGCCCAAATGCCTTCTAAATATTATGGGGCTTCAAAGAATATTTTAGATTCTTTGCCTAAGTAATAGTTCTGTGTATTCCTGGCAAGATCATCTTCCTGGCTCTCTAGAGGAAAATACATCATTTCCCACCAAGGAAGCATTAAATCCATTGAGAAACTCCCTTATTCAACAGGAAAGCTTGATTTTGTGGTTTATAATCCATGTGCCATTGCTCCATTTATGCCCATGTGGCAGCTGCTCTTATTTGCCTAGCTGAAGGAGCAAGTTTGGAAAATGGCCACAGGTTTTACAAAATGCATTATCCCGCTAATGTTGAAGTGTAATTATTTCCAAAACACAAAGGAAAAATATGGTGACTTATATTTGCCCATCTCAAAAAGGACATCTACGTGTGTCTAAGTGTCCATTTTATAAACATCAAACAGTGTCGACTGGCGGCCCCCGGGGGAGAGCCTTCTCTGTGGGGGCACCCGCCATCTGGAACGAGCTCCCCCCGGAGATACGGAGGATCCCGGATCTGCGTGCTTTCCGCCGTGCCCTCAAAACATTCCTATTCCAGCAGGCCGGCCTGGCCTAACCTCTCTTTTAAACTGTTTTAAAATTTTTTAATTTTATATTTGTCTTATAAATTTGGGGTGTTTTAAATTTTGTTTTCTGGGCCAAATTATTTAATTGTATTTTAATGGTTTTTTAACATTTGTATTATATGTATTTTATCTTTTGGCTGTTCACTGCCCTGAGTCCTTCGGGAGTAGGGCGGTATACAAATTCAATAAATAATAATAATAATTTGGGCAGGACGTCTACCATAACCTTTGTTCCAAGTTGTTGTTCTTTAAGGCTGTTCTTAAAATCTTAAGAACTTTATTATGCATGGCTGCACTCTGTAGTGATCTACCGGAACTATTGTTTGGAGCAATTCTTTTTATAACGAAAGGTTTACAGTTAGTGTAAGGGCTCTGCTTACAAGCAGACTCATGACTCCCCTCATCTGAAAGAGGTATTGTTTTGACTAGGACACTGTGTTCAGTTTTATGATTGATGTTGTCCCCAGGCTCATACCTACATTACCTACAACATAGTTCTTGCAATATACAAATCTTCTACATGTGCTGCTTGCCAGGGCCAAGGAAGGGTCCAAGGTCATATAAACTTCTATATCCAGGGAAGACATTTTCCTGGGCATAATTTCAACTGGTAAAGAAAAAAAAAACAGAAAGTGATCCATCCCTCTTGATGAAATATTTAGGGATATGACATTTAACCCCCTCTCTCCAAAGGTCCGCTGTGCTGCCTCATCATGCCAGGGCAATAGGGTATGATTAAAGAATGCCAGGAGTGTATGCCAAGGATATTTAATCCTAGCAGGGTCACATAAGGTGTGAAGGCCATCCCTAGCTGCTCCGCTAAAGCAATATAGGAATATTACCATTTGAAGTCTTCAGGAGTTGTTGAAATATCTACACAAGAAAAATAAGAATATGTAAAGACTATAATTAAGGATTGCCAATAAATCTCTAGAATGACACAGTGGTCGACAGATTGGATGATGTCAGTCTAAATATCAATACCAAAGAAAGGAGATTCAGCAAATTCAGAAAGTGTCCAAATTATTTTCTTAATGTTACATGTTATCAAAATAATGTTTAGAATCACTCAATACATTTTAGAGTTCTACATAGAAAAAAAGAAATGCAAGGTGTTCATTTGGCCTTAGAAAAAGCTGAAGGACAAGTTATGTTATTACTGATGTATTTTGGAAATTGAGAAAGCCAATAGTAAAAAGAGGTCAACTTAAGCTTCATTGATTATTGAAAGGCCTTTGATTGTGTTGGTCCTGTCAAGTTGTAGAATGTGCTTAGAGAAATGGGGATCTCAGAACATCTCATTGTCTTGATGAAAAACCAGATCTGGATGGTACATGGCAAAACACATTGGTCCCAGTTCAGCAAAGAAATGAGACAAAGCTGTATACTTTCTTTTCATTTATTCAACCTATATGCCCAGAATATCAAGAAGCTGGAAAAGATTGACTGGAGCTTCAAAATTGACTGATGAATCCAGTAAAAAATGGCAGCTGTTTCCTCCCTCACTAGATCTTATTTTATCCTGGCAGAAAGGTTGCTTTCTTACCCTTGACACCAGTGTTTGGAGTCAAATGAGGTTCAGAGACAAAGACCTGGAGAGGGGCGGCTGCCAAGGTCAGTTCCTGCCAATGACCAGAGAGAAAAGGCGATGTAGCTTAAAGTTGTGCATTGCGTATGCTTCTGTGACATCCTGTTGGGGTGTCATGTACTGTTGACTGATGCATTTTGGGAAGCCTTGCTAGCAACTATTATGCTTGGCAGCAATTTATTCACAGAATATCTGTTGGCAGGCTGTGACATTTCTTCTTGCTTATTCTACAGAATGCACTGGTGACATCGCTGTCTTGAGAGTATATATAGCATCAAAACAATTTTGGCTTACACGAATTCTGAACTTGGAAGGAACACTATTGTTTTTAGTGGTGGTAATTTTAAAATGACAAATTATAATTTATGTGATGTTATATCTGTCTATTTTTGGCTTCATATTCTGGACACAGTTGTGGCCTGGTGATTTGCATTCTTCACAAGTCAAAGCTTTGCTGGGGTTTTGGCCCCAAAATGTGCCAAATAGTTAGCAAGCCTTCCAATTCAGCAAGGACCCTGCCATTTGTTGTGTAATTTACAGCAACTCTTACTAAAATGGCTTAAGCAAAATAAGAGTTTTCATTGCAACCAAAACCAAGTTATCATTTTCAGAGCAAGAATACAAAAATAGACATAGAGAACTTCTTAAACATATACATCTTATGTTTCTCATCCCCGATTCCTCCATATGTCAATTTTGATGCTACCATGTTCTGTAAGACTGAAATACAGTGTTTTGTGGAAATATTCTGTAACTTCTCATAAAATTCCAGACTGAAATGGCTGTTATACTTTGAAATAACCACAATAAATTGTGCTAATTAATTGCTAGGGAGATCCAGATTATGTCGATATGAATTAAAGTTGTGGATTCATAAATTTGAGTCCAAGATGCATATATTGACTTGAAAACTTTGGTTCATCCTTTAAGACCTAATAATATGTACTTTTTAATTGTGACATAAGGGAAATTCTTTAATTAAATTGCAAGCATTAATATAAACTGGATTTAATTTAATTTTAATTCGACTTAATGTAAATTCCACTAAATTAAATGTCACTTTTGTTCACTCATCTTTTTCTCCCAGACCTGCATATCTTTTAATGTACCCATCCACATGTCATTCAAAGACCCAAGTTGGGCTTTTAGATTTGGACCACAAAAATTTAGCCATTTACTAGATGGCAGGAACTGCATGAGGAATATTCTATTTCTTTAGGGCTATCTAATGGCCATTGAAATTTTTATAGCGGAGATGCAGTAGCCTTGCAATGTTTCAACTGTAAATATTTTAATAGTTGTAAACTTCTCACTTAGTGAGAGTAAGAAGCCATTTATCTAATAAAACCAATCAATAAAATAAAATCAAGCTGGCAGCATGCCGGCTGATAACCGGTGACTGAATAATGGTGCCGACTGGAGGTTGAACTGCTACCTGCAAGAATGCTTGAGAATTTTGGAGGCTGGTTTCTTCTTTTCTATGCTATGACCTGTATAGTGGGGAGTAGCTTTATATATGGGAGATGATGGGTAGTTGGGATAGGAGAACATTATAAGAGAATCTTCCTGAAAAGATTTCCTGGGTTGGGAAACTTCTTAGCAACTTCCCTATTTTTAGATTTTTTAATCCCCCCTTTATTATTTTTATAGATAACTGAAGGCGGTGAACATACAGAATAACAGAATCAGAAGGGACCTTGGAGGTCTTCTAGTCCAACCCCGTGCTCAAGCAGAAGCCCCTATACTATTTCATATTGTTCAATCCTTCGTAAAAACTTTCAGTGTTGGAGCACTCACAGCTTCTGGGGGCAAGTCATTCCACTGATTACCTAATACTAATACCTAATACTCCTTCCTCCTCCTATTTTCCCATAATAACAAGCCTCTGAGGTGAGTTGGGATGAGTGAGTGATAGACTGAAAGCCATTCATGCGGCTTTCATGCCTAAGGTGGGACTAGAACTCAGACTCATAGTTTCTGGCCTGATACCTTAACCACTAGACCAAACTGCATCTATAACATCAGTACTGCATTGCATCGACCAGTCATCAGGGCAGTGTATAAGCTCAAGTATTACTATTTATTCATCAGCTTCATCAACTCTGCAGTTTTGTCATAGTTGTCTTCATGCCATCAGAATGGTTTTGCAGTCTCTAGTGATGCCACTATGGAGTGTATTTTTATTTAATTTTGTGCTTTGGGGAGAAATGTATTTTTCACATCCAATTCCTGGCTGGTTAGTATAGTAGACTGCCAAAGCTGTAATAATTCGCATAGCAGTGCCAGTGGCAAATCTCTCCCTGTGGTGTTCTGCAATATTTATTTATTTATACAATTTATGTAGCTGCTCATCTCACACAAAATACAGGTTTGCTCATATATTCAATCAGTGACAATGAAACAATAAGATTTCAGTGTGATTGAAGTTTTAAAAATAATGTGGAACATAATAAATATCAATACGAAGTCTTTATAAGTACTAAGTACTACAACTGTGCTTACAATCTTACTTCAGCTTTCCTTTGCTTTAGTGCCCTGTGAAAGCTGTAGATGCAAGGATCAGTCACAAATTTACTTTTTCATCACCATTGTAACTGAGAACAGATACTAAATGAGGCAGTCATTTTTTAAATAAAGCTTTGGATAGTATTTTTTTAAATAAAAAATATTCTCAAAGATCTCAACATAATTTTGTTTAATTGACAGTAACAAGTTTCTAACATTTTTGTGCGTTTTCTCAATGGATATGAATGAACTATGGTGCAATGTTTCCAGGCATTCTAGCTGAAAAATTAAGTACATCTGCATTTTCTGTAACTGAAAAGATTTGGCTTTCATTCTAGCATTTATGGATGAAAAATATCTTGCCCTTACTTTAATTACTTTTTTTTTTTGCAACTGAAAAGACTTGGCTCTGATTTTATCTATGGCATTTATAGAGTGAACCTGCCTGTATTTTTCTTACTCTTATTTGAACAAAAGCTTGTATCACAAGTACAGAATGTTACCAATCTTCCTGAGTGATGGGGTTCCAATTTTCATGGAAGGCTATGTTGATAAGAGATTTTCATGTTGATAAGAGTATACATGTCTAAACAGTATACTTTCCTTACATGGATACACATAGAATGCAGGGGTTTTGGTTTTTTTTTTTGTGTGTGAAACATGTAGAGCTATGATAAGGTTTGAGATCACTATGTACAGACTGGAGAGGCTTAACACTTCCATATTCCATTCAGAGGTATCTGAAGGGGAAGGATGTGCATGTTATAAAGTCAAGATGGCAGATATGACCATGGACTTGAAGAGACCTTGATCTTTTACATTATGTTTTTTTCCCATAATAGATTCCTTAATGAATCTATTCAGTTAAGCACCCTACTACATATTCAATATAAATTCATCCTGAATAGATAGCAGATGAAACTATATGGCCTTGGAATACGGCCAGCAATACTTCTTCGCTACACGTTTAACCATGTGAGTCCACTCTGTGGTTAAAAGTCCACTCTGTGATTGTAACTTCTGAATGGTGCTTTGGCATTTTAGTTTCTGTGGGAAAATCAACAAATCCTCTTTCCCAAGAAATCTAGGTCATGAACATGACATATGTTGTTAAAAGATACTATCTTCACACGCGAACACACACACAGAGGCATACAGCTGGTTGGCAATACAGAAACCAGCCTAAAGAAAAATAAAATGTAGAACAGATATTGAAGGTGCTTCTGTATAAGCTACAGGTATGGCATATGGCAAAAGTATAAAAAAAGTCAAAAAGTCTTCTATATATTGGGTGAATGTCCCCAACTATAGCTGGGCTTGGAAGATTGCCCAACATTCATATATGGCATTAACTTGAGTTATTGACAACTGCAGCAAAATTCCATTGCAATTGATCACCGTGTTTGTTTTGGGACAGCTATTGTTCTATTATATAATGAAATCAATATGATATAAATGCAGGACCTTTCATTATTTGGCAGTTCCTGGCAAGCAATGAAGGTTACTACAAAATCCTGTAATAGGTCTAAACAGTGACTCACATAATGCTTGTCCAACTCACTCAATAATAACCTATTATTGTTTACAATTTTGTGAACCCAAGTATTGTAGTTTGTAATCCATGGTTTATGGCAAAGTAAACAACTTTTATTCATGTGTTTGTTAGATTTCTATTCCACTCTTCATCTGGGAGATAAAGGTAGCTTACATGCACAACTTCTTCATTTTTATACTTGTAACAGTGAGTCCCATAAGTAGGTTGGATGAATGAGGAGTCACCCAGTAAATTTACATGGCTGAAGATGGACCTGGATCTTCCTGACCCAAACTAACACCTTAATTATCAAGTCACACTGGCTCTCACTAAAAATTGCTTTGTAACTCAGCCTTCCAAAGTTTCTGAGATCATCTTTGGCATTTTTTTCACCTTGTAGGAATGTGTTTTATTAAATTTAGAAGCTGCCCAACTCTAGATGATTCTTAGTAGCTTCATCTTAAAGAGTAAGAAACTATAAAACGGAACAAAAATATCACACACATTTTGAAGGAGCAAACATAGTACACCAGAGAAAATCAGACGAGGGAAAAGTAGGAGCAACAGACTTCTGAGAAGCAATTGTGCCCTCAAAAGTTTTCCAATTTCCCTCTCATAGGCTAAAATTGGGCTCCTGTAGAAATAGCAAAGTAATTTTGGGAAGTGGGATGGAGGAGGGATATAAGGATAGAAAGAAGAAGAATTTTCCACCCAGAGACCCCACATCTGTAGTGATTTTGCCACCAAAATATTGTGATTTTTCAGGGCTGGATTTATGTTTCAGCCTTTAGTTTCTCAAGCTATTGAGTTGTACCTATAGGGTTGAAGCTCAGCTTACATAAAATGTATTTAATAGCATTTAAATTGCCCTAATTTGACCAGTCTGGGAAGTGATATTTGGAAATAACTCTTATTAGAGAAGCAAAACATATCAAGAATTTATTTTTATAATAATTGGACCTAAAATATCTGACTGTCCTAATAACAGGTCCAAACAAAGCAGTCCAAGCTAACCAAAAGTTAGTTAAAATGTCCATTTTTTCAAAATTTCATTTCTTTTCCAAATGTTACCAGTCTGAATCCTTAATGAAAAATTTTTATAATAAAGATGCTACAAATAGGTTTCATGTGTAACGAAGTCCAAAATTAT
The DNA here is from genome assembly GCF_059756535.1 of Pantherophis guttatus. Classification (NCBI taxonomy): domain Eukaryota; kingdom Metazoa; phylum Chordata; class Lepidosauria; order Squamata; family Colubridae; genus Pantherophis; species Pantherophis guttatus. Next base: position 103,128,250 of record NC_142063.1, read on the forward strand.
ACATTTCATTATTTCAAGCATTATAAGATATATGTTTAGTCCAGCAATTCTAAACATTTTAAAGATGTACATTCCAATATATAATCATGTCTATTTGAGCTGCAAAGCTACGTATATAACATAGAACTGAAGTATAAATCAACAAATTACAACACATATAGCAAAAAGATTTGACTGTTCAGTGTTCCTGAGATAACCACAATTTGTCATGTTCATTGAGATGCAGTTCCAATTCTTTTTCCAACACATTCATATGTGCATCAGTGGTGGGTTTCAAATTTTTTTACTACCAGTACTGTGGGCATGGCTTGGTGGGCATGCCATAGTTTGGTGGGCGTGGCTTGGCGGGCATGGCAGGGGAAGGATACTGTAAAATCTCCATTGCGTTTCCACTCCAGGGGAGGTTACTGCAAAATCCCCATTTCCTCCCAATCAGCTGGGACTCGGGAGGCAGAGAATAAATGGGGGCGGGGCCAGTCAGAGGTGGTATTTACCGGTTCTCCAAACTACTCAAAATTTCCGCTACCGGTTCTCCAGAACTGGTCAGAACCTGCTGAAATGCACCTCTGATGTGCATGCATACACAGATACAAACTAAGACGTATTTGTAAATATATTTGAAAATATGCAGTATGTCAATAATGTTTGTAAACAAAAAAATTGCAAAATAGTGAGAGGCCAGCAAAAGGAAGATGTAGGAGTACAGAAGATAGTGATTTTTGTTTGCTTATTTTAAATATTCATATCGGTATTTTATACAGGTTTGCCAACTGTACAAGTAAACCTATACAGGTTTAGTTGGTTAATAAACATTAATTTGAGAAAAAGAAAACAAATTTCTAACTGTAGCAATATGACTCGTGCAAAAAATGTAGGGTAGAAATTTGGATTCAAGCCATAATAATCCTTTTCGATTCATATTTGGACACTTTGTGCATATGTAAAGAAATCTATTGCTCAAAGACCTCTAGTACATAAGAGGGAATTTTCTAAGGCCTGGCTACCGGAAAGCTACTATTTAGCCTTTCTCTATCAGATTGTACCACCTACCTCCATCTTCCCATGTTGTTATTCACGGAAATAAAAACAAAGCAGCTTGTCTACTCATTTTGATTTATTCTTATTTTGACTTCAGCCACTGATATGCCATAAACTTCTGCTTTTAACTCTGAGTTAGCAAGATTGCATTGTTGCTGTTTAACACGTTTCAGTTTTCCTTCCCAAGAATGCAAGCACTTAATCATTACAAATGGTGTGTGAAATGGAAACACGTGGGAGAGAAAGGATTCAAATTCACATTTTATTCGGAGCATGACCAGATAAACATGTTTCAGAGCTTTCTCTAACCAGGAGTTGGAAGTTCTGACTGTAGGACTCATTTTTTATTCCTCGGCTTAAAGTGGCAAGATATGCCAGGTGAAGATATGTGCTTGAGTTCAGAGCAATCAAATAGCCACTCAGTTATGGCTCTATGGCCCCTTAGTATATCATGTACTCTTCTAAATTGCTTTCTATTGGGAAAACAAAAAGAGAAATGAAATTGTCATGATGTAGGATTCCTAAGAAACCATGGCCTGGAGGCAGGAGAAAAATACTTCTAACCCATCTTGCCTTGTGCTTACTTCTCCCGGTTCGGATTTCAAAGTCAAATTAGGTAAACAAAGACAGTTTCTATCTAAACGAAGTCAAAAAACAGTGAAAAAGATGATGCATCTTAGTATGCAAACTGCTACGGTATATTCTAATTTCTCTCTTAATTCTGTCATATTCATCCATAGTGTACTCTTAATCTAGCTATACTTTCATATTGCCTAGCAACTAGGTGGAATCAAGAAAATTAGTGTAAAAGTTTTTCTTTTTTCTTTTTGGCACCCTATCTTCCTTCTGCAATAAGCTTATCCTGATTTTGAACCACTAGAATTTTTATATTAGACTGTTTTAATATTATTACAGTGTTAGTTTAAATTGTTCGTCCTATAATGTGGAATCTAGGAAATGTTGCCAAGTTTTGTATTCACTGGTTTTTCAGAGATATTCTGCTAATAAAGAGCTGCTTGGCTAAAATGGAGGTCAACAGAGGCTAAGCAGTTGGGACTTTATTAATTCTGTTTACCGCGGGATGGCAAAAGTGTTTACAGAATTTTACACTGGTCATTTTAGTTCCCAAGAGAGCAGCAACCTGATCCTTTTTTCTCTTATTAGTCATGCATTCCAAAAATAACCTAACTGCTCTCTTCCAAGGAACTTTATATATTCCACTGTCTTTCTAATGTTACAGATTTGGATTTGTACTAGTACAGAACCAATGACAACAAAAGAAAATATACACCTTGAATACCCAGCAGAGAGGAAACTAATAAGAATGTAACACCTGAAACCAGGATGAGTAGAATTTGGATGGTAGTGCTGGCATCCAACCACCTGAGATAGGAATGACTCTTCTTGATAGCCCCAGACAGTATTGCATATATAGAAATAATTTAAAATTCAGTGAACCAGTGAATGTCTATATTCATTTGCTTTTTCGGTGCCCTGCAATTTGCTCCCCATCTCTGCCAGCAGCAACTTAAGTTTCTAAGAAAAGACAGCTAGTAATTATAGCCACAAAGTTATGCCTGTAACTCCTAATGAAGTGAGTAAGAGTTGCTTTCTTAGAGCCATGGTGGCATAGTGGTTAGAATACAGTATTTGCAGGCTAACTCTGACTGTAGCATGGAGTTTGATCCTGATCGGCTCAAGGTTGACTCAGCCTTCCATCCTTCCAAGGTCGATATAATGAGGACCCAGATTGTTGGGGGGGGGCAATATGCTGACATTTGTAAACTGCTCTGAGAGTGCTGCAAAGCACTATGGAGCGGTATATAAATCTAAGTGCTATTGCTATTTCAGATTAAAAATGGAGAGATTTGTGAAGTAACTGGGGGGAAAGGGAACTGTATGGCCGTCTCACAGTATTGTTCTTGAACTACATTTTCCAGTAGCGGTTCCCACTGTTCCTGCTAGCTCAATCTGCTGGGATTACATTGGATTATATTGTCACATTCAGCCTCATTGAACAATTCAGGTTTTTAATAGTTACCTAAAACCTAGGAAGTTAGGAGCTACTTGAATTTCATAGGAGAATATATCAAAGTGTCAATGTCACAACAGCAAAACAATGTCTGGGAGCCTTCATTCACCTTCTGTCACCAATGTAAAACACTGCCAATGAGTACTCACAAGAACTTCACAATGGGCAGATCAAAACTAGGTACAGGAGATCTTCTGGAGATACCATGATGTAGAGCAAAACCAGCATTTTGAATTGTACTAATGTGAAAGCACTGCCAGGGCATGAATCCACAGCACTGTGTCATGTGCTCATGTCACTATGTATACACAAATAATTAGGCTGCAACATTCTGGACTAATTGAAGCTTTAGGGTAATTTTCAAAAGTTCCATGTAGCCTTATTTGTGCTTTACCTCCTTTCCCTCTTATACAGCCCACCTGAGCCTTTTCATATTATCTTGCTTCCCAAGGATTAAGGACTATTTCAGGCATCTTTGCTTATGTAAGAGTTATTACATTTTACCTTCAGAATCATCTCCCCGATTCTCTACAAGGACCTGGTCTTTCAACGCCAGTGTCACCCCATCAAGAGACACAGCTGGAGGCACCAGGATTCTGTAATGGATATTATTGGTATTAGTACTACTAATATTATTTGCAGCAATGATTTTATTCGGCCATATACCAAAACCATTTATTGCACAAAACAAAACAAAAATAATACCCCTTTTAGGTGGGTACAATTATTATTATTATTACTATTTATTAAATTTATTTGCTGTCCATCTCCCCAGTAAGGTGACTCTAGACCTAGTGTAAAGTTTCTTGTCCTTGGGATTTTCTATATTGTAATTAACATCAGTTGTGATGCTTCTATTTCTACACAGAAACTGTGATAGGATGGCATGAATATTAATAATGGCAGTGAGGAAAATACTTAAACTGATCCTAGGAGAAAAGGAAAAGCTGCTTTGCATAAGAATAAAAAGTATGGAACATGTAATAATGTAGGAGAAATCAACTGATTATATATTTAAAGGACAAGGAAGTTATAATGTATATGAATAATTAACAAATAATGATTAGAAGTATGGTCAGCTGTTCTTTATATATTTATTTATAATACTCTCTCTACATCTATATTTGGGCCTGAGGCTGTACCGGATTACAAAGTAAGGGACAGTTAGTTTTCTCAAGGTCAGTATATGTACTACTCAGTTTTACATCTCACACGACTGTTTTATTTGCAGTAATTCTATGTCTAGAAATAAAAAAAATTAATTGGTGTGATAAATTGAAATTACCATGTATATCTGGGGGAAAGTGCTTTTAATTTGGAAAGAAAATGGAAATTAGGCAGAACAAAATCAATTTATACTGCCAAATGTAAACAGATCTTACTGGAGTGTAATATGATACAAAATACTAATTTTAATGCCATATGTGAGCCTAGTCTCTAAATAATATCCATTGCAAATGAAAAAAATATCCTAGCTGAAATATTTTATTCTATTAACCTGTAGGCAGAATTTACAGGCATTATAGTGAATTTTCATACACTATAATACCACATTTACTTTCCAAAACACAGATATATTAATTTTTCCAGTTTTATAAGATCAGCTGTGATGTTTTTGCACTTTTGTAAAATTCTGTGTGGCTAAGCTTGACAGAATTTATTGAATACTAACAAATAAGAGTACTTAATCTGATGCTACTTTTTTATTGTAGTATTAAAATTTTCCTAAGGTCTTGGAAAAGGACTGGTTTGTGTAATTCTCCAGAGAGAATTGTCTTCTCTTTTGGGATACTGAAAGTTGTTTGTGACTTTTTTTTTCTTTGTTCCTTTAATTACTTGAGAGACTTATGGCAACTTTGCAATTAGAAAAACCAATATAATTGTGCCACTGTCTGTTTTCTGAACTGTAAAATAAACCTCTTAGCTACCCAGGACAGGATTTCATTTCACTTGTGCCATCAGAAGAGACACAACTTCCGACACCTTTTACAGAGTTCACTTCTCTGAATGATGCCTTTAAGCATTTTAGCCAATAGCTTCATCCGAAAGCATTTAAAGGTAGAAACACAAGATTCGTATTTCATTCAGGGGTGAATTACGCATGGATGGGTGGGCTAGAGATGAGAAGCTGTTGTACTCATCACCTGGTTTATTAAATAAATGACTGTTCTTTTCAGTCGTGCAAATGAGAATAAATTATTTTAGTTATCGGAGAGTATCCTTTCATTGTTTAATCAATATAAGTTTGATTGCAGAGGTCTCATTGTGTCAGTTACCATGAGACAAGTTAAGTAAGTTTAAGTTTGATTTAGCGTTGCAGTGTCTCATTCATTTATGCAGTCCTAGATGGCTTGTTCGCTTTTTCATGTGAGTGTGTTATCTCAGTACAGAGGGGGAAAATTACAGCAATATATTCCATTAATTTATAGGTCTCTTTAATTTCCCATTAATTTTTGTACGTAAGATTAAAAATAGTAAGGGGTCAATAAAACAAGAGTAGATTATGCAGGAGACTTCTATATAAGATTAGTATATAGGTATAGAATATAAGAGTCTTTTTCTAAAAGTTAGTATTTTATGTAAAGCCATTTCAAATCAAACAGAATAATTTAAACCATATTTTATATATGAACATTTGTAAACCTGATGGTCAACTTCTTTTTACTGATAATTTCCAGTGCTTTTAATACATTTGAAACTGAAATGCAATCAGATTTAATTTTCATTTAAGAAAATTCTTCAGAAAATGTGATTCTTAGCCTTACTGCCTGATACCCTTTTGTCTTGTGGTCAAGGGTCCACAGGAGGTAAAAATAAAGTCAAGATGGCAGCTGAAAGGCATATAAAATGGGCAAAGGTTTTATGCTGTCTTCTTGACATTTTAAAATCCCTGACAGACAGCCATCTTGCTTTGAGGGGTCTAAGCAAAATTACTTTTCTTCTTTTATTGGATTAATAACATATTTCACTTTCAGTTGTTTAGTTCAATTACTAGTTATTTTCTGCACGCATTTTAGCTGCAGAATGTAGACCAGTCCTTTGGCTTTCAAGCTGTACAGTAAAATTTATATTTTTGTCCCAGGAACTCAGAACTTTGAAGGACATCATACTCTCCTGTAGAATTAATATATGTACCTGATACACTCCTGAATGGCCAGAAAGATAAGGAAACGGAAATAAAAAAAGTGTACTCTTCAGAAGTAAAACTTTTCATGCAGGAAGGAAGCTTTGTTGCAAATATTTATATTGGGTCCAGAAAAAAAGTATGTGGCTACTCTCTGCAGATTGTGCAAATAGATTAAGGCAGTGGTTCTTGATCTGTGGTCCACAGACTCCTGCGGGTCACGATGGGGTCACAGGGGATCCGTGAATGCTTGAAGAAATGTTATGATTTAAATTTGAATGAAGTCTTGTTGGTCCATGGCAATGGTCCATAGCAACAAAAGGTATTTAAAGGGGTTCCGTGGGAAGTTTGAAAACCACTGGATTAAGGTTTCCCCCTTTCGGTTGGCAGCTTCATCTGTTAATCATGGATAAATGTGCAGTCGGCAATCAATATTTCCAGTTTCCTTCTCATCCTCATGTTATAATGTTCATTAGTAAGAACACCATAGCGCATGAGCTTTTCTGTTTTAAGAATGATCTTAAATTGGTTCTATTGTTATCTGTCCATCTGGTGGAGGGTATGAGAAGGTCATAGCTAATCTAGGCAATTACTTGTAAATGTATTTCTACTCCATGCAGAATGATTTCCAGGTAGGATTTCCAAGCAAATTGTTGGGCCGTGACTATCTTTCAAGTAGTGCTCCTAGATTGGATTATTTTTCAAAATTACATTTAAATTATGTGCAAGGGCCAAGCTATGTAACAGAATAAGAGAGTTGGGAGGGACCTTGGAGGTCTTCTAGTCCAACTCCCTGCTCAAGCAGGAAACCCTGTACTGTACCATTTCAAACAGTTATCCAATCTCTTCTTAAAAACTTCCAGTGTTGGAGAACCACAACTTTTGGAGGCAAGTCATTCCATTGTTAATTGTTCTAACTATAGCTATACCAGGAATTGGTATTGCGATGGCTTACTTAGATGCAACACTTTCCTTAAGTAGCTTTTTTGCAGTGAAAAAGAGGCTCCTGCATATTTCATGTGATTAAAATGAAAGAAGCCAGTCCTTTTCCCTCTATAATCGCCAAGAGAAGGAAGCAGTGATGTTGGGATGATGATGCAAGTTGAACTGGGATTTTCTGCTTTTTTGTGGTTGTTAGGACTTTCGTCTTATACCTAAGCCTATTTTAAAGCAGAATAGTATTTGCCTACTTCAAAACAACAAAAAAATATGCCACATATAACTGTTCAGTGTTGGGAGACCCATGAAGGGATTTGGGGCTTCATACAATACTGGGGGACCATGTTCATAGTTTCATAGTTTCCCAAGATGAATTTACTTGAGCACAAAATCTAACCGATTTTGTATTCCATTCTCCTCAGATTTCAAAATGCTAACCACCTTGATTTTCTTGCTTAGTTATATAAGTAGCATACAGCTTCTCCTAGCAGACTCCACGAAAGAAACTGATGTTGCAACTTGAAAGCATCATGCAACACATAGGCCCACCTCTGCATTCCAAAATCCCTGCGAAGTTGTAAATGCAATTATGGAACAGGAAAAAAAAATCATAACCGATCTTGAAATTGCAAACTTACTACTGCTTACCCTGCATTTGCAATGCTATACTGTAAGCTGATATTTCCAAATAAGCTTTTCTTAGGTACGCGCAGGATAAGATGTAAGTGATGACAGTAGGTTAGATTGTCCTGTCCCTTTTCCACTCGGTATTGGAGGAGGGAGGTCTGTTTTCCTTCCATGCGTTCCTCTACTATTTCTTTCACCTTGTATTTTTTCTTTCCAGAAAAAAAATCCACGAGAAAGAAATTTGCACTGCACAATGCATTTTTTTCTCCGGTAATTGTACGGAATTCTGTCTAGAAGGCTCCCTAAGAAGAGGCTGAATTCCAAACATCATCGGAGAAATACCCCTGATAAAGCACTCTTGGGGCTTTCCAATGGCACTTCCTTCGCCCACAATTCACTAACACGCGTGGGGCATTTCGCCTGCACGGGCTTTCGGTGCCTCTCGAAAGACGCTGCGAAGCCAGCGTTCCTGAGAGAGACTTCCGCGTGGTTCCTGGCCAGAATCTTCTGTTTCTATATACATTTTCCATTCATATGTTATTCTTAACCGGCACCAGCTTTTCGACCTTGTTTGTCCGGTAGAGGGTAGCAAGTCCTTTATTTGCTCGATTCTGCTATTTTCTATTCTGCGGGCTTTCAAGCCCTGGAAGAAGAACAGAGGGAGGCTCTGAGGGAAGGCAGCCCAGCCGAAAGCTCCTTCCACCACCCAACCCCCCCGCCCCACCGGCTGTAGGAAACCGCTTTCCCAACAGAGGAAAGGCATTTTTTCCCTTGATTCATGTTTATCTTCCTTTTAGGCACTGAATGACTAACGTTTATATTCCTTTCGGCTAAGTCCTGCCTTCTTTCACAGTTAACGCGATTAAAGCCGCCTCGGCTTTAAAAATAATAATAATAAAAAAAGATCCATTCCAGAACATAATGATCCCTCCCGGATTTTATTTACCACCTCTCTCTCTTTCTCTCAAACATACACACAACACACACACATACACGGGCGCGCGCGGTCTTCCTGACGTGGTTGGATTTAAGTCTTGTGGCATTTCCTGCTCCCGAGACTCCTCGAAACAGCTGCTCTGCTTTTTTTTTTTTCGACTGACAACGCTGGGCTCCCCACCCTTCCCAATCTGTTGCTGCTTGAAGTAGAGCTCCCAGGACAGACGAGGAGCTCCGGACCGCGCCTTTGGCGGGCGGGAGACTGAGAGAAAAGATAAAAAAAAAAGAGAGAGAGAGAGAAAGAAAGAAAGAAAAAAAAAAGCCCGGGCTGCTGTTGCGCGTGCTGAGTTGCAGTTTACCTCCCCCGCCCGTCCAGCGCAGCAGCGCGTGGTGGCGGGTGGGTGAGAAAGTGAGTGACAATTTGCAGGGTGGGAGTGGGAAGTCCGAAGCAAGGGGTTCTCTCTACGGAGCGGGTAAGCTGGGAAGTCGCCAGCCCGAGAAAAACGGGCGCCGTTGACCGACCAACCGACCATGAGTGGCTCTACGAGGAGATGCTGCTGGCCGACGAATTTGGGACTATGGTGAGGCGCCGCGGAGCAGAAGGGAGCGGGTGTTTTGGTCGCCGGCAGGAATTGGGACGCGGGGGATCCAGGGCTGCCTCTGCCTGCGCGCCGAGGAGGTAAGGATCGGCCGCAGCAGCAGCAGCAGCAGCAGCAAAGGGCGCCTTTTTTCTTTCCCCTTTTTGTTTGCAAGAGCACAGCTGCTGGGTGCCTGCGCGGGTCTTGCGATGCGCCAAGAAAGGATTCCATTTCTATGGGCTTCCTTCGCGGGTTTAAAAAAACAAAAACAAAAACCCCAACCAACCCCAAAGCCGAGGCTTGTTCCCAGTCTCGCTTTTGGGGAAAGAGGAAGCTGGTGGGAAAGAAAACGTCGAGCTTCGTGAGAAATGAAGTGCGTAGGACACAGTAACAATAGCAACCTTAATTAAGCTCCAGGGCCTCAAACCGATATTTAATACCGCAATAAGGATTAGGGCTTTTTTTTTTTTTTTTTTTTTTGAAAAAGCCGTTTCTCCCAGCCACGGAAATATTAACGCTGTTCCTCATTAGTTAGCGAAAATGGAGGAAGGGGGAAGAATCGGAAAGGTTTGTTTCCGAGATGTGAATGTTACCTGCCCGGGAATTGGAGCACGGAGAGGGGGGGGGAGAAGCGCGATTCACAAAAAATCTCACTCATCGTAATAAAGGCCAGACCTGCACTTTGCTGCAGCCAACACGTGTTCGGTTTTCAAGGCATTAAAACCAGGCCTATAGTACTTTCTGGAATAAAACAAGGCCACAATTTTAAAATACACGATAAAAAAAAAAAAAACCTACGCGCGCATCCCATCCTAATAAGAATTGCTACCTCTGTCCGACTTTGACTTAAAAAAAAAAAGGGGGGGGGTGTTGTTAAATAGCATATTGATAATGGAAGCAATGAGTTTCCTTACAGAATTAAGAGTTTGTAATATAGTCAAAGTGCTTGAATTCATAAGGCCTACAGGAAAAAAGGGTTAACAATAAGAATTTCCCATTTTGGGGTGGTTGTTTTTTTGTGAAAACAAACATGGCATAATGTATTTTTTTTCTTTTTACATAATTGCATGGTTGCTTGCCTTTCTTTTGTCTTCTACAGTGTGTCCTAACAATTTTAGTTTTCTTTTATCAATGGCAGATAATATGAAAGAAATCATTAAGGCTTGCTTATGACTTTTGCATTAAAGCAGCATACATGCAATGTATCCTCTAGATCATTTTGATGAAATTAGGTGATCTTACAGGTTATTTTAAAATGCAAATAGTTTTTCCTTTGATTTGAATGCCACAGCACATTAAAAATAAATCTTCCTTGCGCACTACAATATATTTGAAAATAAATCAGAAGGTCTTGGAATGCAATCCTTGGAAAATAGGAAATAAGTGTTTTAGATCTGAGGGCCAATGTAGCTAATATTTTTGTACACAGTCTGGGCTAGACCTGGATGGCCTGAGAACATTACTATTTTTGCTACATTTTAGGTTTTATTAGTAGGACTGATGGCATGTCAGGAGAAGTTAGTTTTTCACCTAGCAACTGAGCAATTAAGATTCCTAATGAAGTGAAAGGTAGATTTAGTCAGACCTAATTGTTCTTGGCAAGCAGAGCTCTTCTGTAGAGCATGACATGAACAATCTGGTGGGTGATCTTCCTTTCAGTCACTTGTGGTGATACTGGCTGAGAGGGGCTCAAGGGTATGATGGATGGTCTATTTAAATTTAAGTTATACTTTCCTCTGATGTCTTGAGATGCTTCTACAGGAGAGGCTAACAAAGAAAAATGAATTACAGATGGGTTTTTTTGTTCGTCTATTTCCTTGGAAATACTTGATGATTTATAAGATGCTGCTCTTTTTGTGAATGGCAGTTTTGAGTCCTCCAAAACATTTGCTCTTTGCTTATAATTATGATGGCCCAGCATAATCTCTAAGTACCACATGATATGATGTAATGCAGGATCCAATCTGGGTCGGTCACCAGGACCAGAGGTTTAGATTTCTGAGCTTTGTTGTGATATAGTGTAATCTTGCAATGCTGATCGACTGAAGAAGACAAAATCTGAAAACAATTGCACCTTTTTTCTTACTTATGTGTTTGAAGCCTCAACTCCACTTATAACAACTGGAAGCACATAGCCACAAAGGGACAGAATGACAAAAGCAGCCTGGTGGCATTGCGACACAAGACCTGCCTTTTTTCATGTGCATTGTGAAATGACATTGTATGCACATACAAAACAGGTGGCCCTTGTACAACAAATGTACTGCTGCCTTTGTCATTCTGATAAAAGCAGCAACTTCCTGCAGAAGCCCACCAGTGGGTCTTATAGGAGAAAGGACAATGTCTAAAATCCGACATGCTGTTGACTGATAGCTTTCATAGTTCCCAAAACTATAATCAGTAATTTAATGATGGTTTATGAACTCATGAACGCTATTAGATGATTTTTAGCTGAAGGAACTTTTGAGGATAGTCGCACTGTTTTGTACTTAAATCTATTTTTTCTTCTATGAAATTATCAAGGCTATTTTGAAGAAGATCAGTTTCTCAGATGGGTTGAAAATGTCCTGGCCAATGACCCTTTGTCAAAATAATGCCATGTTATGAAATCATCTACTAAATAGATTTTTAAAAGGAATTCGGTTCATTGTTTGATTTATAGAACAAAACCAAATATTAAGTGGATGGCTGAGACTAATGAAGTTTCAAACGGAAAAAAGGACAACACTTATTGTTGGTATAGTACCATAATGAGTAAAATTGAATCATACCTAAGAAAAGGGTGCTGGTGGTGGGCGCCGGTGGCATTGGCTACGAGCTCCCTAAGGAATTGGTGCTCACTGGCTTTGACCACATCAACATGGTAAGGCCTGGGAGGCGCGCGAGTGGGGGTGGGGACAGGCACTCGCACAGCTTGGTGCCTTCGGGCCGCTCGCGTTCTACATACACCCCATGGGAGGGGAGGGGCTTGATGGCGGTGCACGAAGGGAATGTCTCTCTACCGGACTCCCAGTCGTGAGTGTGCAGGCCGCCTGGGGCCTCCTGCACCCCCGAAATAATAAGACCCCCGATAAGGCCAAGCCCTTATTTCGGGGTTCAAAAGAAAATAAGACCCTGTCTTATTTTCGGGGAAACGTAGTAATTAAGGCATCAGATTAAAAACTGGGCGACACAGAGTTCAAGTCTCGCTTCGGCACAAAGCAAGTTGGGTGACTTTGAGCCAGAAAGTTTTTCTAAGCCCTAGAAAGCAGGCAAATCATTTGCCAAAAATTCTTGTCCAGGCAATCACCAGGAGTCAACTCTGAATTGAAGGCAGCAACAACCAAAAGTACAATACATGCTTAGATTGGATTCCTATAGAATAACTCAGAAGGGCAAGAGCAAAGTTTCGGAACTGCACATAAATTCATGTTGGAGGTCTGATGTCATCAGGGCCAAATGGGTTGTAGCATTACAATTCGGCATCTGGGAATTTAAATCAACTTTGTGATCTATCTTTAATTACTGTTAATTCAGTAGAATTAAAAAGCATGGCACCTTCAGCAAAGGAAACAGAAAATAGCAGTAACTGACAGGTTCAAAAACTAGAAAGACAAAATTCTACTATTGTGGAATAGACTTCCATAGCCTGCCTTTGAGAACCTGTGTTTCTAGTAGTTGGTGATTTGCTATTAATTTTTAAACGTGACCACACACAGAGAATAAAAAATATTTATTTTTCATATTTGGATGTTGCTTATTATATTGCAAACTTTGTGTTGGCCTGATAAAGATATTCCTAATATAACATTTGGAATATTTCTTAATACTATCATGGTACTCTTGGCTTTGGTCTGATAGAAAGCTGAATTTAATAGCTTGAGGAGGATTTTCCCTTGGAAATAAATAATCTTCTATTATTTGAATCGGAGGCTTCTGTTCTTGATAGGTATATCCTCTGTACTTGTTCTTCCCTTTGCCTCTGGTTTTCTTTATTTTGGCCAAAACACTATCTAAAATAATATAAAATACAAAAGCAGTTTAGTTTCTTTCAGCTTCTGTCTACTGAGGTGTTTTGTGGGTTTCTGGAAGTAGTTCTGAATAACTATTTTAAAAATGTTGTAATTAGTGTTTTTCTTTTTTCATCTCAGAAGACAGAGTTTCAAGGCAGCCTAAAACCATCACTCTTGACATAACTTAACTTGAATGTTTGTGGTTTCCCCCACACACATTTCTTCTTCAGACTATGTCCAAATACAGTCTCCACCACTTCAACATCAGTCATTTTTGTCTCCATCTGTTTAAAAAAAGATGCTTAGAGTTCCTCTGTGAGAGAGAGGAGTGGATATTTATATGTATGTGTGTATGTACTTATTTAAAAAGTCACATGGTTTAAATGACCTTTGTGTTAGCCTAATAAAGGCACTGCCTATTATATTTGGAATGTTTCTCAACAAGCCTTTATGCAATAGCAAATTATAGCAGCATTATTTATTAAACACTTGTATATCATCACAATCAAAAAGGACTTTCAATGTATAAAAATACAATGTAAAACATAACCTACATAAAAATTAAAAATGAAACAACATTACAAAAATAGAGAATAAAAGATGACAACAACAGCTCAAATCAGGGGAAGGCTCACTACCCAAATACAAATCATCTTTACTCAGGCTTGGAGAGCAACACTATAGGGCAGTATTGGCGAACCTTTTCGGCACTGAGTGCTGAAATGGGAGTGCGCACATGGGGGGGGGGGAAGCTCTGGAAACCAGAAGAGCAGCTCCCCGGCGCTCATGTGTGCGCTGGGAAGCTGAAATTTCCAGTGTGTGCATGCGTGTGGTCACATGGTCTTCCAGTTTCTCGCATACATGTGCATGCGAAGGGCAGCTGAAGAGCAACAGGCGACAGCTGGTGTGCCCAGAGAGATGGCTCTGCATGCCACTACTGGCACACGTGCCATAGGTTCACCATCACGGCTATAGGGGCTTGAGGAAAACCTACAAAGAGGGCCAGCCAAATTGAGGCTATTCCAAATTGAGGCTATTCCATAACATTGGTGCTGAAACAGAAAAGCAGTACTTCTTTGTCTCAGTTTCCCGCTGGTATTAAAAGTCACCAAAATATCAAACAAGACTAGGAAAAGCACACATTCCCCTATCCAGGTCCTAACACAGGTCATCCAGGACAGTAACTGAGGCCATCTCTATCTCAAAACTGGCCTAATTGAAAAAGGTCCATACAATCTGTTTCCTTTAAAAGGCAACAATGTTGATCCACTGCCATCATTTCAGTAACCTTCCCCCAGCAGAGAATGTTGGCACTGGTTGATAGTTGGCAAATGCTACTGCAGGGGTCCCCAACCCCTGGTTCATGGACTGGCACCGGGGCACGGCATGCCAGAAACCAGACTGTGCAAACAAGCGAAGCCCCATCTGCAGCATGCAGGCAGCACATGAAATCACACCCCCTCTGGTCCGTGGAAAAACTCCACGGAACTGGTCCCTGGTGCCCCAAAGGTTGGGGGCTGCTGTGCTACTGGATCTGGGATGGAATCTTCATCCGTTATCAGTTATCACTAGAGACTGTCCATAAGGAATCAAAGCTATAGCAAATTCTAATGACTTAATTTGCAAAATGTGCAAACTAAACACAGCAGCAAGGTGGCAAATCATAAAATTGTTTTTTTCTCCTGCAGATAGTTCATTACCCTAGACAAAGCCACCTAAGTAAGCATGATTCGCCTTATCACCATAATGTCAGGCCAGACATGGGTACGTACCCATGCCTGGTTGGATTTATTTCTAGCTGTCTTCTATCTACCTCCACCATATTAGTGAAGAACAATATTGTGTCATTTTAGCAAAGCTAAATAATGCTTAAAATGTTAATGTAGAAATGCTCATGGCCAACATGATTATCTTGGCTATATCGGTAGAAGAAGTTCTAGGTGATTTTGGTTTAATTTTCATTTCTCTTTATCTTGTGATGCTTATCTGTTCTAATGTTCAGCACTGAATGTGTCTGCTTATATCTTTTCTCCTCTTAAAGAGTTATAGAATTGGCAGGTACCAAAGGTCATCAAGTACAATCCCTTGCAGATTGCAGGATTTACAGTCTCCACTTCATGACTATTCAGCCTTTTGTTTGAAAATCACCAGTGAAAAAGGGAAAAAAAAACATTGTGGTAATCTGTTCCACTGATTCATAGTTTCTACTATCAAAAAAATACTTTACCAATAAATTTATTTTGGAGACATAGGATAGAATCATTCAGACATAGAATATATAATACAATAGTTACTGTAAGTTACGGCTTTTTAGAAGCCTGTAGGCAGGGTGGATTTGATTTAAATCGAGTTGATTTAAATCACAATTTAAATCATGATTTAAATCACTAGTAAAAAGGCTTGATTTAAATCAACTCGATTTAAATCATAATTTTTAAAGAGCAACTGTCATCTCTGCTACTCCTTTGACCCACTGTTGACTCACCGATAGTCCCAGTGTCGCAGAATATACAGCCTCATGCTACATAACTAAGCTCCATTTCATGCTGAATAAACTAAATTATTTATGCATCTTAAATAGAAAACTATCTTATGATAGATTTTTACCCCAAAAGTTTTTTATTAAAATAAATTTGATAAAAATCAAAAAAATCCGATTTAAATAAAAAAAAAATCCAATTTAAATAAAAAAATCTGATTTTTTTGATTTTTTTAAAAAAATCATTGATTTTTATCCACCCTGCCTGTAGGTATGAGTAGGTATAGTCACTGACAACATAAGCCTAGATATCTGATGTGAAAATTAGTTGTTATCATTACAAGGGGATGGATGGAATTTGAAATCATCCATTTTGATCTGACCTAAATTTAATTGTGACTCTAGGCAAAGGGATAGTACTACATCAGAATTAACACCATTGATTTGGAAGGACACAGCAAATGAATATCCCCTCTATTCTTGTAGTTAGTCCACTGATTGATTATGTGCCATCTAATCAGTGTCAACTAACAACATAGATTTTCTTCATGATGATCTGTTCCGAACCTTGCTATTTAAGACTTTCAGGCATGCATCCATCATTATTATAATTGAGTTGGTTGGTTGTTGGTTGTTGTCCTCTTCTGTTTACTGTTATGGATTTTTCCAGGGAGCTAACTCTTTTTAAAATATGTCCAAAAATGCAATCATTTGAGCCCAGTCATTTGTGCCTTGATTGGACTGGTTTGTTCTATGAGCCATTTGTTTTGTTTTATTGTCTATTTCTGGACAGGTTAGGAATTTTCTCCAGTACCAAATTTCAGAAGCGTCATTCTAAATGGAATCATTCCAGTCTTCTTCTTCAAGGTCCAGCTTTCACTACCCTAGAGCAGTGATGGCTAACCTTTTCCAGACCGAGTGCCCAAAGTGTGCGCGCCCAAACCCTCAAAATGCAATGTGTGTGTGGCCCCTGCACATGTGCTCCGCCCCCACGCATGCATGTGTGGCCCCCCCGCATGCGCGGTGGAGCTGAACTGGGATGAGGGCTCATGTGCCCATAGAGAGGGCGCCGTGTACCACCTGTGACATGCATGCCATAGGTTCACCATCACGGCCGTAGAGTGTCCCAGGGAGTACCATTAACTGCATTATTTTATTCTTTGCAGGATTTGAATATTTTTCACAAGGCTTTTGTTACTATTACACCAAGTGCTATTCTGCAAAATATTTTTGCTAGTTTTTTTACTGTTGATTATCAATCTTAAAAAGCAGACACTATCTACTACAGGGGTGTCAAACTCAAGTCCTGGGGGTCGGATTCAGCCCACAGGGTGCTTAGATCTGGCCCACGGGGCTGCCCTGGAAACAGCGAAGGACAGGCCCAAGGTGCCTCTGTCAGTGAAAGCTCCATTTTCGCTGGCAGGGGGTTGCAGGAGCTGTCGCAGACTAAAACAGAGCTCGGGAGCCCGTTTTTGCTGGCAGAGCGCTTGGGCTACCTCGCTACATGAGTGATGTCGAGCTGGCCACGCCCCCTGCCCCCCCAAGGTCAAACAGTCCTGTTGCGGCCCTCAATGAAATCGAGTTTGACACCCCTGATCTAACTATATCAATATCTTCACTGGATTCTATGGCTGTCCTTCGTTTGGTTTTCTTTACAGTTAATTCTAGCCCACTTTGCTCTTTGACTGTACAATTGTAATTTTCAGATCATTTGCATTTTCAGCTACTGTATTGGAGTAGTGTCATCAGTTATTAAACAGGTCTTAACAAAATTCTTCCATTATTTTAAAAAAAGATTAAAGAGAAGGCAAAAAAGGCATCTAGGTTTATTGTACTGCCAAATAGTATGCATTGAAATTATGCATACCATAATGAGAGACTGTCAAAGAAATTAGATAGTCTTGAATTTCATGAAGAATTAGAGAGATGGCAAAGTTGTTGGGGTTTCTTGGCTAGTCCACAGTATCTGATTATGGGAATGTATACATTTCATAGAAGTTTAACCACTATATATAAGTTGTTAACTAAAGGTCTCTGAGCTATTCATGCCAAAATGGCAACAGCCTTGCAGATGCCTATAATCATGGGTCTTAAAATAGGGTTGCAGATGTTTTGTAACGTGGTCTCCCACACTTTTCCTTAGTAAAAAATTACAGTCACAAAAATTGGTATAGTAATATTTACAAATCCAAATTTGTGCTGAAGTGATAGTAATTGCAAATCTATATCATAGAATTACAAAGGTAGAAGGGGCTATTTAGGTCCAAGTTCTGTTAAGTACAAAAATCTAAAAGCATCCAGAGACAGATGGTTGTCTTGAATGTATCAGTGAAGAGGAGCATACCATCTCTCCAGCAAGTTGACTGTTGATGAAAGTAATCGCTATTAGTGTTAGGGCTTTTTTCCTTTAACTTTCAGTTCAAAGCTGGTTTACTGTAACTTTAATCCATTATTACATGCCCTGCATTTTGGAACAAGAAAGAGCAGTTCTTGATCATCTTCTGTGTGACATTCTTTTAAATATTTAAAGAGTGTAATTCTGTCTGTTCCGTCTCATAACTAAACATATACAATTCCTTTAATGTCTCTTTCTAGGACTTGGTTCTAATTTTTTGATTAACCCTAATGACCTTGAATCTTTTTTCAGTTTCTTCAAACCAAAGTGTGGTTCCCAGAACTCCAAAATATTTTTTTTCTTCTTCATCACACTACTGCCTCATATTCAATTTTTAATCAACTATTATTCCAAGATCTCAGCAGATGGCAGCACTTTGCTGATCATAGCTTGTAAGACATGCAGGGCGAGACCAGATCAGTACTTTGATAGAAGACCACCAGGTCTGTAAACCAGGCGGGAATGTAAAAGGAACATCATGGAAGAAGGCAGTGGCAAATCTGCATTACAGTGTTTTCAAGAAGATTGCATGGTTGGGTCCATGTGGTTACCAATTGTTGGACCACACCCTATCCTTTACCTGCACGTTGGGTTTCTGTTTCCTAAGCAAAGCACTTAAATCTGTCTCTGCTTAAATTTCATTCTTTTATTTTCAGTCATTTCTCTAACCTGTTAAAATAGTTCTGGATTTTATTTTATTTTTTCTTCTCGTATATTTAGTATCTTTACTAATTTCCACTTTACCGATGCAGGGCATCAAATAAAATTTTAAAGTAAAATAATTTATTACCTCAAGATGAGTGGTACATGAATTGATGTAAAGAAGATTAACTTTATTCTGCAGTTTTCTTTTGTTGTATATGAACAATTAAATTCATCGTAACATTTCAACTTCTTTTTGATAAAACAAATTATTTTCAGATGAATTGATTTAGAGACATTGAATGAATTGATGGACTATTCTCTGTATTCTTTTATTGTTTCTCACTTTAAAAATGATAAGATGCCCAGAATCTTATTAATCAGGAAACTACCAAATTAAATTAAGACAAAGATGTGTTTAATTTTCTGTACAGCAAACTCTTCCTTTAAGTAAAACAAAATTTCTGTGTTCCTTTCTTGCTGTCTTCTAGTTGTGTTGCATAAATACTATGAGCTGGTCTCCTTTGAAATATTCTTGGAAACATGAATATTTGCATAGGCTTTGATCAGTTATGATCATTTACTTTTGTCCTACCTAGTTGTAAGGAAATAAAAATGACCAGAGTAAAGATGAAAAAAATACATACAAGTATTGTTGGAACTAGTGGAAAAGAGAAAGACTATCTAATTATCAAGGGGGCATGAATCATCTTATTTTGTCTCCCCCACTGACTGCAAAATGATTTTGTAGTTATGTGAAAGATGCCTTTTAGTTATTTACATCTCTTGAGACTAATAAAAAGCCCTCTAATGTTTTATTCATTTACAACCAGGTTATTGCTTCATTGATTGCTGTAACAAAAGGGGCTTTGACATTCTATGGAAGACAGGAATGTATAGGTCTTATTGCAGTTATTATAGGAAAGAATGTATAGGTCTTATTGCCATTCCTGCCCTTTGGAATCATCATCTCTCTACAGAGGTTCTTGTGGCTTTTATCCTTATTGCGGTTTAGGAAACGATTGAAGACCTGGTGGTTCTCCTGTGCCTTGAGGCAGGGTGATTATGAGCCCCTTTTATTCCTTTTGTTTGTTTTGAATATTATGCTCTTCTGGTCAGTTGTATTTTTATGATAAGTAGAAAGGTTACTGATTGTAAGCTTATCCAGAATCATTTGGCAGTTGAGTGGCCTATATATTAAATAAACAATATTAATATTAGATTGATGCCAATGAACTGCTTTTTCTTCTGAATGTCATGCTGGGACTTTTGATTGTGAGGAATTAAGGAAACAGTTTGCACATTTCATTCAATAGATTTCCGAAGCTACTCAGTGCAAAAGCTTGTTATTCAGAGTAAGTGATGTGGGAGAATTAAACCAACAAGATCTCTCCAGAAATGTTTCCCAGATTCCCTGACCTTGAGATCTTGTATGCTTACTTTGTTCATTTTTAATCACTAGGAAGGAAGTAGGATGAGACCCTTCAGAGAAGCATTTTAACATGTTATCAGATATTCAGTAAATCACTGAGATGGAAAAAGCTGCTGTGTCAGATGCTAAAGCCTTAAAGGATGATGTGATAGCACTCTTGGATTTAATAGTGGACCAGCAGGTTCATTTTGATAAGCTATTGGCACAAACATGGCACAGAATAAGTTGCTTGTTTATAAGACTAATCCCTTTTTGATCTCTGGCAAGTTGATCTTAAATAAAACCGACACATAACTGCTTCTGTTGCACACAATACATGATAACAAGGAAGGATGTTACTTGTCTTGTGCTAATGCTGAAACCTGTAAATATATTTGATAAATTTAATATAAAGGGTATCAGAATACAGTAAATAGTGCCCTACAAAAAGGGTGAGCATGGAGGATAGAAGTATAAGTTTGGCAGAAATGTCTTCTCTGTATATTTGTATCCACTCCACTGTTGACTAGGAAAGTCTGTGAAGTAGCTGCACCAAGCTTTAGGAGCATATGACGTTGTCAATGCTTCAAGAAGTTGTCCTTTGTTATCACAGGTATGCATATATATCTCTTGTTTTTTCAGTCCAACCCAAGATTAATAAGGGATGCATCCAGACAGGCTGCAATTCAGTAACTTCTCTCAGGTATTTGTAGAGCTTCCCTTGATGAATGAATGGTTGATGTATCTCTAGAAGGCCTAATGTTACTTACAAAAAGAATTGTGCAGGTAGGAATTCTACAAGACCACAATCCTTTTGCAATCACTTTTTACCTGATTCTGCGTGATGGATATTTGTGGTGCTCCATGGTAGTATGAATGAAGCTGTTTACAAATCAGTAACATAAGCAAAATCAGAAACACTAACAAATTAGAACCTTGGTTTTTCAGAGTTCTGGGTTATATAGAAACTTGTCAATGCTGCAATGTCCCAGTGCAAACGTTTCCCTTCTGTATGAAAGGACTGGAGAGAAGGGGACAGTGAGAATGGTCTATTATTTTCTGTTTGAGCCATTTACTTAATGTTTTCTTGCACATCCAAATAGAAAATCTCTTTCAGATAAAGAAATCTTGGCAGATATCAGTGCTGAAGTCTATCACTAAACAGTGAGTTTTTTCCCCTAGGCCATGTGGCCTTTAATGGTGAAAAAATGTTTTGATATTATTATGTTTATTGTCACAATAACGTGATTCACTCACAGCCCCAGCTTTCCCATTCACGTAAACATGGCATTGCAAAACTGCCCCATTTTTCCTTTGTGAGATCAGAAAAGATTGAGAAAACCCCTGAAAACTCAAGTCACGCTCTTGTGAACTGAATATGAATGAGTGTAATTACATTTTTGTCAGCTGAGAATTATAAAAATGAATCACTGACTGACTCCTGCTACATGAAACTGTAAACCAGAAATATTTTTTTACATAGTCCTATACATTTTGATTGGCTTTTTCCTCATTTCAACATCAAGTGTGCTGGGATTGCATTGAGCAACAATTTTCTGAGTTATTAAATAGTGGCATATACTGTACCTGAGGCAGTCTGCCATCTGCGGCCAGTTTGAAAATGCAGTCCAAAACTCATTTCTTCCCAAAAGGATTGAGAGTCAAATTCTAGAAGAGTTTTCTCAGCCTCCTCAAATGATATAAACGTGAAACGTCTAATTTATCTTTGTACCTGCTACATAAACTACTCATGTAATTGTGATTCAAGCAATTCCAAAACAAAAATGGTTGAATTATGTTGTTCACTTAAATTTATGGGAAAGGTTTGTATGCTCAAAACCTTGTAACAAAAGATTGGCTTTAAAGTATAAGTTTATTGATTTGGAAATTAATAACAATTGCTTACTTTTGGTGAGTGTTCTTGACACTCCTTTAAATAATCTATTGGAGACTTATAACTGACATCATTCTCATGGGCCAGTGAAGCATAAAATCTATTAAATGATTGGTTCCAATTAGCAAAGAAGGCACAAAAATATATTTACTTAGATCTTTTCGACCTCAACTGTGAAAGGTATCAAAGAGGGAATAAAAAGGACAACAAAGAAAGAATCGGCAGCGAGAGTACATGTGAAAGACACCCACACAATATTCCCTCTATTTCTGATGTGCAGGAAAGTGCTGTTGAACTTACTATATTCTGTAAATTGAAAGTGCTGCTGTAAGTGTAAGTGTTATTCATAATAGTACTATCCATATATGAAAGGAAACATCAGTAGCTCAAACAGCTCTATTGAGTGGGAAGAAGTTGAAGAATTTTAGTATAAGGGAGGAGAGAATGGAGTAACAAGACCCAACTAAAAGGAATCCTGGATTCAACCATTCTAACTGTGGTATTTTATTAAGTTCCACTTACTTTATAGAATATCAAATATTACACTGATAAAATTATTGCATATTGGACATTAATACAATTGAGCAAATTCAGAAGTACTTTATGAGAAAACTCTTGCATTCTTCTGTCCATAATGCTACTAGGCTTGGAAGTTCTTGATTTGGATATTTTAGAACTGTGACGCTTGTGGTCAGATCTCGGTATTGTATACAAAATTGTACATAGTAACACTTTACCTGTAAATGACCTTTTTTTAGCTTTTATCGTAATGTAACATGCAAATAACCCCTTTAAACTTAATGTAAACTGCTCTAAACTCGATTGTAAAAAAAAATCAATTTTTGTAACACAGTTATCAAAATCTGGAATATCTTAATATGATTCAATTGTCTCAGTCATTAACTTTCATAGTTTTAATTCTAACTTAACTTCTGGGGATCTCGGTCCATAATTAAAAGGTCCGCAAGGGCATATGTAAGTGCACTGGCATGCCTATCATCCCTGTCACATTTTTATTTTCTTACTTACTTTATTCAAATTTATAATTTTGGTTTGACAAATAAAATAAACAAAATATACTAATATTACCAATATTCTATTTTTATTATTTATGAATATTGGCTTTGATTACCCAGATTATCATAATTATTCAAGAATTTTTATCTTAAATGGAGTTGTTCACAGTGGTTTATAGCCACATATATGATGATGATGCCTTATCTTCAGGAAACTAAAAACAGAAGTAGCAAAAACTTCTTGGGCCTTGGTAGTACAGTGGTCTAAGGCACCCTGTTATTAAGCTGGTTATTAAGACCAGCTGCCTGCAATTACTGCAGGTTCGAATCTCGCCAAGGCTCAAGGTTGACTCAGCCTTCCATCCTTTCTAAGGTAGGTAAATTGAGGACCCAGTTGTGGGGGCAATAAGATGACTTTGTATAAAATATACAAAAGGATGAAGGCTATTGCTGAGCACATTGTAAGCCGCCCTGAGTCTCCGGAGAAGGGCGGCATATAAATCAAAATTAAAAACAAAAACAAAAACAAACATACTATCAAAATGAGGATTGAAGCAATGTCAGAAGTTTGCATAAAAATAAACGTTGAATTTACATTACTTCCATTTGAAACATTCCTGATTGCTTTCATGGTTGTCTGCAAACATGACACTACTAATTTCATCTGACTTTCAGAAAAGTATGAACTTAAAAGAAATAACTCATCTGTTTTTAAATTATTTTCAAAGTCCCTTTTAGGCTACTTAACTGAAACAATTCATATTAAAGGATTGGTATCTGTTGTTTGGAGTTGTTATTGGGGACTGTAGCCTGGGGCCAAATGAGTTGATAAAACACTGGTTCTACACTTTTTTGGGGTGTGTGTGTGTGTAAAGACTTTAGCTATTATCCGTGACATTACATTTATATTGTACATTGGGCCTTTAGTGTTGCTGTTACTGGTCAAGATCTATTTAAATCAAGAATGGTCGAGATCTATTTAAATCAGTGAAATAAGAGAGCATCTGCTAAAGGTTCTCCTATGGCCTAAAAAGGAAACTATCATACAAACTTAGCAACTAGTCAGATGACTTGTTCCTGTTCTTTTAATTAAAAGGGAAGACTTTCTTTATGAGCAGAACTTCATTCTGATTTATCTGTGAGAACATAGTACCAATAGTCGTTTGTGCCACTTGCCTTCCTTGTCAACATTTTCCATTGACAGTTTTTGGATTAGAACTTTTTTCTTCCAAACTCTGCAATTTATTTATACAATCTGTTTTATAGACTGCACATTTATTTGACATAATGCTAAGCAACTCTAGAGAGTTATTTACAGAGGCTGGAATGCAGCACAGTTGACCCTCTGCTAGTAGAAACTCATTTCATAGGGAGCTGCTCGTCCCTGAAGCCTGTGTTTATGTCTATGGGAGGCTCTGCAAGAATATATTAGATATTAGCAGTAAATTCCAGTTATAGCTTTTTGGGGATGATCAGCTGGCTCCAGAGCTCTTTCTATCTGATGACTTGTTGCTGTGCTCTCTTCAAGCCCTATTAAGATGGATATGTAAATCTCAATCAAAGCAAATTGGGTGATCTTCAGAAAACCTGGGCTTAATGTGTTGTGTATTTATGCAAAAATGAATTCCATATGGGGTAAGAAGCTACTAGAAAAGCTGTTAGACTACCCATCATTAATTGAGGTATTCTCAGATACCCCATACCTGCCTGCCTTCCAGGGCACTACAAATGTAAAACATACCCTGATTAGTTCTTGTGTTTCTGAGTGAAAAAAAATAATACTCCAATTAGATTGTGGATTTAAAATTAACATAGTATTGACAGGCACCTTTAACAGGTTGCTTAAAGAAGAGAAAATGTAGCAGCAGACAAAACAGTGATACAGAACTGTTTATCGTGTGCCTTCATGGAGGTGGGTTTTTTTTTTTTAGAAAGCCATGCCTGGTTAGGTAATTTGTACGCACAAACAACTTCTCATTCAGTACTCAGCCAAATTCTAATAATAGAGAATGGTTATCATTAGTTGTGTAATGTAAAACAGAAGATTTATTGCTGCCACCAGTAATTATAAATAGAGCTGGTAACAGTTAATTTTAAGGAGGTTTGATTCATTGTTTATCCCTGGTTAGAGTTGCAATCTTCATCCATGGTTTAACACAAAACAAGTATAATTTGCATAAACCTCTTTAATATAGCCACATAATATAAATGCCCATACTTATAATACACAAAACAAAGTTGAGAAATCCTGTTTTAACCACTAAAGACGATTGACTTACAGAGCCAGTTTGGTGCAGTGCTGGCCTAGAAACCAGGAGGCTGTAAATTTACCCCCCCCCCTCCTTTAAAGATAAAAGCAGCTCAGCTGAACTCATCTCACAGGATGACTGTTCTGGGGAAAATAGGAGGCAGGAAAATTAGGTATGTTTGCTACTTTGAGTTATTTATTTGTGTGTGGGTGATAAAAATCTAATGTAGCCTTAATTTGAGCTGAGACCTGGCTCCACAAGCAGTTTTAGTGCTCTGAGGGCAGATACAAAACAAAACATTTGAAAAATGTTACCATCATAGAACCTCCCACTAACACTTTTCAGGGTTTTTTTGATCACAGGGTGTGGTTTATCTATAGAATGCAGCCCAGACACTACTTTCCTCTGTGTTTTAATAAAACATATTGGAGTTTTCAATTACAGTTTTCATTACAATATCAGCATGTTTCATAAATCCTTGTCTGCATGACTTCCCCAGAATCAGATCAGCTTCATATACTGGAGTTTGTTAGGATTTGAGCCCACAGTGGTAGTCCACGGAACGTGAGGGTAAGTCCAGTTTATATGCCACCATACAATTCTGATCAAAATAGGAAACTACGGGGAGACCAACAATATTGGTATCAAGAGAACTGTGTCTTATGTAAAGCTGCTTAACTTCCTTTTGGATTGCTTAACCATGTAAGTAATTAGAAAATTCTAAACTTGATATCCTTTGGGCCTGTTTCTCCCTCCCCACCATTAACTAACCTTGCTTTGTTCTTCAGAGAGGCTGGGTGTGCTGGAGGAGAATTGAATACTTATTAGGGTGTGGACTTGTAAGCATTGTGTGAGAGAGGACTGATTATGGCACAAAGAAAGGAGGAACATTTTATATGGTTATTTATTTATTTATTTATTTATTTATGTATGTATGTATGTATGTATGTATGTATGTATGTATGTAATTTATATGCCGCCCTTCTCCCGAAGGACTCAGGGCGGCTTACAAAAGAACGGAACAAAAATTACATAAACATTAAAAATCCAATTAAAATTGATTAAAATTATTTAAAAATCACCCCTGCGGATCAGCCCATTTGATGAAAGAGCCACGTCTTCAATCCGCGGCGAAAGGAGAGGAGGTCAGGGGCTGTCCTAAGGCCGGTGACCAGCAAATTACAGAAATGGCACATAGGTAACTATAGACCTCGGGAAGTAGAATAATCTATGAATACAAATTAAGCTTGCCCAATGTTTCATAATACATGAATTTAGAATCTTGTTTGGTTGTTTTCTAAAATGGAGGAAATCCTACTTGATACCATTGGATTACGGTAACAATCTAGGAAAGTCTAAGGAATGGAGGCTTAGATTATGATCTGACTCCTTTGTTTATCTTGGTATAAGAATTCCCAGGGAGCTTTCCGAGTTAGTAAATTTAACCTTACCTCTAGTTTCATGTAAATGAAAGGAGCTCTGGGCAGATAACCTAGAATTCCTATAAGTATTTGATGAAAGATAAATGTGTTTTCAAGATTGATTTACATTTTGAAAAGCCTTTGCATATTTATTCCATCATTGTTTTAAATGTACATGGTGTGGAATACACCTCTAATAGGGACATTCTCCTGAACGGTGGGACCGGCAGCCAGGCATGGGTTACTCTGTTTGATAGCCAATGGGACCAAGTCTGCAAGTTGACAAGCCCCTCTTCCTGTTGCTCCCAGCTTTTCAGACTCAGTCTGATTGGTGACAGATGTGCGTTTTCGAGCTGCTCCTTTACTAGCAAGCTGTTCTGACAATCTAGCATTCCAGCGAGAAGGGCTTTTCAGTCCAACAGCCCTGAAGGCTGCCTCGCAGCATTACCATCGAGGAGGCTCCCAGCTGCTGGTTGAGCCTCCTGTCCAGCATGAGGGGCAATCCAGCCCGACCCCGCCAAAGACCGCCCATTGGGCGTGTGCATTTGGAAAGGAGGTGGCCTGGATCACTCCCTTCTTCCCCAGCGTGAATGGCTTTGGTTGGAGCCCGCTGAAGGCCGCTTGGCGATGCCCCTGCGATCGGCAGGGCATCTATTGGGCACTCCCAGGCTCGACCTGATCGCCTTGCCTTGGGATCAGAGCGGACAAGATCTTGCTTCCCATTCGGATTGCGTGCGCCAGCGAGTGCTGACAGCCTGAACGCCTCGGAACCGGTAAGATCGCTCCATAGATAATGGCCACATTCGGCAAGCCCCGGTCTACCACCACCGGAACGCCTCTCCTTTCTTGAGGTTTGGGAGGCTTCAGTCTAAGCCAGCCTCTTCTAACGGTCCCATAGGCTTTTGCCTGCTCCAGGCCTTCCCACTTCGACCTGGTGGCTTTTAGAGGCCTAGTGTCAACCTCGTCTCTTTCAACATGGCCGCCGTTCCATCCAAACGGCCTGCCAAATGAGGCCAGCAGGTAGTTCCCATTATGGAACCAAGCGCTCTGGCAGAGACAGGCTCCTCAGGCTCCAAGGGCCCTGATCAGGGCGGGGCAACCCACCCTCCATAGCCCAAAGTCCCTAGACAGGCCTCCAAAGCAGAGAGAGGCTTCCAAATGCCATAAGGCAATGGATCGGGCCATTAAGGAGGCTTCCAAACGATCCAGTGGCCTGCAGTTAGTGGCCCAGCCTGAGCTACCTGTTTCTCCCTCCCATCAGGGAGATCCACCAGTTGCCCCTCAGCTGGAGTCCATAGGAACATTGAACATGGTCCCCAGATGTTTCATCAGGCCCGGACTAGCGTCTTAAGGGCACGACCAATTGCCTTTTTGGCCCTCTCCAGGGCCAGGGATCCATGGCCACTCAAGAGGTATACCCGGTGGGCCAACAGAAGTCGTCCACCGAGGCCACGTTTATGCCCACGGTCGCAGGCCTCAGGCAGGAAAAGCAAGAAGAGGCCCAGTGGCCAGCAGATGGCTGACATTATCGCTATGGCTGTTCAGCATGCTATCAGTGCTTCCCTGCAACAACGGATCCGATCCTGGGTTTCTGAGTGTCCTACTTCCCAGGTCAGCCAGGACCTAGAGGGGGCAGGGGACCAGGCCCAAGATTTGGAATACGTGACTGGATCTCAGGGCCAGGGTTCTGTAGCTTATGAGGAGGTTTTGAGGGATCCAGATTTATGGAATGATGAGGACCTGGTTCCTGTCCTTTCTTGGCCTTTTCCGCCCACAATTACTTAGGCCAAGGCCACTACCCGGCTGGGTGTGGTTCCTGCTACCCCTGACCCTGCTCAGGAAGGGTCAGATCCCTCCATCCCCCTTTTCTCCGAGCCCACTGTAGAATCGGAGGAGGTACCAGCCCCCAGATTGTTCTCCGATGTAGTGAATAGGCAATGGTCAGCTCCCATTACAGAGCCCAAACTATCGGCACTGGACCGTCGCCTTTATAATTTGAGCACAGATTTCGACAAGCTGCTCCAGGTTCCCACCATGGATTCTCCAGTGGTGGCCCTATCAGCTCCCCCTGTTCTGACAGGGCCCCCGGAGGAAACCCTCCATCCGGATGACAGGAGAGTGGAGCAGGCACTGGTTAAAGTGCACCAATCGGTGGCCTGGGCCATTAAGGCATCTTCGGCCGCTTCCTTTTTTAACAGGGCTTCCCTGTTATGGCTGAAGCAATTGCAGGACCGCCTTCCCCCCTCAGACACCAGGTCGCAACAAGACCTAAATAAAATTGTTGCGGCTCTTGAGTTCTCGGCGGATGCAACCCTCAATGCTTCCCGGTTTGTCGGCAGTTTGTCAACTATCTCGTCCCGCTGGTTACTTTGGCTGCACCACTGGCATGCTGATGCCAAAAGTAAATGCTGCCTGGCGTCAGCCCCTTATTCGGGTACCACGCTTTTTGGTTCCTCCCTGGATCCCCTGCTAGTGGAGTCCAGGGACAAACGCAAGGTTTTACCGAATGTTTCCCCAGGTTTGATTCCAGACCTAGCCCCTATTTTCGCCCCTTTCGGGGATCTGACACCGGCTTTATGCCACAGAGGCCTCAGCAGCCTTTTCTCCCCAGACAGGGTAGACCTCAGGCCAGGCAAGGAAACCTTGGCCAGAGGTGCCCTCCCAAATGTTCCTTTTGGGGCAGGAGGGGTCGCCCCTTCAGACGCTACTGTTGACGGCTCGTCCATCCCTCCCATTGTTGGCAGACTGGCACTTTTCGCCAGCCAATGGGAGGTCACCACCTGTTCTGCCCCAGCTATGGATCTGTTGTGGCCCATCAGCGGACTTTGCAGATTGTAGCTGATTCCGACAATGAGGAGGCTGGTGTGCTGCACCAGCAGCCTGTGCAGCTGGCACTCGAGTCTGACAGTGAGGAGGCTGGGGAAGATGTGGTGCCAGAGGTAGAGATTCAGCTAGGGCCTTCAGAACCTCCAGAAGCTCCTTTAAGTGAAGAGGACGAAGAGGAGGAGGCTCTTTTCAATGCAGGGGCGCGCAGAGCTGCCAAAAGGCAGGAGTGGCTCCTCAGGAGGAGGTTTCGAGAGTAAGGTTTGGGGCTAATTGGCCACTCCCTTAGCCTATTTAAGGAGGAGCATTACCTCACATGAGCGTTACCTCACGTCAGTAGACCTAATGAAGGCTTATCTCCATGTTCCGGTCCATCCTGCCCACAGAAAGTTCCTCCGTTTCTGCCATGCGGGGCTCGTGGTGGCTCAGTTCGGGTTGATCTCTGTGTCTTCTATTCAGACAGGGCCGTTCTGCAACTGGACCCTACCTTCATTCCAAAGGTTAACACCACGTTCCACAGGACTCATGAGTTGGTCCTCCCCAACTTTTGCCCAGAGCCGGTACACTAGTTGGAACATTTGTGGCATACTTTGGACATCCGGAGGATGGAGGCGCTCTTCATATCCTTCCAGCCTCCCACCATGGGTCATAAAGTTTCTTCCTCTACTCTCGGTCTCTGGATCCGCTCTTGTATCGCTAAAGCCTACGAGGCCCAGGCGCCTCGGTGTATCATCGCCCATTCCACTCGGAGCGCGGCCACCTTGGCGGCTTGGGCTACCCAGGCACCCTTGGAGGAGATTAGTCAAGCGGCCACCTGGATTTCACCTTCCCCTTTTGTCCGCCATTATAAATTGGATGTCTATGCATCGGCGGACGCTGCCTTCAGGTGCAGGGTGCTTCAGAGGGTTCACGCTGGCCAGGATACATCGGCCCAGTAGGCTCCCTCCCTGACAGACATCTGCTTTGGTATGTCCCATGCCTGGCTGCTGGTCCCACTGTTCAGGAGAATGGGCATTGGTCCTACCTGGATGCCCTTTCTCTGCATGGTGGGACCGGCAGCCAGCCCCACCCTTGGCCTTCTGGGCACGTTGGGCAGGGGCTTACTGGGACGACCTCTCATTCCGGTATGAGGGGCATACCTTTGTCTTTGCAGCTCTGCACGTCGGTCTGCCGCATCATCTTCGTCGGAAAGCTGGAAGCAACAGGAAGAGGAGGTGCTTGTCAGCTTGCAGACTCGGTCCCATTGGCTATCAGACAGAGTAAACCCATGCCTGGCTGCCGGTCCCACCATGCAGAGAAAGGGCATCCAGGTAGGACCAATGCCCATTCTGTGGGTTTTTCATTGTGCTAATCAATGTTTCTCAACTTAAAGTTTCCAAGGTTGAGAAATACTGGTGTACATTACAGTTAGCAGTTGAGAGAGGAGGATTTAATTTTTTACTTCTAGGTTTATCACCAAACATTTATCCTAGCCTTGATTACTGCCTAGAGCTGTGATGGCGAACCTATGGCACACGTGCCACAGGTGGCACAGGGAGCCATATTAGTGGGCACGCCAGCTCAGCTCTGGGGCGCATGCGTGCGCCGGCCAGCTGATTTTCGGGCCTTCTGGGCCCACCAGAAGTAGGGAAACAGGCTGTTTCCTGCCTCTGGAGGGCCTGGGGGTGGTGGTGGGGAAGGCCCGTTTTTTTTTCTTACCTGGCTGGGGACAGCAAAAAATGTCACTTCCTGTCCCACCGGGAGTTGGGAAATGGGCTTTTTCAGCCTCTGTAGGGCCTCCAAGGGAGTGGGAAAGGCTGTTTTCGCCGTTCCCAGATACACAGAGAGGATCTGGAACCAGGTATGAAAGAAAAATGGGCCTACCAGGCCATCATGTGCCAGGAGCGGGGGAGGGGGAGGGGGTTGCGCACACATGCACGTGCGTGCGTGACCCTCCCCCGCCCCCCTCTCCTGGCACGCGATGGCAAAAAGGTTAGCCATCACTGGCCTAGAGTAAGGAGTTTCAGAATTCATATGCTTTGAGGAATCAGTGAGTTATTATCTGGCACCTTTGCAAATAGTGGGCTCCAGGGTGGATAAAAATCAATGATTTTTTTTAAAACCCATTTTTAATTAAATCGGATTTTTTTTTATTTTTATCAAATTTATTTTAATAAAATGCTTTTGGACTAAAAATCTATCTAAATATAGTTTTCTATTTAAGATACATCAATAATTTAATTTATTCAGCATGAAATGGAGCTTAGTTATGTAGCATGAGGCTGTATATTCTGCAATATTGGGACTGTTGTTAAGTCAACAGCGGGTCAGGAGCTGCTGCGGGACAGAGATGACAGTTGCTCTTTAAAAATTATGATTTAAATTGAATTGATTTAAATCAAATCTAGCCTGGTGGGCTCCTCATTTGTGTGTTTCTATTATTGTTGAGTTTAAATTCCAAACATGCATACATACATGGCCACACACACATATAAAGGAAAAAAATTCTGAGTATGGATGGAATACTTAATATATATATGGCTACTAAAGGTGGGGCCAGGACTTAAGTTAGAATGTTCCTCCTACTGAAAATATCATCAGAATATTCTGATCTTGTGTACAGATTGAGAGTGGAAGATACTGTATGTGGAATATATACACATGCAGAGACTATGGGATATATACACATGCAGAGGGAGGGAGTGAGGGAGGGAGAAAGAAGGATAATTATAGGGTGGCATGGATGTTGGCAAATTGGAGAATTCCTATGTATAATAAGTATATCAGTCAATCATTTGTAAGTAATTACAAAGTCAGTTTTCAGAAACTGGAATAAGTACCTGCACACACAATTCACTTGTGAGCAAATTTGGCTTATCTCAGAGATGCATAGGATCTGAGCCCAACATTAACTGTTGCTGAGTCCACTTCAACTAAAGAGATGAAGTTATTGGCAAGAAGGAATGAAGTTCGGGAAGGTGAGCTTTAAATGGGTGGAGTGATGATGTAACATGGGTAGAGCCATGTCATGCATTGAGAACATGACAGAATTTATTGTTGTCTTTCTGGGTTTGGTGGAGAGAGATTTAATGACTTTTAACTCTGTTCAGCCTATTGTGCAGGTATGCATTCCAGATTTTGTGCTTCCTGCCCCAGAAGGATGAGAAATTGGAATACAGATAACCCTCGACTTATGACCACAATTGAGCCCAAAATTTCTGTTGCTAAATGAGATAGTTGTTAAGTTAATTTTGCTCCATTTTACAACATTTCTTGCCACAGTTGTTAGATGAATCCCTGCAGTTAAGTTAATTTTTTTTATTTTTATTTTTTTTATTTTTAATTTGATTTATATGCCGCCCTTCTCCGGAGACTCAGGGCGGCTTACAGTGCGTTAAGCAATAGCCTTCATCCTTTTTGTATATTTATACAAAGTCAGCTTATTGCCCCCACAAACTGGGTCCTCATTTTACCCACCTTAGAAAGGATGGAAGGCTGAGTCGACCTTGAGCCTGGTGAGATTCGAACCTGCAGTAATTGCAGGCAGCTGGTGTTAATAACAGGGTGCATTAAACCACTGTATTACCAAGGCTCTTAATAACACTGTTGTTAAGTGAATCTAGCTTCCCCATTGACTTTGCTTGTCAGAAGGCCGCCAAAGGTGATCCCAGGACACTACAACTGTCATAAATATGAACCCATTGCCAAGCATCCAAATTTTGATCACATGACCATGGGGATGCTGCAATGGTCATAAGTGAAAAATGGTCATAAGTCACTTTTTTCAGTGCTGTTGTAAGTTTGAATGGTCACAAAATGAACTGTTGTAAGTTAAGGACTACCTGTAGTTGTGGCTAACAGGTTGTCCATTTATAACATAGGAATAGAGGGAGGATTTGTCTAAGAAACAACATGTTAACAAAATCCCATGTAAAATAGGGTAGATGGAACAACCATACCTAAATCCACAATGTTTGGTATGCTTAGCCATTAAAAATGATTTTTAATGCAGTTTTGCATCTGTTGCTTCCCTGAAAATTAGGAATAACACTGGTCTTTCCATTGAATTTTGTACAAACACACACACAAACACACCAGATTTTCCTCTGTTAGTATGCAGAACATCTCGATTCTTTAAAAGTTGTTAAACTGCCCTCATAGTGTTTAAGGACATTTTATCTATAGATCCAACATTCTTTTAAGTGAAATGATCCTTTATTTACCCTTTATTATGACTCTTATGCCTCTAAGTGGCTTACAAGGAAAATACCCCAAACAAAGTATGTATCACAGTTGTGTATTATTCTCATATAAAAAATATATCATATTTTGGGGACTAGTAAGACGCACCGGTGAATAAGATGCACCAAGATTTCGAAGAGGTAAGCAAGAAAAAAAAAGTTTTCCCCCTTTCTGGCTCCCAGGATACTCTGCAGGCCTTCCAAAGCCTCTGTGTGTCCCGTTTTTGTGAAAAACGGGCCCATTTTTTGCCCATTTTTTGCAAAAATGGCATTTTTACCCTCCCCAGCCCACAGGAGCACTCTGCAAGCCCCCCAAAGCTTCTGTGCATCCTGTTTTTTTGAAAAATGAGCCAGTTTTTTGCAAAAACGGGACACGTAGGGCGAGGCTTCGGGAGGCCAAAAATGGCTGTATTCTGTGTATAAGACGCACCAACATTTCCACCCTCTTTTACAGGGGGAAAAAGTGCATCTTACACTCAAAAGTACAGTAGATATAGTTTACCTATAGGTAACTATAGGTAATAGTTTACCTTCTCCGTCATTCTTCCCAGGGTATCAAACTACTCCTCCGAAAAAGTCAGGTCCTTAAAAGCATCCTTAAGAGGATGCAAATTATAATTCTGGTGGTAGGGTATTCCCCAGAGAAGAGCTATTACAGAAATTGGTAACATTTGAGTCCTTTCTTTCTGTGAAGAAGTATAGATGTGACTTTGGGAATGAGAAAGAAATGAGTTAACCATCAAGGGGAACTTTTTAGAAAAGATTACTTGGTTCTGGCAAA
The DNA here is from genome assembly GCF_059756535.1 of Pantherophis guttatus. Classification (NCBI taxonomy): domain Eukaryota; kingdom Metazoa; phylum Chordata; class Lepidosauria; order Squamata; family Colubridae; genus Pantherophis; species Pantherophis guttatus. The sequence goes on from NC_142063.1 coordinate 103,162,847, forward strand.
GAGGAGAAAGTTCTTTCTAAGGAAGAAACTCAACATAACCCGACCTTGATTTGTCTGGTATAAGATAGGACAGGGAAGAGCTCTGATAGGTCGTCAAGATTTCATTATTTTGTCTTGTACCAATTAATTGTATTCCTGGATCCTTTGTCATACCTGTTCCTTGACCTTGTCTGTTTCTTGAAAGTCTTTTAAAGTAGCTTTTTACCAATGTCCTGGCTTTAGAAGAAGGAGACGACAGAAAACAAAGTGGCTGGATGGAGTCACTGAAGCAGTCGGCGTGAGCTTAAATGGACTCCAGAGGATGGTAGAGGACAGGAAGGCCTGAAGGAACATTGTCCATGGAGTCGCAATGGGTCGGACACGATTTCGCAACTAACAACAATATGCCATAGCATGGAAGGAAAGAGCAAAGTCTATCATTGAGCTGCCACTGGTTCTTCCATTATCATCCATATTTTGTAGGGGATCACTGTAGAAAAAAAGCTGATTCCATGTGTCTAGAATTTGTTGTAAACTAGGACGTTGGAGCCTTCTCTCTAGCATTCCTAGATGCAGATGGGCTCTATGCAGAATTTCTTTGATCAGTAAATACAGATAGGATCCTTCCAGGGGTGGTATTCACTTACCTTCCCTACCAGTTTGCATCTTCCGCACATGCGCAAGCCTCAAAAATGTCAAAAAATGGGACAGCATGACGTCCACGCGGGTGGGCAGGGCATCCCGCAGTCGCCCCTACCAGTTCGCGCGAACCAGATAGAACCGGTTGAATACAATCTCTGGATCCTTCCTTTCACATGATGCCAATATTGTATTCCATGCATTTTTATTACAAAGACTTTTAACTTCAGATAGTCATACTTGGAATTCTCATACTGTTTGGGAATAATAGCCCATTGCTTTGCTATTTTCTTCCATCTTTAAGCCACAAAGAGTGGATGAATGTTGTTTGAATATAACATTAAAGTCAACTAGAGCACTTTTCTCTAGCTTGACGACCTTGTCTTCTTGATTTAGCATCTGTGGCAGTGAGTGAACAAACTGGGCAACCCGTAGACATTTCAGAAAAAAATCAACAATTTTAAGATGCCTTATGCATATCTATTAATATATATGGTAAATTTTTGAGAATGTCAATTCACCAATTTTTTTTTAGAAAGGGCAGGACAAATTGAAAGAGCCTATCCCTTCAGACAAGATGGCCTTTGTGTTTTAATGAGCAAAAAAGCATTGTGAAAATGTCAAATACTTTATAAATACCAGACCGTGGTTTTTTTCTTTGCTTTGTGGGTAGAATTCTGTGAGGAAAAACTACTTAGAAAAACTTTGAACAAACTATAATATTATTTCTCTTAGTATTCTGTTCTCAGAACTGGTTGAATTTCACAGAGGTCTGAATGAGTGTTTCCTGTCTATTCTGGACTGTATTACAAATTATCACCTTCTGAATTTTTCTTCAATTTTAGAATATGCTGGTCAGCTCTCTCATGGAATTTTGGAACATTCCATAACTGTCAGTCCCACAGATACAATACTATGTTTAGAGATTTTGGATGAAAAACCACACATTTTTGTATTATGTGGGTAAGAACTGTCTGCACAAAAGACAATTGTCTGTCACTTTGAAATGTCAGGCATACTATGACTAAAATAGGCTTTTTGTCATCTTTTTGATAAATACTGCAAACGCTTTTGTTTTTACAGTGTAATTCATTGTGCATGGTGCCACAGAGAGTTGGCTAACCAGAGAACAAAGTGGTTCATGTTCAAGGGATGGATGAAAGCTGATTTTTCTCCTGCTCTGAACAAAGAAAGCTTTAAGAATACTGGAGAAGCTGCTGTGCAATCTGGTTCTCACACAGTTTAAAAGATACTCTAGAGCAGGGGTGTCAAACTCAAGGCCCACGGGCTGGGTCCAGCCCACAGGGTGCTTAGATCTGGCCCATGGGGCTGCCCTGGAAACAGTGAAGGACCGGCCCGTGGTGCCTCTGCCAGCAAAAACGGAGGTTGGGAGGGCAGCGTGCGGCCCTGCCGAGCTTCGTTTTCACTGGCAGACAGTTGCAGGAGGCTGTCACAGCCAGAAACTGAGTTCAGAAACCCGTTTTCGCTGGCACAGTGCTCGGGCCACCACAACACGACTGACATCAAGTTTGCCACCCCCACCCCAGTCCCCCGAGGTCAAACACAACCCTGATGCAGCCCTCAATGAAATCGAGTTTGACACCCATGCTCTAGAGGACCTTGCAGATGGTAGCATTAACCAGCTTCAGCTGATCTTACACAAAACTGATTGGGATTGGACTTGGTTAGTACTTACATGGAAGGCTTTCACAAAATCTATAGAATAGTCTGGAAAAAAATGCATTTTAGAAGAATGTAATGACAAATTGCTTCCATATTGTTGCTAAGAAAGCAACATGGATGAGCCATGTGATCACCAGAAGCTGAGGGTGGCATTGTTTTTTATATCGCCACCAATGTGTTTTGGTATCTTTCAGTTTGAATTAAATGGATCTATTCATTTACCAGAAGAACTATCATACAATATGTTAAATATGTTGGATGTAGAGGGACAGCAGAATTATGTTTTGCATCTCTGTGTGAATTGTTCTTCCTAGACTTGCCCTCTTCCTATTAAGATATATGCCCAGGACATTAATTGCAAAATTAGAATTTAAATACCATGATAGCAAGCAATTTTGTTCTTAGTCTTGTATGAAAAGCCAGACTCTGGTGGTATAAATGAAGAATGATTCTTTATTAAATATTTGAAAACCCAGAAAAGGTTCTGATAAACTTTGATACCAAAGAGCTTGATTCACTTATGTCCTCAACAATCCATTTTTAATTTATATACCATAGACTCTTAGTTGTTAATCATATATTAAGGTTACAAAATGTAAATGGAATTTGCAGTTCCATTCTTCGTGCCTTGCGTTATCATGCTGAATGGTGTGTGTGTGTGTGTGATGTAGCAAGTGTCTGCAATGAACACAATTCATTATTTTCTCGGCTGGATTACTGCAATGCCCTCTACATGGGGCTGCCCTTGGGGTGCACCCAGAGACTTCAACTGGTCCAGAATGCGGCCGCGTGGATTGTTACGGGAGCCTCCCGTTACTCCCATGTAACACCTCTCCTACGTGAGCTGCACTGGTTACCGGTGGCCCTTCGGATCCGCTTCAAGGTGCTGGTCTTGACCTATAAAGCCCTACATGGCATGGGCTTGGGGTACTTGCAGGACCACCTTCTACCGGCCTCGCACCGCCCAGTGCGGTCACATAGGACTGCCCTCCTCCGGGTGCCAATGGTCAGACAATGTCGGCTGGTGGCCCCCAGGATGAGGGCGTTCTCGGTGGCCGCACTGACCCTCTGGAATGAATTACCCACCGGGCTTCGGACGGCCCCCGCCCTCCGCGCTTTCCGCGCTGAACTGAAGACATGGCTTTTTCAGCAAATTCCCTGATTTGTTATGAGATTTTAGTTGTTGGGGTTTTTACATTTGGATGTTTTTAGTTCTATTTATTGTTATATGTGTTTTATACTGTGAGCCGCCCTGAGTCCTACGGGAGAAGGGTGGCATAGAAATCTAAGAAAATAAATAAATAAATAAATAAATAAATAAATAAATAAATAAATAAATAAATAATTTTTAGTATGACACTTTTTTTTACAGAATTATGTAAATTAGGATCTGATGTAGGCTATAACATTTGAACAATGAAAAGAGAAAATAAGAGTTGATGTATCTTAAGCAGGTGGTTGGTGTGAGGATGAAGCGAAAATGTTTTATGTATGCTGAAGCTCTCCATTTTAAAAGCAGGTTCTTGGAAATGAGGTTAAAAAATAATAATCCAGGTTTCTAAAAACAGCAAATGTAGCTTCTTAAGCATAATCTATTTGTAATTGATACTTTGACCCTTGAGGATCAAGGCTCTGTCAGCATAAAATAAAATCAAGAACATTTCATGCTGCGTGATTGTAAGAAGCTCTTTATTATTGTTTACAACAGCATTCTTTTCCTTTTTTTAACCAGTACATATTAATGGTTGACCCAAAACGATGCTCAATTTAATTAGGAATTGGCACAGCAGATCTCAACAAGCGTGACCCCTATATAAAAATATATTTTGCATACCTTCCTAGTTCACTGTAGTCATAAAATACAAAATTGTCTGGGGAATGGAACACCTGGAAAATCTTAATATGAATTTGAGGCCTGAAACTTACATCATCTGCAAAGCCAAATTATGCACCTCCTGCGTGAGCTGCACTGGCTCCCAGTGGTCTTTCAGGTGCGATTCAAGGTGTTGGTTACCACCTTCAGACGCTCCATGGCATAGGACCCAGGTACCTTCGAGACCGACTTCTGCCACCAATAGCCTCCCACCGGCCAGTTCGCTCCCACAGAGAGGGTCTCCTCAGGGTGCCATCAGCCAAGTTATGTCGGCTGGCGACACCCAGGGGGAGGGCCTTCTCTGTGGGAGCCCCTGCCCTGTGGAATGAACTGCCCCCGGAAATGCGTAAGATCTCCAACCTCCGTGTATTTTGCTGTGCCCTCAAGACCCTGTTGTTCCGCCAGGCTGGGCTATCAATGTAATGATTTTTAAATTGGGTGTTTTAAATTTTGAGGTCTTAAATTTGAGCCGAAATTATTTAATAATTTTAATTATTTTTAACTGATGTCTGTCTTTGTGCTTTTAATAGGCTGTACACTGCCCTGAGTCCTTCAGGAGAAGGGCGGTATAGAAATAAAATTTATTTATTTATTTATTTATTTATTTATTTATTTATGTATGTATGTATGTATGTATGTATGTATGTATGTATGTATGTATGTATGTATGTTGTGCAATAAAATGCATTACCCTATGGTAAGAAACTGTAAATTACAAGGTACATTTATCTGCTTGCTTGCTTTAACAGAGCCGAGGTGGCGCAGTGGTTAGGGTGCAGTACTGCAGCTACTTCAGCTGACTGCTAGTTCAGCACATCAGCGGATCAAATCTCACCAGCTCAAGGTTGACTCAGCCTTCCATCCTTCCGAGGTGGGTAAAATGAGGACCCAGATTATTGGGGGCAATATGATATTTAGTATACTGTCTTTGGTGTAAGCCGCCCAGAGTCCTCAGAGAGTGGGCGGCATAGAAATATTATTAATAATAATAATAATAATAATAATAATAATAATAATAATAATAATAATAATAATAATAATGGAATTGTACCTCATCAATGCACAGCCATGAGAACGTTTCTGGCAGCTGAAAAGGCATCAGATGTTTCTTTTATGTTATATCCAGTACTTTTATCAAGGAAAGCAACTAGGGTGGGGCCTATAGATTTGATTACTAAGAGTAATGACAACAAAAATGTGCTTTTATTTCTATAGCAATATAAAGTTATTATCAATGAAATATTTTAAAAAATAAAAACAAAGCCAACATTTTATAACTAGACAAAACTAATGGAGTAGTGGGAAGATACAAGACTTTCCTCTTCCAAAAAGTGAGTCCAGCTAGTTCTCGACTTATGACCATAATTGAGCCCAAAATTTATGTGGCTAAACGAGCCATTTGATAAGTGAGTTTTTCTCCATTTTACAACCAACCTTGCCACGGTTAAATGAACCACTACAGTTGTTAATAACATGGTTATTAAGTGAACCTGGCTTCCCCATTGACTTTGCTTGTCAAAAGATCGCAAAAGGTGATAATATGACCCTGGGACACAGCAACTGTCAAAAATATGAACCAGTTGCCTAGCATCCAAATTTTGATCACATGATCATTGGGGTTTCTGCAGTAGTCGTAAGTGTGAAAAACTCATAAGTCACTTTTTTCAATGTTGTTGTAACTTTGAACGGTCACTAAGTGAATTGTTGTAAGTTGAGGGCTACCTGTATTTCTTGTCCTACTCTTATTATACCTTCCCATTAGGAGAGATAAGATATCTAATACGTTGGAGGCTTCACCATAGAAACCTTGCTATCAGGAGTGGGCAGAAACTAATTTAGGATCCTCTGGTACATTTTCAGCAGATTAGTAGGAAACTGAAACTGATTGAACAACCTTAACAGCAGGAAACATTCTTTCTGCCTCTTAGGTTGCTGAAAAGGAGTAGTTGTAGGATTATGAGAGGATTTAAGGAAATAACATCAAAACCCTGGATAGATGTCTTGCAAAGTGAGTCAAAAGCTCTCCTTTATACTTCATTTCTACAAAATTTTATTTCACATGATTTCAAGGTTCAAAATAATGAAGTCATGTCATTTAAGATGTAACAAGAGTTTTTATTTTTCCTTTTCCGTTCCGATTTTCACAGCAGTATTGTGCTTATGGCAGACGTTTCCACATTTGGTATCCTTTTGATGTGTGGGGACTGCAGCTCCAATAATTTCCCATTAGAATGAAGGTTGGGAACTATGGGAAATATAGTTCTTGCATAGCAGTTGTTTCAAAAGAGATCCCCTATCAAAAGGTTTTGCTTAAATCTACTAATTGGCTACTATGTAAATTATTGTCTGGGCCATTTCAAATGAAGACTTGGGGAGGGTTATTTTATGGCAGGGGTGTCAAATTCAAGGCCTGGGGGCCGGATCCAGCCCACGGGGTGTTTAGATCTGGCCTTCAGGGCTGCCCTGGAAACAGCAAAGGACTGGCCCACAGTGTCTCTTCTAGTGAAAATGGAGCTTGGGAGGGCTGCGTGCAGCCGTCTTGAGCTCTGTTTTCATTAGCAGAGGGTTGCAGGAGGCCATTGCAACTGGAAACGGAGTTCATGAGGGCCATGGGCGGCACTCCCAAGCTCCGTTTTCGCTGGCAGAGGGTTGCAGGAGGCCATTACAGCCAAAAACGGAGCTTGGGAGCCTGTTTTCGCTGGCAGAGAGTTTGAACCACCACAGGCACCTCGACAGGAGTGACATCGAGCTGGCCACGCCCACCCTGTGTCAGGGTTCCCATCAATGAAGACTCCAAGACCAGCAGTTCCTCAAAGTTCCATTTTATTAGAGATGTCATATTGGCACATCTGGGAAAACCCGAATCTGAAAGCTCCCGGGTTTTCCACACCCAAAGGAAAGTCGAAGTCCCTTCCCCTGCACCCACATGTCCATCACATGGTCCAATCAATCCACCATCCCAACTGGAGATGCCTCCCAATCACGCCATTCCAAGTGCAGGCTGAACGTCCTTGACTCTCAGAGAAAAGAATGTTATGGCTAAATATTTCTACCAACTCCATGCAAACCTCCTCCCAGTTTCCCACAGACTGTATATGGCAGTCCTGAAAATCCAAAAGAAAAGATGGCCTCCAGGGCTGACACCCTGGCCACACCCATCTTGGCCCCCCAAGGTCAAACACAACTCTGGTGCGGTCCTCAATGAAATTGAGTTTGACACCCCTGTTCTATGAGTTGGGACTTAGTCTTCCTCCAGTGAGCTGTTTTACAGAATAAGAATCATCCATCTGCAACACTGCTATGGATAAAATACTTTCCAAAGTAACAGCTACTTTAAAAGCTATTTGGGTTATATGCCTTGAACCCAGGGGAGGATTTTATTTTGTGGTATGTAGAAGGTAACTAGAACAGGGTCACATACATGTATGTGGAGTTACAGTAAGATAAAATATGAAAAAGGATGCTTGGAGCAATGATGAAATGAAAGAGACTATGGATGAGGAAAAAAATGTAAACAATAATTTAAAAATTACTGCTGCAAAAATACATGTTTTATAATGTGAATTGTGAGAAAAAGATAACTGAAAATGTAGTTAAATAGAGGGAACAATAGATATAATTAAATTTTGTCAAAAGTGAAAATAATTGTAGTCTATTTCTGTTTAATTGATTATATGAAAGTGAGAATGAGTTTTAAAAAAGTTGCTTACAGCCAGAATGGGATAATGTGGGGCAAAGTTTCTTGTTGAAAGAAACTGATTTTGAGCACCTGCATTAGTTACATAAATTCAGTTGCTAGGTGCTCAGGAATGTATCCAGTAACTGATATATTAATGAGGGCAGACAAGTAGCAATGTCAGTTAACAACCAACATTCTTCAGGGTTTCTCTGAAATGTAATCTCCTTGTGTCAGTATGTTTATAGAGTATTCAAACTAACAAATACCCAATTGCTTGCATTCCAAAATTCTGGAGTGAGTGAGTCTGCTGTCTGTCTCTCATCTCTCTCTCTCTCTCTCTCATCTGTCTCTGTCTCTGTCTCTGTCTCTGATCTCTCTCATTTTAGCCATTGTCTATCTACTGCAGGATAAAGACCTTTTCCGGATGCTTCACCAATATGGTCCTGATCTTTCTTTTGCTAATTGGGTTTGCAGTGCTTGCTGATGTCATTGATCTATCTTGTTTTAGGACTCTTAACATACATACATACATACACACACACATTCATTCATTCTGGGCAGCCAAATCTGTAATTTTGGCCATCATATATTGAAATTCAGTTTCATTGAATGGATGGTAGCCATGTACATTTGATGGTATATTGTGATCATATCATCCCCCTGGAGAGTAGTGTAGAGAGTAGAGACCCTGAAATATACTCCTGAGACAGCAGGATGCTATATTGACATTAGACAGAATAGTTGATCTCTTCATTTAGGTAGGAATTATTTTGATTTAGTGTTTGCATAATTATTTTGATTTACTGTTTGGATAAGGTTTGCAGGAAATATACTTTCTGTGTGTCTGTTTCGAAAGCTACAGAATGTAAGTTCCAATATTTTGAGATCATATAAATGCTTTGATGGAAGACAAGTTACAGTAATGGGACTTGTCCCTCTGACCTCAGTTTTGTCTGGAGTCGAATCATTATCTTTTTCTCCTATTTCTTCTCACATTTTTCTTCCTTACCCCAATCTCATTCTAACAATGAAATGAAAAGGCATAAATTATACTACAAAAAATTTGGGCTGGGTTGGCTTTTCTTATTAAACTTCACTAAATATCAGTTTCCTTATATATGTATTGCCCTGGACATAGTTATCTGTTGAATGGTTCTCATCGTGGTTTTTATATTAGTTATAGGGTAGGTACCGTATTAGTTAAAGGGTAGGTACCGTATTTTTCAGAGTATAAGACATACCCTTTCCCCCAAAAAAGAGACTGAAAATCTGGATGCGTCTTATACCCCAAATGTAGCCCTGCCCAGCCTCACAAACGGAGATTTCAGAGGCTGAAAGAAGCTTCAGAAAAAAAGCCTCAGAAACGAAGCATCAGAAAAAAAGCCTCTGAAAGGCTTTTATCTAAAATAATATGGCAAGCAACAACAGAAGAATCAGTAAAGGTTCTAACCAAACTATGCTAACAAATCTGGAGAATGACACATTAACCAACAGATCGGAAGAGGTTAATCTATATACCAATACCAAAGAAAGGAGATTGTACAAAGTACAGATAGTCCTTCAGAATAAAAGCCTCTGAAAGAAGCTTCAGAAAAAAAGCCTCCAAACAGAGCTTCAGAAAAAAAGCCTTTTTCTGAAGCTCTGTTTCGGAGGCTTTCAGAGGCAGAAAAAAGCAAGGCACAGAGCTCACAACCAGCTGATTGGGATATTCCGGAGGCCGATCCACCCACCAATCAGCTTTTTTCTTATTTTCTTGCAACTGGCCACCTGTTTAATTTTCTGAGAAATAAACTGCTGTTGTTCCTATTTTCTGCATTTTTTGCCTTTTTTTTCAATGTCCCTTTTCGAGTTGCCTTGTACCACAGCCACCACTGCTGCTGTTTCTCAGGAGACAGGAGCACGGTCTCATAGGAAAAACACATTTAAAAGAAATAAGGAAGGTTGTCTAAAGGGCTGTGAGGTATTTCTTGGAGGAAATGAAGTGTGAAACCAGTTTGAAACTTTGGACTTTAAAAAAAAAGGCAGGAAACTCTGTTTTTGCATGCATGTGGCAGTATTCTCTTCTTTCTCGGAAGATTTATTGATGGTATATGCTTCTTTACTTCGGTCTCCAGTTAAGTTTTATTGTTTCCTACAGAGAATCGAGCATAACTAAATTTAATTTAAAGTTGGGGAGATTTTATACCATTTTAAATCAAATTTGTATATTTATTTTCCAAGATAAAGCCTGGAAAACTACCAAACATCTTTAAATTCCAGAACAGAGATTGAAAATCTTTGCTCAATTCAGAATGGAACACAGAGTACTCTCTTTTTTTGTAAACAGCCCAGCATTTTACTGACTCATTTCTATTCCACAATACCAATTATCCTTTCAATCTTTATGTGAGTAACCTAGACACTGTGTAACATTTGAGCTGGGTCTATTATCTTTTCCAATATCCAGCACTTTAGTTCTGTGCTGAAAGAAAAACATCTATCCTGCGAATGATGCTTGAACTCACCGTGGGGCCTTTTAATATGAAGACTTCTTAAACAGCTTAAATGGCTGCCATTTAGGGAAGAGTGAGGGGTTCAGTGCCCAGATAAATCACAATTGGCAGTAATTTGAGCATAAGTTGTCTGCAATGTTTTCTGCATTGTGCAGAACCTGTGATTCTTAGACCTGATTCTTGCTAGAACAGACTGTTCAAAAATAAACAATTAAACCTTACAATCACTAAGCGATGCAGACCTTTCTAATCCAATTCAGGTCTTTCTAAACCGGGAGATCATGAGTTCCAGTCCTACCTTAGGCACAAAGCCATCTGGGTGACTTAGGGCCAGTCACTTTCTCCCAGCTCTAAGAAAGGTCATTTCTGAAATTACTTCTGAAAAACCTTGCCAAGAAAACTGCAGCATCTTATCCAGGCATTCTCTGAGAATTAGACACTCACTTTCATTTTTCTTGTGTGTGGTTTTTAAATTTTTTTTTATTGATGTACACTGCCTAAGGTCACAATTTATGAGTTGGGCAGAATAATAATTCTTTAAATCAAAATGAAATAAATTAAGATTGTCATTAACAACAATAAGAAAAACATAACTTGGAGCAAATCTTTTATGTATTTTAAGCAGATGCATCGTTATTTTTGTCCTCAATTATGCAAATAGTTTTAGGGATTTTTAAAATTTATATATTAAGTTCAGGAAGATTTGAATACGTATTCAGTCTTCCTAAACATAATATGCAAATCAGAAATCATTAAACAATGGCAAAGTTGTAGCTTTAAAAAACACAGACTTTCTGTTTTTACATTCTCTGTTTTTTCTTCAATGGTTCATATTGAGCAATAGAAGTGCCATATGCATCACTCAGATGTATTTGTGGTAACTCTTTTGTTCCTTATTAGCCAGAGGTTTTAGTTACATATTTGTTTTCTATGCCAGTTTCCAGTAGCAGATTAAAAAAAATGCCTCGAATTTTAATGAGTGGTTTATATTGTAATTGTTACTAGGCTGCATTGAAACTATCTAACCTCAAAGGCAGTTAAATATAGAGATGAGGAAAGAATGGTGATCTTCCTTGTGCTGTCTAGTACCCAGAGTTGTATTTTGGGACACAGACATAACTGGAAGTAAGATAGGACCCTGTGTTTATTTTTTTAACTGAGATCTTGAAATGCATTTTCCAGGAACTGATGGGAAAAAAATCCTTTTCATTCTACTATGTATCATAGAGTGATTTGCCAGCAAATTGAGATCTAATTTCTGCTCAGTGCTTTTTCTCCCCTGCAGATTATTTAATTTCACAATTCTCTTCAAAGTTCTGATGAGTTAGTAGTTATTTATGAAACATGTTTGAAAGAGGTATGTTTTTTTCATAATTTGTATTAAAGATTTTATTATAGTAGTAAAAGAAATACAAACTAAAGTCAGAAAAAATAAAGTATAAAAAGTTTAAGGAAAGAAAAAGAAAGTAAAATAAGAAAACCTATGTAAAGAAGTGAATTCCAAATTTCTCTAAGACTGTTTCTACTAGTACTTTCCTTTTGTCAGATAACAGATAATAGATAATCTTAAATGAATTGAATAAGTACTCTTATGCTGATTGAATCATATATCATACTAATCAGTGGTGAGTTGCCCCTGTTTGCACCGGTTCTATAGAACCGATAGTAAAACCTGGCGGGAGGCTCCACCCACCGATCCCAACATCATCAAAACACTTCTGCGCTTGTGCAGAAGAGCGTGTGCGCTGCCCCGCTGCGAACCGGTAGTAAAGGTAAGTAGAACCCACCCATCCATGGATGAATAAATGATTAGCTACCTCACAAAACTTTAATGCATAAATCATAGATACCAAATCATTGGATTGCATTTGTAATTGTATTTTCTCTTATCAACTCTGCTGTCATATAGATTTATACATTGTATTAACCCAAAGCTAAACCAATCACTTCGTAACTTACCACAATGTTGAGCTCAGATACTCTGCCTGAAACTCTCTACTCCAAATTAGATGATCAGAGTACCTGGAAAAGAGGTGGTTGGTCATTGCTACTCTGACTTTTAGTGAGCCCTTTGTTTATTTAATTGATTGGCATTTTATTTTATCATTTCTTTTAGATGAGGCTCTCCTCTCATTTTATTTTACAACAACCTATGAGGTAGGAATTAGGGTAATATATTTTACTTGGCCCAAAGCATCCTAATGATAAATTACATCTATCATCTGTATTGGCATTGGGATTTGGCTTAAAAAGTAATGGAAAGTTTGCATACTTTAAGAAAAAATTAAGTGCTAAACTAAATTTGGCAATGCTCTTTTTCACTAGTCAGGATAATGATTAGAATTCTTCAAAAATCATTAAGCAGTCTTCAATAGACTTTGGATCAGTACTGTATTAATATGTAAGTTTATGGCATAAGCATAAGTAGCTTAACTGGAACAAATTCAAAAAGGAACCAAAATCACAATGAGAGAATGCTGATAAACAGAGTTAATGAAAGAGGCCAAAATCTGGGTAAATAAACTCTACTTCAGTGGAATACTAAGTGAAGAAGTAGTAAAACAGCACTGTTTTCATTCAGTTCCTTAGTTTTCATATAAAAATCACAGAATGTCACCTTCTGAAATCCTAAAATAGTGATAATCAAAATATTCTTCCATTTTAGAATTAATTGTTATATTTGGGATTTTTAGAAATTTGGACAACCATCATATAGCAACAAAGATGATATGGGAAAATACAACTCTTTGCTGTCATTTAGTGATATTTTGTAAAGTGGATATAGTAGACCTCTCCTGGAAAGACAAACACATGTAGAAACAATCCCAAAATATATGTGGAGTAAGATATAATGTTAAGTGAAGTTTGTGTTGCTTGATTCCTCACTTTCTATAACAATAATAACTTCATATTAAGTTGATGGGGGGGTGGTTCTTAATAGTTTTAAATTGATTTTAAACTGTTTTAATTTGGACTTTTAATTTCATATTGTTTTAATGTGCAATTGTGCATTTTATTGTTGTGAGCCGCCCTGAGTCCATTGGAGATAGGGCGGCATATAAATCGCATTAAACTTAAACTTAAACTTAAAGTTCATTCTTTTTAAAAAAAGACCTACTATGTAGACATAAACTGTTATTATATTTGATGTTTCTCCAATTCACAGCTACCTTCAAGGATACAACCATTATTTTTAATGTTACATATATAGAGAATTTTTTTTTGTACATATTTTAATTTCTAAAAAGAAAGGAAACTTATCAAAATGTAGAAGTTGAATTGAAATGTATATTTTATAATATCTGTTTGATGGAACTGCTTTCTCCAAACAAGGACCTCTAATAGATTGAATTTAAGTTTTTTAATCAAATTTATAGCCATCATCTTACCAGAGGTGACCAAAGAATCAGTAAGAACAGTAAATAAAAACGTACAAAGTAAAAACTTTATTATCATGAAAATACAATACACAGGGGAGGGAGGACAGAAATAGTCACCCTAACAATGGAACCATCTGAACAGAGCCTATGCTGTAATAGTTTGAAGAATTGTGGAATTCTGTACAGTTTGGAAGCTGTGATGAAAGTGGAAGTAACTGGGAAACCAAATATGATGAAAGCCTATGCATTATGAATGCAGTTGCACATGTCATGGTACAAGGACTGCTTAATTTAAAAACTGGAGTCTGTGAATTCTAGTCCCGCCTTCTTCATGAAAGCCAGCTTTGTGATTAGGCTAGTCACACTCTCTCAGCCCAACCTATCTCACACGATTGTTTTTGGGAAAATAGGAGAAAGAAGTGGTATTATATATGTTTGCCACCTTGAGTTATTTATAAAAGTAATAAAGATGGGATAAAAAAATTAATAATCATTTTTCAATATTTATATCCTTAGTACATAAAACACAAAATGATTTATAGAGAAAAATGGGAAGAACCAAAGTGTTGTATTTTTTTTTCCCATTAGTTTTTATCTTTCTCTGTCTTCCTTAAATTCCAAAGTTCCCATAAAGAGTTTTAAGAATCTCAGTGGAATTCATGATGAAGCTGACTTTTAAACTGCTAGAAAGAGTCATGGGTAGAATCCCAGCCTTCTCATTGCTTTGCATCAAATATAGCAACCCCATATGTCTAGAAACACTGGTCTACAACCTATATTAAGAGACTGCAGAAGGCAATTTTTCTTTCCTGTGTCAAGAACTAGTACAGTGACTTTTGCACTGTACATTTAAGTGGTACAGGAAAAAGTGAGCATTGCCCTAACAGCACTAAAAGCATCTGCAACCAAGAGAATATGGGCAGGTCTGAGTGCTAAATTTTATGTAACACTGCTTCAACCCATGTTTTACTCGTGCTATAGGAGATACCTTTCAACTTACTTGGACCACAGCTCTTTGTAGAACAGATTGGGGGCTTTGAAATATTTATCTTAAAAGCACAGTGTGAACTAACAAACCATAAAATCATTTTGGAAATACATGACATAGCAGCTGCTAAAGCAGAACCTTTAATTATTAATACAGTAAAACAATTAACCTTATTTCACCAAGAAAATGCACAAACCCAAGTAAAAAACCTACAGAGCAAGACCTATCTGCCCGACACACATACTTCTTTTGACATAATTCCTCATGAAATAACAGGCCTGGTATTCTCTGGCTGTGGAATTCTGGGAGTTGAAGTCCATACCTCTTAAACTTGCCAAGGTTGAGAAACATTGCTGTAGACATAAACACAAACGATGCAAAGAATTGCCAAGTTGTAACTTTGGTTTATGGAGAAATCATAGTTACTTTGTTCAGTTTAGTTTTGAAAGGTGTCCTGGAAATTTCCAGATGACATCAAAACAGTCTTCCATTCAAGGGAAGAGGAAATGGTAGTCCTTGTCTGGATGCAAAAAGTTTGACTAAAATATTAAGAACTATGTTGTTGTAAAGGCTCATTTAAGTTTTTTATGAAGATGGCCTTGATTAATCTCTATTCTGAGAAAATTTAGTTTGTGCTATTATATATTTCAAGTAATTTGTTTCAGATTTTTTTTTAGTGTTCTCTATCTTTTAGATCACCACATTTGTTTAATAGTTCAGTCACCCAGAAGAAAATTTACTTACAACAGTTAATTTCTAAATAAGTTCATCAGGTCCAAATAACTGACATTGTAGCCTTTAGTACTTTAAAATAGAAGTTAACTTCAGGAATATCTGCAAGTTAATAATTCATCAAAGAAAACTATTGAAAGTCTTATTTTAGGTTAAAGTTACAGTAAACAAAAAGTAAAGAGATCCTGTTATTACTGTGGGACGGATTGCTACTATATTAGTTTTCGAATATAAATAAAAAGAAGAGGTAAGAAATTACTTTCTCTGAGCAAATTTTAGATTGCTTTCTGTAATAGGAACTTTTGTTAAAAGGAAAATTGTGGCAACAGGTTATATATGTTGATGTTATAAAAAGACCCGATATTCGTATCTTAATATAATAAATGCAAATCTTACGATAATTAAAAGATTTTGCTAAGCAGGATTTTATATTGTAATTGTCAAGGATTTATTTAATGGTATCGTGCAAGTTTTCTTATAGTATAAAGTTGAAAAGAGTGTAAAGGAATTACTTACATAGATGCCAAATAGAATAATGTAGTTGCTTGAGGGGAAAAAATAAATTTATTTGGAAGATATCTAAAATGGTTCAAAAGCTTGTAAAATTACTAAATTTATGACCAGAAAATAGTTGTAAGCTAAAATTCTGAGGAACCTTACAATAAAAGAATAATACATGAAATCTCCATTAGTTTGGGTATTCTTGTCTTACTCAGAAACTATCACTCACATTCCTAGGTATAGTCCTATCTTTAAGTAAATTATACGGTTTGTTCTCTTTTTAATGTTTTTATTTAGAACAGAGATATATATTTCAGAAGAGATAATATGTGTAGATGGGCAGATTGTATAAATTACGTTATACAATTAATGTTCAATATAACATTAATAAGACATGCATTTACATTGCATTGATTTCATGTTATTTAAAAAATGTGACTTTTTGAATTTAATAGCAAAACCTCCACTATATTATTGTTTATAATGATTAAAAAGGGAAGAAAAGGGGAAAAGTAGAAAAATCCATAATACAATATAAAAGCTTAATTTATGACTTTCCCCTTGTTTGTCCTCCAGCCAATTTACATATTCTAAGCATTTGTATTTATTAATGTTTGTTCTCCACAAAAGTTAGTTTTCTACTCTATAATGGGAAGAAAGACAAATGATTAGAGGGTCATGCTATAAAGACTTAATAGTTCTGATGGCTCTGTCCATTTTGAAAGAATGCATATGAGGCTTAGTGTCAGTAGTGTGAATATGTCACTGGAAATAACCTATTTAAACAGAGATTTTGTTTAGAATAGTACATTCATTAGCAGCAACACTGAAATTAATCACTTTTGTAAATTGCAGTAAGATGTGTCAAAGGTTTTACAGCCCTAAATTCTAGAATATATTAGAGATGACTGATTCACTGTCTCTTAATCCATAGTTGTGAAGATTAGAAATGTGCAACAGATTTATAAGGTTCAATTCCTCTTTCCCTATTGTCCTATTATTGATACCTATTATTAATACATTCTGTTTGTTCTATTATTCTATTCTATTTGTCCAAATTTAAATTACCGTATTTTTCGGACACTTTTTTCCTCCCCAAAAAGAGGGTGAAAATCTGGGTGCATTTTATAGTCCGAATGTAGTCCTGCCCACCTGCCAGCCTCCAATCTTTGGCTTCTGCCTCCCATTTACCTCCTTGCAGCAAGCAGCAAACAGTTTCAGCTTCAGCACAGCCTGATTAGTACAAGCAGTTGATTGTTGGTTGGATCAGCCTCCGAACCCTCAGCTGTTTTAGGCTGCAGGGATTGCCATTGCCTATTGCTGTGCGGCCCTCCTTCAAGCAGGCAAATTGCTGGGAGGCAGGTTTTTTTTTTTCCTTGTGCTAATCAGGCTGAAAACGAAACTAAAGCAGGCTGTTTGCTGTTTGCTGCAAGGCAAATTGCTGGGAAGCAGAGGCAGAGTTATTGTGAGTGTTTTATGAGTCTTATTTTCTTGTGTCCTTTTGCTGTAAAATTTCTGTCTAGAATCAACAATTAGCTGGAATTTAAAAAGCATCTCATTAACTTAATTAAACTGTTACCTGAAAGAAAATAAAGAAAGGAGAAAAAAGCTTTACATCTTACAGATTGCGTGCTGAATAACTTACTAATTCTGATTACAATACCAATCTGTGCAAAGAAAAAAACTTAGAACAGTTACAAACTGGTAAAATTTCATATTATTTCCCATATCCATGCACTAGCGTATATCTTGTTTTCCTTCCCAAAAAAGGTAGGTGTGTCTTATAGTCTGGAGAGTCTTATACTCCGAAAAATACGGTATGTTTACTATATGTAGGAATCGTAGCTTGAAATACGGGTTTCAATATAGTTCACTGTATCCAAAGAAACAATGCACTAATTTTAACCTTAAAGATAGAAAAGATGAAGAGATGGGCTAAGAACATGCTGTTAAAGTTGGAGGGAAAGATGGCTCTACGAAAAACACATGATCAGTTGCTAAGAACAAAGAGAAAGAGAGTGTTTCATAATTACAAGTTAGATAGACAAGCTGAAGAAAGAGCTTTTTGCAAAGCCTACAAACAGTCTCTCAGATTATATTAAAAACAAAGAATATAATAGGTATATCCTGAGCAGGAAAAAGAAAGGACTTCAGGAAGTTTGAAATTACTTGAGTCTTCTGCCAAGAGGAAAGGTGAGAGAGAGAAAAGGGAATTGCTGCTTCGCTCATGGCTCTCCTTTGCAAGACCTGCAACAGGACAAAGCAGGTTCAGAACCATGGCTAGTATTATTGGAAGTGGCCAAGGCTGGGTTTCAGTACTGTGGAGAGCAGACCTTCAGCTGAAATACAAAAGACTGACCTGATGGAATTGACAATATATTGTTGGCTTGCCAGCAAAGTCTTTCTGAAAATTAATGCCCTTTTGTATTGTCTCTGGCTTCTTCTGGATGACAGTGATAGTTAGTGAGAAAAGGAGCAGATTAGAGAATGCTTCTGGAAAACTTTCTACTTAACTGCAGTAGAATGAAGGCAGCAACATTCCTTAGGACGGGTGGGCAAATGTGGCCCTTTTACAACCTGTGGACTTCAACTCCCAGAATTCCTGAGACAGCCAAGCTGTCTCAGGAATTCTGGGAGTTGAAGTCCACAGGTTGTAAAAGGGCCACATTTGCCCACCCCTGCTTTAGGAGATTATATAAACATGATACAGGATATGAGATAGAAGAACCAATCCAGAAAGACAGAAATTATTTTTTCTATCACTATCATATAAACCTTACTTTTTGCAGGTCTTTTTTCCTAGGCCTCAACATTCATTAAATATCTCCCAGATGACTTTGGGTTCACTGTGAACATCTTGTTCTCCAGTGAGGCTGTGGCATCGTCCAGACATGGGTTGCTACAGTTGGATCTGCCTAGAGCAGTGGTTCTCAACCTTCCTAATGCCGCGACCCTTTAATACAGTTCCTCATGTTGTGGTGACCTCCAACCATAAAATTATTCCTAAAACCATTGAAAATATGAGTTTTCCGATAGTCTTAGGTGACCCCTGTGAAAGGATCGTTCGACCCCCAAAGGGGTCGCGACCCACAGGTTGTGAACCACTGGCCTAGAGACTGAGTCATTTTCAAGATTGGCCTTTTTTTTTTCTTTTCAGTTCTCTCGATTAGGCACTTCAGTGGTTCTGTTATGTGAACGTTAATAATACGGTGGGTATAGCCAGATATACATTATCAGGTAATTGAATTTTTCTCTAGGAATTTCCATATAATTATCAGGGGAAAGTGTGACTTTTCCTTAATTCAGTCAGTGATGGGGACATTTAAAACAATAACTCTTAATACTGCTTTTGTTCCTGGCAATTCTGCGAACTTCCTGATTTGGCTGCTTTCCCTGGAACAAAACGAAGACTTTTGAGCCAAAGTCTTTGGGTAAATGCCGATGTAAAAGTTCCTAGTTCAATAGGACACATAAATAGAACACTCTTCTGCTTGTATACCAAGGAGACATTTCTGAACATGAATATCACATTACTTATTTCACTAAGTAATTGTAGTACTTTATGGAAAATATATGACTGCGTTTTTGTTACATTGTGATAATATAAATAATGTCTATATAGCTTCATAGTTATAGTACTTAGTTCAACTAAATGATGTTGCTTAGAGTTAGCATGTTCTTTTTCTTTGTTTGGCCCGATGTTTACATTCACTGTTAGTTCTATAAAGTTATTTCTATTCCCCACATTTTAACACGTGGTTCAGAAAAGCCAAAACGTCGTATGCTACACAAAAACCAGACTGTATTTTTATCACAGATTGGTTAATTCTACAAACTATGCATAACAGAACCAGGTAACTAAAGAAGACCCAATAAATAATATAAATAAATTATAGATGAAGAGCTTTAAGGTTTGCTCAGAAGTAGATGTGTTTTCATTTGCTAGGAAGTGCCTGTTAACCTTCTTAAGCCTTTATGCCATATACATTCTTAACCCATAGAAGTAGCAAGGATGGCAGTCTGCATCGTGGATTGGTGCTATGTCATGATTACATTTGAATATAGCCCAGAAATCTGAGCTTGTACAAATTAGGGCTCTAAAAATATAGGCTGTAATTAGGCATTATCACTAGCTAGTTATACTCTGTCTTAATTTGTTTTGGGACTCCAGTCGGCTCTGTTTATCTGTCAAACCCAATTATAACGAGAATGGTAGCACATTTTAAGGCTTAACATATTTTATTTTGAAATATGTTAGTCTTAAAGGATGCTACTACAAGGATGCTTGAAGTGCTGCAGTGAGCTCAGAACAAAACAACATGATGCTTCCTGTGCTTCAGAAATCCTTAAGCTGAGATTGCTGTAATTGTTAATGTTACTGTTGGATCTGCTCTTTGTCCATTAGAAAAGTCCATTAGAAAAAAACAAAAACGTGAGTATAATTTATAACTACCAATCCGTTTGTATTGGTATTCATTATTCATTCTTTGCTTATATTTTTGTAAAAATGTTTCTCAAGCTGTGTCTAGCCTGATCAGTATAGTATTTATGCAGACTTCTCTTTCAATTTATGCATGCATGCATTTTTGTACACATGCGCACATAATGATGTAATTGCAAAAATAGAACCCATTCAAGGAAACACAAAATTTTAAAATGTGAAAAATTTAAACATTTTAAAATCAGCATTCAGCCCATATGAATTTTTATTGCCGACCCTAAACAACAACACATAAGTTACAAGTTGAAATGAAATGGTATGATATATACTACATGATTTAGCAAGTAGTCATTAAAATGTTTTGGGGAACTAGGAATATGTTTGTATGGACTTTCACAATCTGCTGCTTTCTAAATATGTTGGGATTACATCTTTAAATTCTTAGCCATTGTGGCCATTGACTGGGACTTAAGGAATGGTGGCCTCCAAATGCCTGAAATGTTCTAGCTAGGGAAGACTGCAAGAGAGTTTGGAAGGATGTGGCTTTGCAATTATTGTCTCATAAGCTTTTGATTTTCCAGTTGACCCATTTAAAACATTCTGAACTAATGAATAATAAATGACCATACAAATATAATGTCACATTTTAGAAAGATTCAGGATGGTGGGCAAATAGTAGCTGATTTATACCCTGCTTTTCTGAAAATAAGACATCCCCTGATAATAAGCCCAATCGGGCTTTTGAGCGCATGCACTAAAATAAGGCCTCCCTGAAAACATTTAAACCCAGAACTGAAAATCACGTAAGACGGCAAGAGGAGTCCCATCTTGCAGCACACACCCCAAAATAATAAGACCTCCCCGAAAATAAGGCCAAGCGCTTATTTTGGGATTTAAAAAAATATAAGACAGGGTCTTATTTTCAGGGAAACATGGTAATTATTAGATGAAGTACAGTTTATTGTTGGACTAGGCATTTATTATTTTGGTTTCAGTTCAGTTTTAACACTTGGTTGAATGCCTAGTTTCTCTTTTTTATATGTATTGTAGTCAGTTTGGTTCTTACATAATATTCAGACTTCACCCAAATATATTGTAAAATTCTGGGCAAATTCTGGGTTGTTAAATTACACTTATAGAATTACAGACAAACTGAGATAGATGCGAAGAAAAGAGTGGGAATGAATGGTGGAAATTTCAGAAAAAATACTTGCCTTAAGGGATACCACATTGAAGAAAGTAAGGATCTGTTCTTTGTCACCTCAAAGCACAGCATACAGAATAAAGATTTTAATTTACATAAAGGCACAGACTGATTAAACAGTAAGAAAAATGTTACTGTTTGATCATGGAAACCAGTTTCCGTGTGAGAGGTACTACACTTCACTCTGTTCAACAAGAGCCATCTCCTAGGGGTGCATTAATTTAGGTCCTAAAAAGCACTGAGCAGATGGCTTCCCTCATGGGCATGGACTGACATTCAGGATTAATATAATAAAGAGCAGGAATATCTAGCTGCTCCCTAAAACTCCCATTGTCTTTTTAATCTGGGAGAGGCTAGCTGACCTTTCTGATTTCTTTAAAAACAACAACTTAGCCTCTTTCCATAGAAAGCCAGTTACGGTTTCAGGATATCCTTTCTGTGCAGATTAGCTGTGAACATTCTCGGTGAATTTCCACTTTGGTCGGTATTTAAAAATGTTCAATTAATGTTCTGTAGATGCTTCTGTCAGTGAGAACATCCCCTGGCTTTCTGAAGGGGATGTTCACATTATCTGATTTTTAAATTTCAAAATATAATAACACATATGTTCTCTAGTAAAAAGAAAAAGCTTCTGTACAAGTGTACAGAAAATGCTTCAACAACTTGACTGTCCCATCTTCCCTTTCAAAATAAATAAAAATTAGTATAAATCCTTGGTAGTATATTTGTAGCTTATAAGGCGGGGGGGAGAGATAAATTCAATTATATTTCTAGAGTTGGTAGCTTACTTATATATTATTTTACTGTTTACATGATTGACAAAGGATAAATTTTATTACATTTTATACATGTCTCTTTCAGTGTCTTAATAGAGTTTCTGAAAAAAGTTCCCAGTCTGGAGGAAAGCAAGGATTTGAATAGTAGTGTGTTAAATAGCCATCAAGCTTCAAATTTTACTTCACAACTTTTCACAGAATTTCAAATGTTCACCGTGTGCTTGCTGGTGATTAATGAAAATACCACAGAATATGCACTGTAAAAGTAGAGAAATCCCTCCTCTCCAAGAAGTGGAACTCTCACAAACCCCTGCATACACCTACATCACTCTTCTCTATACAGGTAGTCCTTGCTTACCAACCACAGTTGGGGCTGGTAATTTGGTTTTAAAATGAAATTGCATTAAGTGAAATCACAACTGTGCTTACAATGTCACTTCAATTTCCTTTGTTTTATAAGCCTATGAAGGTCATAAAAGGGAGGATTGGTTACCAAGTTACTTTCTCATTACTGTTGTGACTGAACAGTTGCTGAACAAGGCTGTTATTTAAACAAGGACTATCTGTATACCAATCTGATAAGGCTTCACAGTTCTTTGTGGCAATCAAGTTGCCAGGGACCAAAATCTCCAGTAAAAAAACATTACTAGAAATTGGCAGAGACGGAAGAGTCATGGCTCCCTTCCAAAAATATATTGCTAGACTTTTTCCTCAATTAAGGCAGAATTGAAGTGATATTTGATACGTTAAAAAGGAAGGTGGGTTGTTTTTCTACACAGTGTTCCTAAGAGCAGTGCTTTGTCATCATGTATTGTTCCCGGGGTTTCACAGCACAAAGTGTGCAGCAGCCACTTGAGTTGCTTTGGAAAGTGTGAAACAAAATTGAATGAGTTTTAAGTCTGAGAACCTGCAGATCATGACCAAAGAAGCTAAAGTTACAGATGCCTAGATTTGGAAGGCTGAGAGCTCCACATGGAACTTGTAGATCTGCATGGCATCAAAAAAAAAGTGGAAGGCCTCAGGAAAAAATTAGAAAGTAGGCAGATCCATTGAAACAACTCCTCCATCTTTTTATATTCTATGCCCTTTTTCAAGTTTATTTCCCCACCCCCTGAAAATCACAACGTTTAATTTTAATAGGATCGTGATAGCACCAAGGAAGGCATTAGAACTAAACAAAATGCTTGCAGATTAGTACTACAGATATCAGAATCCTTACAGCTGAATACTATTTCCAAAATTTCCCGTTTTCTTTGTAGCAAATTGAAAAACCTTTTAAACCAAACTCATAGGCTTTGCTTAAGAGTTAAACTTCTCTTTTCTGGCCTTCTGCATAGTGTCACTTGTAAGGATAAATGGTGTTTATTTTAAAGGATAGACATGTAAAATAGTCCCTTGCCGGGGAAGAGACAAGAAAAGATGATCTGTGATTCATTATTAGCAACATTCCAGGGCTACTTAAACACCAATTCATCTGGCATCACGGTGCAAAAGAGCATTTTTTCTTGTTGCTGAAGGCTAACAGAGCCACTTGTGAACTGTAGCAAGAGGAGACAGGCATTAATTATTGCTATAAATAATTCTAAAAGAAACAAAACAGATTTGTGCCAGAAAACCAATTTTTGTCCAGCTTACTACTTGGCATCTGTTGGTCAGATGGTGAAAGCTATAGAACAAGGCCTCGATTCAAGGGACTGCTTCAGCAAACAAAGAAACAAACCAGAAAAGTATCATTGGATGATGGTGGTAACTACATTTGCCACCCTCCTTTCAATGGGATTTAGATGTGAGCATTGGCTCCAGGTTGGACTTCACTCGGGGGTACATGAAAACTACTCAATGACAAGAAACCAAAAATTGCATATGTAATACTTGGGTTCTCTCCTTTCATCTTTACTACTTCTTCCAAGCTTCCTGGGATAATCTTCATCAAAGATTTACTTGAGTATTTTCATTTAGGTTGAATGAAGATTTGAACTCCTGCTGGATAACCAACCTACAAACTCTTCCTTGAGTAAATCTTTCCCAAAGCCCAGCTCAGTTTTCCATGTATCTCTGCTTACTTGACAACCCAGGACTGTTAAACTCATGGCTTATCTAGGAACTAGGCATAACACAATCTTTCTCTGCCACCTCTGTCTTCAATACTTCTGAACTCCAGCATGAAATACTGTAACTGTGCCAGTACTAGGACAAATAAATATTTAAACTCATTCCTTTAGAGTCAACTCTGGAATTTCCTTTAGCATTTTTGTATTTTGAATTGTATCTGTCTAATTCTGTAATGGAAAGGATGCTACAAGAGATTAAAATAGATCCTATCCTTTTACTAATGCAGGGTGGTACTCAGTAGCTTGTCATTTGACATTTTTGAGAAATGGGGCAGTGAAGCATAATCTATTGAGCCGGTATCTGTCAACCCTTTGCTAGCTCCCCTCCCCTAGTCAACACATCACTGATATAAATTAGCCATTATCCTGATGAAATGCCTTGCAGCCAGATTTTTTCTAGGCTTTTGGATATTATGTATTAGAGGGATATCGAAGATAATAATATATAAGCAGGAATATGTTCCTTGGTTATATGTGACATTACAATCCAATGTAATATCATATAATATAATTGCAACATGTAAATTCAACTATTTGAAAGCTCAAGGTAAATTACACAGGTCTTTCTCCCTATCCTTTTATTCCCTCGGTAACAACTCTGTGAGTCGATTGCACTGAAAGAGCGACTGGTCCAAAATCATCATGTGAAATTCATGGAGCAGTAGGGACTTGAATATTATCCTTATACCAACCCCTGTGTGATTAGATCAGGAATCTAGGCAGAAGTACCTGCTGTAGTTCAGATGGACACCAAATAAATGGGATCTTAATTAAAAAACTATTGAACTAGGAATAGAATGGCAGCCCATGGGACATTAGGCTTATGTTGGCCTAAAATTTGTAGTGAATGATACTAATTTAGATACATATTAAGATTCCTGAAAGTTGAATTCTTTGATCATGACTCACTTATTCAATAGTCTTCTCCCAAACTGGTCAATTACATAGGCAGCCTAGATGCTTAGTAATGGCAGAAAAATTTAATTCTCAATCAAAATCTATAATAATACTTTATCAAAATATAATCACAGTTTAAATTGGATCTATGTCATCCTTTTCAAAGGTTGCAAGTTAATAAAGACTGGTTTGTTCCTTTTTTGACTTTGGGAGATAGAGAAAATAATGCAAACATCTTTATTTCAACTTACCAGATGTTATTCTTATCCACTCCTATTTTCTTTTAATGTTGCATTATTTTCTTTGTTATATTGGATGGCATACTGTCAGCCCTACTAAATGGACCAGACCAGGAAATCAACTCCACAGGAAATCTGAAACTGCTTTTATCAAGATTATAGTAATATTATATAATATTACAGACAGACACATAAAACATCTCAAACCCTATTGTCTAGGTAATAGTTCCTACATAGAGGTAGTCCTTGACTGTCACTTAACAACGGTTTAACAAATTTTGAGCTCAGTTGTGGTCATAGGTTGAGGACTACCTGTAATTTTAGGTTACCTTCCTTACTTTCTCTGAATAGAATAGAATAGAATTTTTATTGGCCAAGTGTGATTGGAATTTGTCTTGGTGCATACGCTCTCACTGTACATAAAATAAAAGATACGTTCATCAAGAATCAAAGTACAACCAGGGGTGAAATGCTCCCGGTTTGGACCGGCTCGGGCAAGTAGGTAGCGATGATGGCCGGTGGTTCGGAGAACAGGTAGCAATGGCAGCTGGAGGCTCCGCCCACCCGCCTACCCGCCCCATTCCCCGGACTCGGGGAATGCACCATTCCTGGACTCCTACTGCTCACCTTTCTCCCACGGCTGGCTGTCAGGGAAGGCAAGCACCCGAAAGCAGCGGAGTCACTCACTCTCCTTGAATGAGCCGCCCTGGTCCATGCGCCGGCTGCGCAAGTGCACACCCAACCTGCTGCTGAATTAAATAAACGATGTGTGCTTGCGCAGCTGGCGCGTGGACCAGAGCGGCACTTTATTTCAACATTTCAATATGATTATTTGGTTATATCAACTTAATTTGAACTCTACTCATCAATTTATAAACTTTCCTGAAAAGACAATATATGTATTAATGAAATACAATGAAGAATATATAATTTTGTGTTCAGTCACATATTACGTGACATCTCATAAACTTAAAATGTCTTTCTTACTTTGAAGATCTTCGTGTGTCAAATCTAGTAGCACTAGTGAGAAGAACCAGGGCAGGAAGAGACAAAGAACCTGTTCTAGCTGGATATTTCTAGACAATTGTCTATATATATGTGCATTGCCATTCTGATGAAAAGCATGAATGCATAGTCTTGCCCATTTTTTTTCAATAATAAATCTTTGGGGCCAGATTCTCTTTCTCCCCCTACTTGCTCTTCTTTGTTTCATTATGAAAGTATGTGGGTGTGTATGGGGTGTGTATGTCTATAGTAAACAGACAAGTTGGCTTTCTTAGTTTAGTTGCTGAGGTTTGAAATGGAATAACATAGGAAAGAGCTGCCATTTAGTCTTCATAACATGGGTGTCTCTTTAGAAGACTTAAAGATTTTATTCCTTGATAAATAAACTTCTTATAAGAGCCTCAAGTCAAAACCCTTCACTGCCCCCCCACCCCATACAGTTCTTAGAACAGCACATTGTGGAAATGTAATATTGACTCACTCCTAGAAGGCAAAGAGCGTTGTGAACTACTGTGTAGATAAGCGATACAGTAATAAAGTGAAATGTGTACACTGACTTAGGATGTCAGATCCATCTGCGGTCATTGAGCACATCAGTGTCACATGAGTTCAATTTGCGAATTCCTGCTGGCTTCCTCATTGTCTTTGCTTGTCAGAAGCCAGCTCTGAAGTTCACAAAAGGTGATTACATGACTATATGACACTGCAACCATTGTAAATGTGTGCTGGTTACCAAGTGCCCAAATTGTAATCACATGACCATGAGGTTGTTTAGACCGCTGCAACTTTGAAGACTGGTCATAAGTCTCCTTTTTCAGTAATATTGTAACTTCACATAGTTACTGGATGAGCAATCAGAAAGTTAGTATTTAGGGATAGGAATCTATATATATAAAAGCAAAAACCACGCACGCTGTAATCACGAAATCTTCAGAACTGTAAAGCCTACAAACTTGAAATTTGCCACATATGTTCCTCTTGGCTTCTAGGTGCTCACTAAGAAAGAATTTTTCGAAATGACCATCAGAGCATTAGTATTTCTTAAATTATTATTAACATGCTCTGATGCTAAGGAGTTCTACTCCCCCTTCTCACCTGAAAAGAAATCTGTTCGAATGCAAAACACAAGCAGAGGAGAGGAATTTCACTTTCAGTTTTACTTTCACAGCAGGAAGCAGCTTTAATACAGAACACTTGAGCTAAGCCACAGCCAGGCTCCTTCCTGTCTCCTTGCTCACAGCAAATACTGTTTCACTTTCCAAACAGCCCTCTGATGCTAAGGAGTTCTACTCCCCCTCCCCACCTCAAAAGAAATCTGTTCCAAATGCAAAACACAAGCTGAGAAGAGTTTCACTTTCAGTCTTACTTTCACAGCAGCAAGCAGGGGATAGGATAGGGGAGACTTCTGTGGGGCAAGGCTTAGGGAGAGAAGGGGAATATGATAGAGCCATTTTGAGACATCTATAGCAATACAAGTTTTTCTCTTTCAGTAAACAGATTTCATCAAAAATAGCTTTTTGCATTTGTGAGCGAATGCATTGCAGGAGGATTTTTGTCATTTCGGGGGGGGTTGGATGGGGGGGATTCTGTTCTTGTTCAAGAATGTCTCCCTTTTTTAAAAAAGAAAAAATCTGAATTTTACTGCCTAAAAATTTGATGGAAAATTTCAGAATGTCATTTGTGCATTACTTTGCAAAAAAGGAGCAATCGTTCGAGAACTTGCTTAGCACAACCTATAAATGAAGTCTGTTTTATTCCAGCTCTGATCAATATATATTGTTCAGTTTT
This sequence comes from Pantherophis guttatus, assembly GCF_059756535.1. NCBI lineage: Eukaryota > Metazoa > Chordata > Lepidosauria > Squamata > Colubridae > Pantherophis > Pantherophis guttatus. The sequence continues at coordinate 103,191,254 of NC_142063.1, forward strand.
TCCCTTCAGGCACTATTTTACTCTATATATTTTTTCTGAGTCTTTTATGACTTTTTATAACTGTCATAAAAAGAATAAAAATGATAGAATTACTGCCATAAAATTGAATATCAGAGCTGCTGCAAGAGCAATAACAGAACAAGAAAACTAAAAGAATACAACCTCTTTATTATAGCATCAGGACTAATGAAAGGTTAATTTTTAAGAAAGGAGATTGAGAATTGCTAAGAAGATAGGCCATCCTCTCTAATTCTTTGATAAATAATTTGTAGGTACAAAAGCAATGATTTTTGGATGAAGGAACAACATATTTATGAAGCGCCACCTTTGTAAAACAAAAACCTTAAATGCTGTATATTCCTACATTTTTCATGCCTGCTTAGTTACACTTACTTCCTAAATTTTTAAAAAAGATAATTAAACAGTGGCACTTCTTTCACTAATTGCTGTATTTTGGCTTGCTTATAAACAATAGTATACTTTATTAATTTTTGCTGCAACACTACCACTTTATTTGGACAAAATATTGTTTCTGCCTCAGAAACAAGAAATATGTATAACAAAATAGAAAAGTAAATGCATTACCATACAGAAGCTTGGAACTGACAGGAGAACAAGTTAATACCAGTTTCCTAATTGAGTATCATTTTGACAGATAATACTAATTGTCTCTTTTTTTATCATAATGACTTAGTTGCCAGGAGATGCAGCTTCTGTATCTCAGTCTTACGTATGAAAAATAATACACAAATATATACCCTTGTGTGTCAAAATAATTAATTAAAACTTTTTATTATGTACTGGAGAGGCAGAGAGGTCATCTGTATTCATTCAAGCTGTACTTTATATTCACTTATTATTCATGTATTGCCTTCTATGTGTCATTGCAGCATAATTGGGTTCATATAGTGCATTAAGCCATGTTTGCCTAAGCATGTTTTATTGAATAAACTGGACACACTCCATGGGTAAAATTCCATAGTGGGCTGGGTTCATACCATACACTGAAATAAAATCAAATTATTTTAGGATTTATCATTATGTTTGAACTGAATCTCTGAGTCAACACTTTGAACTGTGGGAAGAGTTCAGGATGAGTAACTGAACACTGGCAATATCTTTAAATTAACATAGCAAGTATGTAAGTTCAACCAAAAATGTTAATTTGGGGGGAATTGCTAGATTAGTACGTTCTGGGAGGCTGGAGAGAGCAATGTGACTAAATTATCTCTCACCCAAGTGAATTTCAGTAGCCTCCTTCAGGCAAGCATCTTAATTATGGGAGTTGAAATCTGTTGCAATGAAGGTACTTCAAGCCCTAACAGGTATTTAGCATTTTGTCAGACTGATATTGTCAAGTGAAGGCAGTGTTGGGTTCTGCTGTTATTTGCAGTTGTGTTTATGTTTCTTTAAATAGTTGGTGAATCCATTTGCTTTTCCCAAAGCCAAAAAGAAATGTGAATAAGAGGGCTCCTGGTTCAGATAGAAAGCATATGTTTTGTTTTCAGGCATAATCTAACATCTTTGCAAGAATACGCCTTGCTACGGTTCTGGGATTCTTTTTGATTAAGAGCCTTTGAAACAGATAAAAACTTTACTGATACTTACTTATTCCCTAGGGCTGAGTACCTTGATCACGAAAATATTTTACTTCAACTCTCAATAATCCCAGCCATCATTACAAGTGATGAGGTATGCTGGTAATACAGTAGGATCACAAATTACCCATCACTAACTAACTAACTACATATGCAAACACACTGTTTCAGGTAAAAAATCGTCTCTAAAGTCCTAGTAATTTGTGTATTCAGAAACCAATAAACAACTGTACCATTTTCCCCAAAATAAGACATCCCCTCATAATAAGCCCAATCGGGCTTTTGAATGCATGGCAAATAAGGCCAACCGCTTAAATATAAGACAAGGTCTTATTTTCAGGGAAACACAGTATTTTAAACCATGAATTGTACATAACACTGAACCATATCGTGGCTTTCAGATTACAATGGCTGTGTTCACACATTGGGTAAACATATATTTCAGTAAAGGATCCTTGTTAAGAACAGTAGGAAAAAACCACCATCTATTCCCATCCATCCTAATAACAGGGAACATTACCTTTGGTTCATGTGTGAAACTAGAACCTTACTGTTAAGTATTGCAAAATATTAATAAGTTGATTCCAGGGAGTGTTACTATGCACAAGGAGGAGTAGCCACGTTTATGTCTGATTGCGTAATGAATAATTATTCTGTGGAAATCTGACATAATTAGAACAAATAACCCAGGAACATAACTGGAAGAACAAGTTGGAGAACATGGTTGCAAGAAACAGATCCTAGGCCCATTTAAATGGTTGCATTACAAAAAGGATGAAAGAAAGCCAAGCAAGAAGTATTTATAGTTTTTTTTAAAAAAATGTAGTGCTGCTTTAACGCTCATATTTTTGAAAGAAGGCTAGAGCATCTCTGCTTTTAAATGTGTGGCAATAATCTTGAAAGCCAGGAGTAGACAGGGAGGGAGGGTTGGAGAAAAGGAAGGGAAGGAAGGAAGGAAACAAACAAGGAAGGAAGGAAACCTAAACAATATGAGGCTGATGTAACGATTTTATTGGGGAGTCTGGCTTACTCTTTATGGGTTTTCCGTATTATTTATCCAGTACCTGAAGATGAAAACTTTACAAGTGATGCTCCATTGCTTAGATTAGTTATTCTCTTGGTACCAACAGGCAAACTAAGAGATAGGCGTTCAAAGACTTGCAAAAATAATATTTACAGAGTCAAGTGGTTCTAGCTATAAATTAACAAGTTGATTTTACAGCATTTTTTTTAGTACAGCCAAGTTCATGGACACTGTGTACATGACAAGGTCATGGCTAAGTGATGCATTTTCACTTGAAACTCTTTTGAAAGGCATTTTTCCCCTATTAATCAGGCTGCCTTCTATGATTTTAGTCAGTCTTTCTCTCTTCAATTGCCAGTTTAAAAAAAAAGATGCACCCCTACTTCTGCTTTCATCCCTTCCTGCGTTATGCTTTCCATAATGCTTTCAAATCCCAACTGTGTGCAAGCAGTACTTCTTTATTTATGAGCCCTAATTTTAAAAATCCCATATAGTGATTACAATCTTGCTAACAGGGTGGTCAGGTATAAATGAATGATGGAAGTAAGCATTTTTGCTTGCTAATGGGGGAAGGAAATTAACTTCGACTGCATTCTTCTTTCAGTTAGTTGGCTTTAGCTATATAATTCTTTCCCCCACCCGCAAAGGGAGAAATATAATTATGGGTATTTTCAAAAATAAAAATAAACTCTGTATGCCTATTAATCTGGGTTTGTAAACGTTGTCAGCATACTAACTCAGGGTTTACAGGAATTGACTCACGTGGTTGGGGAGGCTTTGTGCACTACAGGTAGTCCTTGATTTATAGCCATTCGTTTAATGACAGACAATGCTGGAAAAAAAGTGGCTTATTATTGATCCTTATGACTATTGCAGCATCCCCTGCAGTAAGATTATAAAAATGCAGGTGTTTGGCAACTGGCATTTATTTATGATGGTTGCAGCATCCCAGGGTCATGTGGTCACCATTTACAACCTTCCAAGGGGCTTCTGACAAGCAGAATTGATGGTGAAAGCTGGATTCACTTAACCCTATGATTTGCTTAACAACCACTGCAGAAAAAGTTGTACAATTGAGCACGATTCACTTAACCACACCACTTAGCAGTGGAAGTTCCGGTTCCAATTGCGGTTGTAACTGAATGACTACTTGTATGCAGGAATTGCACTGCAGTTTAATACGATAGGAGAGATGATAGCATGGGGATATAGAAGAAAATTAATTTAAAAAACAGTATTAAATTAACCAGAGTTAATTAATACTGTTCAGCCATTGCACCAAGATGGGGGTTGAGCTCAACACAAGTATATCTGGGGTGACAATGTTATGCCACCTTCGTTCTGTAAAGTGATTTTATTATTATTTTATTTTTTAATTGTATATTGTCATGAGATGCCCAGGTTATTTTGTAAAAGATGGGCAGCTATATAAATCTTTTCAAAGAAATAAATACATTCACATAGCTTTTTCAAGTGATTAAAAGATGCATGTTGGGTGGACTCTGGTCTACTTAAAAAAGAAAATTCCTCACAGCATTAAGAGTAATTTTTAAATATCATTGTGAAAATACAGTTTAAAATCAAATTATTCAGAGTATTACTTGATTGCTTTCATTGTGATCTGTTTCTGGTTTTTCACCATTAAATGGAGTGAGATGATTCAGCAGGTTCCAAATATATTACATGATTCTGAGGGTTTTATGATTTAGCAACCTGTATACGTAGCAGCCTGTATATGTTATCTCCTTCCATTGAACCTCTCACTGAAAGAAAGCAAGAAATAGAGGGAAAGGGAAGCATCAAGCTAGAACCTGGGAGACTGTGAGTTCTAGTTCAGGGGTGTCAAACTTGCGTCGTCACGGTGGCATTGCGTGACATATTGGGACTTTTTTCCCCTTCGCTAAACCAGGTGTGGACGTGGCCAGCACCTGGTGCATCCAGCCCGCAGGCCACGCGTTTGACAGCCTTGTTCTAGTTCTTCCTTAAGCACAAAAGCCAGTCAATGGGCCAGTCAATTTGTCACAGCCCTAATGAGGAGGCAATGGCAAACCACTTATGAAAGTGTTTTGCTTAAAAAACTGCAGAGACTTGTCCATGCCATCTTTGAGAATCAGACACAATTGAACAGAAGAAGAAAAAAGGGAGTGGGGTTTATGATTCAGCCACATGCATATGCTATCTCCTTCCATTGAGCATCTCACCCAAATAAAAGTAGTTCCCAAAAGGATTCAGAACTCTCTCACCTCTGATTACTGAAAAGTAATGTTGTCATTTTAAAGCAGATGAAGGAAGTTTGGCCTGTATGTGGCCATGTACATATTAGTAATGCTTCATACTAATAATGCTACTAAATACTAGTTCATACTAGTAATAGTAGTAAATCATGACTAATAAGATGAACAGAGACTTCTGCATTTGCTCATCCTTCCATTCTTTTGTCACAGACAAACAAAGTAAAGAGTGAAAGCTTCTGCTTCCGTGTTACAGATCCAAAACAGTTAATGCCCAATAAACTGGGCCTGGTGGCTCAGCAGACTAAAAAAAGCATTGTGATTAACACCAGCTGTCTGCAATTACTGTAAGTTCGAATCTCTCCAAGGCTCAAGGTTGACTCAGCCTTCCATCCTTTCTAAGGTAGGTAAATTGAGGACCCAGTTTGTGGGGGCAATAAGCTGATTTTGTATAAATATACAAAAGGATGAAGGCTATTGCTTAACGCATTGTAAGCCGCCCTGAGTCTCCAGAGAAGGGCAGCATATAAATCAAATTAAAAAACAAAAACAAAAACTGGGATTAATTTTAAGCATTTTGGGCAAAGGGGTGGCATATTTTTCCTTTTATTAATTGGGGTACAAAGGTCTGCAATAGATAGGACCTCATGCATGTGGATAAGAGCGTGTCCAGGATTGGCTGGATAGCCATTTTCTTTGCTTTACCATTTTGCATTCAGCTTTTAGGATGATATGTCACTATGGTAATTTTCATGATGCCAGCTTTAGGTGGGATGCTGGAAAATCATATTGCTGATTCTTAGTGTTGCAATCTAGAGATCTTATGCAGAGGTGTGAGTTTTCCACTTCTTGCTATAACTGCCATTACAGTTTCATTCACTGAGTCATTATTATGATTATGCTTTGGTGCACAGTCAGTCTGATCTTTAGTCAGGATTTGGAAATTTTAGACATCTGTCGAGTCTTTTCCAATGGCCTGGGTTAACAGATGTTGTTTGATAGTGTTAAAAATGTTGTCACAGGATGTCAGCTCTTCCAAGTAATGCTGCCCTTTGCAATTGACAGATCATGATTTTGTCAGTTCCGATGGTGCTTCGGTTGTTTTGAGGTTGCACCCAAGGTACCTAGTATTATTGGTACCATTTTTGCTTTCTTTTGCCACAGTCATTCTACTTCTATTTGCAGGTGTTTTGTTATCTTCTCCAATTCTTCCTCTACTTTTCTGCTGTCTCCAGGTGCTCCCTTATCCAAACATTGTCTTTCTTATCGACACTGGTCAAGTCTGGAGTGTTATATGTCAGGTGCTTCTCTGTTTGAATTCTTAGGTTCTACAGCACTTTAATTTCTTCGTTTTCTGTTATTTTTTCTGTTTTGTGAACCATCAATTCTTGCATGTAGGCAAATGGTATTTCTTGCAGATATTCCAATATAACATTGCTGCTTATTATTATTTTTATTATTGTACACAGCAATGAGATGTCACAGCTGCCAGTTTTGTAGCTGGTGTTGGCCTCCATTTGCATCAAATTATCTCAAGAAAGGAGGAAGATGAGGGTTTTTCCATCATATCATTTTACTTTTTATATCACTTACACTCCTGCTTCCTATTTTCACTTCAACAGCATCTCTGTGAAGTGAGTTGGGCTAAGAGAGAGTAACTGTCACACAGACAGCTTTCAAGCCTAAGGGAGGCCTTGAACTCACAGTATCCTAGCCTCTAGGCCTCTACCAGATTTGCTAAATCTACACCAGATTTACTAAATAAATCCCTCCCGAGAGAAGGTCAAGATCTCCTTGATAAATACTGGGCGTTCCAACAAATGCAGAGAACACATGAAACCAGCAATAGTCTGCATATGTAACCAGCCTCATTCTTGTTGCAAACAAGGTCAATATTTTTCCATCTGATAGTTAGATTAGCAAAATATAAAATGGAGAAGTGAATTTGTTTATGAAATCTTATCCATCCATTAACTTGCTTTTTGTATGCTCTGAAAGAGTAAAAGAATACAATTATCCCATTTATTTATTTTAACTAAATAGCTTTATCAGGAGTAGGATGGAGGAAATATATCTCATAGGTTTGCTAGACTAAAATGTGATTGTCTAGATTGTAGCTTTTTAGTGCATTTTAAAAACCATTTTGTGACTTGGTGCTTTAAAGCATGTAAATGGGTTAAATCACGTAAACTATAAATAAAAGCCAGCCAATTATTCCTGCTGTTGAGCTGAACGGAAGCCTGGGTGTTAAATTTAGTTTGAGATTGGCTTTCTATAACAGAACATTTTTGAGAGAAGTTGAAGCTGAAATGGTAGCTGCCTAGGTCTGTTTTTGCAGAATAGTGTTACTTATCCAAACTAGGTAACATCATCAGCACTGATGATGTTAACTAGCTTGGGTAATGAAACATCTGCAAAAAAACAACCAAGCTCAGAGAGCACCAAGGACCCCTCATTTCAACTCTGGGCTACACATATTCTTTATTGGTAGAATAGTGTCTTTCTCCAACGCGCAGTTTGGAGAATCCAAAGCTTCGGGTAGTTCAGTAGTTGGGTAGCCTACACTGAGTGTGCTCCTTTAAGAGATTTCTCTTCAGACACGCCCACTTGCTCAACAGAGTCCCAGTTTAGTTCACTCAGTTGAGCCTGTGACACTGTCTGAAAATTTCTCTGATTTCTACTTGAACTATTCCAGAAACTTTGGATTCTCCAACTCCAGTCCTCTTTCCTTCGATAATTTTGGCCGGGGGGTGAGTCTGCCTGCTGCTTCAGGCAAGCTGTCAGTGTCTTCCCATCTTACTGAAGCCTGACCTATTGACTACCCTCTTTAAACAGCCGCAGGCGTGTGTGGTAGAATCAGCCTTGACCACACTGCCGCTCTCACCGTCTGGACTGAATCTCACCTTGGCGGCTTGAGATTGACGCCCTGCGCTCAGCGGCGTCTCTCTCCCTCTCACTCTAATTGCCTTGAGAGCTTCCGGGCGTCCGGATCACTTCTGAGTGATCGCACGCCATCGCCCTCGCGGGGATCGTTACAGCCTCCTCCCCCACGGACGCCACATCACCGGAGTGATCCTCGAGCGCCGGAGCGCCCCTCGTGCGCCCCTTATTTGCCGGAGCGCTCTCCATCGATCTAGGCAGCCGGGGAAGCGCTTCTGAGCCTTCGGCTGTTCTCCCTCGGCGTTCCAGTTTGCCAGGGGATCTAGGCGGCGACGCTTGAACTGCCTTTCAAAGCGCGCGCCTTTTTTTCTGCTCGCCTCAGCGCTGGGAGCTGCGATCAGCGCAGCTCGCGCTCCTCGGCTTTTCCCCCTCCCCCCACAAGGACTCTCCTTGCCGCTTGGACTCTGGTCAGCCTAAAACAATCGCCAGCTCAAGGTTCTTTTAAAGGGGAACAGCCCTCCTATCCTTTACTGTCGCCCTCGCTCTGCAGCCCTGCTCGGCGCCATTTCTGGGCCTGAAGGGAAAAGACTTCCAACGGCTGTCAAATTCTGCCTGGTGACAGCCTCACGCATGCGCAGTGATTCCTAGAGGCCGATCCTCTAGTTTTCTGACATTGGGTGACCTAACTAGCCTGTCTCTTTGGAGCAATCGGCTAGTTGCACTACTTCTATACCCCCCCCCCCAAACCTCTATTCCTGGAACTTACCTGCTAGCCCTTGGCTATGTTCATTTAATCCGTGGTTCTTCAACAGGTTCCTGTAAAAAAAAAAAAAAAAGATAACCAGTAACTATTCCTCTGTACCTATCTACATAACCACATAAATTAAATACTTACTGGATCTTCATCTTCCTCCTTTCTAAAAAAAAAAAAAAAAAGGGGGGGGGGGGAAACAAAGGTCACAACATGGCAGAACGTGCTCTCTCATCCAACCTGGAGGACAACAACAGCTCTCACGAGCGCATTCATGACCAGGCCAAGCAACGTAAACGCTCCCGTAAACGCGCTTCACATTCCTCTTCGTCAGCTGCTCCACGCTCTAAAAAGACAAAGCACTCATCAGCTGCAGACAAGGATGCCTCCAGGAGACACAAGGCTCTGGAGCGTCAGTTTGAGAAAGCGCGCAGCCAGTCAACACAAGCTGCCTGCGCACACTTACCAGCTCCGCTCTCGCCCGTTGTCGAAGCTACGGTCCAGCCCGTCCATCAGGCTCCTCAACAACCTCTGCATCCGTTGTATCAAACGCCAAACATGGAAGTTTTCCCTGAGCCGATGTCGACACACTGCATGGAACCGGTGGACCTCTCGCGCACTGCTATTCTCCCTCGGCGGTCTCAACCGGAAGCAACCTTTACTCCCACGGCTGTGGGTTTGCGCGCCTCGGAGGCAGCCCCTCCACCCTTTCAGTATGATATCCAGCAGATCATCTCTGACACGGTCACCCTGACACTGGCAGCAACTTCTCAACATGCTGCACCATATGGGGCTTGGCCTCAGCCACGATTTCCTCCTCCTCCTCCTCTGTCCCGGGACTCTCAACAGGCCCCTGTCCAGTATCAGGCTATGACGCATGGGTCCGATCCGTATCTGGACCATGGTCACCACGAGGAGTCGTCTTCGGAGGAGGGAGAGTGCGACCCATCGGATATGGACTTATCTGATGACGCCGATATGCCGCCCGAAAGGCCAGCCTTCTCTGGGCTCTTTAGACCCTCGTTATTCAAATCGCTCCTGCGCAAGGCCAAGTTGGCCATGAATATGGCAGACCCAGCCCCTCAGGCTGATCAGCCTGGTACCTCTCAACAACATGAAGCCTTGTTTACGGCACCTAAGGCGGAGGCGGACTTTATTCCGTGTCCACAACTTTTCTCTGAGGTGGTCCAGCGATCCTGGTCCACGCCTTCCTCCTTACCCGCCCCTTCGGGACTAGACAAGAAACTTTATTGTTCGGCGCCTAGTCTCCAAGATCTTCTTCAGTTACCAACTGTAGACGCGCCAGTGGCCAATCTGACGGCTTCCTCTGTAATTTCCAACGACGTCGCCGACGGTTTGCGCTCTGAGGACCGGAAAGCCGAGTTTAACTTCCGGCGTACTCACAATGCGGCCGCCTGGGCGGTTAGGGCAGCTACCTCGGCTTCCTTCTTCAGCCGTGCCTGCTTGATCTGGCTCCGCCAACTTCACGAGCGCCTTCCCCCTGCGGATTCCCGCCTCCGCCAAGATGTCAACAAGCTGGTGGCGGCTACTGAATATACGGCAGATGCTTCGCTCAACGCCGCAAAGTTCGCTTCACGCGCCCTGGCATCGTCCGTCACATCTCGTCGTGTATTATGGCTTAAAAATTGGAGAGCTGATGCCAAGTCTAGGTGGCGCCTCGCCTCGACTCCGTATAAGGGTTCCCGCCTTTTTGGTGAAGCCTTAGACCCCATCCTTGTCGAGGACAAGGATAAACGGAAGGTGATGCCATCCTCGTATAAGAGGGCAGATCGTAGAACATCGTCCTACTCCACCAGGCAGCCCTTTCGGAATGACGCCGGACCTTCTGGGTCCTTCTCCTCAAGGCCCTATTCTCAAGGATTCGACCGTTCCTTTGATAGACCCGCCTTCAGAGACCGTGGTCGAAAGGCCCCAGCGCCCAAACGGCCTTTTCGAGGTACGGGCTCCCGTACCTTTAGAAGAGGGAAGTGACTACATCCATCTTCCCATTGGCGGCCGTCTGACTCATTTTCTTCCCCAGTGGGAGATCTCGACAACGGACGCCTGGGTGCTCCAGACAATTCGTCTGGGCCTTACCCTGGAGTTTCGCTCCAGACCTCCCTCACACTTTGTCCAATGCCCTATTTCTCCCAACCTGGACAAGCGCCAGCTCATGGAGGCAGAAATACATCACCTGCTTCAAATCCAAGCCATCGAACCGGTTCCCCACCATCATCGCGGGACCGGCTTCTATTCAATTTTCTTCCTGGTCCCCAAATTGTCCGGGGGTCACAGGGGCATCCTAGACCTCAAGAGGCTGAACGAATTTATCGTATACCATCAGTTCAAAATGGAGTCCCTCCGATCGATTCTGGCTTCCATTCGACCAACGGACTGGATGACCTCTATCGATTTGAAAGAAGCGTACCTCCACGTACCCATACGGCTGTCCCATCGTCGTTTTCTACGCTTCGCCTACAACAACAGGCATTACCAATACAGAGCAATGCCCTTCGGCCTCTTCTCCGCCCCAAGGACCTTTACAAAGCTCCTGGCAGCAGTGGCGGCCCATCTACGTCAACATCCGGTCCGGCTCCACTGCTACTTGGACGATATCCTAGTGCTCTCCCCTTCTCCGGCCCGGGCATCCCGAGACCTAGAAGTGGTGTGTCGCTGCCTTCGTCATCATGGCTTCTCCCTCAACATTCCGAAGAGCCAACTGCAGCCCACTACTCGCATCCTTCACCTAGGGACAATAATAGATTCCGTAAGGGGCCAGGTGTTCCTGTCAACGGACCGGTGTTCCAGTCTCCAGTCATTAACATCTCAGGTCCTCTCCTCTCGGAAGGTGACCTTGCTGCTCCTGTCCCGCCTGCTCGGCAAAATGATTTCCTGCCTGTCTGTCGTCCCTTGGGCGAGATTCCATTCACGCCAGCTCCAATGGTTCCTCCTCCCTTTTCAGAGAGCCAGGAGAAGCAACTCTTCCACACAAGTTTCCCTCCCGCCAGAGGTCTCAAGGTCTCTCCTCTGGTGGTCCTCCCAGAGCCTGCATCAGGGCAGCTACTTCCAGAATCTACAGCGCCTGATAGTGACAACGGACGCCAGCCTGACGGGATGGGGAGGTCATCTTTTATCCCACGTTGCCCAGGGAACGTGGTCAGCAGAGGAGAGCCTCAACGGGATCAATTGGTTGGAACTCCGTGCGATCCGCCTCTCCCTCCAACGGTTCCAGCGGATTGTGTCGGGGCACCATGTCCTGATACGCACGGACAATGTAACAGCAAAGGCGCACGTGAACCGCCAGGGGGGGACTCGCTCGGGTCCATTGATGGAGGAAACGACCCTACTGCTGATCTGGGCGGAGACGCACGTCCTGTCCCTTGTGGCGGAGCACATCGCCGGGACCACGAACATCACAGCGGACTGGCTCAGCAGGCAACACTTGGACCATGCCGAGTGGCGACTTCACCCAGATCTGTTCGCCGAGATCATCCGCAAATTCGGCACGCCTCTAATCAATCTATTTGCCAGCCGCGACAACACTCACCTCCCCAGGTTCTTCTCCCGGTACCAGTGCCCTCAGGCGGAGGGAGTCGACGCCCTCGCCTCTCCCTGGCCCAGGGGTCTCCTCTATGCTTTTCCCCCTCTACCGCTCCTTCCTCGTCTGATCCGCAGGATAATAGCAGACAGGGCAGACATTGTTCTGGTCGCACCCCACTGGCCTCGGAGGTCCTGGTTTGCGGATCTGCTGGACTTGTCGGTGGCTCGGCCGTGGAGGATTCCAGCGGACAGGATCATCCTCAGCCAGGGGGTCATTCTGCACCCAGACCCGCAGTGGTTGCAGTTGACCGCCTGGCGCTTGAACGGATCTTGCTAAGGAGAGCCAACGTGCCTAGCAATGCGATCCCCACGATTCAGGCGTCACGACGGCCGTCAACATGCCGCATTTATAACGCAACCTGGAACTCCTTCTGCTCCTGGTGTGCTAAATCCCACCTGGATCCAACGTCTGCTTCTGTCCCCGAAGTGCTGGGATTCCTTCAGCGGGGCATGGACAAGCACCTTGCGCCTAACACTCTTCGTCGCCAAGTTGCTGCACTTAGTACGGTCCTTTCGACTTCTGCAAAGCTTCCTCTCTCCCAAGACCCTACGATTCGCGACTTTCTGCGAGGGGCATCCAACCTGCGCCTTCCTGTTATACATCGATACCCGACCTGGGATTTGACTCTGGTCCTTCAGGCCCTCATGCACCCTCCATTTGAGCCTCTCGCCTCCATCAGCCTCCGCTTTCTGACTCTTAAGGTGGCGTTTCTGGTCGCGATTACTTCAGCTCGCCGTGTATCCGAACTAGCTGCACTGTCTGTGAGAAGCGACCTTTGTGTCTTCCATACAAATCGCGTGGTATTAAGACTAGACCCCTCATTCCTGCCTAAAGTAAATTCCACATTCCATCGAGCCCAGGAATTAATCCTTCCGGACTTCTGCCCCGATCCTCGACATCCTCGGGAAGCAGACTGGCACCTCTTAGATGTCCGACGGGCCCTGCGCAGATATATTAAACGAACACAGCATTTCTGGAAATCAGAATCGCTCTTCGTTTCCTTTCTGCCCTCTTCCATGGGCCGGAAGGTATCCTCCACAACCATTGGGAGGTGGATTAAGTCCTGCATCTCCAAGGCTTATTCAGCTCGGAACAGACCAATTCCGCAGAGGATTCTTCCACATTCTACCAGGAGCGCCGCCACAACGGCCGCCTGGGCCACTAATGCCTCCATCTCTGACATCTGCAGAGCGGCCACCTGGTCATCCTTGAATCCCTTCATCCGGCACTACAAGGTGGACTCCTTTGCCTCGGCGGAGGCATCCTTTGGCCGTCGGGTGCTCCAAGCTGTATGCAACTCTTCAGACGATGCGCAGCAGCCCGTCACCCTCCCTGTATAAACTTGCTTGGGTAAATCCCGAAGCTTTGGATTCTCCAAGCTGCGCGTTGGAGAACGGACGTTGCTTACCTGAACGTCCCTTCTCGACGCGCAGCTGGAGAATCCAACCCACGCAGCTTGGCTGCTGAACCTTTCTTCTTTACGCTCTACTGCTCCTTACTTCGTGAACAAAACTGGGACTCTGTTGAGCAAGTGGGCGTGTCTGAAGAGAAATCTCTTAAAGGAGCACACTCAGTGTAGGCTACCCAACTACTGAACTACCCGAAGCTTTGGATTCTCCAGCTGCGCGTCGAGAAGGGACGTTCAGGTAAGCAACGTCCGTTTTGATACGCAATTGCTGAGGATACTTGCAATAAGAGTTTGCAGCCCAATCAGATTCAGCATTGAACTGTATAATCACATGTCATCTCAGTTTTGATAAATGTAGTGCTGTTTTTCTGATTCTACTTAAGATTTATTTGAAATCGCACCAAAGCTGGTATTTTCATTTCAGTGATGCATTTGTATTAAGATTACCAGATCTAGCATTTCAGAAATTTAGGGAGCCACTAGGCGGCAGAAGAGCAGGAGACTTCTGTTTTTCTCTGGAAATAGTTCCAAATTTGAGGCTAAGTGGTTTCGCCATTTTTAGGAACTCTTGCCTCATTCTTCCTCCCACATCTCAGGCTTCAGTTATCTGACCTATCATCTTCAAACGGCTTTTGGAAATTGGAAACCGTGGCAGTGTAAAAGTCTAGCAAGTTGTATCAATTTTAAAGCAAGATCCAAAGCTAAAACCAAATGACTCCATTTCTTTTTACCCCAAACTGCTGGAACAGAAGAACTCCAATCACCTGTTCAAACACCTGAAACCTGCAGCCACATATCTGGGTGATGGGGGCATTTTCTGGGTCTAGAAATGGATTCTTAAAAACTATTTAGAAACCGGTGATTCCTGCCAGTGAATTCAGTGTTGTCAGCCAGACTTAAGAGTTGTGTATATATTCTACCATCATATCATGTCCAGATAGTTTGAAACTGTAATCCTGTTATTAACTATACACTATAAAATGAAATAAATATGATTACTGCTTATTACAGAAGAAGTGAAGCATATTAATAATAATGCAGAAAGCAGCCGTTATTTTGAGAAATGCTTGGTCTGCGTGCAAACCACGTTATTAGACCTACTTTTATGAAATACTCAAATAAAGTACCCAGAAATGGTCTTATTGAATAAAACATATTCACGTTTTATTAAATAAATTTTAAGATGCAAAAATGAAATACAACATTAGAGGTGTTGAAAGAAAGTGGTATGATTTTTTTTAACAGGGAAATCCTATTCATGTTATACAAGCAAGCCCCATTTAATTTTAGGAGTTGTATCTCCAAATAATTAAGAATGAAATTGAACTGTCGTAGCCTTGTTAACTCAGTAGGACTTCTTTCTTTATAGAATTAGTTTTTTTAACCAGGATACATTAGGGGGTATGTTATTCTACCATTTGCTTAACTATTGTTCATCAAGCTGCAATTGAATGGGTTTTTTCAACTCTCAGAAACATAAAACATAATTTTCAAACTACAGCAGTGAGTTCACTCATTTCACAAGTCAAAATCAAATGAAAGGCATTATATCACAATGTAATTTGTGAAACCAGCAATTAACTAATCAAGGGGAAAATTATTTCTGAAGAACCATAGTTGTGTTCAGCACTAAACTATAATGAAATTAGCTTAGATTTTAGGTTGTATGTTAATATGGTTGCTTGTTCCTTCTTACTCTCTGTACTGAATATAGTTTTGAATATATTCTTGTTTGCTTTGCATTTTGTTCTTTTTTCCCTTTTCTATCTTGTTTGAGTGTATCTAAACCAATCTGGTTACAAATAGACATTGAATATTGTAATAATTAAAAGAATCCTAAGACATTTTGCCTAAACTTTAAATCTGGAACATGAGGAGGAGATTGAAGAGTGAGACTAATGTCTAAATCCTCTTTGTTTTGCTAGTATGACATTTTGATTGCAAGACAAGCTGAGTTCTTTCCCCACTAAACAATCAGAGGCTGAACAATGAGCTCTTCTTAATGAAGGGAGCCTTCATCTTTATATAATTAATAGAATATATTGAGTATTTTGTGAAATGAGCACTATGAAGAATGGGTCATTTTAGATCCTAGCTTTTCCAGACTCCATAAAAAGGGCAGCAAAACGGGGTGCTCTTGCCTCCTGGAATCTGACTTTGCCCATGAGGGAACTTCTGACTTGTTGAGAAGACTCCTTAATCCTTACATCCACACAGCAGTAATGTTCTGTAAAATTAAATGGTTTAAAGTCTCCCCACCGCCCATCCCTGTAATATGGTTCTTATACAAAAAGACCAGAGTCCCCTGGCTCTCTTCTGTGTTGCCAGAGCTTCCTGTCCTTGTGTTTTTGACTGCTGAGTGCCAACCCACTAAATTACTCAGAGCAAATGTGGTGGCTGAAAAGGTCTGTCGGGGTTATGTGAGTGCAGAGGTTAGGAACCCACACTTTGCAGTTTACTGAATACTTGGTTCCAGAATTGGCAGTACAAAAGGGTTTTTTTTGGAAAATGGATTTACCATTCATAATGGCATAGCGCTGGGATATTTGAGTGACTTCCTTTCCCAGGTTGGATCTACCCATATCCCATCAGATCTGACAGGAAAGGTGTTTTACAAGTCCTATTCACTAAAGAATGTAACCTGATGGCAGGGCCGGATTTTCCTATAGGCTAACTAGGCTTCAGCCTAGGGCCTCAAGATCAAGAGGGGCCTACATTCAAATTGTTAGCAAAATTAAAATTACACTTTCACTATAGGTGAAAGGGCCTCATAAGTGGAATAGCCTAGGGCCTCTTTTCATCTAAATCCGGCCCTGCCTGATGGGGACCCAAGAAGAGTCTCTTTTCTGCCTGGATAATCCGACCTTTGGAATTTCATTCCTGGTCAGTGAAAAACTCATGATAGATTGATATTGTATATATATTGTAGTACCTGCAGCAAGATTACAGGTAGTTCTCGACTTACATCAGTTCACTTAGTGACCATTCAAAGTTACAATAGCACGGAAAAAACTGACTTATGACCATTTTTCACACTTTTGACCATTGCAGCATCCCCATGGTCACACGATTTACACTCGGATGCTTGTCAGCTGACTCACATTTATGATGGTTGCCATGTCCCAGAGTCATGTGATCACCTTTTGCAACCTTCTGACAAGCAGTCAATAGGGAAACCAGATTTACTTAACAATCGTATTACTAATTTTCCAAGGGAATATTCCATCGCTGGTTATAGGGGGTGAGGTGTTGCCCCATGTTGATAGGGCGCGCAACTTAGGCATCCTCCTGGATTCACGGCTGACTCTGGAAGAGCATGTTACGACTGTGACCAGGGGGGCATTTGCCCAGATTTGTCTGGTGCGCCAGTTATGCCCCTACCTGGACCGTGATGCCCTACACACAGTCACTCATGCGCTCGTCACCTCCTGGATCAACTACTGCAATGCTCTCTACATGGGGCTGCCCCTGAAGACCACTTGGAGGTTTCAGCTGGTGCAGAATGCGGCCGCGCGGGTAGTGATGGGAGTGTCCCGACACTCTCATGTTACACCCCTCCTGCGGGACCTGCAATGGCTACCAGTTGTCCTCCGGGTGAGATTCAAGGTGCTGGTAATCACCTATAAAGCCCTACATGGCTTAGGCCTGGGGTATTTGGCGGACCATCTGCGGCCAGTGGCAGCTCCCCATCTCCCGGTGTGTTTCCACAGGGAGGGCCTCTTTGGGGTGCCGTCGGCCAGACAATGTCGGCTGGGGACCCCTAGGGTGTGGGCCTTCTCTGTGGGCGCACCTACCCTGGGGAATCAGCTCCCCTTGGGGCTTCAGGTGGCCCCTGACCTTCGCTCTTTCCGCCGTGGCCTTAAAACATGGCTATTTCGCCTGGCGGCTTAGACTGAAGAGGTTTTAGAGGGGATTTTAATGGTTTTTATAGTTTTATTGGGTTTTTTAAAAAAAAAAAATTGAACTTTTATTGTTGTGAGCCGCCCTGAGTCCTTTCGGAGATAGGGCGGCATATAAGTCCAAATAATAATAAATAAATAAATAAATAAATAAATAAATAAATAAATAAATAAATAAATAAATAAATAAATAAATAAATAAATAATTTTTTAACAACTTCAACGATTCCCTTAACAAATGTGGCAAGAAAGGTCGTAAAATGGGACAAAACTCACTTAACAAATTTCTCAGTTAGAAAATACATTAAGATTGTAGCAATAAGCTTATAGTTATCTGTTAAGAAAGTAGAAAGTCATTTATATATTTATTAACCTTAGGTTTTTTGGGGGGGTTGCACTTTTTTCTTTTCTTTTTATCTGTATTTTATAAAATGAAAATTCTTAATGAACATTATTCTACCTGGAACTTAAAGTGGCTTCTACTATTCTGGCCTTTAGGGAGAGTGCCATCATGCTTGGGAGTTTGGTAGGACTGATGAGCCTTTTCAGTGGTTATAATGAATGGGATGTTTGACTTGCATTCATCTGCCGTATTTTATGTTTTTTATTTGAGTTTTAATAGTATATACAATTCTATGTTTTACTATATTTAGTCTTCTTGTTGTTTTTAATAGTTGTGAGCTGCTCAGTGACAGCTGTGAGATGGGAGGCTATACATATGAAATAGAATAAATAAAATAATAGTAAACAAACCACATTAAGGCTCTGGGCAGGACTGTAACCCAGTTATGCTTTCTTTCAGTCTATGGAGATAAAAAGAAGTTCCCCACCATCATACACAGCAGTTCACAGTTTTTGGAATCTTTAAGATCCTTTCATTGGGAATTCTGAATTACGATAGAAGATTGTATTTCAGAGAAGAAATTAATGATAATTGTAACTTCTCTTCTTGCCATCCATGTTGAAATGATTAGCTGGTGGTTATATACCGGTAATATAATCTTGTTGTGCCCCTTCAGATTAACCTTTCCCATTTGCCTTTTAAGAGCCACTCAAAAGACATATGAAAGGTCTGTGAATTTTTACAAAATTTAATAAAATGATTGAATGAGAGAGCAGTAGTTTAATACAGGAAGTTTGCGATTTTTGGCCCAGCTCCCATTCTAGAACCTAAGAGAAACCGTGGGAGCATCAAGGAAGAGAAGAAAATTATTATTCCATTGACATTACCACCCAGTCAATCTTTCAGTAATTGATCCTACATGATCCTACCTTTTCTGTATGATTTCTTCATTTTATCACATGAGAGCATTGTGGTTGATACACATATGAAACAGCAAACACATTGCCCCCAAATAGTTATGATAAAAAAAGGAGCATATGGAAGATAATCTGTTACTTTTAAAACGGAAAGTTGGCTTAGCTCGGCAATGTCATTTTTATAAATCCCATGATAAAAAAATAAGATCTGAAATGTCTGGAACACATTAGGTTTATTGTCAGTTTTTTGGAACAGCTTAGCAAAAGGCGGTTTGAATTATCTTCTGTTTCCTGCCTTTACACTTTTAAGAGTCTCTCTGTTGTGTACACAATAATAAAAGACTGTGAAACGTTTGGTTGCTCTTTTGTATTTCTGTTGGTAAAACTATGAGTACTGATATTGTTAGATCTCCACCTTTAAAGATTAATAAATTTTATGAAACATTTTTTTTGTGTTTACTTGAAAGCACATTAATTCTTCTGATTTGTATTTTGAAGATAAGCCTGTTTTTTTAAAGAAATTCATTTTTATCTCTAGTGTAATTTAGCAATATATGTTCCGTTACAAAAATTGCACCTGTAAGAAGAGTATTATTCTATAGCTCATGATTTTTAACCATTCCCAACATCCTATACATTCAGTATTAAATTTATGTATTGTTGACTATCTGCTATATTGTTAATGGTAAATACACTGCAGCAAAAATTGTGAGAAGGAAAATATATTTCCCAGACTTTTTTGTTTTGTTTCTTTGTATTAAGACAGGAAAACTAGCATAAATAATCCTTAATGTATAGTCTTATAAATTAGATATTAACCGATAATTATTTGGTTAATTGGTTCTGATTAGATCTAGCTGGACTGGCCTTCCAGGGGTCTCTAAGATGGTAATAGCAGCAATAGAAAAACCCACACCCATACACAGAGAAAAATTAAAATATTAGAAGGAAAAAAGCAAATACAAGAAAAGTATCTTCATTGCTCCTTATGTGGGTAGCAGGCATGGATCAAATAGTGTACTTTAAATTAAACCTGCCTGACCAAAATTAATTTTAGGCTGCATTTGGTTGAATAGTTGAGATGTGGGTTTTTTTTTTTTTTGGTTGGTTTTTTTTTGGGGGGGGAGGCAACTGGACTTTCTTGTTTTTTCTTTGAAGATGTTTTGCTTCTCATCCAAAAAGCTTCTTCAGCTCTGACTGAATGTCCCCACCATCCAGTCAAAGCTTCTTAGATGAGAAGCGAAACACCTTCAAAGAAAAAAACAAGAAAGTCCAGCTGCCTCCTGAAAAAGCACCTTTGGGACAACCATGTTCTGGGTGACCGAGAATCTATATAGGCTTTTAGTTGAGATGTAATACTGGCTTATTAAAATAAATAAAAATGTTAAACTCCATCATTGGTTATCATACTTATTTGTTCTGTATTTAAAAACGCAGTTGTATTAATTTAAGAACAGATTGATTTAAGCAAGAAAAAATAAATAAAACAGCAAAATCCCCAATATGATATTTAGGCTACATGTGATTGTTTTTGTCTCTTAATTTCAGAAAACCCCTACAGCACATGCCATGAAGGAAGAAAACTTTTTTCGGCGAAAGTTCTCACTCTGTCCTGCTGCATCTACTCCTCAGAAAATTGATCCTCGCAAGATGACCCGGAACTTGTTTTTTGGGGCTGATAATGAGATCTATCCCATTAGCCCAGGTGAGCATGTTCCAGTAGATTTTAAAATGTGTTAAAATACAATGGAGATGAGAAATGAGAAATCAAGACCTTTGAGCAGTTATTGTAATTTGCAATAGTAGTTCTGGAAGAGTTTCCAACTCCTGCTGGCACCAATAAAACACATTTTCTTTCCTAACTTGCTCAAAAAATATTGGCGAGAAATAAGACTAGTTTTGGATTTGGAAGGATTTGTGCATAAGCTCCAGCTTCTGATATGGACGAGATAGGCCTGGCCATGTTTTCAGGAACTTACTGCTGTGTTTTTTGATCTATCATCTTGAGCCACGGTTTTTATACATACTTCTGTTTGGTGAACTTTGGAATGCAAGTGAGAAACTCAGTAGATCTGAGAAGCCTAACCTTTGCATATCCATCCTGTTGATTATTGTTAAGAATTGTGTCAGTATACATTCTTGCAAAATCAGAAGTGCTTAACTCAGGCTTGGATATCCTATGACCATCCAGATATGTGTAGTTTGGGCTCCTGTCATCCTTGATCAGGGTGGATAAAAATCAATGATTTTTTTTAAAAAATAAAAAAAAAATCAGATTTTTTTGATTTAAATCGGATTTTTTTTATTTTTATCAAATTTATTTTAATAAAAAACTTTTGGGGTAAAAATCTATCGTAAGATAGTTTTCTATTTAAGATACATAAATACTTTAGTTTATTCAGCATGAAATGGAGCTTAGTTATGTAGCATGAGGCTGTATATTCTGCAACACTGGGACTATTGGTGAGTCAACAGTGGGTCAAAGGAGTAGCAGAGATGACAGTTGCTCTTTAAAAATTATGATTTAAATCGAGTTGATTTAAATCAAGCCTTTTTACTAGTGATTTAAATCATGATTTAAATTGTGATTTAAATCAACTCGATTTAAATCAAATCTACCCTGTCCTTGATCCATTAATTATACTGGGCAGGTTTATAGGAACAGAAGTTGTGTTTTTTTTTTTTTATTTGATTTATATGCCGCCCTTCTCCGGAGACTCAGGGCGGCTTACAATGCGTTAAGCAACAGCCTTCATACTTTTGTATATTTATACAAAGTCAGCTTATTGCCCCCACAAACTGGATCCTCAATTTACCTACCTTAGAAGGGATGGAAGGCTGAGTCAACCTTGAGCCTGGTGAGATTTAAACTTACAGTAATTGCAGACAGCTGGTGTTAATCACAATGCTATTAGTCTGCTGAGCCACCAGGCCCTGGTGTCTGTTGTTTGTGTATCTGTTTAGAACATTTATATATCTACCAAACACAAACAATTAGATTTTGGGCATAGAAGAAATAGTAAAGCAAAACTATAGGGAAAATAACATACCATTAAAACCACCTAAAAGAGTAAAACAATAACCAGAACTATACTGTAAAACATCTGAGGCAGTGGTGAAATGTAAAATTTGTTACTACTGGTTCTGTGGGCATGGCTTGGTGGGGGGTAATGTGACTGGGTGGGCATGTCCAACTTTTTTTTTTTTACTTTTAAAAGTAAAAGAGGTTGTAAAAAAATGCTTTTAAAAGGCTATGATGATCCCAGCTGAGCCGCGTGATCATCAGAGGCTTTTTTTTTTTACTTTTAAATGCATTTTTTCATCTGAAGAAAAAATGCTTTTAAAAGTAAAAAAAAAAAAGTCTCTGATTGCGTGGCTCAGCTGGGCATGGGGGGTGGGCGGGGATTTTTGCTACCGGTTCTCCGAACCATCCGCCGTCATCTACCGGATCAGGCGATCTGGTCGAACCGGGAGCATTTCACCCCTGAGCTGGGGTTTCTGCTCATCCTGACCCAAAGCAACGGGGGAAATTAATGTGTGTTCTTTAAAAATAATGGTTAAATTTGAATCCTTATTAAAAGAAAGGGAGGACTTGGAATAAAGAATTGGAAGAGGTATGGAAGAAGAAGCAGAACATTAGATCTAGGAAAAGGGGAACATTTTCTTTTATGTACACTGAGAGCGTATGTACCAAGACAAATTCCTTGTGTGTCCAATCACATTGGCCAATAAAGAATTCTATTCTATTCTATTCTATTCTATTCTATTCTATTCTATTCTATTCTATTCTATTCTATTCTATTCTATTCTATTCTATATGTTCTTCTTCTGAGCTATCATTAAAAATTGGAATCTACAAGAAGTTGGATAAAGCAAGGAAAGAAAGCAGATGATTTTTGCTTCAGGAATTAATTTATCTGTTAAAAATGAATCACATGTATAGCCAGAAAACTATATTAGAATTTTGATTTGTATTTATTTGTGTGATGCTAGTTAAGCCTTATTGTCTCCTGATTTTTATTTTTCTGTATAAAGGTAGGAACTGCATATTCGTGAAGTCATAATTTTTCTGTAGAATCTTGTAATCTGATGTAATTAGTTGGATTGTACTCAAATCTCCTTAAAAAATTATTTTTCATTTGTAGCACACCCTTACTATGTTGTGGTCTCCTTTTAGTATTCATTTTGCATTGTCTTGTGGCTTTTGTGTTTAGTTGTTGTCTTTGGTCAAGACAACTCAATATTTATATATTTCAATAGTAAAACTTTATATTTTAATAACTAAATGTGATATTTATTACAGTTTATCTTTTATTTCTCTTTTTAAATTAAAGTTGGATTTTGTTTATCTCTTATGAAGTTAATTTCCCAAGAGGAGAAAGATCTGAAACCTCTTGACAAATGTCACTGAGATACATGGCCACGAAACTGCATTGTAAAAATTATTTTGTTTTTCTGCTTTTAGCTTTTACTCACTACAGACACAATATGCATTGTGAGACCATTTTCTCTCTGAAACATTGGGTTTAACAGAAAGATGTTAAGCAGTACTTCTCTGGAAAATAAATAATGACAGTAAGAACTACCAAGTTGCTAATCTAAAGCAGAAGGGAAGGCAGCTTGAAAAGATCAAGAGGATGGCTGGGAAAGGAGGTTTGAGATTTCTAGTCCCAGTCATTCTAAGAAGTTAAATTTATATGCTACCAGACTCCCAGCTATTCTGAGCAGTTTACAGTTACTAAAAACATTTAAAAACAAATAATAATACAAAAGTAGTATTTGTATTCCCTAAATTGTTGCTCTGTATACCTGTTGAATATCACCTTTTATAATAGCCTCCTACCTAATATGAACAAAGCTTATAGTGGTGGGAGAATTCCAGAAATCAAAATCCAATATTTTTGGAAGAAATATGGTTGGAAAAAAATATCTGCTTCCTTTTCTGTATTATATAACCCTAAGGTGTAGTTATATCTGATTTTGATTTCTTTAAAAACACAGTATATACTTGAGCAGTTCTCAAAGTTTTTTTTTATGAATGTTGTGTTTCAGGAAAAGACATGGAAGGAAATAGTTTGCCCATGCTGAAGGATGAGATTCCTCAGACACCAAACTCTGCTAATAAGGTAATGATAATTACAGAGAATTCTTGCTTTTTAACCTTGGATTAAGATGACCTGTGAATGGATAAAATGTCTGATACTATACAGAGAATTTCCTATGTTTGTAACTAAATTCTTGTTGTATACTAGAGACAAGTAAAAGATTCACTAATTTGTATCATTCTTGGGTTTGATTATTTACTCTGACATTCAAGGTTATCTGATCATCAATTCAAAACACAGTACAAACAGTCAGTCCTTGGCTTAGAACTGACCACTTAGTGACTGTTTGAAGTTACAAGGGACATCCCCAGGACTACTTATGACCCAGATTCAAAGTTCTGACACACACAAACACCCCATGCAGTAACATGTGTATGACGATGCCTTGAACTAGGCAATAGAACAATAAAGTAGCTATTTTAAACTCTTCACAGGTGGGTCTGGTTGTTCTAGCCTAACATGGCCTGTATTTGCAGCCATTTGCAGTGTCCCACGGTCACGTGATCACAACTTGTAATGGGGTGTCGTCCCATTCCTCCCCCCCACCCCCCTGGAAATCTGCATTTGCTTCCAGTTTTGGACAAAAACCGTGCATTATGGACAATGGATTCACTTAATAATTGCATAACAACTGCTGTAAAAAATGTCATAAAATCAGATGTGGTTATATGGTGACCAATTTAATGACCAGCAAGACCTATGACTGTAATTTCAGGCTCAATTATAGTCATAAGTCAAGGACTACCTGTAGAAGTGCATCTATTTTCCCAGCTATAAAGGTTTGTCATGCTCTCTAGAGCAGGAAAAAATGTTTGCAATAGTGAGCTTCAAAAGCATCTCCTTGGGGATCATTTTAATTTGAAATACTTGATTTAGTTTGACCCTGGTTATTAGAATTGCCCAGACAATTGGGGAAAAGCTACTAAGCCTATGCAGGTATTCATTGTGGTGAACCAGTTTGGATGAGCTTCATTCATCAAATCAAACGCACAAAGGATTGAAATAGGACAATTCATACACATTCTGCACTTGGAGTTTAATGTCCAAATCATTCCAACTTAAATTAAGTCCTGTTCAGAGAGTCATTCTGAATTAAATTTCACTTGCACACCTGACGCAGGTAGAGAGAACATCTCTCTCCATATTCATATGCTACCTTAACTTCAAATCATTATTTCATGTTCATGATTTGGAGGTTTCTGTAACCATAGTATAATTGTTTGTGTGTTCAAATTCTACACTATAAATGGCTTTGTTGCTGGTTACAATTCAGTGTTGGGTGTTCAGCACCGATTTCCTGATTATTACTGTTGCTATGAGGGGATAATCTTACAGCCAGTTACTCCCCACGCCTAGCTGCAGTGTTTTGTCACTATTTCCTGGATCTTTGTTTAAAGGATAAATTGATTGTGGCTATTCTTGATATATAAGCTAGAAACCAATCTGCCCTGGAATTGGTTGGGTTTGCACTAGTTTCACACACAAAGAAGACAGACGCATGTGTTGTTTGTATGTGTAATATTTCCACTAAATCATGCTCTGATCTTTTGAGGAAGTTGCTCTGCTTTTTAAAATGCCACAAGAAAATTTCTCCTACATACCTAAAAAAGCTTAAACAAACTTTAATTTTGCATAATGGAAATTATCTGCATTAGGGGCACATAGTCTCCATTCCCCAAAAGCTTTGAATTCAGCTCCACCTTTGAATCTCTCCAAGTTTAAACTAAACTGTAATTTTCAGGTAGAAGAAGGGAAAATAAGTTTAGGAAGAAAAGAGAAAGTAATAAAATGGAGAATATAAGAGATTTGATTTATGTTAAATTAAATGTAAACTAAATTTAGTCAAATACATGCGATTTAACAATAGCAATAGCACTTAGACTTATATACTGCTTCATAGTGCTTTACAGCCCTCTCTAAGCGACTTACAGAGTCAGCATATTGCCCCCGACAATCTGGGTCCTCATTTTACCCATCTCGGAAGGATGGAAGGCTGAGTCAACCCTGAGCCGGTGAAGATTGAACTCCTGGCAGTCAGCAGAGTTTTTCTTTTTCTTTTAAAAGCCTCTGACGATCCCTTGCCTGATCGGCAGAGGCTTTTAAAAGCATTTTTTTCGGCCGAAGAGGTTGTAGAAAAAATGGTTTTAAAAGTAAAAATATTTTATTTATATCCTACCTTTATTATTTTTATAAGTAACTCAAGGTGTAGAATGTACGTAATATTTGACTGCTCTGCTTCTGAACCTTGAAAAGAAAAGTTTCATCATCAGGCGGGCTCACCATCCAGCATGAAATGACAATCAAAGGCAAAGAACAGAGGAAACGTTCCTGCCCCAGCATAAACCAACCAATTGGAAAGGGGACATTTCTGTGAGATGCAATTAAGTGCCTCGTGGGCTGGATTGCTCTGCTTGTGGCAGCAGAGGTGGAAAAGCACTATTTCTGACACAAAGGCAGAAGAATTGGAAGTTGTCTGCCTTCTTGGCAGGCTAGCTGGGCTGAGAATTATGTCATTCAGTCCTGTTCTTCTGAAACAATAGATGATTTATCTCCATGCTAGGGCAAAGTATGGATCAGCCCAAACTTCCTGTACACCCAATGAATGGAATTTCCATTATGGGAATCAAAGGCTGAAGCAAATGGCTATAGCATGTTGTCATCTCACTAAAGAAATGGCAACTGCTTATATAGCTTTTCTGAAAATTGATGCCTGACAAACTCCAGAGGAATGTTTTTTTTTAGAGGTGAGAATTCATATAAGTCCTGGGTGGGTGATTGATTGGTTGGTTGTGTCAGGTTCCGGTGTATAAAGAAAACTCCACACACACAAATGATGATTTGAATCCTTTACCAGCACGAACTAACATCCATAAATCAATACAGAAAGATTTTGTTGGAGCTAATGCTTTGTGCTCCCCACCACCTTATAAAGCTTTATAACCCAGGTGACCCTTAACCAGGCTCCTCCCCACTCATTAATCATTGTTCCCTTAGATACTGCAATTAGGCATTACTCCTGCGCGCTCCCAGCTCGCTGGCTACTCCTCCAGATTAGCCATCATTACAACTGTTTCCAAACCTCTCCGTGACTCTCAGTCTCTCAGCCTCCCCCAACAGCTGCTCAGTCAGCAGCTCCCAGCTGCACTTGCTGTCCAGTCCATTCAGAAAGATTGCTGCCAGGCCGGGAGATGACAAAGGGGCAGGCAAGGAGGGATCTTCACATTGTGGCCAGGAGGTAAGCTGAGGAGCCAGGATGCCATGGGAGCTGCCGCTCTGCCAGAACCTACACACACACCAGAATGGCAGCCCCGACACGCAACTGTGCGTTGGGGCTGACATGCGGCCCCCCTACCAGGAAGTCAGGACCTGGAACACAAACAGCAGAGTGAGCTCAAGCCCGGGCTATCCTCTCCCCTGGTTTTTCTGGATTTCGTCGATGGATTGCTATGGTTAGTCTGGGGGCGTTCATGTCTTCACTGGGTATCCAGGAGGCTTCTGAGAGTGGATACCCTTTCCATACTACCATATATTGGAGTCTTCCTCTGTGCCATCTCATTTCTAAGATATCTTCCACCTCAAATTGCAGTCCCCCCCCCTCCATAACAGGCAGTGGTGGTCCCCTTAATGCAGAGATGCAGACTGGCTTGAGTAGGCTGCTGTGGAACACAGGATGGGTCTTCCCTAGCAGCCGGGGCAGGCGAAGATGTACTGTCACTGGATTTATCACCCAGACAACAGGCAAGGGCCCTATGTATTTAGGTACAAGTTTCTTACCAGGGAGGTTTAGCCTCAGGTACTTGGTGGACAGGTACACCATTTGACCCACTTTGAACATAGGCTGTGGCCTTTGTTTTTTGTCCGCCTGCCATTTGTACCTTGCCACCGCATGATTTAATGCCTCTTTAACTTTGCACACGCCCTTCGGTCTGTCCATTCCTTTACTCCGCTACCCACTGGGGCAGTTTTAGGGCATTCTGGTATTGGGACAAATTCTCGGCCCGTTGCAACCTGGAACGGGGTTTCAGGTTGCCGTACTGCTATGGATAGCATTATTGTACGCTACCTCAGCAAAGGGGAGTAAATCCGCCCAATCGGTCTGTTGATGTTTGATATAACATCATAGATACCGCGCCACCATGGCGTTAGTCCTCTCTGCAGCCCCATTGGTCGCAGGGTGAAACGCCGAGCTTAGCCCCTGGGATGACCCGATTCTGGTCAGGAAATCTTGCCAGAATCCGGCAGTAAATTGCACTCCCCTATCCTAAATCACCCTCGGGGGGGCACCGTGGAAACAATAGATATGGACTATGAATAACTTGGCCAACTTTTTTGCAGAGGGGAGATCGGGACAAGCTACGAAATCAGCCTGTTTTGAAAATAAATCTATTATGATCCAGATGACTGTATTCCATAGCTATCTGCTCCCACGGTTGTGCTGGATTTGCCACTGTCTGCAACAGGCCTGGTGGCTTGCCTGGTTGGGGTTTCATGGTAGCACACACCACACAGCTCCGTATGTAGTCCTTAATGTCCCTTTTCATTTGAGGCCACCAGAACTGGCGGTTGGTGAGGTGCAAAGTCTTTAAGTACCCGAAATGTCCGGCAGTGCGTGCATCATGACAACGTTTTAACACCTCCAACCGCACCTCCCGGGGCACATACAGTTTTGACCCCTTCCAAGCAAAACCATCCCTCTGAGTTAATAGGGAATGGTTTTCCTGGTACCAGTGGTCCCCTGGTAATGCAGACTGGATGGCCTGAGGGATGGGGCCACCGGGTGTTTGGTAGGTTACAGTCTGCGAATGGTGGGTGTTTATTGTTTGCACCTCCTCACGGGCACTTTCATATTATGGCTTCCTGGACAGGGCATCAGCCAATAAGTTTTTCCCCCCAGGTATATATTTCAGGGTGAAATGAAAACGCCTGAAATACAAGGCCCATCCCACCTGTTTTGGCGACAGCTGTCGAGGTTGTTGCAGGGCCTCCAAATTCTTGCGGTCTGACCACACTTCAAGTGGCACAACCCCATCCTCCAAGAGATGCTGCCAAGTCATCAATGCCCATCGAACCGCAAAGGCCTCCTTCTTCCAGATCAGCCAGTTACGTTCTGTCTCTGTTAATTTCCGGGAGGTATATATGCATGGCTGCAGCACTCTGTCCTCGTTCTTTTGTAACAGGATTGCAGCTACGGCAACGTCACTAGCGTCAGCTGGCACCACGAAAGGTTTTGCTGGATCTGGGTGTCGGAGGACTGGTTTGTTTGCAAAAAGCGCCTTTAGGCATTCAAATGGTTAGTGGGTGGGTGGGTCAGTGGGTCGGTAGGTGGATGGATGGATGGATGGATTATGACAGCAAGTTGTACTGATGTAATAATAACTTGGTAAGTCTGCAGTCCACATTCCACTAGGTTGATATTTCCATGATGGAACAAGGAGAAATAACAATAATTGACTGTGCCACTGAAGTGTCTAGTCCCTGTTCGCCATAACAAAACTTGCAGTGGCTAATAGTTGAATGGAAGGGACAGTTCTGCCATGGACTATGGTAATTGGAGTATGGAAAGCTGATTTCTGACTTCCAAAGACAATTCTATTCAATCTAAAACGTCTTCACAACCAGCATTTTCACTTAGGCTGCCAAGTGAGTGGTTTGGCCTTACCCTAAAAATGAGAGTCAGAATATATTAATTATTGTAGTTGTTCACCTTCTTTGCCAGCATTGTTGGAAAGGAGAGCAAAGCTAGACAAACTGGAACAAAATGACCTTGCAGTTGTGCCTCTTTCCTCAGTAAATTGTGGGAACAGAATGCAAATAACAACAACTGCAGCTCAGCATGAATATTGATATTTGTTTATATTTATGAGTTAACAATGTCTGTCTGTGCACTGCATTTGCCCCAATATCTGCTATCAAGCCAAGTCAGATGTTGTTGGCAACTTATTCTGTTAATAGAGAATCTAGGCAAGTATGATTTTAAGAACAAAATGTTTATCATCTCTCCCTGAGTCCTGGTTTTTAGAGGCCAAACATTATAGGAACATTTGAGGTTATCAAAGCATGATTATCTTTGTTATGTGTGTGCTGCATAAATATTGTATGTGTAAATCTTTGGCCTGGATTTTCTGTCCATAGAACTGCTTCTATCTAAAAGTAAATGTTTTTATTGCCTTGTTTTTATCTCCATTTATTTCTAAAGATGACTTTCAAATGTAATGTCAATCCACAATAGCTTTAAGCAGGCCAGGTCACTTGCGGATTTCAGAGGCATTATTAGAAAATAAAAAATAGTAGATGGCTATAGTCCAATGTTTTGTTTGGAAATGTGTTTCCTCCCCCACCCCCACGTCAAAGATAAAAATGAGATACTATTGAGAAGGGATGTTAAGCAGAATTGTTATAATCTTAAAATGACGTTATTCATCAAAATATAGGTAGTCCTCAACTTCACTTAATGAACATTCAAAGTTACAGCAGCACTGGAAGAAAGTGACTTATAACAATTTTTCACAATTATGACATATGTAGCAGCCCCATGATCATGTGATCAAAATTAAGATGCCTGGCAACTGGTTCATACTTACGACCACTACTGTGTCCCAAGGTCATGTGATGATCTTTTGACAAACAAAATCAATGGGGAAGATTTACTTAACCATGTTACTAATTTATCAACTGTAGTGATTCACTTAACAACTATGACAAGAAAGGTCATAAAATGGGGCAAAACTCAGTTAACAAATATCTCAATTACAAATATAAATTTTGGGTTCAATTATGATTATAGGTCAAGGACTACCTGTAATATTTTGGATATTTATTGAAAACTTGAGGGCAATTGTCCAAAAAATAATTAGATGTCTGTCCTACTATATTGGAGATATGTACTGTTATTTATTTATTTATTTATTTATTTATTAGATTTCTATACCGCCCTACTCCCGAAGGACTCAGGGCGGTGCACAGCCAAACAATAAAAACACATACAATACAAAATTTAAAAAATAGAATAAAATCAAATTAAATAATTTTGGCCCCGACAAATTTAAAACCCCAAACTTTTAAAACCAATTTAAAATTGAATATATAAATACTAAAAAATATTTAAAATTTTAAAAATCTTTTATAAAAGAGGGGGAAAATTAGGCCAGGCCGGCCTGGTGAAATAGTAAGGTCTTTAAGGCGCGGCGGAAGGTGCGCAGATCCGGGATCCTCCGTATCTCTGGGGGGAGCTCGTTCCAGATAGTAGGTGCCCCCACAGAGAAGGCTCTCCCCCTGGGGGCCGCCAGTCGGCATTGTTTGGCTGACGGCACCCGGAGGAGCCCCTCTCTATGGGAGCGTACCGGCCGGTGGGAGGCTATTGGTGGTAGTAGGCGGTCCCGCAAGTACCCGGGTCCTAAGCCATGGAGCGCTTTAAAGGTGGTAACCAAAACCTTGAAGCGCACCCGGAAGACCACCGGGAGCCAGTGCAGCTCGCGCAGGAGAGGTGTTACATGGGAACGCCATGTCGCTCCCATTACCACCCGCGCGGCCGCACTCTGCGCCAGTTGGAGCCTCCGGGTGCTCCTCAAGGGGAGCCCCATGTAGAGAGCGTTGCAATAGTCCAGGCGGGAGGTGACAAGGGCATGAGTGACCGTGCGTAAAGAGTCCCGATCCAGAAAGGGACGCAACTGGCGAATCAGGCGAACCTGATGAAAAATCCTCCCGGTCACGGCCGTCAAGTGCTCTTCTAAAGACAGCCGTGAGTCCAGGAGGACGCCCAAGTTGCGAGCCCTCTCCGTGGGGGCCAATGATTCGCCCCCAATAGTCAGTGATGGCGTCAACTGACTATATCGGGACGTGGGAAACCACAGCCACTCAGTCTTGGATGGGTTGAGCCTGAGCCTGTTCCTCCCCATCCAGATCCGTACGGCCTCCAGGCACCGGGACATCACTTCAAGGGCATCGTTGGGGTGATCCGGGGTGGAGATGTACAGCTGGGTGTCGTCAGCGTACTGATGGTACTCCACCCCGAAACCACGGATGATCTCGCCCAGCGGCTTCACATAAATGTTGAACAGGAGAGGCGAGAGGACCGACCCTTGCGGCACCCCACATATGAGGGGCCTCGGGGTCGACCTCTGTCCCCCTGTCAACACAGACTGCGACCGGTCAGAGAGAAAGGAGGAGAACCACCGCAACACAGTGCCTCCCACCCCCAACTCTTCCAACCGGTGCAGCATGATACCATGGTCGATGGTATCAAAAGCCGCTGAGAGATCTAACAGGACCAGGACAGAGGAGCACCCCCTGTCCCGAGCCCTCCAGAGATCATCAACCAACGCGACCAATGCCGTTTCCGTGCTGTACCCGGGCCTGAAGCCCGACTGGAACGGATCCAGATACGTCGTTTCATCCAGGTGCTGGGGGAGCTGTTGCGCGACCACACTCTCAACAACCTTCGCAACAAAGCGAAGATTGGAGACCGGACGATAATTTACCAACATTGCCGGGTCCAGGGAAGGCTTCTTGAGGAGAGGCCTCACCACCGCCTCTTTCAAGGCGGCGGGAAAGTCACCCTCACTCAGCGAAGCGTTTATAATCCCCTGGAGCCAGCCTCGTGTCACTTCCCGGGAAGCCAGTACTAACCAGGAAGGACACGGGTCCAATAAACAAGTGGTCGCGTTCAGTCTACCCAGAATCCTGTCCACGTCCTCAGGGGTCACAGGATCAAACTCATCCCAGATAACATTCTCAAGACCTGCCCCTGTCTCTCCCCCTGAGACTACCCAGTCGGAGTCCAAATCTTCCCGAATCTGAGTGATTTTGTCATACAGATACTGAACAAAATCCTCGGCTCTACCCTCCAAGGGGTCCTCCCGCGCTTCCTGGTGGAGCAGGGAGCGGGTCACCCTAAAGAGGGCGGCCGGGCGATTATCTGATGACGCAATAAGAGCAGCAAAATAACTACATTTCGCTGCTTTTATCGCCACTAAGTAATTCCTAATGTGGGATCTTACTAGTGTCCGGTCAGATTCAAGAAGACTGGCCCTCCAACTACTCTCTAGGCGTCTTTTCCGGCGCTTCAACTCCCTCAGCTCCTCGGTAAACCAAGGAGCCAATTGAGATCGGCGCCGGGTCAGAGGCCGCAAAGGCACGACCCGATCCAGAGCACCAGCAGCCGCCCTATCCCAGGCGGCCACCAGGTCTCCAGTCGAGGCGTGTGCCAGAACCTCAGGAAATGGCCCAAGCTCCGTCTGGAATCTGTCAGGTTCCATCAGGCGCCTGGGGCGGAACCATCTGACCGGCTCCGCCTCCCTGCGGCGGGGTGCAGCGGTTTGAAAGTCGAGACGAAGGAGAGAGTGATCTGACCATGACAAGGGTTCAGTAACTATATCCCCTATATCAAGATCCCTCAACCACTGTCCAGAGACAAAAACCAGATCCAGCGTGTTTCCCCCTGTGTGGGTAGGGCCATGAATTAACTGGGTCAGGTCCATAGCTGTCATGGAAGCCATGAACTCCCGAGCCATCTCTGACGTCTCACCCACGGACGGCAGGTTGAAATCCCCCATAACCATAAGCTTAGGGGTATCAACCGCCACCGCGGCGATGACGTTGAGTAGCTCGGGCAGGGCTGTTGCCACGTGGCAGGGAGCCAGGTACGTGATCAGCAAACCCATCTGAACCCCATGACCCCATTTCACAAAAAGGGATTCACAGCCGGCCGTCTGAGGAACAGTGGCCTCCCTCGGTCTCAGACCTTCTTTAATGATAACCGCTACCCCCCCGCCCCTCCCCTGTGACCTCGGCTGATGGAATGCTTGGAAACCTGGCGGGCACATTTCAACGAGGGGAACCCCCCCCTCCTGGCCCAACCAGGTCTCCGTAATACCTGCCAGGTCCGCACCCCCCTCCTGAACAAGATCACAGATGAGGGGGGCTTTATTTACTACGGACCTGGCATTGCACAGCATCAGCCGAAGGCCTGGGTCCTGAGGGTCTATGCAACCTGAGGAGCGAGTAGAGCCTTGGGGGCCGGAGCACGCCACCGCTCGTAGACAGCGAGTGCGCACTCCCCTAACACGATATGGCCCCCTGCTCCCGCCATATCTACCCCTCCCACCTATAGTACTGATGTTCAAAAAACTATCCGGACAAGCTCTAACCCCCCCCTCGATCCCGGGCCCTCCATCCCCCACACCACGCTTCACTGCCAGACCCGACCCTCCCCCTTGTGGGTTATCCCCCATACCCACAGCCCGAATTCCAATCTGACCCTCCCCCTCCCTAGGACCCCTTAAAAATTTGACTAAAATTTTTGTTAAAAAACCCCTCAATCCCCTCGTTTTCACATGCCACCTCTCTGGGTCCCAAAACCCTTCCTTGAGGTGGGCCCTCGATAGTGAGGAGGGCCACATCTGCGAGAAGGGGGAATCTCGCAGCGCAAGAAGATCTGCAGTCGTATACATCTCCAAAATGCAGCGATGGAGGCCCAAAGCTCAGACAGGGGACTTCACAAAAGATGTAACACAGCCAATTGTTCATCGATGTGCTGTTGGTGTCTCAACTGTCCTCCCACAACAGCAGGAGGGTCCTAAATTATCTCCTCCAATGGGGGCGACCTCCGGCCCGCCCTCTCACAGCGGAACCCCACGGGGCCGTAGATTGAAAAAGTTCTCCCACAGACAAGAGCCATGATGTAATAGAGGACCCCTCAACAGTTGCATCAATTTGGCTGACCATGGTCGGAAGAAAGATTTATCAGTCTATCAGTCAGTCTATGAGTCACGCCAGGGGTGAAGATGGAAAATCCTTGGCAAAGTCTTATACTCAAGATCATATTCGAGTAAGTCCCGATGAAAAAAAGGAAATGGCATGCTAACACACATACTTTGGTTATATTTGTGGTGTTTTTGGTATTGGTTGGTTTAATATTCTTCATACTGTGAATCAGTTTTTAGTAATAAGACCTAAAAATATTAATGTGTTGTTAACAAATTGGAATCTATTTATAAAAAGTGTGGCTACGTCACTCCTTGCAAAAGAGATTGTTATGTGTTTTTGGAAAAAGACTTGTGTTTCTGATACCAAAGATAGACTTGATGAAAATATACACAGTCTCGATCAGTGCAATAGAAAGAGTGGACAATATAATTTCATGTGGTTACAATTTGTTCCTTAAAAACTATATTGTAATAATTTGTATGTGTTGATAGATGCATACATACATATACATATACATATACATATACATATACATATACATATACATATACATATACATACATACACACACACACACACACACACACACACACACACACAAACTGTGCTTTGAATTTTTTCTCCTGACATTTCTAAAAATATGGTTTTTGTTGTAGTAGTGCTCCGTCCTCTCCCCATGGTGGAAAGATGAGGGGAGGAGGGAGAACATTTACATGGATAGGTAATCCTTGAGTTACAACTGCAATTGAGCTGGCAATTATAGTCAAAAGAATAACAGTCGTAGATATGGTCACATGACTTTAGGGGTGGCATTGTAACTTCAGAACTGGGTCATAAGTCGCTTTTGGGGGCTCAGTTATAATTTTGACTGGTCACTAAGAGATCAGTTATAAGTTGATATATTAAATCATCAGTAATCATCATCATCATCATCGTTGTCATCATGCATTTAGAGACAGGATGGCAGTTGTGGCAGGGAATAAACTTACCAGTTTAACATCTGGTAAATGAGGTTTTTGTGACATCTGTTGTGAATATTTTCTAAATAAGAAGCTCTTTCCCATGGTAGCCATTTCAGAGTGCCCATATTCTCTCAGTGTTTCAATATTACAAATGTTCCTACCAACCCACTTAGTTCATCATCATAAAAAAGCTCTTTTCTAAAACGATTTCATATTTATCTAATTCCTGTCTTTTCTTTTTTCTTCTTTTGATAGACTGAGCACAAATTTTGCAATGGGTCTGATAAGGAGTGTATATCTCCTACTGGAAGAAATAACAAGAAGGAAACATTAAAGGTAGATGGGAGAAGATTAAGCTGCATCTTTTGTTCCACGTTGATTGGCAGATGATAGATAGATGGATGGAGGTATGGATGGATGGATAGATAGACAGACAGGCAGACAGACAAACGGACCACTCTTAAGATGTCATAGGCCAGGGGTGCCCAAACTTGGCTCCTTGAAGAGTGATGGACTTCAACTCCCACAATTCCCCAGCCAGCATGTGCTATAAATATGAGCAAGTTGCTGACTGGGGAATTCTGGGAGTTGAAGTCCACCACTCTTCAAGGAGCCAAGTTTGAACACCCCTGCCATAGGCAAACAAATATACATCATTCTACTATATACATCATGCTGAAAACTGCTTCCAAAATAGCCTTGTCAGCTAATGTCCCCTAATGTCTAAAATAGCCTTGCGTTTATTATTCTCAAATTTTCATAATTGTGATTTGATTATTTATTTGATTCAAGTTTTGATTCTGCATGTTCTAGACTTTGCTATATATCCCCAAAATGAGTTGAAATAGTTTTGCATAGCAAATTGCCTTGTTCACCTAGATTAATGAATCAAGTTTTTCCAGTCTTTATAGGATCTTAAGAAGGTGCTTTTTCTATCCGTATTATCTGAGTGGGAAATTTCAGGAATTGAATTTAAGATCTCTTGTAAGCGTTAAGCTATAACTTCTAGCATCCCTCCTAGCATCCGTAATCTTTGGCCTCACTGCTAGGTTACTGGGACTTGTAGTTTCACAATATCTGGAAGGCCAGTATTTCCTGTCACCACCAAGCCATAGTCCCCTTTATTTTTTAATGTTGTTGCAGCCATGTGCACACACTACTGTATATGGCTCTTCAGAACTCCTTCAGAATATCAATATGAGAGCAGGTATTTTTGTTACTAAAACTATCTGCATAATATACACAGTAAAGCTATTTGTAGGGTCATGAACCTTGTTTGATACTGTGTGTGTGTGTGTGTGTGTGTGTGTGTGTGTGTGTGTGTGTGCATGCCATGATGACAGTTATAGCTATTGTCTAAAGATTAATTTTGACTGATGGATCCAATATTTACATAATTCAACTTTCAGATTTCTGATAGATTCTTCAAATTTAAAACATTTATTTTCAAAATTATTTCTTAATAATGAAAATTTATCACACTCTTCTCTTGAAGACACAGGCTAGCATATGTACTCCTGTTTACCTTTCTCCAAATCCTATGAGGAGTTGTTAGGTTGTATGAATGAGTAACAGGTCAATTGTTCTTGGTTGGAGTAGCTATAAAACTGTAATGAGTCGAATACAAAAATAAAAACATTTTACAGACAAAGAGGAGAATGATGGAACCCAGTTGCTGTTGTATTTAATGCAAAAAATTTCCAGCAAGTTGTTTCTGGGGGCAGAGGAATGCCATTTAAATGGGGGACATAGCCTTGGTTTTTTCCCCTTTTTGCGAGGAGTAGAAAGAGAAAAAAAATGTTCCTGACTGATATTTTATCTCTATGATATAATAGGTCCAGAAAAAAAACTACAGGCAGGAGAAGAAAAAAGCCACCAAGCAGCTCTTTAGTGCTTTGAAAGATCCCCGTGTGGTCATTATGGCAGATTGGTTGAAGGTAATTTGATGCAAAATGTCATTTTAAGAATATGTAGCTAAGGAGTTGAATAGTTTTTAGAATTGTACATTATAATTCATCCACTGCTTTCTACCCAGAATTTATTTACTGCTTTAAAACAGCCCTCTTGGGAAACAAGCAGTATATTTAAAGTCATAGCCAAGATAGAGGTCATGTCCAAGGTTTTTTTGTGGCAAAACAGGAGTTGAAGAACAGTTTAAAAGAAGGAAGAATATCATCAGTGCAGGGGTGAAATCCAGCAGTTTCTGACAGATTCTGGAGAACTGGTAGCGGAAATTTTGAGTAGTTTGGAGAACCGGCAAATACCACCTCTGACTGGCCCCAGAGTGGGGTGGGAATGGAAATTTTGCAATATCCTTCCCCCAGGAGTGGGGAGGGAATGGGGATTTTGCAGTATCCTTCCCCTGGAGTGGGGTGGGAATGGAGATTTTGCAATATCCTGCCCCTGCCACACCCACCAAGCCACACCACGCCCATCAAGCCATGCCCACAGAACCGGTAGTAAAAAAATTTGGATTTCACCACTGCATCAGTGGGACTGGTAGCATCTTTGAATTGTTTAACAAAGATCATCTTTGCTTTTGTATGGCTTATTCCCATCTTTTCCTTTTTTTAAAAAAAAACACCGAACAATTTATTTGGTTGGTTGTGCCTATATTCCATTCCAATCATTAATCAACTCTGAGCAGTTTACAGTTCTACCATATACACACACTATAAATAACAAAAATAGCCAACAGTAATATCTACCTGAGAGTCAATTTGGTATAGTATTAAGGCAACAAGTTAGAAACTTGGGAGACTGAATTCTAGTCCCATCCTAGGCACAATCCCAGCTGGGTGACCTTGGGCCACTCCTTGTCTCTCAGCCCTAGGAAGCAAACAGTGGCAAATCACTTCTGAAAAAGCTTGCCAAGAAAATTGCATGGATTTGGCCAGGCAATCCCCAGGAGCCAAGAATAACACAAAGGCACAGATACACACATTCATTTAGGCCAGTGGTGAGAGACTGTAGGAATTCAAGGGAGCACTTCTTGTTTAAATATGACTGTGATTTGGGGTTGAGGATAAACACTTGAATCTAAGAGCAAAGGGAAAATTTCTTTATTAGCTTTTTAAGAGATAACCTCTCCAATTTCTTCTCAGAAAGTTTAACTGGAAGTTTGGTTTAAACCTCAAAAATATTTAATGCAGTTAAACTAAATAAGACACTTGGAATAACTGAATGTAGAATGAAAGTTTTGTTCTGCACCATTAAAAACTTGTTTTATTGGTTTAGAGTATTTCTTCTTATTCTTGTTTTCCAGATACGTGGCACTCTGAAGAGCTGGACTAAACTGTGGTGTGTACTGAAACCTGGAGTACTCCTAATCTATAAAACTCCAAAGACTGGACAGTGGGTGGGCACCATTTTGCTTCATTCCTGTGAACTCATCGAGAGACCTTCCAAAAAGGATGGCTTCTGTTTCAAACTTTTCCATCCTTTGGACCAGTCCATTTGGGCTGTGAAGGTAAGAAGAATGCTCATCTGAACAGATTGTATCAGGCTTCCTTGCAGGAAACCAGAAGGGCCCCACCAACATGCACAAAAATTACTGAGGGCTATTGAGGTTTCAATCATCTTTGGGTATAGCAACCAGTTTGTTTAATGAGCCAATCCTACAAGGTGTAGTATATGTGTGCCCCATTAATAATATAAGGTAAGATAAGCTTTATTGTCATTTTTTTTCTATGATCACACTAGCACATGTTAAGAAATGAAATTCTGATTTCCAGCTCTCAAAAGAAAATAAGATGAGATGTTGAAAGTCCACCCAAGTTAAACGCACTATCTGGAATGAAATGCTTTAACCAGGTTTCCACTGCAATGATGACACAGCAGTTTCTCTGTAACAGTTTGTTATTAACTCTAGCTTCATGTAATCCATTTGTGACTTTGTTGTGAGTTTTCGTCATCAGTCTATTTGTGCCTATTGTAATTCAATATCCTATATATTGCAATTTTATTATTGAGAATTTAGCAGCTAAATAAATTTTTAAAGGAATAGCTTGGGGTTTTAAATTTTGAACAAAATTGCCTCTCTAAATATATTTCTTTCCAGTCCTTATTTAGTTTAGTCAAATACTATTTTCTTTCAATTTTTTTCAAAGGTGAGACTTTCAGTGACATTTACTAGGTAGAATATTATGTTCTTACACTTACTTTGTTGTGACACGGCCAACGGGCATGCAAATGTCCTTCATTGCATGATTCTCCTTTCAGCAGTTTGCAACCTCCCAGATTTGACTTAAATCCAAGGAAATAAATCATGTGGTAACTTCTCACATTAGGTGTTTACAATTATAAAAGTGTAAACATCCAGCTCAAGGGTGATAGAACAATGTGTACCAGAAAACAATAATGCCAGCAGTAGTTTTCTTCAATAACAAAGACAAAAAATATCAGTGGAATATCGTAGAATTACTCAGAAGAACACAGAAAAACTAAAACCTATTTCACAGTGGAAAACTTTGGGAATCTTCCAAAGCAGTTTTCAGCTCAGCATTACTTCTTTTAGAGGATTTCCACACAAGAATTATAAGTTGGAAAACAGTGGGATACCACTGGACCTCTGGGATACCAGAGTAGTCAAATTGTATCTGCCTCAGTATATTTGAAAGCACAGTAAATGTGGTATTTTTTTCCATTGTGATTCTGTGGAATTTTTGTGTGAACCATTTGCCTATTTACAGGGCTCTTGCCTCATCAAACCTACTGGCTGCTGGGACCAAGGATTGGTACTGGCCATATCTGATATTAAATTAATTGTAAAGAGTATAAAATAATGGATATCTCTGAGTGAGACATGTGCAAGATGAGGCATAAAAAGAACACATAAAGATACATAAATGTGTTGGGTTTGGGTGAATATGACCTCTTTTAGTGTTGGAACCAAAAAACTAGAGAAATATAGAAAGAACCTAGTGTATCAAGTAGCTTAACAACTAGTGTATAAAAATCTGATTAATTTAATAAGGAAGTTATGTACTATCAAATACAAAATAGTGGAATGGTCCCTGCTCCATATAAAATCTGTCTTGTCCATTCATATGATATTGTGGGGCTTCAAAAACAACTGATTAAGATTTGATTGAGCTTCTGCTTCAGAGGAAATGATGAAGTGACTTCTGGACTTCCTTACTCCTGCCTCTAGAACAGTAGTGTCAAACTCAATTTGAGGGCTGCATCAGAGTTGTGTGTGACCTTAGGGGACCAGGTGGGCATGACCAGTTTGGGCGTGGCCAGCTCAACGTCACTTGGCTTGCGATGGCCTCCTGCAGCCCTCTGCCAGCGAAAACGGAGCTCAGGAGCTCTGTTTTCGCTGCAGGATGCCATCGTGGCCGAAAAGCTTGGGGGACTGCATGTGCCCCCCCCCCCCGAGCTCCATTTTCACTGGCAGAGGCACTGCAGGCCGGTCCTTCACTGTTTCCACGGTGGGCCCACGGGCCAGATCTAAGTGGCCTGATCCGGCCCACAGCCTTGAATTTGACACCCCCGTTCTAGAATCAGAACACTGTGCACCTTGGTTACAGACCTCAATCTCTGCTCAGTCACAGAAATTCCGTCACAAAAGAAGATAAAGTGAGGAAATAAGGAAAATGGGGTCAGGGTTCTCCTGCTGATCAGCTAGAAGTCCCTTCCTCTTCTCCCTTCCTTGTTCATTGAAATCACAGGAGACAGCCACGAGAGCACTTGTAGTGGCACAAAAGTTCAAGAGAAGCTACAAGGGATTTGACAACTGGCTGTAGAAAAGTGCCCTGTGACTGGAGTGGGGAGTTTCTCAAATTCCTTGTATAAAGATAGGGAAGACAGGGCAGGTAGCATTGGGTGACTTCACACCAGTGCTGGGTTGCTCCTGGTTCTGCCCGGTTCTATGGAACCGGTAGTAAAATCGGCGGGAGGGTCCGCCCACCTGCCCAAAGTCATAAATGATGATCTGCGTGCAGCCATATTACAAACCAATAGTAAAGGTAAGTAAAACCCACCCCTGCTTCACACTAAATTATAATAGATTTTGGTTGATGTTCATATACAGATATTGCGATTGGTAGATGCAGCTAATGACAAAGTATAATGTGTATTCCCAATCAGTTGCGGCTTATGGAACAAACCATCATTAAGCAAATTATGATTAATGTAGTATGTAGATGTAGGCCAACGCAGTCTATATCTGAAACGTAGAGAAAAACCATGGATATTTGTCAGCAGAAAACCAACAATTGAAGTTCTGTATGGAACTAAACGTTTCACCACAATAGTACCATTTATATGAATGCAGTCAGGTTTTATAGGGTAAAATCCCACGCTAATAGCAGCTTTCTGAAGGCTGTGGAAATATTCCCAGCCCCTTGTGATTCTCTGAAACAGTTTCTTCAGCAGAAATGCCACATTGGATTTCACCCCTGATCCATAACTTGAGCATTTTAGGTAGTCTCTCGTTTTTATCAGAATTTAACATGACATTTCCTCCCTCCCCCCCCCCCCCCGATTCAGTCAGTCTTATCTAATAGAAAGCCATCTCTGTTACAATAATACCTTTGACATTATGCAGGCCCAATGGCCTGTGTTACTTCTATTTATATATAGGCATTTACTAGGATGCTAGTAAATATGATTTGCGTCCAGGGTGTGATTAATGAGAGTGGCCTTGCCAACTCTGGGAAGGTGTGGAAATTAATACGTGCCTTAGTCTTCCAGAGGAGTGTCCCTGAAGTACGCACACTTGTATGGGGCACATCGATAAAAGTAACAAATCAGCAGGCTGGCAGCAGAGACCCTGTGAGGAGGATTTTC
Source organism: Pantherophis guttatus (assembly GCF_059756535.1). Lineage (NCBI taxonomy): Eukaryota > Metazoa > Chordata > Lepidosauria > Squamata > Colubridae > Pantherophis > Pantherophis guttatus. The sequence continues at coordinate 103,233,469 of NC_142063.1, forward strand.
ACTTTAGATTAATGTGTCGCTGCTCATTCAGGCTCCAGAGACTTTCTGTGAGCAGGAGATCTTTGGCTTCATAGCATTGTGCAGTTTTTCTCACTGGAAATCTGTCAGAATGGAATGAAATTCTTCTGACTGACCTGCCCCACTCCCGCCCCTCCCAAATAGTATCTTTTATGTCAAAAACATTGTTAGGAAATAAACTTCATTGGTAAATTTAAACTCTTAGATTAAAATGAAAATCATACTGTTACTGTTCATGTAGGAGTATTAAATTCTAAAATGCCTCTGTTCCAGTGGTGGGTTAAATTGGAGAGATAGTGACTGAACTTGCAAATTGCGCTATCAATATTGATTAAACCAAGTTTTTGGACTTCCACATGCTAAACTACGAATTGTAGTTTGCAAACCACATTGGCAAAGTTTACATAAGCAAAGCACATTGTGTACATATAGCTTGTGAGTTACATAAAGCTGTATGGAGGTGGGATAGTTTGAGCCAGGCCTTATTAGCCCAAATCCAAGGGTTTGTTGTTTGCCATACTCCATAAAACCCAATCAAATGAAGATCTTGATTTTGCAGTTTGTGGATGGAATGATGAGGCACCAAATATGGTAATAAAGAAGAGTTGATAGGGAAATGATCTGAATTGTTGAAGCTGTATATTTTCTGACCTACTTTTTAATGACTTAATGACATTTCTGGCAGAGAATGAGTGCATTATGTATTTGCCCTTCCCAGCAAAGGCCAGGCAGGTGTGTGTGTGTGTTTGCACGCTGTCTTTTACTGGATGGTTTTGTGAAAGAAACTAAAGCTATCTCTATGGTAACATAAGAGATAATTTGAACAAGAGTTGCAAAGTTCATCCCTCAACAGTATAGTGGCTTGTAATGCTATTGCTGACATTAATAAGATCTGACAGCTTGCCTTGTGATTTTCCTCTTTCCTTAGTTATAATGTAGGAGCTGAGTGTAGGAAACATTCAGTGATTTCTTGATATGATTTTTTTTAAGGAATGTGGCAGGGGAAGAATGATGCTGACATTTTAAAAATGAGATAAATAAGGGCTTGAAGTCACTTCTGTGTAGGCAATAGTTAGAATGAATTTATCTGTTAAATGCATGAACAATCAAGTACAATAAGCTATTGTAGCTTTCTAACCTATTCAGCTCCTTGAAGAACCTAAGTATAAGTACTATTGAACTCAGTGGAATTTGCTTGGAATTAAAAATGAGTAATCTCAAGTGTCCCTGATGTTATAGAGAACAGTTCTTTCATTCCTTATTTTTGATGGTGACTGGTGATGATTGATTTGGTGTCTAATACATCTGGAGAACACTAGATTACCTGCCCTATCATATCCCAGTTCCACCATGAAATTGCTATTAGCATTCCAGCTGTAGTAATAGAGTAAGGATTTGGCTAATGTACTGTATGTGAGTTATTTTTTCGTATTGTAAAGGCAGGAATATCAAGTCCAATGCAAGTGGCCAAGACCAAAGAAGAGGGGAGGCAAGAACAGATTCTAGTAAGGAAGTTTTAATGCTTATTTGAGGTAAATACAGAATTTTGGAAACTGTAAGAGGAATTTCCCACCTTGCTTTATAGTGAGTTAATTAAGGGAGAAGCTCAGTGAGTGATTTGAACACTTTTCTCCAGATTTCTTGGCACCTGGACTAAGTTGCCAGCCAATGGCTGACTCACCCTCTGTCTCTTGATTGTTGCTGTCTACTCTCTCTTCCATTTCTTTCCCAGCTTCTCCACAATCTCTCACCAGGAGAAATGCCAAGTATAATGATTTATGAAATTAAGAAAATTTGCCTTGAAGAATGGTTAAAAGGCAAGTAGTAAAATGGAATATTGGCTTCCTCAAGTTAAAATTGCTGGCTTGCTGCACATAGACAAATAGTAGAATTGCATTTCTGTCATGTGCCATAAATAGATGATGTTGCTTTCCATAAAAGTGAATGAGAGAGTACAGCATTCACTTTGCATTCAAAAGTGAATGAGAGAGTACCCGGAAGCTAGAGAGAGAGAGTCGCCATGTGCGAATAGGCAGCAATATAAATTCCCTAAATAAATAAAAATAAATAAATAAATTTCAAGTAAATCTAGTGTTAACATTAAAAAGACAGTGAGTTGACAATTTTAAACTCAGATACAATATTATGCATAACAGCAAGGAGGAGTCTTTTTAGATAAGATCCATAGATTATCACCCTGCATTAAACCAGGGATGGTCCACAGGATGAATGACAGTTCTCATTGTCTTTTATTACCCTTGGTCATATTGGCTGCTTGTCTTGAGTTCAGCCACCTTTGGAAGGGCACGTGTATTAATCCTTGCTTTAAAGAAAATACTAAGAGCCATTGCTGCAAATAATCTTTGGGATTAAAACATAGATTTGCTACATTCATACATTCATACAGTGACAGGAACTTACACAGTGTTGAAATGAAGCCTGATGCTTATCTGGCTTTTTTCTTCCTAGCCACTGGGTGAGCAAAAATTTTTCAAACCATATTAATGGGATTGTGTGGGAATCCAAATGTTGCCATAATGAAACATTGACTATATGTTTACTGCTTGGTGGGCTTTGCCCTTTGGAGTGAATGATAGGCATGTTTTTCTATTATATGGTTTTTCAATTATATTGGGACTCTCATCAGCAAGAGGAAAATGAAGGGAATAAATAAATTTCTAGGGAAGAGAAGAGAAAAGATTGTGGATGGTCGAACCTATAGGTTGTAAAGGTATGCAGGCATGCAACACACCCACGTAAATTAAAAACAAAATAGTAACCTTCAAAAAAAAGGAATGTAGTTGTATTGCATGCATGGCAGACACTTACTTACTTACTTTGATTAATAATTTCCAGCTGACCTCAGGCTGCCTGGACAGGGACTGCCAAAGGGCTGGATGTGGCGCCCGGGTGGGGTGGGGGACTGTAAAATGCCCAGGTCTGAATTAGGCCAGGATAACTGCTCTGTGGAGGTGCATCTGTACCAGTGGTGGGTTCCTCCCTGTTCGGCCCGGTTCCGCCGAGCCGGTAGTGGTGACGATATGATGTCACCGAAACGGTTCTGCCCCTCCACCCCCCGCGTTATTCTTACCTTTTATTTGGCCCCACCCCCTAATCTATTGCTGCCTCCTGAGTCCCAGCTGATGGCTAGAGAAAAAAAAAACTGTTTAAACTCTTGCTGGGGGGCTTCAAAGGGCCGCCCTACAGCTGATCAGCTGATCAGTGTTAAAAGAAAACAAATGAGTAGACCAGTGCCTGAAAAATAAATGGGTAGATCGGTACAGTTCTGCAAGCAGTTAAAAGCCTGGTAGACCAGTACCTCTGCTAAATCCTAAAGAATTGTCATATGATCATCAAGCCATGCCCATAAAATAAGCCACACCCACAGAACCAGTAGTAAAAATTGTAGAACCCACCCCTGATCTGTACCTAGTGAACAATGGTTGAATAGGCTCATCTACCCCTCTTAGATTTTGTGGGGCTTAGAATAATGCTGCCATACAAACTCCTACCGTGTTTTCCCGAAAATAAGCCCTCCCCAAAAATATTTAAACGCATGCGCAGCCAGTCCCCGCCATTTCCTCTGGTTAGGGTTAGGGAGACAGAGCTGGAAATCAAGTAAGATGGCAAGAGGAGCCCCATCTTGCTCCACGCACCCCAAAATAATAAGACCTCCCCGAAAATAAGGCCAAGCGCTTATTTCAGGGTTCAAAAAAATATAAGACAAGGTCTTATTTTCGTGGAAACATGGTATTTATAATACAGTCCTTTATTGCATTTAAAACAAGAAACATAAATAACATTTGGATGTACTTGGAACAACTTGAAACATATTTTGATGGACAGTTAGGCTGAAAATGAAACCATTCATTAAAATATCTATTACTATACTGAAGCAGAACAAAAGAAGGTGGAATTCAAAACTGGCATATACAGGTAGTCTTCGACTTATAACAATTCATTTAGTGACCATTCAAAATTACAACGGCACTGAAAAGAGAGACTTATGACCATTTTTCACTTATGACTATTACAACATCTCCATGGTCATGTGATTTATATTCGAATGGTTGACAATTGACTCACATTTATGATAGTTGGAATGTCCCGGGATCATGTGATCACCTTTTGCGAACTTCCGACAAGCAAAGTCAATGGGGAAGCCAGATTCACTTAACAACCATGTTACTAATTTAACAAATGCAATGATTCACTTAACAACTGTGGCAAGAACAATCGTATAATGGGGCAAACTCACTTAACAAATGTTTCACTTAGCAACATAAATTTTAGGCTCAGTTGTGGTCATAACGTGAGGACTTCCTAGTTTCAAAATAGGAAACTACATTCCATCTCCAACATTAGCATGGATTTAAGATTGCTTCCAACCTAACTATATTCTCTCACATTGTGTATTCTGTAAGGCTGATTTCAATTAATCTATCCATGAAGTGGCAGAAGAATGAGGAAAGTCTGGATCCTAAAGGGTTACCATGATAACTACTCAGTGTCCTTTTACATTATGCATTAACTAGAAATAACCAGTGCAGCAGTTTTTATGAGTTCAAGGTATGATCAAATAAAAACATTAAGGATTCTTCAAACTACTGTAGAGTTAATGGTTATACAGTCCTTTCTAGTCTTCAGAATCAGAGCTCTTATGTTGAGTATTCTTCAGAAACTGATAGATTTCCAGTTTTCAAGAGGAAATGCTACAAAAATAATTGGACACCTTTCTTTGTTGCACAATTTTTCTGACCTCATCATATGGTTTTCATTATCTTCAACTGAATACTTTCATTGTTCATTAGCTGTTTTGCTTACGTTATGTGCAGTAATTGAAAGTTTATTTTCAAAGATTCCTGATTTATTTTAGGTGAGAAATGGGTTTAGTGACATGAGAGGTGTAGAATTGTTCTCTGCTCTTGGACAGTTGATTGCCACATGCTGATCCATCTTGAAAAATCATCAGTATAAAAGATAGAAAACACTTATGATGAGTGGTGTTTACACAAAGATGCTGAGAACACAGCCTCCTACCTGCCTCTTTCTTGCATGTTTATTCATGTAATGTACACTTGTTTTTTGATCCTTGGCCAGGAGTTGGGGACCCCTGGTCTAGGGCATTCTCCAAGGTTGCAATCATAAGTCAGGTCCAAACCGCCCAGATCACTATCATATAAAATTAATGTTTATACAAGATATGTGACTGAAGAGCCTTTATGAATATCTGCTGCTATAGGTTTGTGTGTTTTGTAAAAGGGAATGGGCATTTTACACTTAAAACTATTTTTATATTTGTATAGAAACATGAGCAATTGATTCCATATTCTATTATATCGAAATAATTAAATTTTGGTATCTTGCCATGTTCTCCCGATAGGCTGTGGAATGGTCCAAGAATGGGTTGATACAGTTGGATCTGCCTGGAGAGTGAATCATAATTTTCTTTGCCACACCTCCATGTACCTCTGTCAGCCCCAGTTTTTCGACTCAGTCTACTGACAGACACATTTGGCAGTTGCTCCAATACATCCATTCCTGGATCATTCCATCTGCTTCAGGTTTTTCCCTCTGATTGCCTTACAGGATCAACCTTGGTGTGCTGGCTAACTCAGCTTCAGCTGAGAACTCCGCCCCCGCTGCCCTTGAGTCCCTCGAGACCTGACTCAAACGCCTTAGCCTACAAGCCCCGCAGCGAGCTCACCAAGGATCTACTCCTCCTACCAAACATATTTTGCTGATAATTTTAACCTTCGTTAATTCCATTTTGTGATTGCTTGATCATTTCCCAATAAGGTGTTAGTCACTGCTCCATTTTAAATATAATAGGCATGTCTGATGATACTGTATACTAATTATCAATTTAAAAAAATAGCAATCATGTTTCCCAGATGTTGGACTATGTCTATTGCTGTTCCAGCTTACAGACAAAGGATGATTGTTTAACTTTCACTTATTTGAAACCTAAAAAGAATAACATTGAAAATGCCAAGTAAAGAAGATAACATTGAAATATACATTTCATGCTAAAGAAATTTTTTTTTCATTTCACAAATTGTTCCAGGGTCCAAAGGGAGAGAATGTAGGGTCAATCACTCAACCTCTTCCAAGCAGCTACTTGATCTTCAGGGCAGCTTCTGAATCAGACGGTGAGTTTTGTTCTTTCTTCGTTGGCTGACATAATTTATCACCTTCCCACAACCCAGGAAAGTTTTTGCAATTACATTCAATTACATTGAAATCTCCAATATATTCAAGCAGTTGTAATTTTGAAAGATGAATAAATTACAATCTTGTTATATAAGTAGGTTACACTGGGATACAAAGGACTTGTTTTCATCATCTAGGCTGCAACAGACACAAGCTTTGTGTTGTCTAAATTGGAAGATAGGTGAAAGCAGCTGAAGTGCATTTTCACTGTAAAGTTAATCTAAAATAGGGAAAAGAACTAGCCACATTCTGTTACCATTTCCCACCCTTCATTCCTCTTCGCTTACTGCCCATCGTAGAGAACAGAAAATGCTAGTGTTTGCTGTTGCCATAAATATCAGATTTTATGATTCCTTATTACAAAGGGAGATTTTGCTAACCCACAACATATTATCTTTGTGCATCATATGCAAACCATGATTCCTTTCTTTGTATAAGTTGTTGCAAAAGCAACTTTTGAGTGAGAACATGGATCTGCCCAAGTGTTTTTCCCCAGTGTTGTGACATTTATTTTGATTTTTGATACGCTTTTAGCTAGTCAGTGCTGAAGTGGCACTAATTCCCTGCAATATACATTCTTCCTCTCTGCCTCTTTTTACAATTGTTATTCAGAGAGATCATGGTTTCATTGTACTGCTAAACAACAGGTGTTTCAAAATGGAAAGGAATGGAAGTTCAAGCATATGAAAGCATGCACTAATTGTTTTGGTTTTAAACTTAATTATTATATACAACCACAAACATTTAAAAAGGCTGAATTTGGAGCAGACAGCCACAGGGGTATCAGATGGCCGCAAACAGCTTCTATGTCTTGTACAATTAACACATTTTATTTTAGTGTTTGATTTCCGTTCATGCATTAAATACAGTGGTTTCCTCAATTTACTCTAGTTTGGATGCTATTGAGCATGAACTGAGTTTTTAAAAAAATACTGTACTGTGATTCATCTTTGAATCTTTGCTGTGATTTACATGAAGGGAGATTCCATTGTAGAACCTGCTTTAGTCTACAACCTTTTTTGTTACATTTTTAAAAATACCGGTTGTTTACATTATGAGTTGAATCAAAATATATTACAGTACTATATTCTGTTCGAATTGTTTAACATATGAAATATTATCTATAAGTAAACTTAATTGCTCTTGTTGAAATATAATTTCATATTCAGCTATGTGTCTAATAAGTACATTTACAAGTGTATTTTTCTGTAAACTAGAAACCATAAATGTGGAATGGTAACATATTTGCAAAGAAGCTGTTATATAATTAAAAGGCTTCTGCTAATTTTTTCATCGATGCTTTGAATCAAGCAGTGTTTCTTCTGTGATCATCCATTTAATCTCTAATGTTTATAACTTTCTCAGGCAGTGCTTTTTTTCATAGGGAAGAGATCTTCATTTCCTATAATAATTCACATTTCAGAAAAAAACCAAAATGCTTTCCTTCCATTCTAACAAATCAATTGTCTTTTAGATCACTCACATTAAGTGAAATAATATTATTTTTGTTTTATTGGCTTTTAATTTTATAATCAGAATGTCAACTGAACTACATATGTATTGACCTGAAATCAGATTTTTATTTTGTTACAAATGATAGGTTGGGCTACATTTCTGTTGCCAGTTAACAGCATAGCTCCCTGCATGCTGATACCAAAACGTCTTATTGAACTAAATGTGAGGTCACAGGATACTGGTAGTCCTTGAGTTATGACTGCTCATTTAACAACCATTTGAAATGACAGTGTCCTCTGAAAGAGTGCTTTACAACTTGTAAAGTATTTCCAACCTTTGTAAAATGTCATGCTGTCAACCCCACATGATCTGGGTGATTGGTAACCTGTTTGCACTTACAACTGGTTGGCAAGTGCCCCACAATTATATGATTGCCATTTGCAATCATGTCTGCCAGCTTCTCCAGAAAGTCAATAGGAGTTGGAGCCCTATTGGTAGATGTAGACAGAAGCAGGCAGGATCATCTGTTCCTTCTCTTTTTGATAGTTTATTTTTCTTCCTTGATATAAACTCTCTTTCTCCAACCGGACAAGATCAGCTGGTTTGCTGTGAATTAAACGATTCTACCCTCAGTCACTATTTAAGTCAATTTCCAAAATTCTTCTGAATTGGGACACTGAGCTCCCATCCTTTGGAAATCCTGAACTGCTAGAGGATTTTCTAAGACCTTGATTGATTTAATTAGAGATGAAAATTGTCTTTTCAGTTTAGCAAAAATGAATACAAAATTTGTGGGGATAAACAAGGTTTTCAGACTTCTTGGTTTTTTAATTACTACCCTAAATTTTGTGAGGAAATCCTTACTGAATACTTTTCTTCTGGTGCTTTAAATTCTGTTTTGTTTCTCTTCCCAAGACAGCTACAAGACATAATTAATTTTGGAAAGATAGTAGTGCACAGAATGATAAGGTATTTCAAATATTGCTCCCAAGTCTGCCCATGGAAAAGAAATGAAAACCAACCAGTCCCTCAGGCTTTTGAGGCAATTGAGTAGATCCGTGGCTGCCTATCAATCTAAATCTTAAAAGCTATTATCTCCTTCAGATTCACTTTAACAGTCGTTCTGTTTTAACTTGAATTACAAATCAAGGTACTTCATAATTCTTGGTAATTCTGCCAGAGACTAGATGCAGGTTTTTTTTCCTAAGGACTTTCATCCTAATGCCACCTTGGGAAAAAAAAACTGAAATAATTAGTCATATAATTCTTTTTTGACTAAGGTGATTGGGTTGACCTGTTTTATTGCCAGTAGCCTAAAGGCTTCATCTTCATTGTTAGGAGTTGGATGTAATAAACCTTATGAAATCAAGAAGCAGCTGTTTTTATTTATCTCCCTACTTGGACCTCCATGTCCTTGAAACTTCCCCTCCCTAATAGAAACTGAATTTTTCTATGAAGTGGCAGATTGAGTGATATACAACTATTTTCACATTTCTGTCTTGTCTTTCCTCCAGCCTAACAATTCACTTTTTAAAAACCACAGAGTTGCCAAAGGTTTGCTTCCTTTCTCTAAGCCACCAATCTCTTTATCCCATGAGCATTTTATGTCATGTCTCCTATGGCTTGTTGTTACTGCATTTCTCAATAGATGAGGCATTATGGAACTACAATCCAACAATACATAAATGACATTGTCCATTCAGATGTGAGATGTGTTAAATGTGTAAAAGAGAATAGGTTAAGACCAACTTATAGCATAAGCGTCTTCATTTTATTCCAAATTGATTCTTGTTAGAAATTGCTCTCAAGAAAGTAGTCATGGGCATATGCTTGCAGCCTCAGTTTGCTTTTATGATTCAACAAAGTTTTGGATCCAGTTGCCTTGGGTCTCTTAAATCACTGTGAAAACTGTATTGGAGAAAGAATTGTGAGGCCGAAATTGTGGATCTAAAACTGTATTATCTTCAGCCATTAAATTCTATACAAGATTTTCAACATTCATTGGGTTGTGAATCTCTACTATTTGTTACTGATGTTATTGATGCCATTACTATGCATTATTCTGATACAGAGTAAATGTGTTTGCATAGAAACACAGAGACATTTACCCAATGTTCTCAAAGGCCAACTATTCAATTAGCTTATTTAAGTATTAATATCTTTATGTACAATGTTTCAAAATATACACAAATGTGTACACATAAATTAAGCAGAATACAATTCTTCAATAAGGATAATGAAAACAGTGTCCTGTTAAAACATGAACTTGCCTTATTCACCTTATTCAATTGCAAGAAATATCATTTCTAAAATTAAAATATTGATTCTTTTAATAATAGATCCAATACTGAGCAGTGATTTCCTACCAAGGAATCTCAAATGGTATTTAAAAGCTAGCAACGTTTAGTGAACATTGGACTATTGTCAGTGTAAGTTTATACCAGAATAATGATCATGAACAGGTTGAAAGGTGCTGTTGTTTTTGGACAATAGAAATTATAACCAAATCAGATCAAATCAATAAATAATCTTGCAGTACTACAGCTATTGTTATAATAGAGATACAGCTCCATCTATAGGAGACAAGATGGTACTACTGCATATAAGCTACCTTTTCTCAACTCAACCCTGCTTTGAATCAGAGCTGGGACACCAAGATATAGAAACAGAAAGAACACTCCTACAGGGAGAGTTTGAGCAATCCTCCTCCCAATTTGCTGCAGAGATCAGGGAGGCCTTCAAATAAGGAGCTATCTGTGGCAAGACTGGACAGGTAACAACAGAAGGACAAGATAGGCAGCTTTATCTTGTCTTGAGAGACTTGAACTTAAATATCCTTTCCTGTTCTGTCCTCCATGCTGCTTAATCCTCATGAGATTGAGACTGATCACTGATTATCTCAGCCTGTGCTTTCTCTGATGTACTGCCTTGAGAATCCAAAGAGTGAGAGTTTCTTTTTGTTGAGTTATTAGAGAAGTAGTTTAGCTAATTGTAATTAATCAATTTAATTACATTTAATTAATTAATTAATTGTAAGCTAATTAGGTAAAACCAACGCTCTTTTTGTGTTGGTTTCCCCCCACCCCCCTTGTTTTGGCCTAATTTATGTTACTGAGCCAGGTAATAGACAATATGTGTACCTTCTTTTATCCAGCAGCTGCATTGAAGACTTTTTTTCTCGGTCTTTCTTACTAAGAAATTTTGACCGGGAGCTTCATTTTTTAGGCTTTTGATTCTATCCAAACCTTGAATGTGCTTCTAAAGTATTAGATATATCATGAAACCAGAGCTGTGGTAAGAATCCATTATCAGGAGAAAGTGTCAAATTTTCTTTATGATGCACCAGCAACATTAAGTCTGATGGATATCTCCTATATAATTTAAGTACTAATTCTGGGTATTTCCAAATTTTACACATATGCAAAATGTGCCAGTTTGGAAATAGAATAGTTTAAATGCCGGCTTTCTATTTAATATATTTTTATTCACATCATATGTACCTATCCCAGCAATTTTTCATTTTGGTTACATTTCTTTAAAAAGCATCTACTCTGTTTTTCTGTAGGTAAATCTAGAATTTCTTAAACTTTCTGCAAGGCTAAGTGTGCTCCATATCATTATCCTTATTCTACTTTTGCCATTAATTGGTAGATTTTTTTAAAGGCTTCTTTTATGACTCACAACAAGTTTAGGAATTTTGATGGAGGTTAAACAAAGCCTAATGGCAGCATTTTTATTTAACAGAGCTGATTTCACATCTTTTTCTCCCTGCCCATACCCTTCTTTTTGGTTTTGGTAAAGTTTAGCTTAATTTTTTAATGGTGTGAATTGAATATTTGCTCTCAGTGTTCACTGGTAGAGAATTATGTTTGACCTTCATTTTTATTCTTTGTTGATAGAGTGTTATTCATCACATTTTCTTCAAAGGAAAAAAAAAGTAGGCTAAATTTTCATTAGTTTGGTGTTGCCAGTGTGAAATTGGAAACAGTCATTGTTGTGCATTGCCTACTTTGACTGCTTTGCTTCTGTTTCATAGGTCGATGCTGGTTAGATGCCCTGGAATTGGCCTTGCGGTGCTCCAGCCTCTTTAGGCTAAGTGCTTCTAAGCAAGCGAAAGATGGAGATCTGAATTGCTCAAATGATTCTTCACACGCTGGGCTGTACAACTTGCTCCACACAGCGACAGTCTCAGATCAGGAACTTTTCCAGTAAGAATGAGCTTCTTTCAACTTATATATTCTGAAGTTGGAAATGCTTCCTACATGGAAGTGGTTTTTTCTCTCTCATCACTATTAAAAAGAAAAATGAAAGGATACATAGGATAGACTTGGGGCAGGAAAGTCAGCTGCATCGCTGCTTCTCCATATTATAAATTTCCAGAATTTTCTATTGGGAAATTTTTAGCAAATTGCACCAAAATGTTATGCATGTATAATCAAAAGTGATGCTTCTAGCAAAGAATTCATATATTTGTCACCTTAGATGGAATCCATTTAGTTTCTTCCACTAATAAAATTGCTTCTGGCACTAGAACGTGAACGAAATGTATGATCACGTAAACAATATACTTTGTTATATTTTTTGTATTGTCTGTAATAATCTTAGAACATACCATCCACTTGCTGCTTTGGAATCAGTTCTGGATTGTGTATTCATCCCCCATTTCCCAGGTCTGCATTGCCCATGCTAGCAAGAATTGATAATGGCCATTTGTTTAGATCAGGCAATTAATTTTCCCCCATGGCCCCACAGAAAACTGGGACTGTTGTGGAGGGCCAAACTAATAGGGCTACTGCTGCCACCACCACCGTGGCCATTGCCGCAGGCCGCACAAATAGCCAAGGGACGGATGTGGTTCGTGGGCCATAGAATGCCCAGATCTCATGTAGGGTAGGGTAGGGTAGGGTAGGGTAGGGTAGGGTAGGGTAGGGTAGAATAGAATAGAATAGAATAGAATAGAATAGAATAGAATAGAATAGAATAGAATAGAATAGAATAGAATTCTTTATTGGCCAAGTGCGATTGGACACACAAGGAATTTGTCTTGGTTCATACGTTTTCGGTGTACATAAAAGAAAAGATACATTCATCAAGAATCATAAGGTACAACACTTTAAATGGCTATAAAAACATTTCAGGAATAAATTAGGAGAGGCTAAGGCTTTCAATCTAAAATAGCACCACATTCAAAAGCATCTTTCTTCCGAATCTTAGTGATTGAGGAATGACAGTAGAGAATTACTTTTGCTTTTGTCTCCTTTTTCTGGATTCTCTGAAGTAACTTGCTTGGCCACTTTGGACGCCGACCTCTTTGGTCTGATGTAGTTATGCATCTGCAGCATTCAAATAAACCTTCTCAATATAATCCAGAAAGTGAATGTTCAGACATCTGATCTTCCAGAATATCTAACCATTCTAGATGTATCAATTAAGGTATCGTGCTGGGATAAATCCTCCAGTTAAATAACGTCTCCTTAAGAAAGTAAGCTAATTAAGCTGACATGATCTCATTATTAGGTCACTTAATTACACTTAATGCTTTTTCAGATTATTTAAACTAGTCTTGAAGAGAAGAATTGCAGACATGATGATTTAAAGAATCAGTCGTTCATTGTTGAATCATTTTGCTCCTCAGTGTTTATTGCACTTCTGTGCTGGCTGATTACTTTTTCTCAGTTATGACTGTTTTGATTGAGAAATGGAGATTAATGCACCCCGTCTCTAATTGTTATTATTGCATACATATAGTGCCCAGTCCAAATGGTTTAAAAATTTCCCTAATAATGAAAGTTTCCTATTGATGAATCCTGCTGCCAGCTAATAAAGGGATACTTTCCACAGCATTTTGATTTCATAGTTTGGATTATGTCTTACTACATCTATTTTATGATTCTAAATTACCTTATTTCATAATCTTATCATAAGGTGCTAGATCAGTTATGGTTAATCTTTTTGGCAGTGAGTGCCAAAACTGGAGTGTGCCAGAGCACCGGAACCCGGAAGAGAGCAGCTGGCCAGTGCGCATACACACCAGACCAGCTGTCCGGCGCACATGCACACAATGGAACCTGGAAGAGAACAGCTGGCCGGTGCGTGTGCCCACAGAGAGGGCTCTGCGTACCATCTCTGCTACATGTTGACACGCTGTCAAAGACTTAATTGGCAATTAGCTTTGCAAGGCCACACGGAGCACAGAGTCAAAATGGAGCGTCAGAATTTAAACCGACCAGAACAAACAAAGTTGCTTCCTGCAAAGACTCATGTCCCTCCACCTTTATGTCTTATGGGAGAGGCCAGTCATCTCCAAGCCTTACTCCCAAGTTGCTCCTTTTGTCTTAACTGTTCTTGCCTTCTGGCAGCTCTATGCATGCGCGCACTGGGAATAGGCTCCCTCTGTTCCTCTGCCTCGCTGACGTCAGACTCTGGAGGCTTGGGAGTCAGCACATAACTTCCACTGGCCCCATCTTTGCCTCTGACGCAGAGCCCTTGTCCGAGCCTTCTCCAGACTCCAGGACTGGCCCATGTTCCTCCCCAGCCTACTCATTGTCCGATTCTGCTGCCAGCTCCGCAGGCTGCCGGCAGACCACAAGAAGCAGGTGGAAGTTCTAAAATAAGGATGTTTGGTCAATAGATTGCCATGGAGACAGTCTTCTGAAATAGGGGGTGTGCCTATATATTCTGTGTTGTGTTCATATTCTGAGAGATACTTCCTTCAAATTCTGGCAACATGTTGTATAGCTATAATAATTAAGGAGGATCTGGATAAAGATTTTATTTTTTTCTCTGTCGTTCTATTCCAATTATAGCAATTTTTCTTTATTGTGAAATGCAAAGATTTCTCTGAGCCTAAAGAATCAGTCATCAGCCATCTTTTGCAGATGAAAGAAATGTAAATATGTTGAAGGAAATGGCAAGCACTTTTCCGTCTAATGATTAATAGCTTGAGTTAAGAGCTAAGAAGTACGCAGTTCCACTCTTAATATTGGTTATGAAACCTGTCAATAGTCCTAGAGACAAATAAAGTAGGATTGGATTTCAGAAGTTGTTCTGCCAGCTTATGAAAGCAGACCTGAAATACGATCTCTGTGTCTTATGTAAATTTGCTACTCAGCATAGCATGCAGATTTACCATGGATTTTCATGTAACTCATGTTGGAATCAACTCCATCTAGAAGTTGAGAAATTCAGGTGTTATCTTCTTACATCTTAGGAAAAGCTGAGAGACGATGATTTGACATATTAACTTAAATGAGATGCATACTGTATGATTAAGAAAATCAAGCTTAAACTTAGACAATAAAAGGGTTTTAACGATTGAAGGACATGACCTACAGGCAGGTTGGCATGCCTTCCTATGGGATAAATGTAATAAGGCACACTCATATTTTTACCGACATCAAATAAGAGAAGCATTGATATGGACATGAGGAAACATTATATGAAATTGCCAAACAGGGTTTCACCAATGGAGGCAACGATTTATCCGAATACATTAGATAAAAAAAAAAATGACAAGATATAAAGAATTATTAGATAGCCAGGGGAAGCTTAAATCAAATGAAGAATTAAAAAAACAGGGTATAATTATAGACTGGTGGCCATATCTACAAACACAGTCGAGATATAGAAAAGATACAGAAGAATATGGAATTCAAGGGGTACCACAACAATTGGATAGAATATTGATAGGCAAGGAAGAAAAATCTATAACAAAAGCATATAAATACCTATTAGAGGTAGAAATGGAAAAAGAAATAGTGAAGGGTCCAATGATAGCATGGGCACAAAATGTAGGCCGTAATATAAATTTAGAGGAATGGAAAAAATTATGGAACAAAAACTAAATTAACATTGTCGATCGCATATAAAGAAAATCAGTACAAAATGTTTTATAGGTGGTATTTGACACTGGCGAGATTGGCTAAAATGTACACAAATATGAAACCGGACTGCTAGAAGTGTAAATATAAGGACGGAACATTATATCACATGTGGTGGCAATGCCTCAAAGCAAAGAAATATTGGGAACAGATAAGGAGATGGTTACAGGAGATAACAGGGGAACAAATTTAATTTAAACCTGAATTATTTTTATTAGGAATAATTAATCAAAAGATAAAGAAGCAACTCCAACATATCATTTTACTTATAGTAACATCAGCACGAATTGTTTATGTCCAATGTTGGAAACTTGAAAATATACCAGCCAACGAGAGGATTATTCATAAGATATTAGAATGTGCCGAGATGTATAAGCTCACCTTAGAAATAAAAGGCAAGGAAGAAACAGAATTTTACAAGGTTTGGGATAAGTGGTATAAGTGGTTAGAACAGAGAAACAAAAACGTATAGAAATAAATGTAGATAACTATAAGAGACACATGACGCAGTACTGTTAAAAAATGCTTATTGTTATGTAAATTGGAAAAATGGAAAATAAAAATTAAAAAAAGAAAATCAAGTTTACCATATCCTGCATATTGGAATGCATATTCCTTCTCTATTATTTTCTCCATATATTGTTACTTTGCACAGTATTATCATGAAAAATATGTTCTCTAAAAAAGTTAAAAATATAGGAATTTTTAAAAATCTTGATTGCATGTCCAGAAAGCAGTAAATCAGTCTATGACCTGGACCAACATGCCCATAAATATTCCACTTTTCCTTAAACTGTAGTTTGTGTGGTCTTGAAAGAGAGATAATCTTACTACACTTGATTTTTATTATTGAAATACATTGCTATTTTTTTTTAAAAAAAGAATAAATTCTAAATTGCTCCTAGTCAATGTTTTCATGTGCATATATTTTGTGTTTATTCATGAGATTTTATGTTAGGTGAAGATACGAAGTTTCCCATCATTATTTCTTTTTCTGACTAGAGAGAATCCATTAAGAAAGAAAGATGCAATAATTTTTGGCTGGAAAATGTTAGGAGTGCCCATCTATAAATACACAAAGCCATTATCCACTGTAATTCTTTTCTGAGATGCATCAAAAGTAAAGGCCAACTCAGCTAATATAAATAGAAGTAGGTCCATTGAACTACTGTAAATATATAGCTTGGCTTAAAGTCAGAAGTCACTATATTTGATCAGTGTGTGACTGTAAACCTTCATAGCAAAGCCTTTCAGACTCGGGGGTGGCTTTTATGAAAGCAATCTTACCAATTGCATGTTTTCAGGAGTGATTAATCTTTTTCCATTTGTGGCTTTGGCTTAGCAAACAGTGGAGTTAAATAATGGGGTAACCAGCACTCACAATTTTCTGTTCTTTATGCTTGGATGTTGGTATCGAATGGTCTGATCAAGCTTGAATACAAAGCAGGGCTAGTCCAGCAAGAGGGAGATGGCAATGAGGAAAAGAATGGTCAGATATAGATGGTTACTAAAAGAAAGGTTTATATTTAGCTTCACATTCACAAATGGTCCTTGTTCTGTTTCGTTTTATGGTGCTTTATTTCCATGTGCCACAATTTACTAAATTTCATTTATGGCCCAGATTCTCAAATGAGAGTGGCTTTGGCTCCTGATCTTTTGAGTAGATGATGTATTTATAATGGTTAAAGGATCTTAGGCTCAAGTGACCACCATTTGTGGCGTTCCCAGCCAACTTCCAACAGGCAAAGTCAAGGGAGGAGCCAGATTTGTTCAACAACTGTAGTGATTCAATTTAACAACCACAGCAAAAAAAAGTTCATAATATTGGGCATGATTCACATCCATCTTGCTTAGTTCTGCTCCTAGTTTTGGTTAAGGACTAATGCCCAGGAGGGGTAGGATGGGGGAATGACTTTGTTGTATTAACCAAAATATAAGATATCCTTAGCCAGATTTTTCTCAAGGAATTTTCTCCAGGGAATATTTGCTGTAATGCTCAGTCCCACTTCTCGACTGAATAAACCTTTTATTTTTCAGAGGTTACAAATGTTTTGAAATTAAAACTTCATTTTAACCATCTATTTATTTCAGTCTTAATGATTCAGCTCTGGAAAACCATCACTTGGAGAACGATGCTTTTTCAGACAAATCTGAACGAGATAACCTAGAAGAGTCTGAAAATGAATTGCATGAGAATAGTCGGAAGACAAATGAGAGTGAGAGTGATCAATCTGAAATCCATGGGGAGTTGTCTCAGGAAAAGAAAGGGACGACCTACCTAGAACAGAACTATGAAGAATTTGGAGAGGTAATTACTCATTTAATTTATCTACTCACATTGTTTGCCTTGTGTTTGTCATTAATGCATTCTCTTGCTACAGAAAATTGTTCTATATTACAGGTAGTCCTGAGTTTCTGACCTCTCATTCAACTATTGTTCAAAGTTATGACGGTGCTGAATGAGTGGTGGTTATGACCATTTCTCAAAAGTTCTGGCCATGCCAGCACCCTTGCACCCTTGCAGGTTATGATT
Organism: Pantherophis guttatus; assembly: GCF_059756535.1. Classification (NCBI taxonomy): domain Eukaryota; kingdom Metazoa; phylum Chordata; class Lepidosauria; order Squamata; family Colubridae; genus Pantherophis; species Pantherophis guttatus. Next base: position 103,251,568 of record NC_142063.1, read on the forward strand.
TCCAACCTTTCCTGCTGATTTCAAACAAGTGAAGTCAATGGGAATAAGTCTCCCCCACCAGTGCACTTTCACTCAGCGCATCTTCACTCATACCATGCCTCATCAGCAATCTGCACACTCTCGCTCAACCAAGGAATAGAACAGTGGCTTACAGAACAGCAGACACCACTCCTTCTCCAAATAGCATGATTTAAATGCTGGTTTGGAGAGAGAATGGGACTTCACTTGGAGAAGAAATGGGATGTGGAACTTGGAGAACAGCACGAAGCAATGAAGGTCTGCAGGGAGCATAGACTAATTTAAAGATTAGCATCAATTTATTTCCTCAGACACAGATGAAAAAGAGCAGGGAAACTACAGGTAGTCCTTGACTTACAACCACAATTGAGGTTTCTTTTGCTAAGCAAGACAGTTGTTAAGTGAGTTTTGCCCCATTTTATGACTTTCTTGCTACAGTTGTTAAGTGAATCACTGCAGTTGTTAAGTTAGTAATGGTTGTTAAGTGAATCTGGCTTCCTCATTGACTGCTAGTCAGAGGACTGCAAAAGGTGATATGGGAAACCGCAACCATCATAAATGCATGTCAGTTGCCAAGCATACAAATTTTGATCACATGACCATGGAGATACTGCAGTGGTCATAAGTCACTTTTTTTCAGTGCAGTTGTAACTTTTGAATGGTCACTAAACAAATGGTTGTAAATTGAGGACTACTTGTACTCTTTCAACCCCTTTGAGAAAATATAATCCCAGTTTTCTTAAAAATCTAACTTTTTAGATATGTATCCATGGCAATCATACCTATCCTGAATAAAGTTTTAAGAAGAATTCATTAAAGAATATTGAAATATATAAATATGTATGCCTTCCTCTACAGGTTTAAGCTTCTGGTATTTAAATTAGGTAGTTGACTTCCTTATCATTCATATACAGATTACCCTAGGTGTAACAATTCTGTTAAATTGATGGAGTAGTGACATATTAAGAGTGGTGGGAAAATAGGCACATATTTATCTTAAAAGTCTCCTTTTGTACAAAAAGGACTTGATTTTACGCTCCATTTAGATGTGCATGTGTGTGTTGGTATGGAATACCAAGATGTATGGCTCAATAAAAACGCAAATGCAGCTGGTGTAAGTTCTGGCAGTTATCAGTTTACACCATACCTTACAGCAATATTATGGGCATCTGTGTCTGAAATTTCCATTATCTTTGGCTGATCAAGATGGATAATCAAAATCAATAAGAGAAAGAAAGATTTCATTCTCACTGCAGACATGTTTCCTTTTATCAAAGTAAGTTCTGCTGTTTGGCGCATGGCACACTGCTTAAATACCTGCAGTGAATTTGCTCAGGGAGCGGCACTTTGCAGATCAATATTGGTGCAAGAGATGTGCAGGCTTGTTTCAGTCAGGCTGGCTGCTTGAAGCTGTATGATTCCTAGAAGCAGGCTTGGATCCAAACTTCAGCTTCTTTTGCAACAACAACAACAAAAAAAGTAGAACAAGAAGAGCCTTCTTCAACAATGTCATCCCTTTAGATATACTGGATTTTAGATCCCATAATCTGTAGCCCAGCAGTTCTTAAGAACACCTGGCTGAAGTCCAACTCTATGGAAGGCACCAGATTAGGGAAGACTGGGACAGATGTCTTGGAACTGCCCTGTTGTCACGGCTAAGGTTGTAGCACTTTGGGTGAATAAAACAAATTGCTCACTTACAGTTTCTAGCAAATCTTCTTGCTCTAAAAACTCACTTTTATTACTAATGTTGGACTCTTTCTTCAATAATGTATGTTTCTGTTGAGTTTTATGGCTGGTGATAAAAAAAAGCATCCTACTTGAAGGATGCCTGGATTTGCATAACTTATTCTAGGTTATAGGTAGTTCTCAACTGAAGATCATTCACTTAACAAACGTTCATAGTTATGATGGGCTTCAAAAAAGCTACCTAGGACCCATCCTTGAAGTTACGACTGCTACTGCCACCCCCATCACATGATTGCATTTTGGGCATTTGGCAACCAACTGCCATTTATAACTGGTTACACCATTCCTGGTCATGTGATCACAATTTGCAATGTTTTTTGTCAGTTTGTGGCAGAAAACGGCAAAAAAATTCCCATTGGATATCCTGGATTCACTTAATTATACTGTGGTTCGCTTAACATCTAAATATTTCACTTGACTGTGATGATTCATAAAAATAGTCATAAAATTAAGCTTGATCACGTGCCTCAATTGCAACAATTTATGACCAAAATTCCGGGTGCATTGTGGTCATAGGTCAAGGACTACCGCTATATGTTCAGCCACTTAGAATCAATTTCTGGATTCTCACAGCAAACCTGTCCAGACAAGATTGCTGATCTATGAATCAAAATGTTAGCAGAATATTTAAGAATTCACATAAACAAAGGATAACATTGTATTATGAGCTGATGTCATAATACAGAAGGCATCTTTCAAGGATGCTAACTCTTCCACTTTGAGGAATTCTTATTCAGTAGTGATATGAGAGCAGGAAGGGAACATATTCGACTGATGCTAAATTGTCCCTTTTAATTTCTTGCTTTCCCTTTAACAAAGCTTCAATCTTAACTAAAAATTTTCCTCATCAGACAGGTGAATGCTCTCAAACAGAAACGGTGTCTGACGAAAATAAGAGTTTGATGTGGATTCTTCTGAAGCAGCTACGTCCAGGCATGGATTTATCCCGTGTGGTTTTGCCCACTTTTATCCTAGAGCCACGCTCCTTCCTCAACAAACTCTCTGATTATTACTACCATGCTGATCTACTTTCCCAGTAAGTAGCAGCTTTATAGCTGGAAAATGTGTATCTATGAAATGATGTGTAGGAGTACCCATGTGGCTAGAATTCCTAAAGGAAATAAATCCTGACTGTTCTTTGGAAGGACAGATACTGAAGCTGAAGCTCACATAGTTTGGTCACCAATTGAGAAAGGCGGACTCATTGGAAAAGACTGATGTTGGGAAAGATTGAAGGCAAAAGGAGAATGGGGTCACAGTAGATGAGATGGTTAGATAGTGTCCTCAACTCACTGGCCATGGATTTGGGCAGCCTCCTGGATACAGTGGAGGAGAGGGGAGCCTAGCATGCTGTGGTCCATGGGGTTTGCAAAGAGTTGGACATGATTCAGCAACTGAACAAGAAATGGCTACAACTGGGGTATTTGTATATTTAAAAGAAACCATGCCAGCTATGTGTCCTGGTGATCTTTAGACAAAAATGGTTTATTATGAGAACAATGGGAAATGTAATGGGAAAAGGGGAAAATATCTTCAGTGTTATTGATTGATAAATCAGCACTTAATTGCATGTCCATTGCTACAGTGAAATATATTCAGATTTATGACACATTAAAAATAGCATGGAGAAATATAAATTCTGAAATATTTTAGGTATAGTGATTCTTTCCTTCAGTAAAACACAAGATCAACTATTTGTATTCTATTTCTTGTTTTAAAAGGAAACATTAACAAGTAAATAACTATTCAGTCTTGTAAATACAGTATCAAAAGTCATCAGTTAAAAATACAGTAAACCTATCAAAGACTTCTATTCAAGACCAAAATGCCAAGTTGGTTAGTAAATAGAAAATGCATTTATAATAAATAAAATAATGAAAATAATAGATGTAACCTTATTTTAGCTCCAAATATGCATTTATCACAAATCCCATAGCCAAGTTCTTTCTCAACCAACATAGCAACCCTTTTATATAGTGGTATCATAGAATCTTCGACACATTCCAAAGAATAATTTCTTAAAAAATAAACTGATAATAATTCATGAGATCATTACATCTCCTGAGATTTCCATGAAATCTTTCAAAATCTCATATGAAAATGCAAAATCTTTCAAAATTTGGCAATCTGGAAAGATCTTCATCAAATAATAAAAATATTCAATGTTGTTATTTAATGTTATTAACATGGTTATTGTATAGGATATAAAGAATCAGTATATGCACAAATTATGGAGCAAATTTTCTTGTATAAAATGAAGCATCATCTAAAATAATAGTTTAATGTGCAAGATAAGCGGACAGGCTTACAAGAAACAGAGTGAGCATTCACATTTTCTGTTTCTAGATTTTTAAAAATACTTAGTTATTTTAAGAGGCAAATGAATAAAGTATCTAAATATTCCTGTGATCGAATCTCTTACAAATGTCAGAGACAACATTTATACATGTTCTTTTTTGTAGAACTCAAAAAGAATTCTGCAAAAAAAGAAAAACGGATTAGTTCCAGAATACCGGGATAGGTGGGTTATGGTTTGATCCACGGTCTCTCTTATCTAATGGTGGAACTAATCAAATCTCAGAAATTCAGAGGTATCCGGACATTTAAACATTTACTATCTAAGAACTCCTCTGTGAATTCTGTAGTTGTGCATTGAAAATGTGATTGCTCACATCTCTTAACTTGTCACTACGAATATTTGAAAGAGGCACTTGAAATTTGCCATATTTTGCTCTTTTCATTTTTTTGTTCTATTTTGTTCTGCAGTTTTGTGTCCAATCTTACTTCATGATAATTTTGATTTATCTATTACATTTATATGCCATCCATCTCATAATCAAGCAACTCTATAAATTTAATAATTTTTTTAAAAATGAAAATAATAATACCTTTTGTGCCAATAAAGCCTGCAGCTCATATCACCCATATGAAGAAATAACAACTGAAATGGTCATTTTAATTCTTCCTGCAGAGCTGCTCTTGAAGAAGATCCATACTGTCGAATCAAGCAAGTCTTGAGATGGTACCTATCAGGCTTTTATAAAAAGCCAAAGGTATGACAGTGTAGTACAGTGTTCCTTTCTTTATGCTGGATCAAAAGAATTGTGAACTGTATTAAAGATTTACAAATGTTCAAGAATGTTATTAGGGATCAGCCATGGAATTTTCAAGGTACCATCACCACCATTTTAAAGGAAGTCCTTAAACACCATTTCTTTGCTTAAGAATTCCCCTGAATAAATTTTATTCCCTATCCAATTTACATCTGGAATTCAACTGGATTTAAACATTTTAGAGTTTTATTCTTGTAGGGTTATCCTTTTAAAAAATGTCTACTTATTCAAGAGCTATCTTGGGATGGGTTTAGGCCTATAAAATGACATTGGAATATTTAAATCACAACTAAGTAAAAATAGAAGGGTATACTAAATGTGTGAAGTGGCCTTGAATGTGCATGGTGCTCTCAGGCTGCATCTTATCTCATAGACCGAAATCCATTTTGGCCATAAGCAACAAATCTTGTATTAGAATAAGTGACCTTAGATGGTAAGGTGAAAGGCTAGCTCAGAGTTGGAGCACATGCCTTTTATATAGAAGATAATAATTATGTGTGGTTTATCCTTACATGAATTTGGAAAATATGTGTTGGAAAACCTTGAGAGAGAGCTGCTATCAGTTTTGTCTTGGAGAGACTGGGTAGAAAACAACTTTTTATCTTCCTAGAAGGACGATCTGCACTGCTATCTGAATTAAAAAGATGCTTCCAAGGGGATTAGAATGCAGAATCTGTATAGATCTGCGGTTAAATTGCCCAGTGATAGCCAAGACCAGTGACACTCAATTCTTATCTCCACTTAGTATTTGATTCCTCATGCTCTTTCTTGGACCAATTTACCTCATGAACTTTTATTATGAAACTGTATGAATGATTTTCAGTCGCACGTTCAGAAACCCATTTCAGTACATTCATTTGGGAAAATAAACTCTGGTCTAATGTTATTAAATTCCTGTCTTCCAGGGAATAAAAAAGCCATACAATCCCATTTTGGGAGAGACTTTCCGTTGCTGTTGGTTTCATCCACAGACAAATAGTCACACATTTTACATAGCAGAACAGGTAAATCTGAGGCTTCCTTCTATACCAGCACTCTTTAGCTATAGAGCAAAAACTTTATACATGCTTTTTTTCTTTATTGCCTTCCATTGCAGGTTTCTCATCATCCTCCAGTATCGGCCTTTCATGTCAGTAATAGGAAGGATGGGTTTTGTATTACTGGCAGCATTCTAGCCAAATCAAAATTTTATGGTAAGACATCAGACAGACAGATCTAGTTCATGCATGTTGGTAAACCACCATGTGGTTTGCTTGATTTTGACTTAATGTGACATATAACCAACCTCTTAGGGCAACTAGGCCATTTCAAGTTGTTCCTCAAATCATAATTGAAGAGAAATCCTGGCTAGCATTAAATGTGAATGCAGTGGAGAAGAATTATGATAGGTATAACCACGGTTTGCCTTTTTTCAAAGCCAAAATCAACTTTGATGCCAGTGTATGTAGAAATGAAGCATATTGCTAAATTTTAACATGTAGAGGTTCTTTTGTATGCATAGACATATTGCAATTTGTTCTTAGAGGAAAAATATTGAGAGTTACTTTTCACACATCCCTTAAACAAAAATAATAAAAAATGGGTATATTGTATCATAAAAAGTTGTTTTTTCTGAACCTAGATAAGTTGCATCTCTTATTTCCCTTGTCGAATTTTAAGACGGACAGTCATGCCATTTGTATTCACCTCTTTCTACAGGTAATTCACTTTCGGCATTATTGGACGGTGAAGCTAAACTCACATTTCTAAGTTCTGGGGAAGAGTATGTCATTACAATGCCATATGCACACTGTAAAGGTGGGATATTGCTGGGATTTGGGTGGGGGGGATTGTATCTGCTGTGTCCTTTCCTGTCTTGGATTCCATTTCTTCCTTAAAAAGATCCCCATTAAGATTTTCTAGCTATAGTGCATAGGAAATTAGGAAGAGATAGGAGTCTTGTTTTTTTTTTAAAAAAAACCAACAACTATAAAATGCAAAGCCTTGGCGCCTACCAGCTATGCTTAATTGCAAAAATGGTAAAAACAAATCTGAATTCTTTGGAATAATGTGATGCACTCATCAAGACTGTGCAAAAAATTCGTCTAGGATGGAAATTACATCTGTTGAAATGTATTCTACAAAATTATTTTAAAAACACAGTAGTTTGGGGATTTACTTATACATGTCCAAATGCAGTGCAATTGAGTTTGTGCAAATTGGGAAATTTAACATCAAGTTGTAAATATGCTATTTCCAAAGAATTGGTTACAGTATACAAATTAAGATACCGAAAGTTTGTTTATGACAATGCCATGCTGCCATCAAAAAATACATATTGAGCTATAGAGGCAGCAAGGATTGAATTTGAATTGAATATTTCTTGCTTTGTGATATCAGGAAAATCCCTCCCTGGGAGTGTAGCAGTGATGGGTTCAGGGATCTGAAATTATCCTGCATTCTACAGACTGAAGGAGATAAACTTTCTGCCTGTTGCTGCTATATGAATGGTAGCAGTTCTTGTTTATGCTTTGCTTGAATGTGCTGAACAACAGGACCAAGTTTCATTTTACTGCAACCCCTTTTTTTTTATTAAATCAGGATTTTTACATTTTCCTTTGGTGTAAGTCATAATGAATGAACAGGGCTGCCTTTATAGATTGATATATGTAGTCTCTGCATAATTGATACTCTGTTAATAGTTGTAATTTTTTTTTCCTGTTTCTAGGAATTCTGTATGGTACCATGACAATGGAGCTTGGAGGAAAAGTTACTATTGATTGTGAAAAAAGCAATTATCGGGCAGAACTGGAATTCAAATTAAAGGTATTGGACACTCTGTTCCATTTTCAGCTTGCCTCCAACATTCCAGTTCCAATTTTATCTCCTTCTGTGAATTTCACAGGGATGGTTTTAAAAATCATCCCAATGCTTTCTCAATAATAATGTTGATTTTGGTTTTTATTTATTGTTTTATTGTAATTTTATGGATGTTTTCATTTTTATGCCTTTGTATAGCCTACTAATAATTACTATGACCCCCAAGAGTCTCTTTGACTACCAGTAATGGGCCTTAAATTCATTATAGAATATGAATACGCACTCACACAAGGGTTTCCCATGGTTGGTGCACATTTGCACCAACCAGTATGCAGATAAAATTTGACTGGTCTTTGAAGTGCATACTAAAATAATCAAATTAGTACTTCATGTCACTAGCCGAAATGTTTGTCTGTTTGATCTATGTTTTGGTATCAGGAACAATATAGACTTAATTTTCCCTGGAATTCTAGAGAAATTATATTTTAGTTACCTATCTAGACACATTTGTGTTCTCGGCCAATTTATCACTCTTTCTGGACTGAAATAGTTTTTTCTTCCCTTTACATTCCTTAGCCATTTTTTGGTGGCAGCACAAGCATTAATCAAATTTCAGGGAAGATTAAATCAGGAGAAGAAGTGCTGGCAAATCTTGATGGACACTGGGTAAGAAATCATAATATTCTTTAATGACAGTTTTAAAATGCATATATGAATTGAAGAGCTGCCATTGGAATGCTGTGTTCCATGATGCTTCCAAGAGAACTCAATTTAAAAGAAAAATAAGTGGAATAAAATTGCATCAAACAGCTTTATAGGTGTAGATATATCTGCTCGTTGTCTTTGCTAGCCCGAATTCTGAAATCTTAACTTTGGTTTCAATGTGATAAATGAACATCAACCAAAATCCAGCGTGGGAGTGAGTTGTAATAATTCACACGCTTCCTGGAAGGTCAGCACAGATCTTGAACACTTCAGCTTCCCAAGTAACTTGGTTGTTAAGTGAATCTGGTTTCCTTGTTGACTTTGCTTGTCAGATGGTCACAAAAGGAGATCACATGATATGGGATACTGCAACTGTCATAAATATGAACCAGTTATCAAGCATCTGAATTTAAATCACATGGCCATGGGGATGCTGCAACGGTCATAAATATAAAAAGCTGTCATAAGTCACTTTTTTTAGTGCCATTGTAACTTTGAATGGTCACTAAGCAAACCATTGTAAGTCGAGGACTACCTGTAACCATACTTTCAATTGCACCAAGAAACCTATTGGGAGCCATGCCACTTATGAAGCAAAGGTGTAATTGGAGCATCCCAAGGTGTGCCTATAATAGTTCAAACTGCTGGATTCTGGACCAATTGCAGCTTTTGGATGGGTTACTGGGACTTCCTGAATTGCTGTTGCTAAGTAATGCAGTGATGTAACATCACACTTCATAACCTACATTGCTTAGCAAAGCATTCCCAGCTCCAACTGCAGTCATAACTTGAGAACTACCACAATGGGGTTTTTTTGTAATGAATAACCCAGATATGTGACACCAAGTATCTGGGATTTATCAAAATAATATAAGATAGGCTCTTGTCCCAAATATGTAATCATTTATAATTCATCAGTGGAGGAAATAATGATGTAGGGAAAAATAAGGGAAAAAATTATCTGTCAATAGAGAAGAATGGAATTCTTTTCCTTAGTTCTTAATCCTGTCCCAAGATATCTCCTGCTTGTTTGAAACTGGCGCTAAATTGTTTTTGTCTTTTTCAGGATGGTGAAGTATATATAAATGATCTGAAAAATGGCAGTACAGATGTTTTTTGGAATCCGACCAGTGAAGTCCGAAAACAAAGACTGAAACGTCACATTGTCTTGTTTGAAGAACAGACAGAATTTGAATCTGAGAGGTAAGATAGGCAGCCTGATGTCAGAGGGTGACGGGAAAGAATATGACTACCCTTGATTGCATTTTGGGCAATGTAGTTTTATAAAAATTGATTTGTGTCTAATTATATTACCGGTAGATTATGATTTGGTATTTTGAACATGATTCAGAAAAAATTAAACTTATGGTGGTTTCTCTACTCCTGTTGCAGTGGAAATGTTTTGAACCTTGGCCACATATAGATACAGATTTCTTCCTTTTTTATTGGACTAATATGTAGTACCATAATCCTTCTGCTAGGTTTATTACAAATGGAATTATTCCTTCATTTATCAATAGGGTTATGTTTATTATTTATTTTATTAATTGTATAAGATTGCCTAAGATTATAGTGACTCTGGACGGCACACAGTAAAATCAACCCTAAAATACTTCTTAAAAACCCAAACACCTGGAGGAAAAACACATTCAAAACAAATAAAACATACAGAGCCGACCTATCACTCTTAACCCAAGGCCTAGGCGAAGAGCCAAGATTTCATAGCTCTTTCAAGTGGGGTCAAGGTGAAGGCCAGTGTCTCTAGAGGAAGATTGTGTACCAAGGAGCAGATGCTGTGATAAAGAAGGTACACTTCCTGAGTCCCATCAAAGTTCACTGGAAAGGATCTGGAACATGTCAACTCTTGATTGTATAGGTTGGTCAGAAACTATAGAAGACAGATGGTTCTTTAGGTAACAATTTTCAATACCATAGAAATACTTATATAATTTACGGGTGTTCACCAAGTATTACTTGGAATGCTGCATCCAGTTTTGATCGCTATGATGTAAAAAAGATATTGAGACTCTAGAAAAAGAGGGCAGAGAAGAGCAACAAAGATGATTAGGGGACTGGAGGCTAAAACTTATAAAGAATGGTTGCTGGAATTGGGTGTGTCTAGTTTAATGGAAAGAAGGACTAGGGATGACATGATAGTAGTGTTCCGATATTGTTCTGTCCCCGCCTCACACACACACACAAACAGACAGCCGGGGGTTAAATAAACTGGCAGACAACCAAATTCTTTCAATAAGAGGATTGGCAGCAACCCAGTCGCTGCTTGCCAAGACTTTACTCATAAACAAAATACACACAGTTCAAGAATTGTCAAGTCCAGTCCGTAATTAAATCCAAGGCAGATAATGTTGTTTCCAAAGATGCAATATGACTCGATAGTAGTTAGTTTTGTCCATCACAGAGTCTGAATGGCCACCTCACCCCCTTTTATACCCTGTGGGGTGTGGTCCAGTGACTCAGCTTAATCTCTGGCACGCCTCTTTTTCTGTTGCGCGCGCTTATCTCTGCGACGCTGCCGAGGATCCAGCCAAGACTCATCTCCCTCATTACTATCCACCTGTGGCTGCGTGGACGTGCTTGGCCCCGGGCCTATTTCTTGACCTTCGGCAGATACCGAAGGCATTGCCAGAGAGGAGGGTCCTGGAGAGGGAGGCCTTGCCAACTCCTCTCCTTCACTCTCGGAGTCCTCTCCTGCCGATGACACAGGCTCAGGTAACGGAGCCACAACAGATATCTCAGGGGTTGCCACAAAGAAGAGGGAGTTGAGTTATTCTCCAAAGCACCTGAAGGCAGGACAATAAACAGTGGATGAAAACTAACCAAGGAGAGAAGCAACCTAGAACTAAAGAGAAATAAAGATAGCTCTTTATAATCTGTAGCTGGGCTGGAACTATAGGAACCAGTTGTAAATACCATGCATTCAATCCTGTTGTATCTTTGTATAGTTGCAGAATGATTAGTTGTTAACTGAAGACTTCCTCTATGCATCCTCTGGCATTTCAGAAGGTTCAATAACATTACTTAACCAGGTTTCCAGGTCTCTTTCGTTTCCACTGAACTGTATGGCTATGCTGACCTGACTAACTTAATGGTTGACTGTTTTCAGACTCTGGCAGCATGTAACCAGTGCAATCAGCAAAGAAGACCAGCACAAGGCCACTCAAGAAAAGTATGTGTTGGAAGAGGAACAGAGACACGTAGCACGAGAACGGAAGGAAAATGGAACAGAGTGGAAGCCCTTACTTTTCTGGCACAATGCTACCACAAATGAATGGCACTACAAATATGAAGAGTGAGTGACTTCTAATTTTCAAATTGTGTTCCATGTTCAAGAATTTGATGGACTTTTGTGATAGTCTTTCAACAACCAAAAAGGTTCACTTGAATGCAGCCAGTTTTCAACCCCTAGAGCTTTTGTCTCTTGATCAAAGTGCCTTTTTTTTTTTGGTTAAATCAAGTTTCACAATCTGAAAAATATTGAAAAGCCATGAGTTAGAGCATGTGATGATTAAAAGTTGCCTGTCTAGGTATATTTTATATACATATCTAAGCCAGAGGCATGCTATGAATAGTGAGGAAAGGCAAAAAAAGGTGGAATCCTCATCACACTATAATCTCCAACTATAACAATTAAATTACTATAAAATGATTTATAGCCGTTAATCTTGAGTAGTCCTACCTGTGAACTTGCTTAGGATTTTGCTGATTTTCTTAAACAACTCTCTTTTCTTCTTGTTCTTTCCTTTATGTGATGATATTCTTGATTATTCTTGATTGAGATATTTGTGCCTCGCTTTGGGAAACTGTCTTCTTAAATTTTCATAAGACTGTTACATCATCCCATTGATTCTCCAGTTGTCTTTAACTTGAATCTGTTCCTTGCATGTAACTTACATTCAGATTACATTCTCTTTGAAGCAGGGGTGAAATGCTCCCGGTTCGGACTGGATCGCCTGATCCGGTAGCGATGGCAGCGGGTGGTTCGGAGAACCAGTAGCAAAAATCCCTGGGCCCCCCCATGCCCAGCTGAGCCGCACGATCATCAGAGGCTTTTTTTTTTTTACTTTTAAAAGCATTTTTTCTACAACCTCTTCCGACGAAAAAAATGCCTTTAAAAGTAAAAAAAAAGCTTCTGATGATCGCGCGGCTCAGCTGGGATTGTCAGAGGCTTTTGAAAGCATTTTTTTCTGCAACCTCTTGGCCGAAGAGGTGGTAAAAAAAATGTTGACAATCCCAGCTGAATTGCCTGATCGGCAGAGGCTTTTCAAAGCATTAGAAAAAATGCTTTGAAAAGTTTAAAAAAAAAAAAGTTGGCCACGCCCCGCCAGTCACATTTCACAACCCCCCCACCAAGCCACGCCCACAGAACCGGTAGTAACAAATTTTACATTTCACCCCTGCTTTGAAGCATATACTCTAAATTTATAACATGGTTTATTCCACAGTCTATTCCTGGAAGTATCCTTAATAACTAGATGGCACTTTGCCATCATAATTTCCTAATGACGTATAAGGAGTTCTCGACCTGTAACAGTTCATTTTGTGACCGTTTGAAGTTACAACATCAATGAAAAAAGTGATTAATGACCGTTTTTCACACTTATGACGACCATTGTAGCATTCCCATCGTCACGTGAATTACATTTGGATGCTTGACAACTGACTTATATTTATGACGGTTGCAGTGTCCCGGAGTCATGTGATGATCTCCTTTTGTGACCGTCTGACAAACAAATTTAATGAGGAGACCAGAATCACTTAACAACCGGGTTATTAATTTAACAGCTGCAGTGATTCACTTAACAAATGTGGCAAGAAAAATGATAACATGGGGCAAAACGTGCTTAACAAATGTATCACTTAGCAACATGAATTTGGGGCTCAATTGTGGTTGTAAGTTGAGGACTACCTGTAGTCAGTTTAATTCCAATATTGTTTATCTAAGAATACCAAGTTGTAGAGTCTGAATTTATATTGTTTGAAGCTGGAGTTGGCAAAGAAATGAGAAATTCTATTTTTAACCCATCTCCTGCATGATTATGTTTATCCAATCCAAATTTTTGTGTAATCACAGATTCCACTATTTCTTCAGTTTTGCAATCCAGTGAACCATTAGTAGTATTTTGTTCTTTTTAGATACTGCATTTATCATCTCTTGCAATAATACTTTATAATTGATCAGTGGCTTTTACCATTTCCTCTGTTGTAGGTGCCTAATTTATATAACATTGATATGACTTGATCGCCACAACTTTGAATTAATATTATGCTGTTGCTTATTGAGTTACAATTAATCATGTATTTAATGATGCCTTTTTTGAGTAACATAGTTACTCATTTCTTTATATGGTCTTATGCCCTAAAGATCACTCATCTGGTTTAAAGTGATCTTCATTAATGAGTTCAGTAAAGAGCACATGTATTACTGATTGTAATCTGATGAATTTTTTAAAGCTTCCTTTTTGTTAAAGTTTAAGGCCTTGGGATCCTTTGAATGATATTGCCCAGTATGAGAAGGACGGCGTACTTCAAACCATGCAGAGGCACTTACCCAACAGAATGTCAACTCACAAGAACATGTGCATCAGTAACCAAGTTGCACGACACAAGGTAATTAGTAACTAGCTCTGCTGGCAGTGTGCAGTGTGCATTTTCCACAATGTTTGGAAAATTAAAGTACCGTATTTTTCATTCCATAAGACACACTCCCCCACCCCAAAGGGGGTGGAAATGTCTGTGCATCTTATGGAGCGAAAAATATGGGCTGCAGCGGCGGGGTCCTTTTACAGTGCTGAACCCCACCTCTTCTGTCTTTGTCATTGCCTGTTTTCCTCCTCTAAACCTAAGTGTGTCTTACGGTCAGGTGCGTCTTTTAGTGTGAAAAATACGGTACTTTTCTCCAGTCTGCTTCCAGAATGGCGAAAAGCCAAATAAGATTGTCATTCCACAACCAATTCACCATGAGTCCATTCTGAAGCAAAAGTGGAATACTGTGGAATAACATAGTCGCAACATAAATGCAAGAAGAATGGCAGTTAGTATAGTACCAATAAGTAGTTGATATGCAGGAGTTTAAAACTGGTATATTTACGTGGCTTATTGGGGAAAAAAATTCTCTCCACACCTTTGAAGCTTCACCAGAATAAATTGGGAAAAGATTTGTACAACTTAAGGTGGTGAGTGGGTACAAAACTTGAAATACAAAGAAAAATTTAAAGAGAAAATATTTCAAGATCTGCAAATATTGATACCTTAGAAAAACAAAAATGGAAGAAAGAAAAATGAAACTGGGTATCCTGCAGGGAAGGTTAGCTATAATCCTTTTTAAAATATTAGACATTTAATCAGGCTGTGTGGTAACATGTTTATTTATTTATTTATTTTATTTATTAATTTAATTTATATACCGCCCTTCTCCCAGAAGGACTCAGGGCGGTGTACAGCCAGAATAAAACACACAGATATAAATTTTTTAAAAAATTTAAGAAATATTAAATAGTTTGGCCCATATCTAATTAAAATAAAACTACCCGTTGTTGCAAGCTTGTTGTTGCAAGCTTCCTCTTATAATGCTTCCATTGTCCAAGTGTATATTTCTAGTGCCATAATGTAGCAATGCTCAACAGCCCATCAAGAAAACTTTTATTTCAGCTCATAATTTGACAAGCAATCTCCAGTAGCAGGTCAGTCCAAACGTGCACTAATTCTTAAATTCTATAGCATACCTAAAGTCTCTACTGTGGCTTGTATCTTATGAGCTGCTTGGTATTTCTTTACAGAGTAGACACCGCAAAGCCAGTGATCAACCCTCCAACAACAGCCAGAATACCGAAAGTAGCTGTTCAACGCCCGAGTCTGTGCAGGAACTCTCAGATGATGAAGGCAAGTACTGTATTTTGCGGTTTGTAATATTGCCGATTTATCTTCAAACTTGCGGGCCGCAGGCCAGATGCGTCATGCGCTGGCCATGCCCACCCCTGTTTTAGCGAAGGGGAAAAAAGTCATGTTACGTCATGTGACAAAAACGTGACTCCACGAGTTTGATATTTCCTACAGAGAAGGGATTTTTTTTTTTAAAAAAAAAGGAAAAATGTATCAGATTCCTTTCTTTTTTCCGAATCACATTGTGAAATCCTATCACTTAATTCATCATTTCACGCAGGCCTTGGAAGCCCATGTACTCAATGTGGGAAGGAAACCAGCAACTTGAAGGAAATTCACACTGCTGTCTTATCACTCCAGAGAGCCCAGCAGGACATACATAAGTATGATATTTCATTAGGAATGCAATGCTTTGTATGTGTTAAAAAAAAATCAGTTGTGGAGATTCTCATTCACTTGCAAAATGGCTGCCGAGATAGATTTAGCCAAGAACAAACCATTTTACCTTGAGTATTTTGGACAATTTCAAGCAAAGCCCTGGTAACAGCTACCCACCATGGCCCATCTATGGATTTTAAAAAAATAATTCAAGTGAAAAAAAACTGTGTGAGGCAGAGAGAGCCTGGCAGATATCAAAAGAAATGTTCACAGCAGGTGCTCTATTATGTGCCCAAGGAATGAAAATAGTTGGCACAAAATCCTAAACTGTGGTTTATACCGTATTTTTTGGAGTATATAAGACACACTTTTTTCCCTCCTAAAAGAGGCTGAAAATTTGGGTGCATCTTATACTCCGAATGTAATCCCATGCGGTGCCCAAAATGGCTACCCGGAACAGCTGCTGCCTTCTCTTACCCCTTCCGCGCTTTGCTTGCTTTAGTCACTGGAGCTCTCTCCGAGGATCAGCTGTGCTTTTGAAGCTGTTTTTCAGCCCCAACATGAGTGAAGCGCTTTGCCCGCTTTTCTAATTGCTGCTCCCTCCGACAATCAGCTGTGCTTTAAAAGCACAGCCGCAACCAGCATCAACCTCAAAACCAGCGAGCAAACTAATGTGCTAGGACTAGCTAGATGGATACCTGGTAGGCAGAATCTTTTTTTCCCTATGTTCCTCCCCAAAAACTAAGGTACGTCTTATACTCCAGTGAATCTTATACTCCGAAAAATACGGTAATTCTCACTGGCAAGGGTTCATACAACCTGTGAACCATAAACAAAAGCATAGATTGCCTGAGCATGTTATATGAACCCCAGTCAAATAGAAGTGCTTTTAGAAGCACTTTGGGGAGGGGGCAGCCTATTTAACTTTGCTGCAAAGATTAGAGTTGTTGAATAGAGCAAACCATTGAAGGTGTGACATTATTTTAGGTCCTTTTTTTAAAAAGAGGGGGGAAAGTATGTGTCTAGGCTTTAATTCTGTATGGATGCTTTGCTTTTTGTGTAGGATATGTATCTGTCAGTGACCATTGATGATTTGAATAGTAATGGCTTGATTTTTCTTTTCTCTTCCAGAAACCTCACTGCGCTAAGCAAGGCATCTTTCTACAGGAGGGGCTCACCCCCAAATCTTGTGGACTCTCGCTGTTGGTTTCTTCTCTGCATCTTTCTAACCTGTCAGCTCTTCATTAATTATGTCTTCAAATAAAACACTGCATTGGGCAGCAATAAAAGTGAGGAGCTGTAGAAAAGGGGAAACTTAATTACAAGGGGCCCTTTGAGACACCAAGCACTTTAATACACAACCAGGAGTGGAAGGAAGAGAGAGAGGAGAGAGAAAGAGAGAGAGTTTAGGCAGGGAACCTGCATAGTTTTGTTCTTATGATCAATGTCATTGCCTTTTTCCATGTACATTCACAAGGACCTCTTTACCTGTATGGGCCTTAATGCTAAAGCCAAATGTAGCTTTAATTGTGCAATTTTGTTTTCTATGTCTTGTCATTTTTCTGACGCAGTTAAGCGTTACCAGCCAGTATTGGTACATCCTTTGAAGCATTGTATGCATCTACTTCTTTTGTAAAATGGTTCCCACTGACTTGTTTTATATCTCTTCTCTTGTTGAGGGAGTACATTTTAGCATCCTTTAAAATGTCTTCTGGAATCAGTTAATTTGCATACATTAAGCAAGCGTGTGAAAATTCAGCCAATGGGTATAGACAGCACAGTTTCTTCTGGTGTG
The DNA here is from genome assembly GCF_059756535.1 of Pantherophis guttatus. Classification (NCBI taxonomy): domain Eukaryota; kingdom Metazoa; phylum Chordata; class Lepidosauria; order Squamata; family Colubridae; genus Pantherophis; species Pantherophis guttatus. Next base: position 103,269,025 of record NC_142063.1, read on the forward strand.
TGCTGTCACATCTAAAATCCCTACGAATAGCACATCACATTCCACAAATATGTGCAATTTCTTATAGCCTGCCACTTTTAGAAAATTGGAGGCCTTCAAGGTACAATTAGCTGATGCCCTAAATTATGTCAGTGAGCCAAATAGGCCTGTGTCAGATTTTTGTTTTGTTTTTTAAAATTTGGGCTGCAAAAAATCCAGATGTTTTTCTGAAAAGCAGCCAAAATACAGAAAACCTCTATTCATCTGGATTTTGCAGCCTACATAAGATAGCTGTCACACACACATGCGCACGCACACACACACACAATGATTGAGACATAAGTGTTATAGAAAAGAATGCCTCTGAACTGTATCATTATTTTGAGATGAGCATGTAAGCACTGTGTCTATAGGTAATTTTGTATGTCACAAAATCCCTAAGGTACTGGGATTCACCAGGATTCCCTTTTGCCACCCAGAGACATTTTAAAAATCTATTGAAGCACACAAGACAGATACCCGAACACTTGCAAATCACTGCTTCTACATATTTCTAAAGTGATTACTTGCAATCAATTTGTTCGGCTTCCCTGTATTTTCTATCAAAGAAGATGGCTAGTACAGTATTACATAATATCCCACTATCCTGCATAGGGCTGACTGACTGATTGAAGGCATCTTCAAATCTTGTGTGCACTTAGGTACATTTATAGTAAGGGTTTGCCACTGCATCCTCCGAATCTGTTGATAGTCTTCCTATTTTTACACCATTTTTAAAAGATTTGCAATATTTTATGTAGAAATGCAGCCAGTACTAAGCTTTTCTTTTCTGGCCTGAAGTAATTCCAAGTGGTAAGTACTGCTATATATATATATAGCAGTATATATATATATATATATCTGTATGTATGTATGTATACAGCCTTAAAATATTTAGTGGTGTTGCCAGTCTGGGCTAACTTTCAATGTAAATGTTTCCAGATTTTTAACTATGTTCTTTGTGATGTTCCCGTGTTAGGGGACAATTTGTGCTTGACACATTTAAATAAATTACATAATTTTCATTATAGCTTTGTATGGCTGAATCATTGTACATGGATCATGTCTTTATGTTCTTCTACTCAACACCTTATTTGAGACACTTTAAAATCAAATGGAAAATCCTGGGCACATCACACGGATGCTGTCTGCTACCGGTAGAATTAAGCAACGAATGCAACTCCTCATTCTGAAGAGTTTCATTTTCTAGCAGCTGTGTTACCGTATACAGAGTGCGTCCAGGTTAAAAAAAATGAAACCTACCATTAGTTTTAAAGTTTGTGTGATTTTTGGCTGCTTTATTCCAAGTAATAGAATTAGGGGTCACATGCTACTGTGGTCAAACTATCCACCCCAGACAGAAACTTTGCATTCCGTTCTATCAGAATGACATCAAGTTTGGCAGCACTGCATGATGCAATCGCACCCTGTAGGCTGCAATGTATGAAACAAGTCATCCACTGAGCTAACTCCTAGTCTGCTGAATTATGGTTTTGTGAATGAGCCACAAAGGCTAGATTCATTGAATGTTGTACAGGTAAGATTCAACTTACAACCACAGTTGGAACCAGAATTTCCATTATTTTCTGAGACACTTTTGCTATGGTTGTTAAGCAAATCACTGCACCTTTTAAATGAATCACATGGACATTAAGGAAATCCGGCTTACCCCATTGACTTTACTTGTCAGAAGCCATCTGGGAAGATCAGAAATGGGAATCACATGGTCCCGGAATGTTGCAACCATTGTAAAGACATGCTGGTCACCAAATGCCTGAATTTTCATCACCAGTGTAAGGATTGGATTGTTGTAAGCATGAGGACAAAATCACTTTTTTCAATGTCACCGTAACTGAATGGCACTAAATCAATGGTTGTAAATTGAGGATTATCTGTAAAACCAAATAAACCCCTTCAGAAATGGATAGTGTTTGAAAAGGTTGATTTCTCTCTTGAAAAGAGAGCTGCAAATAGAATGTGATGGTCTGAGTTAAAACTTTATTGAAGAAAGTTTATAACAGATAATAACTAGTTATTGGTTGGGACAATTGTTCAGATCTATGTACATTTTTAAAAAAATGAATGCTGCTGATAAGTGTCAGATCCAAATTTGCTTCCATCTTTTGTGTTGTATCATCTTTTGTGGTCTTCCAGGTGCGATTCAAGGTGTTGGTCACCACCTTTAAAGCGCTCCATGGCATGGGACCCAGGTACCTTCGAGACCGACTTCTGCCACCAATAGCCTCCCACCGGCCAGTTCACTCCCACAGAGAGGGTCTCCTCAGGGTGCCATCGGCCAAGTTATGTCGGCTGGCGACACCCAGGGGAAGGGCCTTCTCTGTGGGAGCCCCTGCCCTGTGGAATGAACTGCCCCTGGAAATGCGTAAGATCTCCGACCTCCGGGTATTTCGTTGTGCACTCAAGACCCTGTTGTTTCGCCAGGCTGGGCTATCAACAATCTTAAATTGGGTTTTAAATTCCTGCGGTTTTTAAATTGAGCCGAATTCATTTAATAATTTTAAACTATTTTAACTGATGTTGTCTTGTGTTTTTAATAGGCTGTACACTGCCCTGAGTCCTTCGGGAGAAGGGCGGTATAGAAATAAAATTATTCTATTCTTATATGTCTATTTTGTTTATTCTACTTATCAATACTGGGTGAAGCTATCCAGCTTAAGTATCATCGGTATGATGATGATACATAGTGGTAAATCTTTACCTTGTGATGATGTAAGAGTGATTTTCCAGCTCTTAGAGGCTGTGCTTAACACTAAGAAGGCTGAGTGGGTGTGCGTTTTAAAGCCCCTTGGATCCAGTGACTTTCCATCATTAACCTTGAGTTACACTGTCCCATTCAGAGTTGGTGCCCAATCTGGGGGTTCTCTTGGATTCCTGCTCCTACCTGAGAAGCTGGTAGCAGCCATGACCAGGAGAGGTTTGCACAAATGTATCAGTGGTGGGTTTCAACCAGTGTTACAACCAGTTCTCAGTAATTTTTGCTGCATTTGAACCCAAACTTTTGGCAAAGCTTCCAATGTTATTGTTGTTAGTGGTTGTAGTAGTAATATGAATACTAGCAAGAATAGGAATAGAACAGAATAACAGAGTTGGAAGGGACCTTGGAGGTCTTCTAGTCTAACCCCCTGCTTAGGCAGGATACCCTATACCCATGATGGCAAACCTATGGCATGTGTGCCAGAGGTGGCATGCAGAGCCCTCTGTGGGCATGTGTGCTGTTGCCAGCTGCTCTTCAGGTTTCCGGCACATGTGTGCGCCAGAGCGTCTGAAATCCGAAGACACTTGGGCAGCGCGCATGCACGTGCCAAAAACCCAAAGACCAGGTGGCCTGTGTGGGCATGTGCACCAGCCAGCTGGTCTTCAGGTTTCTGGCACTCTGGTGTGTGCATTCCAATTTGGGCACTCGGTGCCGAAAAGGTTTGCCATCCCTGCCGTATACCATTTCAGACAAATGGTTTATCTTCTTTAAAGCTTCCAGTGTTGGAGCATTCACAACTTCTGGAGGCAAGTTGTTCCACTGATTACTTGTTCTGACTCACGAAATTTTGCCTTATTTCTAAGTTGCTTCTCTCCTTAATTAGTTTCCACCCATTGCTTCTTGTCCTACCCTCAGGTGCTTTGGAGAATAGCTCGACTCCCTCTTCTTTGTGGCAGCCCCTGAGATATCCGAACACTACTATCATGTCACCCCAGTCCTTCTTTTCATGAAACTAGACATACCCGATTCCAGCAACTGTTCTTTATATGTTTTGGCCTCCACTCCCCTAATCATCTTGGTTGCTCTTCTCTGCACAGTAGCAGCAGCAGTAGCATATTTTATTCCTTCTTTCCTAGTCGGGTATGCTTTTATCTGCCTGAAGCAGGGGTGAAATCCAGCAGGTTCTGACAGGTTCTGGAGAAACGGTAGTGGAAATTTTGAGTTGTTCGGAGAACTGGAAAATACCACCTCTGGCTGGCCCCAGAATGGGGTGGGAATGGAGATTTTGCAATATCCTTTCCTGGGGGTGGGAATGGAGATTTTGCAGTATCCTTCTGGAGTGGGGTGGAAATGGAGATTTTGCAGTATCCTGCAGTATTACACCCACAGAACCGGTAGTAAAAAAAAATTGGATTGCACCACTGGCCTGAAGGTTACCAAAACGGCCTCTCCAACCACCACGGCGTTTATTCCAAAGCCCTCCCAGATTGGATAAGCTTTTCTCCCCAGGGCGTACCCCTTTGTTAAGCCGGCGAGAGATCATTCCCTTCCCCTACCTTCACCCCAACTCAACCACACAGAACCGCAAGGCATTTAAAAGACCAAGCCCCGCGCTCTAAGGGTAAACAACCCGGCTCTGGGCCACCCGAGGGCGCTGCAAAGAGCCCGGAGCTGCCACAAATGAAAAGCGATTCTCCGATCTGAAGGCGAGCATGCTCGCTTGAGCTCCAGACGACGATCCTCGGCGATCCAGGCGCTTTTTTTGGCTGTTAACCCGGAAGGAGACGCGCTTTTCGGTAGCTCTCCGGCGGCTGCTCGGTGAGTCGGCTGGCTTGCACTGGAGATGGCTACGTTTTTTGGGGAGGTGGTCGCACCGCCGTCGCGCGCCGGCCTGGATGACGAAGAGGAGCCCTCAGAAGAGCGCGAAGAGGCTCAGGAGGATCGTGAGATTCGGCTGGCGCTGGAGAAGAAAAGGTGGCGAGCAGGAGGGACCCGCGAGCGAGAAAAAATTGGGGGAAGGGAGCGGTGGGGACGGACCCTTCGCTTCCGAGCACGTTCGGAATATGGCATTTCTTTTTTTTAAAGGTTGGCGCGGAGGGAAGGGGCGCCGCTCCCGCAAAACGCGGACACTGTAGCCGAAAGGGATGCAATAGCTCACGTGGATCTGGAATCACTGTTAGTTGATTTAGACCAGGGTTTCTTAAAGCGGGATTTCCCCCAAGAGCCTTTCAGGGGTCCGCGAGATCAAAATTATTTGGCAGTCTATGTTGGGAAATGAAATATTTAAATAATACAATAATAAATACCAGTGGTGGGTTTCAACATTTTTTTACTACCGGTTCTGTGGGTGTGGCATGGCTTGGTGAGCGCAGAGGAAGGATACTGTAAAATCTCCATTCCCACCCCACTCCAGGGGAAGGATACTATAAAATCTTCATTCCCATCCCACTCTAGGGGAAGGTTACTGCAAAATTCCCATTTCCTCCTTATCAGCTGGGACTTGGGAGGCAGAGAATAGATGTGGGCGGGGCCAGTCAGAATTTTTAGTACCGGTTCTCCAAACTACTCAAAATTTCCGCTACCAGTTCTCCAGAACTGGTCAGAACCTGCTGAAGCCCACCTCTGATAAATACCGATATTACAATCCCATCAAATCGTCCTGAGAAGTGGGGTAGCATCAGCAAATGCGCCCGTTTTCATTTTTATTACGGTAAGCATTGACTACAATCCATGCAAACGATCGTTCTTTTGGGGTTCCCCCATATTTTATTTAAAAATATGGGAAGGGGACGTGGGAGCAAGAAAGTTTAAGAAGTTTCAGTCTAGTAACTTGATGGGTGGAGATTGCAAAATGTGATAGTCAGGAGCTGGGCAAACGGGGTTTGTGCAATATGCTAAGCTTCAAAAAAGCAGCCAGCATTATCGTTCACCCAAGTTTAGCATGGGATGTGAATGTAGTAATAATAATTTGTAGGGCAAACGTAGATGAAGTGCCTCTTAGACTAAGTTTTGAGTATGATATTTGATTGGGTCAATAAATATATGAGTTATAAACTTCGTAATATAACATGTAAATGTACAATGGAGTGGGCAGTGAAATAGTTTTTTAGCACAATACTTACATTATTCCTTTTTTTTTTTTTTTGCAAAGAAAAACCCATCTCGCCTGGATATCCTTAGTGCCTGGCCTGATTCAATTAAAATGAGCTTTTATGCATTCTCATTAACTCTGGAAGGCCACTTGTGGTCATTAGAAATGTGGGAGAAATGTCAACATTGCTTTTTTTTAAAAAAATGATCCTCTTATTTCAATACTAAAAATTAAGCACAAAAAAGCTCCCCTCTCTAATAGAAGTAAAAGCTGCTTCATTAGGTGAAGTGATTTGCAGTAGAGAAACAGATGTGACAGATTTTTCCTTTCTCTTGTTTCTGTTTCCTGTGGGGTGTTCCATAGGTATTTTTAAAACACAGTTACTATTACAGTAACCACATTGTGTAGCAGAAAAGACACCAAAAACCCTAACAAACAAAAAACCTGGGGCTTCATAGAGCTGCATGTAGGTTTTGTTTTCATTATATGCTTATTTCTTTATTATAGTTGATTTTTAATCCAGCCTTCTTCGCTTTTACAACATATTGAACCATTCAGTATGCATTCTGGATTCATGCAACACATTAAGCTTACCTGTAGTTTACCCAGTCTGTATTCATGATCTCATGAGAATGCAGCTGTATTGTTTTCAGTGGTTAGTATTTTTTTTATTTCCTTGGGCAAAATCATTTTCCCCAAGAAATTACTTCCCAGGAATCATTTCTTGGGAAAGCAGCCTAAAAGCTGCTCTTTGTATCAATGAGTGGAGAGTGAAAGCATTTTTAGTCAGTAGTACTGTTATGGACGCTTAGAGGTTTTCTTTGTATTTAGTCCAGAGGTGGGTTTCAGCAGGTTCTGACCAGTTCTGGAGAACCGGTAATGGAAATTTTGAGTAGTTCGGAGAACCGGTAGTAAAAATTCTGACTGGCCCTGCCCCCATCTATTCTCTGCCTCCCAAATCCCAGCTGATTGGGAGGAAATGGGGATTTTGCAGTAACCTTCCCCTGGATTGGCGACGGAATAGAGATTTTACAGTGTCCTTTCCCTGGAGTGGGGTGGGAATGGAAATTTTACAGTATCCTTCCCCTGCCACGCCCACCAAGCCACACCCACAGAACCGGTAGTAAAAAATTTTGAAACCCACCACTGATTTAGTCCATTGCGATTGTGTGATGTGCAAATTGAGAACAGTAGAAGGTAGAAATTTGGTAGTTTGCAGATGTTTCATTACCCAATTAGATAACATCTTCAGTGTTGTAGAAACGTCTGCAAGAAAACAACTAAGCTCAGAACACCAAAGATTCCACACTACAAATCGCTTTTTTAGTAACTCAAGTTTTCTTTTCTGTAGCCTTTTGTTCAGGTCTTTTTAATCGTGTCCTTTTTCTGATACTTAGAGACGTTTGTATCACTTGGAACACCTCAAATATATCAGCAGAAGAAAAGTTTCCCTGCTCAAAGTTTATCTTGGGTGTTGGAGGCAATGCAGTAGGTGAGTAGTGCAAGATGGCCGTTCTTTCTTTCAGCACTGAAGTACAGGTAATCCTCGACTTACAAGAATTCATTTAGTGATCATTCGAAGTTACAACGACACTGAAAAAAGTGACTTGACTGTTTTTATGAACATTGCAGCATCCCCAAGATCATGTGATCAAAATTCAGATGCTTGACAACTGACTCATATTTATGACGGTGGCAGTGTCCCGGGGTCATGTGGTCATCTTTTGCAACCTGACCAGCAAAGTCAGTGGGGAAACCGGATTCATTTAACAACCGTGTTACTAACTCAACAACTGCAGTGATTCACTTAACAACTGTGGCAGGAAAGGTCGTAAAATGGGGCAAAATTCATTTTAACACATGTTTCACTTAGTAATAGAAATTTTGGGCTCAATTGTGGTCATAAGTTGAGGACTACCTGTAGCTTGTGGGATCTTGTTGGTTGGTTTCTATCAACTGAAATAATTTGTGGTTCGTGGTCTCTGTGCAAATTTAAATGCAGTGCTTAGTTTTGCTGCTAATGATTGCTAATGTAGAATCAGAACAGTCTAGTGATTCATCTAATAAATCTCATTTGGTCCACAGCATTCTTGTCTTCATTTATTTTGAATTCTGGAAGCTGGGAGCTGGTTGGATCTGCCCAGTTATGGAATGAGTGGTGCAGAACATCAAAAGTAACAAATCTTCTTCCAAAAGATTCATACTGTTGCTTTTATCGGTCAGTTTCAGATCCCACAGTAAGTAGTATCTTTTACTATTTGGGGGTGGAGGCAGAGAAGTTCAATCAAAACTTTCAAAATTATTTTAAAAAGTAAAATTAAAACAAGTCATGCTCAATTCCTGGTGATTTCTTAACACATCTGTGTAGATTTTTTTGACGTCTGGAAGAGGGTTGCTATTTTTTTTTTAATTTCCCAGTCTGTCCTACAGTCTTGGGTTTCCATTGTAGCCACCCCTTCAAATACTAACCAGATTTGACCCTACTGAGCTTTAAAACTGAAACAAGTTTTTCATCCTTCTGAGACTTCAAGTTAATAATCGTTCTTTGCTTTTAGCTTCTGTGCCACACAAAGGTTTATATACAATTTGCATAGTTATTCAGTTACTTCTGCCTTTCCATTTTTAAAAACAAAGCAGGAGAGTTTAAAATTAGAATACCATTAATTAAACATTAATGCACTCCTACACATTTATATTAATGGCAGCTTGAGAGTGGAGACTTTTTAGATGCAGGAATTTCTAACTGAGAATTCTTTATGGGAACATAAGTAGTTGCTGTCCATACTAACTTCAGGTGTCATATCTATCTGCAGTGCTGTTTGTACTCCAGTTATAGTCTCTTTCAATTACCTCAGGTGTCAGTGAAAAAGAATTGTGCAGCAATGATTAAGGATGTGCCGGTTGGAATATTTGTTCAAATTCAGTACAGATCATCCTCGACTTACAACCATTCATTTAGTGAATGGTAGAAGTTACTGCGGCACTGAAAAAAACTGACAACCATTTTTTACACTTAATGGCTGTTACAGCATCTCTAGGATCATGTGATCAAAATTCAGATGCTTGGCAACTGGCATCTATGTATGACGGTTGCATTGTCCTGGGTTTACCTTCAATATGATTACCTTTTGCAACTTTTTGACAAGCAAAGTCAATGGGAAAGCCAGATTCACTTAACAACCGTGTTAGTAACCTAACAACTGCAGTGATTCACTTAATAACTGTGGCAGGAAAGATTATACAACGAACAAAACTCACAACTGTCTTGCTTAGCAATGAAAATTTTGGGCTCAATTGTGGTCATAAGTTAAGGACTACCTGTATAATATGCAGCACAAGCATATATAAATTCACTTAGTAGGTTATTCTCAACTGAATGAGATTTACTTCCAAAGAAATACCGAAAAGATTGCAGCTTGTGGTGATCCAAAGGGCTGGGTGTGTATGTGTCTTGTGGCCTGCCAGCGGCCAGCAGAGCTGGCAGCAGATTCGGACAGTGAGGAGGTTGTGGAGGAACATGGGCCAGTCCTGGAGTCTGGGGAAGGCTTGGACAAGGGCTCTGCATCAGAGGCAGAGAGGGGGCCAGGGCCATCTGGTAGTTATGTGCTGCCTTCAGAGCCTCCGGAATCTGATATCAGTGTGGCAGAAGAACAGTGTGAGCCTGTTCCCAGTGTGCGCATGCGCAGAGCTGCCAGAAGGCAAGAACAATTAAGGAAAAAAAAAAGGGTGACCCGGGAGTAAGGCTTAGAGATGATTGGCCCCTCCCATAAGACATAAAAGAGCAAATGAACGTGAGCCTTTGCAGGAAGCAATTAGTTCATATAGTCAATTCAAGTTCTGAGAAGTCTATTTGACTCTTTGCTCTGGCTTTGCAACACTAATTGACAATTGGGTCTCTGGCAGCGTTTCAAGGGAGATAAAGGTGGAGGCTTATCAACATTACCCTGAAAGACTGTGTCAACTCGAGCAGACATCTGTCGGAATCTTCAGACTGTTTGTGAATCATTACGGGCTGTGAATCACCAGAGTTCACAGCCGTCTCAATAAAAGAGGTGTTTTGGGACTATGATTGTGATTTATGCTTTTTCAGGTAGCCTAGGTCACAACAGTGTGTGATTTGTTGCATTAGACCAGGGGTCACCAACCAGAACCATTTGGACCCATTTCCCACAGAAAAGAAAACAGCCACAAAACCCATCCCGTGCCTGACTATTTCCTGAGCAGCCACAAAACTAGCATATGTAGTTGAATTAAACACTGTTTTCTTCTGAAACTTTTCTTTTCTTGGATTTATCCATGGTTGGCCTACTGGGGGTTGAAAAGCTCAATAAATTGTGTGCCAGCGGGTGTCACACATTGGTGGTTGTGACGCATATTTTGAGCGACACAGAGCCGCAGCAGAGGAATGAAAAAGCCACATGAGGCTCCAGAGCCACAGGTTGTTGACCCCTGCATTAGACATTCATGACTCTTTCACTAAAATTTATATATTTCTCATCCTTTTCAGATTTTACTGTGCCAGTGCAATTGTTATGTGGCTGAAGACCAACAGTTTCAATGGCTTGAAAAGGTAATAGGGGGGAAATAGCATAGACAAGGCCAGGGTCAACTCACCAAGTGTTGTGGCCCGCCAGCGGCCTGCACAGATCATGGCTGATCCCGACAAAGAGGAGGCTGGTATGGTGCTGCGTCAGCAGCCTACGCAGCCAGCGCTCGCGTCGGACAGCGAGGAGGCTGAAGAGGATGTGGTGCCAGAGGCAGAGACTCAGCCAGGGCCTTCAGAACCTCCAGAGGTTCTTTCAAGTGGAGAGAGCGAAGTGGAGGAGCCTCTCCTCAATGCTCGAGCACGCAGGGCTGCCAAAAGGCAGGAGTGGCTATTCAGGAGGAGGAGGTCTACTCAAGAGTAGGTCTTGAGGATAATTGGCCACTCCCTTAGCCTACTTAAGTCGCACGCAGCTAGTGCTTTCTTGCTGGAAACAACTTGTATTTATGAACAGAGTATTTTGGTTTATCATATCTTGTTTTCTGGGCTGGTTGCCAACCTTTGCCGGTCTTGTTTATTCTTGTTACTTAATAAATTTGATAAGGACCGTTGGTGTGTATCAATATCCTCGGAAATCCGGAGCTGGGGCAGAACACCAAGCCCCTTCCCTTTCTGAATGCATATTTGATTATGTTTTGGATAAAGCAGATCATGAATTGGAGGCTGCATTTATCTAGCTGACTTCATTTAACATACATTCTATCAACCTTAAAAGAAAGGAAAGAGGCATTATTTGGGGGTTGTATAGCGATTCAGATTTGAAAGCAAAAAGATGCTTTGGAGTGCATATCCCAAAGGTGCTTTTTTCAGAGGCAACTAGACTTTCTTGTTCTTTCTTTTGAAGACATTTCAAATATAAATGCAAGGAATATAAATCCTTCCATTCCCCACCATCCAGTCAGAGCCGAAGCAGCTTCTTGGATGAGAAGTGAAACGTCTTCAAAAGAAAAAAAAGTCCAGTTGCCTCATGAAAAAAGCACCTTTGGGACAACCATGACCTGGATGGCTGAGATTTTCCATAGACTTTCGGAGTGCATATGTACTGTATTTTCAGAAAGCACATATGTGCAGCTATCTCTCTTCCTGGCATTGCAAGGCTCGACGGCTATTCAGGGATCCTGGGAATAGTCATGCTTGGTTTAAATTACAGTTGGGGAGAAGTATTATTGCCTGTGCAATGGTGTGTGCTCCATAGCCCCCTTTTTTCCTTAAAATTTGAACCATGCACAGTCCCACTTCACCACATATAACTATTAACATTAAAAATCAGATTCAAATCATTAGGGGGCAGAGGCAGAATCATTAGCAGCTCCCAGTATCTTGGTCTGGCAAGAATAGGTGTGCCCTAGCTCATCTCTGGAGGGATTATTCAGCAATGTTGGTGTTTTTAATCTTCCTTTTAGGTTTTCGGATGCCTGCAGCAGATTGATTTGCAAGTCCTGGTTCTTTCAGCGTGTCCTGTAACAGATTATAAAACCACTGAGTCTACTCTGACTCTCCCTTCACCTTTCCTGAAAGCATTGAAGACAAGAGAGTTCAAAGATAAAGTTTATTGCTCTCTTCTAGAACAACCAAACATTATACGGGATCTCCCAGCAGCAGGTATTTCATACCATATTTATGCACATTATATCTAGTTAATTAGTTAATTTTTAGTGGTATAAAATTTGATGGGGTAACAATAATGTCAGATCCTTTCATATTTTAGCTTGTGCATTTCCTGTGCTAATAGAATGTCTAGCTTTTTTTCCCCCAAGCAATGCAAATTATAAATAAAGGTATTATAATTTACCCTAGGAAGTCTTACTGAATCACTGGACTTTTAATTCTTATAGATATTTATTTATTTATTTACTTTTACTTACAAAAATGCTGGTGACTCCCCTGGATTATTGTTTCAGAGATTTCCTTATCATTTTTTTCAATGCCAGTGGCAGAGCTTCTAATGTACTTGAAAAGTTCTTAAAAAATTCAGTGAGGTATTCAGACAGGTATCTGCTTAAACGTTGCCCATGTTGAATTGTCTAGCACAGTCAAACATCAGGAGTTAACCACTGGAAATATTTTATGATGTTTTGTGTCACATCATAAAATGTTTTATGGTAATTTTTATGTCATAAAATGATTTATAAAATTTGCCAAATTTCAATTCCATGGGTCCTAGATTTTGAATGTATTGTGTAAATCAGCCCCTTTGAGGTATCTTAGTTCAAAACTAGTGATTTAGCTCACTAAATTTTATTAGCTTCACCCCCAGCTTGTAATGGGTGAGATACAGTTCATTTTAACAATAGAACTGATCCTTTCTTTGGTTCTCAAACATGTATTAGATATTAGCGTTCCAAGTTAAAAGTAACAATTTGTGTATTAAAGTAAAATAATCATTGAGCTGAGATCCCTTTCTAGGGTAAAATGGAAGATACATGCTACAGTCTAATAAATTGGTAGTTTGCTGTTATTCAAAGAACGTATTAATTATTTTCCTCTCTTTTCCATTTAGTTCTTAGTTACTGCCAAGTGTGGCAAATCCCAGCAATATTTTATCTATGTTACACTGATATACTCCAACTGGACTTAGTAACTATTGAAACCTTCAAACCTGTCTTATCATCCAAAATTCTAAAAAGTTTAGTGGAGGTAAGATTTAATAATAACATTGAATACCAAAGAGATGGGTGAATTGTTGTGTTCTGCTTAGAACCTTGCCTTTGGGGAGATGGGCAGCTATATACATTTGATTAATAAATAACACCAAGTCTTTTCAATTACACTTGCATTTACATGAATTTAAACAGATAAAGGTAAAGGTTCCCCTCGCACATATGTGCTAGTCATTCCCGACTCTAGGGGGCAGTGCTCATCTCTGTTTCAAAGCCGGAGAGCCAGCGCTGTCCGAAGATGTCTCTGTGGTCATGTGGTCGGCATGACTAAACGCCAAAGGCGCACGGAACGCTGTTACCTTCCCACCAAAGGTGGTCCCTATTTTTCTACTTGCATTTTTTACGTGCTTTCAAACTGCTAGGTTGGCAGAAGCTGGGACAAGTAACGGAAGCTCACCCTGTTACGCGGCACTAGGGATTCAAACCACTGAACTACCGACCTTTTGATCGACAAGCTCGGCTTCTTAGCCACTGAGCCACCGCATCCCTGATTTTTAAACAGATACATGCTAGTAAATTTCAAACATGTGCATTCTTTAATCCAGTGGTGGACCTACTTTTTTTAAAAAAGGGAAAGAGTGTGGGTGCAGAAGCCAGAATTCTGCAAGAAGATTGAAACTGAATAAAAAGATCAGAGATCACACTGAAGTGAGTGGTCCCATGGGAAAGTGGCAGAATCAGATGGAGATATAAGATTTCCAGCCTGAAGAATGTCATTCTTGGTCACCTTCCCAGTACATCTCAGGACATCCTCCACTGCCCGCACACAGCATCCTGAGGCAGGTTGTGAGGGAAAATACACATTGCAGAACATATCAATAAGACATCCTCGAAAGTTTTTTCAGTTGCGGGAGGATAATGGATTACAGGCAGAAATGGTTAGTGATCCATCCTTTCACTGCGCAGTTTGCTCCAGGCCCAACAAGGTTAGTTTTTCTGACCAAGATCAGTTAAGAGGCTGCTATCTGCTGTGACAATAATTTAGTGCATTATGGTTATCTGAATGCTGTTAGATTAAATTTTATTTTATTAAATCAACATGTAATCTTAGATTCTCTGGAGATGCTCATAGCAAGTGAATAAGGTTGCTAACACTCAAATAACTGGCCATGAAAGAAAATTATATTTCCTACTTGCACCAAACAATCTTCTCCTTATATGCATGGGAGCGTTAACATGCTCACACAAGTGCCTAAGAATGTTATTGGCCAACTTTAGAAATAAATTTAAAAAACATTTTGTGGGAGAGTTGTGTGGTTTGTGGAGAGGTTGGACTGCAAATAAACATACCCCTGCTGCAATTGTGCCTATCCTTATTTGACAGAAATGTAGTGCAGATTTTTGCATCTGACTAGATCAATGTTTTTCAAAATTGGCAACTTTAAGAAATGTGGACTCCCAGAATCCCCCAGCCTTCAAGTTTGAAAAACTCTGGACTAGATATATACAAGAATGCCCAATTAAAATGTTGATGTTTATAGTAGATTTAAAAACATTCAGTTGTATGTTCAGTTAAATTGTTTTCTTCTGCTGCTGCTGTCTTAATTCAGTAAATTATAAAAAGATGAAACAAAAACAGTTGATTGTAGAGTTTTATGTGCTGCATTTCACAAATGCTTCACTTACATGTGGTTTGTTTTATATGTAGGTGTATACTTTTCCCCCAACAATTATATAGTGAAACCCCTTCAGATGTTGCTCTAACTTTATTTTTATTTTGTTTTTCCCAGGATATTTCAAGAAGCACAGAAATATTGACAAAATTGGTGACACCTAATGACATTCATAACATCTACACTTAAAAATGACTTGTGATCCTTTAATATTTGACTAAGATTCTGTATTTGTAAACTGCAGCTACTTTGGAACACAGCTACTTTGGAACACAGGACTCTTCATAAGTGTGGCATGCACTATTTTTTGTATCACTGGTCATTTGGGGGAAGGTTAGACTGATTTAAAAAATTAAAATATGATCTTTTTATTTTACACAAGTGGAAGAATATATATATTTTCTTAAGGATATTTTATGTATTTTGTTTCCTATCCACAAGTTACAACACTGTTACCACTAGACATATTGCTGCAACAATTGTGATAGATTTGAGGGAAAAAAGCAAAGGGGGCAGAACAGTTTCTTAAAATCAGTGGTAACTACTCAAGCATGGTGAGAGGGAAAAATGCACACAGTAGAAACAGCATGAATATGAGAAAGCAGATGGTGTTAGATGATTGAGTCAGAAAAACATTAAGGAAGCTTGAACAAAAGGTAGGGTTTTGGAAAAAGAATTCTCGGGATTGGTGGAAAGAGAAATGATGTTGCTGAAAATACTAATTTTACAGGGGTCGTAATTACAGTGTATATGTTCACACAAAGAGCAGTTATATTACATAGGTTTTGTTGAGCTTGACAGCGACTTTTTTAATACAAATCTCCACTTAAAAATCTCCACTTAAAAAAGTTAAACTGCAACATTTAGCTGATAATAGTAACACACTCTTCGCAAACAGGTGTTTAAGCCACTACAATGGGTATAAAGCCTGCAAGGTGATTCTACTAAAAACTGTCATTATTGGACACTGCAGTTAATAACACGGTTGTTAAGTGAATCTGATTTCCCCATTGACTTTGCTTGTCAGAAGGTCGCAAAAGGGGATCACATGATCCTGGGATATTTCAACTCTCATAAATGTGAGTCAGTTTTCAAGCATTCCTATGTAAATCACGTGACCATAGGGATGCTTCAACGGTCATAAATGTAAAAAATGGTCATAAGTCACTTTTTATCAGTACTGTTGTAACTTCGGTTACTAAATGCACTGTTGTAAGCCGAGGACTACCTGTATTATCCCATTCACCTTCCCAATATAGTTTAGAAGAGTAGAATAGATAGAATTTGGGAAAACTTCAGGACTGAGGAGGTAACTTAAATACGTTTATTGTCCATTTTTCTGTGGCTGAAAGTATATGTAGAAATACTGAAACATTTAAATAATGCAACCATCACAATGCTAAAAAATGCATACTGGATTTTAGCCTTTCAAAATGGCAGCCGAGGGAAGGTGAGGTACCTCTTTTAGAGAGTCCTTGCCTTGCCTGTTTGTGGGATGGTAGCAACCAGATTCTAAGTAATGCATTGTGTGAATCCAGAAAAATACATTAATTGGATATCCAGGCATAAGTGGGTACAGATGCTGCACCTACAGGGCCACAATGCTCAAATAGGGCAATCCATACTAACATTGGCATTTGAAGCCTCAGGATTTCCCAGAAGCCACCACCTGAATTAAGCTTCATGTGTTCAGGTATGATCAGATATAGTGACCAGCTATAGAGCTGTAGATTTACAGGGGTGTCAAACTGATGGACCGTGGGCTGGATGTGTCATGCGCATCCACGAAGCGCAGCTCCACATAGGGAAAAAAGTCACGATACGGCAACGTGATGCTGTGAGTTTGACACCCGTGATTTAAAACAAAGGTAGCTGCTCATGAATACTTAAAATTGTGCCTTCTATGGTGCTGCAGACAATAGTGTTGATAATTGTTTGTACAATACTCCATGTTTTTGTCCATGTTTCTGCTGGCCACACACAGCAGAAATCCTGGAAACTTTCCTTCTACCATACTGTAGCTGAGAAAGGGTGTTGTGATTGTGAGGGTGGACAGTGGGCCATAATGATCAGGATGATCCCTGAATGGCAGACCATGTTGGAGAGTGGACTCTTCAAGTAAGAGTCCTGTTTACATTCAGTTGGAGAAGAGTGAAGCCATCAACTGGCTATGTTTGCATAGTGTGGTTATTCAAGTTCACCATGGTTTGATATTAACTATGGTTCATAAGTCAACCATAAACAGTTGAGTCACTCTGCCTGGATGTATGTAACCTACTACACTAAAATGCGATAGACTAGTTTATGGTTCAGTACATTGTGAGAGCTCAGTTTTTGCACAATTCACTAAGCCATAAATCATAGCTAATGGACTTGTGTTTGAGCCAAATCTGGAAAAATCATGAAATCCTTCTGTAAGATGCGTATGATCCGTATGTTTAGCATGTTGCATAAAGCTTGGTTGGTGGCTTATGTTGTATGAACAGAGCGGGTGAATTTGAATAACATGCTAAACTAAAATATGAATGGTTTTTGTTTACGTATGTTAGTGTAGTTCAGTCAACCAGGGTTAAAACAATCATGGTTAGCAAGTTGCCCAAACTCAGTCACTATGATGTGCTTGTGGATGTGCTGTATGTATTCAGAAAATGAAGGTGTGGGGAATTTTGTCCTACAAACATTTTAACTTCCTGCTACTACAGTTGTGCAGATGTGAGGTGATTCACATTTCCTGAGAGCTGCTGGATCATCTGAAGGGGAGCTGGTGTTCTTTGAACACTTATTCTCCACCAGCTTAGTCCAAATGGAAGTAATGTTTTTCTGCCCTTAGATTGAGCCTAAAAGAGTCAGTTAAGTATAATGCTTAAAGCACCAGGCTAAAAACCAGGAAACCCAGCCTTAAGACACAAAGGAGGCTGAGTGACCTTGGGCCAGTCACTTTCTTTCAGCCCTAAAAAGCAGGCAATGGCAAACCACCGTAGAGACTTGTCTGGACTTGTCTAGGTAGTTTATCAGAAATCAACAATGACTTGAAGACTGGGGACACAAAGAATTCTAAGTCTAAAGGTAATGGGCCAAGAGAAATTGGACCCCTGGATTAGACCAGGGCTCTGCAACCTTAAACACTCAAAGAGCCATTTGGACTAGTTTCCCACAGAAAAGAAAACCCTGGGAGCCACAAAACCCTTTTGACATCTAAAATGAAGATAATACTGCATATATCATTTTTTACCTTTATGCTATGTATAAAAAAACTATAGCGTGTTGCATTTATGAAATCAATAAATTGCTACAGAGAAAACAAATTTTTATTTCTGTGTGCAACAAAAACATTTTGAACTCCGAAAAAAAAAGATGGGTTGAAATCATGTGCCAGCGGGTGTTGTACATTGGCGGTTGTGACACATATTTTGAGTGACAGGGAGCCACAGCAGAGGGATGAAAGAGCCACATGTGGCTCCAGAGCTGCGGGTTGCAGACCCCTGGATTAGACTTCGAACAGAAAGGGGCAAAGGGGGATAAATAAAATGATGGGGATGCTGTGCCACCCAATCTGCATCGACTTTTAGCGGTCAGTCTTATCAGAAAGTCAAAAAGTTAGCAGATGTAGACTCAGAATCTGGATAAGAGAGATCCTCACAGAATACTAGGCTAAACAGGACAGTCGAAGAAGGAAAAAAACAAACGAAAGAAGGCGGTGAAAAACCGTTTCCGCCTTTCTTGAAGTAAAGGAGCTCCAGTAACTTTCCGTAAATCAATCTATGGCACGTCTTAAATCTAACAGCAGGAGGGGTGGCTTCTTTAGCGGAGGAGGAGGAGGAGAGCCTCTGATTTCTTTAGTGGGCGGAGTCAAAAAAGTTTTACCCCCAACACCTCCTCCTCCCCACCCCCCTCACCCCACCCCCCTGGTCTTTTGCGTCTCGCGGAAGCTGCGAAATTGGGGAGGGCTGCGCGTGCGTTTGCTTTTGTTGGGAGCAGAGGGTGAACTTCAGGGCTCTTCAGTCGCTTTTCACGAGCGGGGATTCCCGGTGACGCCTGGTAGGGAGTGGAGAGCTTAACCTATCCCGTCACAAGACACAAGACACACACACACACACACACACCACCTTCCGTGTGAAAAGAAGAGCTGGGCTGTGATAGCCGCGACCATTGAAATGGCGGAGGCGACGGTGGTGGTGATGATGGCGTGGTTGGCCTCCTTGACTTTGCTGCGGAAGGTAAGCCGAAGGTGCAGAATAAAAGGCGGGAAAAGCTCCGGGTTGCTTTGCGGAGCGCCTCCTCGGCCGCGTCGGGGAGCGAAGAGGAGAAGGGGGGGAATGCCTAAGGAAGGGGCCGCGCGGGACCAGCCGGTTTCATTGATTCCGCCGGCGCCGAGTTGTGCAGTGGAAGGAAGGAGAAGAGGAAAGTCCGTCCAAAGTTGCAATCCTTCACACACACACACACACACAAAACCTCATTCCCCCCCCCCACAAAAAAAATTCCTGAAGATCCCCAGGGTAGAGAAGGGCTGCCAGGGAAAAGGGCGGCCAGAGGCTTCTCTCTCTCTCTCTCTCCTGGATTGCGACCTTTGGCACGTCGGGGTGTCAACTTTGCAGGGGTTTTTGCTTGGTCTTTCTTTCTTTCTTTCTTTCTTTCTTTCTTTCTTTCTTTCTTTCTTTCTTTCTTTCTTTCTTTCTTTCTTTCTTTCTTTCTTTCTTTCTTTCTCTCTCTTTCTCTCTCTCTCTCCTTTTTTCTTTTTTGAGGTCGCAGTTAGAAAGGAAGTTCAAGGAGTTGTGAAATCGGCAGGCCAGTCGGATTTTGCCACTCCCGCAACTTTTTTTTTGTTTTGTTTTGCTCTTCCATAGGTAACAGTTTAGCTGCCGATTACATTGTGTCACTTCGCAGATCGCAAGAGGGACGAGATTAAAACAGCTAGATAAAAAAAAAAAATTGAGAGGGAGCCCGAGGGGCGTGGCCTAGCCCCGTTTCTGGTTCTAACAGGTTTTGCAGGTTTTTCTTTTGGGTGCTCCTTTCAGGATGGCTGCGGTGGGATGAAGCCGATCTTAGCCTTTTCCCAACTGGTTTCCCTTCTGAAACTCACAAGGTTTCCTCCAGCCATGTTTTTTTTTTTAAAGTGGTTTACATCTGTACAGGTAGTCCTCGACTTACGACCACAAGGGAGCCCATCATTTCTGTTAAGTGAAATATTTGTGGTGTGAGTTTTGCCCTGTTTTACGACCTTCCTTTGTTGTCGTTAAGTGGAACAACCTGATTGTTAAGTGGATTGGCTTTCCCCATTAACTTTCCTTGTCCAAAGATTGCAAAAGGTGATTGCATGTCCCTTGGGACACAGCAACAGTTATAAGTAGGAACCAGTTGCCAAGCAATCTGAATTTTGATCACATCATGGGGATGCTACAAAGGTCATAAGTGTGAAAAATGGTGTCAGTTTTAACTTTGAATCGTCACTACATGAACTGTTGTAAATTGAGGACTACCTGTACTGAAAATATTTACTGTTATCCGTGATTTGTGAGGTAAAAGGACATCTTGGGTTTAAGGCATTTCAGTCCATTCCACAGATTATTCACTCCAAAGAGATGCTCCCCAGAGATATGATCTGGTTTATGTAACTGATTTATTGAATGAACTCCAATTGGCTGAGTTTATGCAACACACAAAGCAAACCGCTTTTTGATGGATAGCATGTAGTGTGAACTCCTGCATTTTAATTCAGAGTGTCTATTCCATGGTAATAAAAGTTCGATTAAAAATATAATGGAAAGTGCTGTGCTTCTAATCTGGCTCTTTAGTTTCCCCAACCTGGTGCCTTCCAAATATTTTAGAACTACAGTTGTCAGACCATATCTAAAGCACAAAGGTAAACTGGCATTGTGCATGTGGGGAGTGAAGGAACACCCATGGAAGTAATAAGGAAATAAATGAGCGAGGTGATTCACGTTTCTTGTAAATCAGAGTGTTTATAACCAGGCAATACTTTTAACAAAATGTACTCAAAAAGTTTAGACAAAATGTTGACTTCTCTTCAGAATTTTGAATTTTGATCCTTTTTGAACTTTTTGCTGAAAACAAATCATTTGATTTTTGATTTATGACTTTGATTATTAGAAAAGCTGCATTATGGAAAGAAGGGAGCCATGATCCTGAGGGGATAAAGAATAAAATACATTTTGAACTGCTGTAAAAAAGATTGGAAGTTGCTCCTTTATATCTTTTATTCCCCTTTTCTTTTTTCTTCTTTTCTGTCCTTGTTCTTTCTTTCTTTCTTATTTATCACTTTGGTTGTTTCTTTAAATTTGTATTGTTCTTATTCTGTAAAAAAAATTCAATAAAAATTAGAAAGGATTTAGGATTTTAAAAAAAAGAACCAGGAAAAATATTTTGATGTTAAAGAACAATCAAAATTGAGTGTAAGTTTAAAGTAGAATGCAGTGGACTTTTTTGGATTAGGCTCAATTCTGATAAGATTCTGCCTTGGACTTCTGAGAATGCATAAAGGCTGTTCTCCTGGGGAGAAATACAATAATTATATAGAATGATGCAGTTGTTTGATAGGCAAAAAGCACAAACGAGTTTTATATCAACAGTGCTGAAATCTTCATTTTTTGCACTAGATAAAAACTACCATTTGCATTTCTGTGGTTAAGAAGACTATTCTCAACTGATTCACATCTTCTCGTGCTATAATAAAATTAATCTTCCAATTTGAGGGGCATGCTTCTAAAAAAGCAAACTATATTCTCATATGGGAAAAAGGGAAACACTAAATTCTGAAAACATTGCACAGATGAAAAAATTGGGAATTTTATTAATGCAAATCAAAATTTCATTTTTCTAAGAGCTCCTCATCAAGTTTGAATTTTTAGCACAGTTAAACACAGCTGAGTTTAAATAGCATATATATGTTTCCTCTACTAGTTTCAGAGTTCAAAGACAGGTTCTGCTATTCTACTGGAATGTTTACTTAACTGTGCTCACAGTCCTACCAAGTACGAATATAGTTCTATGTTTTATATTTTGCTAATTCTGTGAGCTAATTCAAGATGATGGAAGTCAGAGGCTACTTTGCAAAGATTTTTTGTTTTTTTTTTAAAGAGGAGAATGACAGAGACCATGATCAGGAGAGGGAGAATTTCTGTATATGCATGAAATGTAAAAGTTCTAT
Organism: Pantherophis guttatus; assembly: GCF_059756535.1. Classification (NCBI taxonomy): domain Eukaryota; kingdom Metazoa; phylum Chordata; class Lepidosauria; order Squamata; family Colubridae; genus Pantherophis; species Pantherophis guttatus. The sequence continues at coordinate 103,290,831 of NC_142063.1, forward strand.
ACTTAAGTTCAATAGAAAGCATTTATGTAATGTACCACCACTCCATTACAACTAGTATTAACTAATTGATAGTTAGAAATCCTGCATATTACAAATGATTATATACACAATCTGTGAAATCACAGCTACTGGTTCTTTATAGTTAGTGTTGGCCTTCATTCACATTCATTTCTTTCCAAAGAATGTAGGGAATATAATGTATTGATGTGGTATATGTGCAGATCCACGTAGTGTGGCCTTTTGTAATTGACAGAAACGTTTTCAATATGCAGATTTTCTAAATGCCATTCAAGGCTTCGGGGCATGGCAATGTATCAATAACCACCACTTCCAGTTTATGCCATAACCTTCAATTTTGATTTTTGGACCTTGATCCTTTGTGATGTTCCCCAATTCTTTTGTCATCTATTCTACTATCCCCTGGTATTGCCACATCGATTCTCCACACTTTCTTCTTTCTAATTACAATTAAATCTAATGTGTCATGTGCCAAGGATTTATCTGTTTGTATTAAGGATTATGATTGGTCACAGAGTTAGCCAGATGTTCAGACTGGATTTGGCATTTTTGTCCATTTTTTTTTGAGTCCTTCCCAAAGACCCAGGTTAGGCAGGTGTTGTTGTTACTATACAGTAAATTCTGGTGGAATCCACAATCCAAGGTCAATAAAAACAGTAAAAAACATACAACACAGATATAGCCCAGGCTAGAACAACTGTAGGAATAACACACACACACACACACACACATACACACACCAGCTCCATAAACACATTAATCTGAGGCCTGAAATCACCTTTGTCTGAATCTTTGATTCAGCCTGGATCATGTTAAATTCCTGTGACAAATATGAACTAAATAATATAAATACCTAACTTTTGTTTCCAAAAAAACCCACCACCACCACCACCACCATAGAATTAAGGTGGGGTTATAGGCCATTCATATTAATTATTAGCTAAACTTCGTATTTTCCAATATAGTGATTTTTGCCTTATGAACAAAACCAGTGTAATTGAATGCTTGTTTATTATTTGCAGTTTTCCAAATATGAGATGCTTCTTTGATATGGGTTTCATGGCTAAGAGACAGATCCGATGGTAGATAAGGCAGAGAGATGCCATCCCTCATTTGAAGAGATCTCAAAGACTCAGAACTCAAAGAATTTAGGGAGCTAGAATAGCAATACAGGTAATCCTCGGCTTACGACCACAATTGAGCCCAAAATTTATGTCGCTAAGTGAGAAATTTGTTAAGTGAGTTTTGTTCCATTTTATGACTTTTTTGCCACATTTGTTAAGTGAATCACTGCAGTTCTTAAATTAGTAACACGGTTGTTAAGTGAATCCCCATTGACTTTGCTGGTCAGAAGGTTGCAAAAAGGTGATCACATGACCTCGGGACACTGCAACCGTCATAAATATGAACCAATTGTCAAGCATACAAATGTAAATCACATGACCATGGAGATGCTGCAATGGTCATAAGTCACTTTTTTCAACGCCGTTGTAACTTTGAACAGTCACTAATTGAACTGTTGTAAATCAAGGACTACCTGTGGTGATATTATCTGGGAAAGAAAGGCTGTAAAATTTTCTATTGGTTTCCTACAAGTTCATTAACTTGCCTGATGCACAAGCTGAGAAAAGGCCTGTAGCTTGAGATGGCAGAGACAGAAAAGTTGGCACAAGAAGAAAATGAACCTACACACATAAACACACAGTAAATAATTTCTGTTTGAAAAAGCTGAGATTGAAAATCAGACTCACTGGCTATATTTGCTTATCATGATAGGTTAATGCAGGAATGCAAAGCTTTTCATTTATTAAATGTATACAAAGGATCCATAAACTTGATATGACAAAGCAATAAAGTGAAATAGACAACACTTAAAATATGAAATCTACTCGCCACGGGACAAAAGTTACACTAATATCAAAGAAATGGTGGAATAGAATCATTACAGAAAGGATACAAAAGGGGGGACAAAATGAAACATGAATGACAAATATTAAAATAAATTTAAAATTATTATTTTATAATAATTAAATTGTTGAATTGTTCCGCAGCAGTTGTCCTGCTACTCTTCAGTTTTTAAGTACTTAGATCCTTCTCAGTGAGAGGACCTACATATAAATGCAATAAATAAATAATAGATTCCTAATTTTGTGCTTTATGAAAAAATTCATAAACTGTCAACACCAAGGAAGAAAGAGGATAGGGTGTCTTGAATATGCAATTCAGTTATGTAATTTAATTCTGTTGTTTAACATTATGACTAACCCAAGTGAATGCAATGGTTTGCTTTCTTTGTATAGTGACAGAAAATAATTATCTTGATGTGAACCAATTAAGATTTAGAGTGCAATTCTATGACTATATTGGGAATTATTTCTGAATAAGAGTTGTTACCACTGCAGCGACTTCATGTCTTCAGTCTTTTGAAATAGTGTCTGTCTTCTCACTATTGATGTACAACAGCAAGTAACTTAGAGTTTGAGGAAGTTTTGCCCTTTATGATTGTTGTTAGCTTATTATATTGGTTCTGATTAAGCCTCAGAGTTTTAAAACAAAGTTAAATTTCTTTTATATTGTTTTGATTTATTTATGCAATTGTTTTAAAATATGTTACACTTGGCAAATATAAATTAATGCTTATTGTTTATCTGTGTGCTACTCATGATAGATCAAAGGCTATTCATACCGTATGCCCAACTGAAGTTTGATGAAGCTTCATGTACAAGTAGGAGATAGCAGGATTAAAATTTAAATTAGCAGATACAGTAGTTGCATTTTTAGCCAAAGGAAAAAAATTCTAAAGAATAGAAAAGTGATTCAGCAAGCTATTAGAACCTTTTCTCTCTGACATACTGCACCATTTTATTTTGATTTGAAGAGACCGTATGTGGAGAATAACCATACAAGAACCTTTTTCTTTCAAAGTATTCAGTGAATCTAGTCATTCCACCACGCATTCTGTTACTTATGAAGGAAATATAAGGTTTTATTTTCTATCTCAGCTTTTCTTGATTAAAATAATGATCTCCAACTACTTTATGATTTTTATACATTTCAGGTTCTGATGCATTATAGGGAAATATGCTCCACTGACTTATTTCAGTAATGTCTGCTTGGACTGGCATTATTCTAACACCATGTAATGTTCCTTTACAAATACAAATTGGCTGCATCTCTTTATTCACTAGATTTGAACTGCCAGACCTATTTTACTTGATGCTACGATTCATTCCAGTTTCCATCTGTTGCCATATATTTAAAGTTAGGTGTTGTACTTTAAAAGTTATCCGGATCCTTTCCTGTGTAAGCAATTTGAGAGTTCCAATTTTATATTGCTAACTAGAACCATGACGTGTTGGATCATCTTTTCAGAGATATTTCCTTACTTAAACAGAGAAACAGAATGCCCATGAACAGGCAAGAAAGCAGTAGGAGCATGAGCAACTTCCAACTTCCTTCCAGCTTCCCCATTGACTTTGTTTTTGGGAAACTGGGAGAGAGTGTTGGAAGTTTCAATCACATGATTGAGGTGATGCTGTAGTAAGTATAATTTTGTGAATACAACTGGTGTGAAGAGCCTTGAAATTTCAATTACACAGAAGTAATTAGTCCCAGATTTTATACACATTGTTTAACTCAGAGGTTTTCAAACTTGGCAGCTTTAAGACTTGTGACCTTCAACTCCCAGAATTCTTCAGCCAGCATTCTGGAAGCTGAAGTCGACAAGTCTTAAAGCTGCCAAGTTTGGGGACCCTTGCCTTAACTTAACAGAATTGAGGTACCTTGATTCAAAACACTTTGCACAGTGATGCACCGTTTGGCCTAATTGAAGGTTACCAACAGACAAAAAGATAGGAGAATTTTAGTAGTATATAGATAGATAATTCCCCAGATCTTGGCTGAATCATTATTGGTTGAATTGGAGTAACATCTTTATTAGGGACCAATTAAAATCCCACAGATATTCAAGCAAGATTTTAAGTTTTGCACTATTTGTCAGACAAAATGCTATAGAAAGCAAGAAATAGGAAGAGAGAAGAAAGTCTAAATATTAGGCTAGTTTTTCCCCCCCAACCGTAGGGCCTACATTAGGACTAGTTTCAAGATGAATATTATTCTCTTGGTGTTTTATCGAATTGTAGGTATTGGTGTCAGATTATCCTAGTGTTCAGAGACAAAAATATCTGGCACCTGAGTTCCGGGGAAAAATTTTTTTCCTCATCAAGTAATATAACCATTGTGGTTTTTAAAAGTTATTTTTCAAGCTTCGAAAGAATTCTGATTTGTGAAATGGTTTTTGGAGTTCCTTTTGTTTCATCTTAAAAGCTATGAAAAACTCCTGATGTCTCAAAAGTTGCTTGAATTGTAGACTTTCTACTCTTCAAGTAGAATGGCTTTTGGAGTCTTATGGCATAAGATTCCACAGGCAGTATTCCTTAAATATTAAATGCCATGAAGCAGTAGTGGAAGATGGTGATTTGTTCATGTTCATGAACTCCAGTTCATGTTCATGAAATTCCCCAAAACATCTAGTTGGCCACTGTGGGGCAGAGAATTGTAGAGAGTGAGGAAGAAGACCTTAACAGAGATAGGTCAGGAGGAAAGTGAAGGAAATTGTATTTTATTCTGAGCCTGTGACATGGACAAGTTACTCATAGCATGTTACAGGTTGGATTCATCATGATTTAAATTACTAGTAAAAAGGCTTGATTTAAATCAACTCGATTTAAATCATAATTTTTAAAGAGCAACTGTCATCTGTGCTACTCTTCTGACCCGCTGTTGACTTATCGACAGTCCCAATGTTGCAGAATATACAGCCTCATGCTACATAACTAAGCTCCATTTCATGCTGAAGAAACTAAATTAATTTATGTATCTTAAATAGAAAAGTATCTTTAGATAGATTTTTACTCCAAAAGCATTTTATTAAAGTAAATTTGATAAAGATCAAAAAAGTCGGATTTAAATTTTAAAAATCAGATTTTTTTAAAAAAATTTTTTTTTAAATCATTGATTTTTATCCATCCTGGCATGTTATACTCATTCCATGAGAAGGACTATATAATATTGATTCTCCCCCTGCCACACACACACACACACACACACACACACACACACACACACACACACAAAGATCAAATTTTATTTTCTTTTGATAATAGAATTTGAATTTAGTTTATCTTGACAGCTTTACAGTTTGGTTTGACTGTGCAGGTTCGTGCATGATTAAGACAAGATAATATTGCTGGAAAAGTGCAATGAATAGAAGAAACCTCTCCCTTTCCAAACCCCCTAGGTCGAATCTCCACCACTGTGGGCTGACTGCAATTCTGGAGAATTCCCATATTCTGGGATTTGTTGCAAACGCTGTCCTGCAGGTAAGTTCTCATAATAAGATGATAGTACGATTTTATATTCCGGTGAAAGAAATTGGGGCTGTCTTTTTTGAAAGAACACAGAAGCTACTGTAAAACAATTAGTGTCAGTAGGTGGTGTCTTTGAATCTAAAAAAACCTTTCTCATTTTAGGTTATTCTATACAGTTAGTCCTCGACATATGATCATAATTGAGCCCAAAATTTCTGTTGTTAAGTGAGACATTTGTTAAGTGAGCTTTGCCCCATTTTATGCCTCAGCTAAATTTTTTCTTGCCTCAGTTGTTAAATGAATCACTGCAGTTGATAAGTTAGTAACTCGGTTGTTAAGTGAATCTGGCTTCCCCATTGACTTTGCTTGTCAGAGGGTCGCAACATGACCCTGGGACATGGCAATGGTCATAAATATGAACTAGTTGCCAAGTATCTGAATTTTGATCACATGATCATGGGGATGCTACAAAGGTCGTAAGTGTGAAAAATGGTGTAAGTCACTTTTTTTCAGTGCCATTGTAACTTTGAACGGTCACTAAATGAACTGTTGTAAGTCGAGGACTACCTGTATTTGTTGGTTTGCAGTGTCTAATATTGCCAGCCAGCTATGAATTCTGATAATTGTAGTTCTATTTTGCCGGGCATGTGACATACTAAAGAAAGAGGGTCCCCTGAATAGAACATTCTGGATGGGTATTACATGGATGTATTAATGTTTTCTTTGCAATAATATGGAAATCATTTGCCATTATCACTTCCTGAAATGTTCTTTGACTTTCAAGCCTAGCATTTAGTCGTGAGGTTCTGGTGTATTCTCATTCAAGTTCTAACCTGGTCTGATCCTGTTTAGCTACTGCTACTTTTCTCTCTCTCTTTTTTTTTTTTTTTGCTTTAAAGATTGTCCAAGGTCACTAAGTGTTGTCACCTATTTAAAAAATAAAAATGGGTAATCATTTTAAGGAGCAAATAAAGAATAGGGAGAGATGGGCATCCTTATACTCTGGTCTGAAGCCTAGAATTAATTCTTGAATCAATTAAATTAATTCTGGAATGAAAAGCAAACTGAAGGAAAATTGTGTCAAACAATGGAGGGTGTAAATTTTATTTACATCCCTTCTACAATTGATTTTATTTTCAAACTATGAAATCTAGCCCTTGCACAGTTAATGAAAATATACACAGCCTGACCTGGCCATTTTTATTCGCTTTTTGACCATTTATGCCCCCAATTTCTTGAGGTACGACAACTATGAAATTTGAATGGAATTTTTTTCTCTTAACAAAGTCCATATACCATGTCTTGAAAAATGTTCTCTCCACCATGATCTTGCTATTTACAGTATCCTTTTTCCTGTTGTGTAATCTGAAATGGGTGTGCTTCCTCAATAAAATAACTAGGGTGGCAGTTTGCCAGAAGTAGTTCCTTTGACAAAACTAGATACATTTTAAAAGAGATAGAAGGTACTGGAAGTCACATAGACTTCTGCATTTTTTTCCAACTACTTCATTTTATCCCACTTTTTCTCCAAAGAAGAGAGTCTATCTTCCCACCCCTTAGCCTTTTAAGTCCTGTAAGGCAATTTCTTACATCTTATCAATGTTTCACAGCCTAAAATCTCTTTATGGATAGTCCACCAAATCATTTTAGGCAGAACAGGGGTGTTGGGAACTGGGCCATGCAAGCAGCAGGAGAGTGCAAAGCTTTATTTGTACATGTGCAGGATATAGGTTGTGCATGTGAAATCTTTCCCCCTCCCTCCCTCCACTACCAGTCCATGTAGCCAAAAAGGTTGAGAAAGTTTAGGGCTGCTATAGAATACTGGCTTTAAAAAATCCTGGTACCAATCAAATGTATTCCAATTTGCAAAAATGTCTTTGCTGACTGACAGGATGATTAATTCTTTGCTTCCTCTGAGTGATTTTGCAAGCTTGATTGTGCAACAGCATCTATCAAAAATACATGCCCAAAGCTTAGTATGTGTACCTGGTCAGCCCATCTCTTTTATAGGGGGTGGATAATAGTCATCACTGGGCTTCCAGTAAGACTTCGTGATGTGCTGTTAGTGAAGGCATTAAGATATATATAGTTTGCTTCTGATCGCTTGTATGGATGAATTCCAATGTGTCCCAGAATCAGAGACCAGAATCAGCAATGGCATAGCAGTTAAAGATTTCTTAAAAAGCAAATCTAGTGAGATTTTGATGTCCCTGGGTGAAAATCTCATACATCTCATGCAAGGGTAATAAAATGGATTTTATTAATTCATTTTTAATACGTGTTTATAGAACTTAATTTGGAGTGCTCATTTTTACTATTTAGGGGTATTGTCATCATGCCGTACTTCCTCTGCCAACAGTCGTAGTATAATTGTTGTAAGAAACTTTGGGAATATCCTGATTCAAGCAAAATATTATTTGGGGGATGAAAAGTCATTTGCTGTGTTCAGTTGTGATCATCTCTAATAGAAAACAGAAAGAAACCTGTATTTTATATCCTTTGTATTTCAGGTGATAATTGTTGGATGATTTTGACCACAAATGTAAATGATTTTGTTAGCTCTGCTTGGCGGCTTAATTACACAAGACTTAAACAGCAGAACAATGCAGAGTTTAAATGTGAAGTGATTTATCAATCAATAATTAATTCATATTAGTTCAGATATAAGTCCCATGATTCCAGTGTGAAAGTTCTTCATTAGTTGGCAGTCTTGTAACATGCAGTTGGAAAACAGTTGGTGGTATAAGCATATGACATGCACAAGCCAAAAGTGTATAGCTACATATATTCAAATACTAACTTTCATTTGCTATCCCATATCATAGGTAGCCGTGTTGAAGAATTCTGTACTGTTCCACATACACAGGGAAAATGTGAACACTGTATAGACGGAGAAAATTATACTGAACATGACAATGGTTTAGAGCACTGCTTACCGTGTATTGACTGCAAACCTGGTAAGTACATTTTGGACACTATTCCTGAATTGCGCTACTTTTCAGCATCAGATTTTATAAGATTCTGCCACAATCTTATAGTGTATTACAGTAATGGCCAAAATTGTGGAAACCTTTTGGGAAAAGTGTATTTTCTAAAACTAGCTAATAACACCACTTTTTTGGGAGTAGTACTATAAAATTATATATCAATGGAAAGATAATTTAATCAAGAATGTAATGCAATAACTTTTATGAAGAATTTGCTATTAGAATAGCAGTTACAGTATAAAGAAGAAAAGTGAGATACGTAGAAAAAATGAGATATACAAAAATTATCATGTCAGTTAATACTTAATTGGATAACCTTTAGCATGAATTATGGCCTCACAATGTCTTCCCATGGAGTGAACCAAGTTTTTTAATTCTGCAGCTGTTATAATATGAAACCAAGATTCATTGAATGATTGCTTCTATTAACTGGGTTTTATTGCTGGGTCGCTTCTGACTAACAAGTTTCTTAAGTTGGCTCCATAGATTTTCAATTGGTTTAAGATCTGGGCTATTCCCAGGCCATTCCAGCAGTAGAATATGATTATCTTGAAACTCCAAAAAAATAAAATAAAAATGGTGTTATTAGCCATCAAACCTCAAAAATATAGTTTTCCCAAAAGGCCACAATTTTGGCCACTACTGTATATATCGTAGAATTTTGCTAGCCTTTTACCACATTACCTCCTCATTCCTACTTTGTTTAAACTGAGTAAGGGTTACTTTGAGTACTTTTTTGTTGTCCAAAGTCACCTGATCTTGGCAGTAAACTTTATTTTTCATAGGCTTCTCTTCCCCGCCCCTTTCTTCCTTGCCTGGTGGGCAGTTGTATAGCATCTGCCTGAGGTCTGAATTCATCTATTTGCACAGGGCTTCTGAAATTAAGCTGTAATTAAGCCAATCACCCAGAAAGGTAGCCAGTTGCCTTTACTTGGATTTATTCAAGTAGAAGTTAGACATTAGTTTGAATTCCTGCGCTGAATTGGTGAAGTAAATCGGAGTCCCCAACCCCCAGTCCATGGACTGGCATCAGTCCACAGCATGCAAGCAACCAGGCCCTGTAAACAAGCGAAGCCCCATCTGTGGGATACAGGCAGCATGCGAAACCATGCCCTCCCTGATTCATGAAAAAGCCTCTTTCTACAGAACCAGTTCTTGGTGCCCAAAAGGTTGAGGGGCTACTAATCTAAATGACCTCTTCCATCTCTGATTCTAAGCTAAAGACTGTGTTTAGGAACCTGACCAGTGGTGGGTTGGTCCCAGTTTGCACCGGTTCACAAGAACCGGTAGTAAAAATTTGTAGTAGTTCGGAGAACCGGTAATAACATTGGCTGGCCACGTTCCCAAACTGGTCCCCCACCCACCTCATCAGAGGCTTTTTAAAAAACTTTTAAAAGCATTTTTTCTACAACCTCTTCGGCCGAAAAAATGCTTTTAAAAGTAAAAAAAAAAAGCCTCTGATGATCGCGTGGCTCAGCTAGAATCGTTAGAAGCTTTCAAAAGCATTTTTAAATGCTTTTTAAATGCTTTTTACAACCGAAGAGGTTGTAAAAAAAAATGCCTTTAAAAGCCTCTGGCCCATTCCGTGACTGGAACAAGCTTAGCAAAAAAAATTAGGTGTGGCGCAGGAAAAAAAGACAGGAAGTTGATACATCACACATGTAACAGACATTATAAAAGCATTAAAGGAACATACAGAATTTTTTAATTTGAACAGATGAACTTTGAAATGGAACGTTTATGGACAGACAGAAAAAGGAAGAAAAGGAGGAAATAAAGTAATAAATTTTAAATGTAACTAAATTGAAACGTAAAGGTTAAAAGCCTAAAGGTATACATGTTTTTTGGATAAAAACAGAAAGGCTTCTGGAGTAATAAAAATAGAAAATAAGAGTTAGCAATTAAAATAGAGGATGATATATAGGTGGTTAAAACAATAAAGAAGAGTATATATTACTGTGAGACAACTTTAAGAAAAATTTATTACTTGATGTAACATGTTTTAATTTTAATTTGCAAAAAAATGTTAGATTGATGACTATGCTGGATTAAGGTTTTATTGAACGAACTATCAGACACACAGATATTAGCGACAAATTGTGATTTAATTTAATATATGATGGAAATGATTATGATTATGAAATATATTGAGAACTAATTTGAAAGACTGCGCTGGAAACTGACATAAAATAGATAATTATATGTTAAGGGGAAGTTAAAATAAGAGGGATGGATACCAACTAGATAAGAGTTTGAGACTCGGAGGAAATATGTTGGAAACTAGTTCAAACGCTGGAAATCAGCCACTTACAGGAGAGTTGGAGGAGACTATGCTGGAAATCAGCCAAACAAGAGTGGGAGCCCTGGAGGGGACTATGCTGGAAATCAGCCAAACATAATATGCTGGAAAATAAGCCAATAAAATGCTGGAAATCAGCCAAACAAACAGGAGGAGAGTTGGAGGAGACTATGCTGGAAATCAGCCAAACAAAATATGCTGGAAATTAGCCAATAACGGTGGTAGGCTTGGAGGAGATTATATTGAAATTAGCCAAAAATAGTTGGTGCTCTGGAGAAGAATATGCTGGGAATCAGCCAAACAGAGTATGTTGGATAATAGCCAAATAATAGAGGGAGGTATGGTGTGATAAATCTGTGTAACATGAAAAGTGTAATAGATGATAAGTTGGATAAAATCAAAGATAAATTGATAAAGTTTAAGATATTAAGAATCGAGGAAAGGGTCAAGATATTAAGAATTAGATGGAATTTTATCTTATAAAGTGTAATAAAATGGAGTGGTATGGAATCTGAAATTAAGATTTATGGTGATAAAATTGTAGGGTAAATAATTAGAATAAGAGGTTAGAATATTGTTAAAAAAAATTTTTTTTGATGCTGATGGTAAAAGATATAAGGTGAAGAAGAACAAGATATAATTAAGATTGATATATAGATATAAAAATGAGTGAAAGTTAATTTGAAATTAAAATTGTATTGATATAATGGAATTGCTTAGATGAAGATGTTAGAATTTATGTTAAAACTTGCTTTTTTATGTTTTGAATTTTCATTTGTAAAAGATATAATGGGAAATTGTGAATGGAGCTTGTTAAACAAATGTAGGCGTGGTAACCATCTATGGACTGGATCGAGACTCTGCTCCTGAAAATCATATTTTATGTTTAAGTTTGAAAAAAAATAAAAAAAAATATTTACAAAAAAAAAGCCACTGGCGATCCCAGCTGAGTTGCCTAATCGTCAGTGGCTTTTAAAAGCATTTTTTTCTGCAACCTCTTAAAGTTGTAGAAAAAATCCTTTTAAAAGTAAGGGGGGAAAAAAAGTTGGCCACGCCCACCCAGTTACATTACCCCCCTACCAAGCCATGCCCACAAAATAAGCCACGCCCACAGAACTGGTAGTAAAAAAATTTAGAACCCACCCCTGAACCTGACGGCTTAGTTTCCCATTGTCTCAAACTTCACTTTTCCTTGCCCCAAAGCTACTCCTGCAATTCATTCATAATCTTCGTCCTTTTCTATTTTGTTTCATTTTTAGTATCTCCTGTAGAGTTTGATAAAGAATAGTGTGTATATTTCTGTTTCTTTAGAAAGAAAAAATTGTCCATGTTGATAAGGTTAGGAAATTCTGTTTCAGGTTACAAAATGATAGCACCTTGCACCAGGGAGAAGAATACTGAATGTCAGTGCAATGATGGCTATTTCTGCCCTCAAGGCTGTGAGGAGTGTGTGAAATGCAAGATACGGTATGTACAGTAATATACTTATAGTGCAGTTACCTTTTATGATAGAGAGTATGTTTCACACATATAAACACTTGCAATAGATTGATTGAATTTAAGGTAAGTTGATATTTATAAGTCATATCCATTCATTCATTTTGCTGGGCTAATAAGACCCTCCAATTGAAACCAACTCTGAGCAATTTACAACTCCCATCTTTGTAACTCAGATTTAAAAGAACAGCATAAACAATATAAACAGTTGATCCAATAGTTTATGAAAAATAATATGTAAAATTTACGTTCAAACATAGGTAGTTGTTGTTTTTTAAGCAAAATCCAATATCTTTAATGATGCAATATAGCAGGAATTGGTATATAATCTTTTCTGGGCAAAACCCACTGCCTTTGAGCTGTATGCCAAGAATTCCAGAATTAAATGTTGGTTTAATTGATTTATACCGTGGGATTACTCTCCATGTTTAATTTCTACTTCTGCTACATTAAAAAAAACCCTTCAGTAGCTGCATCTGTAAAAACTCTAAAGTTGTACCTCAGGCTACTTTGCTTTGGAATATCAAGTTGTACATTTAATTCATAAATGTACAACGTATGCTATTTCCTAAAGCTTTTGTATAGCTCAATCTATTAATTTTGTGTAGCTCAGCCTATTAACTTTTGGATAAGTGTGCTAAAATTGGCCCCAGTGATGTTAGAACTAGATAACATGGCAGGAATGGCATATTTAAAAATTATTGGCTATCTTATTTGCAGTATTCACTTTTGCACATGTGGTTCTGTCACATTCCACAAAATCTTCTTTTGCTGCAGATTTAACAATAGTTGGGGACTCTTGATTTAATGTAGCACTTTGAGAGTGTCGCCTTTAGATGTGCAAGGACTACAGTCCAGATAATTCCTAGTCATCAAGGCCCAACATTTTGGAATTCATAGTGCCAGCGCAGTAGGGTTGCATTCTTTTGCCATGAATTTCCTGCATTCTGTTTTACTTCTACTTGCTTGTTGGTTTTGTTTCGTTTTTAATAGTGTTGTTCTTTCCTGCCTTGCTTAATCACCACACCAAATTGCTGCAGTCTACATCATTTGGTCACAAATCTTTGCACGTGTATGTTTAAGGGACAAATAGAAGTTCAGAAGACAGTAAAAATAAGGATTAGTAGGGAAATTGGGCAATGTATTTGATAAACAATCTTATTCATTTACTGAAGTCATTTGGTAATTTTTTTTTGAAACTAAACAAATAGCAAAACACCAAGCAACAAAAATATTTTATCTGGAAATGTCCTGGTATTGAGTATGATACTTGTTTTTATCATATATGGAATGCCACCACCTCAACATCTCAAAAAAAGAATTGAGAGGGTTGCAGTTTGTTTTGCTTGCTAAAGACTTAAAACAGTCTTTAAGTTAGCAGTCTAATTCAAGTTTTACCAGAAGTGATAATTTCCTGCTACAAGAATGAGAGTGGAGAATAAGTTAGGCGCACTTCCAGACAAAACACTTAACTCCTGCAGATACCATTTTTATTTTCTAAGAAAGCTTAAGGCATTCCTTTGGAGACCAGAGATATTTTTGGAGATGATGATGATGATGATGATGATGATGATGATGATGATGGAGTGACATTTTTCTTTAAAGCAGGTCAGCTTTCCTTGTTTTTAACAAAATTGAAATTAAAATTAAACATTTAAAAAAACTTGGCAGGGATCAAAGGAGGTGACTGTAGACACATTGGCTCTTTTGGATGCCACATTGGGCACTACTGATTTTCATGAGGAACTGAAACTTAACTGTTTCAGATAGTTTACATGTATTTCCCAATACTGTAAGAGAAGAACCTTAGTAAATTATAATGGCAAAAAATAACAGGAGTCTGGTGGCATCTTTTCCATCTAATAAAAATGTCTTAGATAAAAGAGGTGCTACCAGACTCCTGATTATTATCAATAAAGTGACAACTAATTGTCATTAGTTCAGACTATAGCTTCCCCACACAAAAATGTTTTCTTCCTGTGTTTTGTATCCGCTCCTCATCTTGTTAAAGAAACTGAAATAAAATCTTAGAAAAATTCAAATTCTCAATGTTTAATTGAATAAGTCATATTCAGAGCTCAGAACTGGGATTCTGAAATATTTTAACTCATATGTTTTGGAAAGTTAATAAAGATTCCTGAGACTGTCCCTTTCATTTCTAGATCTTATATATTTTTGATTGGATATTTATAAAATATATATTTTATAAATCTAAATCAGGTGATCCCTAGATTGCAGGGTGGGCAATCTCAGCTGCAGGAGGCCCCTCTGAAAATATGTGGCTGAAATTTAGTTAAAATGGCCAAATTTGGGTGGTGTTTAACAAAATTACCCTCCCCAAGTTCTAAAAATAGACTGAAAATTTATTTGGGGCCCACAATTGATGGAGGTGGTGGTACTTGTCGTTGAGTCTTTTTTTCCCCCTATCCCTATCCTTAAAAATAGACTTCAAAAATTTGGGCCCACATCTTGTATGAATTTTCTAGATTTCTGGAAAATATTGGTACTGAATTGTAGCTCCAGATCTCAAACATTACCATTCTTGATTTGTATAAAAAGCTGTAATAGGCAAAATAACAGTACTATAATCAGCTGATCTGCCTGTTAGACCAGTGTGACTTTTCATCATTTCATTTATGGTATATTTGCCATTGGAGGCAATTTTGGGGAGGGAGGAATTTGTTTAATGAACATACCTAATTTTTACCAATGTCCCATCACAAGTTGGGTAAGGTTTGTAAGGCCTTTTGAATTATTCTGTGGAAAATTCCACTTCTTCTTCGACCTCCAGCAGTTAGTCTCACTGTGATTTAGAATGGGCATAATCATTTCATACAGTTTTATCCTAAAATAAGTTAAATTAAGTTTTTGTAAACAACAAATAATAAAATTAGAACTATATCAGTTTCTGTAAAATTTGGCATATTTCAACCCTTCGGTTCTCAAGGTTGCCTGCAAAATTTATCCCATTTTGTTAAAGAAAACTAAATTGTATAAGTATTTATATTTTTTGCATGCTAGATTGTAGAAGAAAAACAACTTGATGTACTCTTACTCCAGAGCTCATTGATTTTTCAAAAGTCCCAGGCAGCTCTGTTAGTTTTCATATAATAGATAGATATGACTTCTTAAATAAACAATCTACCTTTTTAAAAAAAATTCTAGGTGTCCTGAAGGACAGGTGATTATGGAAAACTGCAGTGCCACAACAGATATGAAATGCGGACCACCATATCCAGGTTAATATTATAACTTCAAACAATCATAGACCAAATTGTTGTAAGTCAAGGACTACCTTTATTTTTATTTAATGACAATTTAGCATTATATTGTAATTCAAACAATGGGAAGGCTGCAAAACCAGTATCAAGTGATTTTATTTTGCAGTTGTCCATGTTGAAGGAGAGGGACTTCATGCAGGACAGAAGTGTGAGGTCCCCACCTAATGACTGGACAGCTGGGACTGTTGTCATTAAACAATATGGTCAATGTTTCATTTAAGGACTTCTTTGTTTATCAATGAAAATTCCAGCCCCAATTAGGGTCATAACCCAAACACTAGTTGCCGTCTATTTTGGAAAAATACCAGGCTGAGAGGTTAATCTGGTACATGAAAAGAGTATGGCTAGGATATTTTTCCTTCCCAGAATTAGTACATTAGTACTGTTTTGTCTCTGTTGGGAGTAAGGAAGCTGATACCCTAACCCTAAACCCCAACAAGCCTTAGTATGATCAGTAGCAAAAGATTATGGGAGATACAAGTCAAATGATTTGGAGGACACCAGATTATCTCCTGTATGGATGTGGGCATGCATTCTCACTCCAGAAATGAAACTCAATATCGGAGGATATTTTGTAAGTTTCTGTAAAGCTCTGGCTAATTTTGTTCCCCAAAGCAGTTGTCTGGATTCGCTTTTTATGCTAAATCATGATTTGCAATATTATGTTTCTCTGAATAAACAAGAATATACTTGGTATTTGCAACATGTTTAGTCACCACCTTTAAAGCGCTCCATGGCATAGGACCTAGTTATCTTCAAGACCGCCTGCTGCTACCGATGACCTCCCACCGACCTATGTGCTCCCACAGAAAGGGCCTCCTCAGGGTGCCATCAGCCAAACAATGTAGGCTGGTGACCCCCGGGGGGGGGCTTCTCTGTGGGGGCACCTACCCTCTGGAATCAGCTGCCCCCAGAGATAAGGAGAATTCAAGACCTCGGTGTCTTCCGCCGTGCCCTTAAAACTTTCTTTTTCCAGCAAGGCGGGCTGGCTTAACATTTTTTAAAAAACATTTTTAACTGGTTTGTCATTTTAAATTGGGGCCAAATTAATATATATCCTTTTAATTGTTTTTAATGTTTGTATTGTATGTTTTTAGCTGGCTGTACACCGCCCTGAGTCCCTCGGGAGAAGGTGCGGTATATAAATTCGAAATAAAATAAAAATAAATAAAATAAATAGTTTTCAAACTAAGGGCAGGGTTCATATAGCTGTACCATTATCTATAAATCTAACCTCCATTCTTGGCATGTTATGAGTGCATATGTAGAAGAGTCTTGTTATCTTTAATTTATTTAAAGGTTTCCTATTTTTTTTTTCTTTTAGAAGCTTCAGATTCCTCATTTGTTTACATCGTGATTGGTGGTTTAATTGCACTGGTTTTGTTGGTGTTCTTTATGTTGATATGTTGCATCATATATAAACGGAGAAAATCCAATTCTGCAATGAAGAAAGGTAATTTCCTGATGTATCGGTGAATATGAAATAATTTGCTAGCTAATATTAAATGAACCAAAGTACAGAAAAATTGGGAGACCCAAAGCAGGAAACAGTGCTAATTTGTGAGTTGGATTTGCACATTGTAGTTTGCTTAACAAAGGTTGGTTGAATAAATATCAATTGGATGTTCAGATTGCACTAAAATATAAATCATAGCATATAAAACATAATAGCTGGATTCACACAACATGCTAAGCCAATTGGAGAAATGTGCATATTTGCTGGAGGTCTATGGATATATGAGGTTGAAGCATTTTCATGTAAATTACAAACTGGAAGCTAAAAATGCTTGTTTCAAACCTTGATTATTAGAATGGATATGTTAACATGAAGTAAATCTTTCTTTTAAAGACTCCTCACCCATGGGACAAAGATTGCTTATTTCCTCTTACCCAAGGGTGTCAAACTCAAGGCCCAGGGGACGGATCCGGCCCACAGGGTGCTTAGATCTGGGCCACCCTGGAAGCAGCGAAGGACCAGCACATGATGCCTCTGCCAGCAAAACGGCGGCCCTTCCGAGCTCCATTTTCACTGGCAGAGGGTGGCAGGAGGCTGTCACAACTGAAAACAGAGCTTGGGAGCCCGTTTTCGTTGGCAGAGCGCTCGAGACATCACAGGCACCCCCCACACAAGTGACGTCGAGCTGGCCATACCACCCTGGCCACGCCCACCCCAGCCCCATGAGGTCAAACACAATCCTGATGTGGCCCTCAATAAAATCGAGTTTGACACCCCGGCTCTTACCCATTACCTTCCTTTGTGCCAACCCATGGTCCATTGCATAACGTTGCAATCCTGTCCAAAGTTCCTGCAGAATGCAGGATCAGAAATCCTCAACTTACAACCACAGTTGAGCCCAAAATTTATGTTGCTAAGTTAAGTGAGTTTTGCCCCACTTTACGACCTTTCTTGCCACAGTTGTTAAGTGAATCACTGCAGCTGTTAAATTAGTAACGCAGTTGTTAAGTGAATCTGGCTTCCCCATTGGCTTTGCTTGCCAGAAGGTCACAAAAGAGGATCACCTGACCCCAGGACACTGCAACTGCCATAAATATGAACCAGTTATCAGCCATCCGAGTATAAAATCTATGACCATGGGGATGCTGCAGTGGCCATAAGTGTGAAAAATAATCATAAGTCATTTCAATGCTGTTGTAACTTTGGACGGTCACTAAATGAACTGTTGTAAGTTGAGGACTACCTGTAATTTCTACTAGGAATTCCATCGCTAAACAACACAGTCATAAGGCACAACATCAGGGGCTCACCCCAACTTATGAGTGTAGTCCTAGTGACCTTTATTAGGTGAATCCCATCAGGCTGCAGTATTCAACAGTCATGTGATCACTATTTGCAACATCCTGCCAGCTTCCCCATTGATTTTACTTGTTGGAAACATGCAGTGAAGTTCACAAATGGCAATCGCATGATCGGAGGAATGCTGTAATGATTGCAGTTATGAGGACCTGTCATAAATCCCCCTCATTCAGCACCATTGTAACCAAACAGTTCCTGAATGACTGAATGTTAAGTGAGGACTACCTGCATACTAACATTTTTTTTCTATACCTTTCTCCCCAGAAAATAAAGAATCCAGAGACCATTTGGTAAGTATTCGTGTACTTAACTTTTAAGGGAATATGACTAGTGTTCTTAGCTTGCTTCTGTCCAGCCAAAATGATGAGAAGTTCACAAGAACCAACATAACCAGCTTTCTTCTCAGTTGTTAGTTTCATAAAACTGAATAGTTACTGAGAAGACATCAAAATTTTATTTTCCTGTGCAACAATCAAGGGCAATTAGTGATGCACTTGAGAAAAACACTCTTATTTTTCATCTTCATTGCAAGCTGCATCTTCAACAGGTTCTAATACCACATGAACCTCTAGCTTTCTTTGTGCCCCACCAGTGTACTCTCCCTCCAGGTTAATTTTTAATGTCACATGGGGATAACCAGAACATTAGCACTCAAATGCTTCTACTGTCACAATACCAATTAGACCCCCAAATAAGTATTGTTTTGCCATTGATAAAATCCTGTATGGCTTAGCTCCATATTATTTTAGGATCCATCTGCTCCAGGTGAAATCTGCCTAGCCTATGCATTTGGGTAGGAAGCAGTTGCTTAGGAACCCACCTCTGCAAAGAGTAAAGGAAAAAGGATATGTAGGCAAGACTTCTCTGGAGTTGTCCCTCTATTTTGGAACATTGTAATCCAGGTCAGTAATGAAGTCCCCATTGTGCCCCTAAGGTCAAAAATTATGAGTACTCCCTAGATTACGCCGGAAGCCACAGCCGTCCCGATATAGCCAGCTGGTGCCATCGCTGGCTATTGGGGTGAGTTACTGGCCCCCATGGAGAGGGCTTGCAACTTGGGCATCCTCGTGGACGCACGGCTGTCTTTAGAAGAGCATATGATGGCCGTGGCCAGGGGGGCTTTTTATCAGGTTCGCCTGATTCGCCAGTTGCATCCCTTTCTGGATCGGGACTCCTTACGCACGGTCACTCAGGCACTCGTCACCTCCCGCCTGGACTACTGTAATGCTCTCTACATGGGGCTCCCCTTGAGGAGCACCCGGAGGCTCCAACTGGTACAGAATATGGCCACGCGGGGGATTATGGGATGGGGCGCTCCCATGTGACACCCCTCCTGCGCGAGCTGCACTGGTTCCCAGTGGTCTTCCGAGTGCGCTTCAAGGTGTTGGTTACCACCTTTAAAGCGCTCCATGGCTTAGGGCCTGGGTACTTACGGGACCGCCTTCTGCCACCGATAGCCTCCCACCGGCCAGTATGCTCCCACAGAGAGGGACTCCTCAGGGTGCCGTCGGCCAGGCAATGTCGGCTGGCGACCCCCAGGGGGAGGGCCTTCTCTGTGGCAGCACCTGTCCTCTGGAACGACCTGCCCCTGGAGATACATAGGATCCCAGATCTCCGTGCTTTTCGCCATGCCCTTAAAACTTTTTTATTTCATCAGGCCGGGCTGGCTTAACCCCCCCCCTTTAGATATTTTTAATTGTTAATTGATTTTAGTTGGGGTGTTTTACATTTATTGGGCCAAAATTTGTTTAATTCTTTTTTTAAAAATTTAAATTTTGTATGTGATGTTTTTATTTTTGGCTGTTCACCGCCCTGAGTCCAGTGGGAGAAGGGCGGTATAAAAATCTAATAAAATAAAATAAATAAATAGGTGGAACAGAATTTAACTATTGTATTTTGTGGACTATAAGACGCCCCTGACTATAAAACACACCTAAATTTAGAGGAGGAAAACAACAAAAAAAGGTTTTTGGCCTCCCCTCACCTCATTTTTGGGGCTTTTCCAGCCTTTTTTCAGCCCGTTTTCGAGACTTTTTTTGGCCTGTTTTCAAGGCTTTTTTTGGCCCGGTTTTTCGTGCCGGAAAAAAACCCCACAAAAGAGCTGAAAATGGGGCATGCGGAGGCCAAAAAAAATGGCTGGTGGATGGGCGGGGCTTTGGCAATATTCGGTCTATAGGATGCAGAGATATTTTCACCCCCTTTTGGAAGACAAAAATTGCACCTTATAGTCCGAAAAATACAGTAAATTAAACGGAGAGGCATTTTTGATGTGTAACATTGTAGTATTAACATTCATCTCCCTTTGAACATTTCTAGAAATACAGAGTTTTTTTTAAAATACAATTACTATTTCCTACCAAAAGGGTTATTTTTTTATTTTGCAGATACCTGATAACAATGAGAATGTAAACTCTACAACTGAAGCCACTGCTGCTTCTCAGGACAGACTGCCTGAAACTGAGGAGAGAGAGAATTTGGAGATGGGCAGAAGGGAACAAGACTATGTCCTCCCAAATACGCCATCTGTGTCATCATCAGTTGAGGTTGCTTGTTCAAATGGGCAGTCCAGTGGAAGGAATGATGTAGGTATTTTTCAGTAGAAAATTGCTAAATAATTAGTAGTTACTACTGCTGTGTGGGTTCTTCCATAGCAGAACAGTTTGAAATAGTATGTGTTCACTTACAGTGCGGCCTTTTATGAATATATTAGGCCTGTGTGAGACAACTCTGCTTTGTTTTGAGAAAACATTAGGTGCCACAGAAACAACACAGTTCTCCACAAAGTGGTTTGTGCTGTTTTTGTGGTCTCTTCCGGTGGATGGCCTGAAGAAGCTTCTCTGCATAAGCAGCATATGTGGACAAATCTCTTTAAACTATTGAAACTGCTGGATGAAGCCTTAGAAATGAGGCAAAGTAGCATCATTAGTTACTTCCAATTTTAGATGGAAATTAGTAGAATTAGGTGGAAATTTAAAGCAGATTTAAAAAGATGGTTCACACAGACATTCACTGAAGGAAAGCAACCCTTGAAGTTTTGTACAACCATAAAAACATGTAAAATAGGTTAGAGGAAGATCATTATAATATAACAGGTAGAGAGTTTCATCTAAAAATACAAAGTGGAACTTGCAGTACTTTGAAATAGCAGCAGAGGGCGGAATATAGTAACATATAGTAAAAGGACCTGCTTAAATAATAGGGTTCTAACAATAGATGTTGAAGGATTTAGATGCTTTTGTCTTGCAAAGCTATTTGCCACACTAGGAATTTGCTGTGTTTCCGTGGCTGGAAATAACTGGATACAGGCAGACATTAAGCAGTAAAAAAAACGCTAACTGCTTGCCTTGATCTGCTATGTTGACTCCTAGCTAAAAAGGTTCAGAAAGGAAATCCAAACCTAAACAGTTTTTATAGCATGTGCCAATATCATGACTAAGATCAGTTTTGTCAGTTCCTGAGCAACTTTATGGGAAGAGATACTTCCTGAGGTATTCTAGCCTCAAAATGGCCACCAAACCTCAAAGTCAATTTCCATGTTTCTCTTTAGGAGAACTGTGATATTAGTAGCAACATTTGCATCCTTCATACACAGTTATTATTTTAAAACTACCATTTTGTGTTGCATTGCCCTGGCCCCAGCATCTTCTGCAACTCCCATTAAGGATTCGTTCAGAATTATCCAGCAGACTGCAAACTAATTCCACACCATTAATTATTTCACAAGAAAAAAATACCAACATTTCAGAAGAACGTTCTTGCTTCACTCTCTTCCCCTCCATGGTTACCTGGAAAGACGCATCTATTTTCACAACATAGGATTTGCATGCTATTTTGGATTAGCTGCATAAACTTGCAGCTAACTTATTGCACAAACTTTCTTACTGGGTGCCAGGGAGATAGTCATAATTAAAATTTCTATTAAGCAAAGAAGGTGACTTTTAAGTTAACAAGTTTATCAGTAGTTTCTCACTTACAGATCTGGTCAACAAGTAATACTAAACTATCATGTGGGTTTTTCATACCGGCTTTTACGGCTGCTATCAGTGTAGTGGCAATGAGCTTCCAGGCTAACAGGCTGTGATCTAATTGATATCCTGATGTTTTGCCAGCAACTGTGTCTGGCATTTTCAGAGGCAAAGTAATCTGATGTATGGTGTACTTCTTGTCAAGTCACAGGCAGCTGCGCAGGAATTGAATGCGCTCACTTTACTTCTGAAGATGCTAGTCACAGTTGCTGGCAAAATGTCAGGATATCAGATAATTAGACCACAGCCTGTTATCCTGGACGTTCATTGCTATGATGTGATTTGTTTGCTTTCAACTTAGCATGTGATACATGATTTGTACTTTTTCTCTCTCTTTTTTCTAGTAGTGTCAAAAACAGAATGGAATCATCTTATGTTGAAGTTTAAGGTTTAAGTAGAATCTGAGAAACAGAAAAGGTTGCTTAAAATTTGTCAGGTGCACTTTGGAATCCATTGAATAAATTTCACTATGTTTCTCTGATTATCTGTTTAATCTGTAAAAAAAAAAACAATTTGCTGTGTTGAGTCAAATTTTATGTTTTTTTTAATACTTTGAATTACAACAGATCATTCTTTTTAAAACATTTTCAGGTACAGAGCTCTAACAAACCTGCAGTAAGGATTAAAACTTCTCGTAAGGAAAGTGAGTAGTTCAAGTAACTGTTTTACAGATTATCGACCAATAAATCATATTGAACATTTGTAACCCAAGTGCAAAAATATATGTTAACATTGACAGTTAAATTACATTTTCAATTGTTGATAAAATCTCCTAAATCAAATAAACAGCAAAAGAAGCCTCTTGAGCAAGTATGTAAATGATGTACTTATTGGACATCATATTAAGAGTGACATGATTCTGTTCTGAGTGCAAGAGGATACTTAATGTCTCAATCATCTTCTTGAAATATTCTTGAAGTATTAATTCCATCCAATATTTTTTAAACTGTTCATGCTACTAATTGGATTCTCAGTTCCTATAAATCATGAGTCCCCAGTCCCCGGATTGTGGCCCACTACTGGGCCGTGAGCTGTTTGGAGCTGGGCTGCAGAAGTGGTGGGTGATTGCACATATGTGTGCATGCTCTCCATTTGCACAAGTGGCAAACATGTCTGCCGCTCACGCAATGTAGATGCGTGCACTTGCTAGTGTCTCACGCAGAACCATCCACTCTCCCCCTCTCGCTGCTGGTCCGCAAAGCCAGAAAGGTTGAGGAACTGTGCCATCTGTACAACTCTGCTCATAGGATGTCCTCACTGTTGCATTATTATTATTTTTTACTTCTCCTATATTTCCCCATAAAAAGCTGTTTTAGAAGCCTGAGGATCTTCCAGAATAGTGGAGATTGTTGTTGGGAACTAAATGAGGAAGTTGAAATTTGTATTCAGTTTGCCTCTTTTTAGAGAACAGATCATGATGATGATGATGATGATACTTGTAGTGTAGAAATTGACATAAGGGCTGAATGCTGAGAATTCTACACATAGAAGCAATGAGAGGCAAGGAGGCTTTTCACTGAGATGGAATACTAGCCTCAATTAGCATCCTGCCTTGTGTATGTAGAGATAAAGCAGGACACTCACATAGTGCATTCTCTGCTTTTTGCTGTGTAGTGGAATGTTCTGTGGATCTGTGTGTGCGCTGCAGCTGCTGCTCTTGTTCAATAATCTCAGCCAAATTTATGGCTGCACATTCCTAAC
Organism: Pantherophis guttatus; assembly: GCF_059756535.1. NCBI lineage: Eukaryota > Metazoa > Chordata > Lepidosauria > Squamata > Colubridae > Pantherophis > Pantherophis guttatus. The sequence goes on from NC_142063.1 coordinate 103,314,823, forward strand.
TATAATAGAGTTACGGTAATTTGTAGCATCTATTAATTGCAAATTATAATTGCAATTTAGGGTGAGAATTCACCTTAATAATCATGTAGTTTATTTTGATAAAGCTATTTGACCTGAAATATATAATTCCAAATAACTCAATGTGAAAATAAATATTTGGTGCTGGAACATTACTTTAAGAATGGGAAGAAAAATTGTTCTGTTAATTTTGTAAGTTCTGAAAAGGGTTTTGATATTTGAATAGCATTTGTCTTCTCTCTTGCTAAGAAAGATACTTTTATTCTAACGAGCTAATATCCCGTTAGTGCATTTTTAAAATGAGTTTGGGATAAACTCACTTAACAAATGTTTCACTTAGCAACATAAAATTTGGGTTCAATTGTGGTCATATCTCAAGGACTACTTGTACTTTTCTTTTTTTTTTTAAAGAAGGAATGCATGCTTTTGAAAATTAGGAAGTTCAGCCAATGCAGCCGAAAGCCAAATATATACATTGAAGAAAAATGTGACTTGTACTGAAGGTCATTTGAATTGCAATATAAGTATATAAGCATATGAACCGTGTAAAATTCTTTGTTTTTAATCTAACATATATTTTTATTGCATTGCAGCATTGGAGAAGGTTTATTTTCAAACAAAGGACATAGTGGGATCAGATTACTGGAATACATTTATGAGGAAATGCGGCTTATCACACAATGACATACAGACCATAAAACATGATTATGCTCAACATTTTGATGAACAGCAGTATCAGATGTTAAGAACTTTGCGAGACAGGAATGGAGTTGTTGTTGCTTTTGATAAAATATTTGCCAGCCTGCAAGAAATGGACCTTAATGGTATTTATGAAAATCTAATAAATGAACTAAAAAGCAAAGATTTAATAATAAAGGAGACTGAAGACTAATTTAGCTTTTCTTTCTTTATTTTTGACTATGCAAAAACCGGACAGAAAAGAATCTGTCTTTTTATGCATCAATTTATTTTAGTGCATGTTCCCTTGGCTGAGGATGTGTAAACTGACAACACAGTTGTTGAAAAAAAATATGGATCCCATTTGGGAAATGAAATGCTGCATATCCGAGTGGATAAACTTTGTGCAACATATAAACTTCACAATGGATAATGCAGGAACCAGTAAGAGCTTGGTCAGTGTTTGGAAATTACAGGTTTTTGTGTGATTCTGTACTGTCCTTTATAAAAATGCTATTGTGACCAAAATTCAGTATTCAATATTACGTGAACTGCTAACATACAGCAGGCTGAAGCTGGATATAATAGTTTTCTACGGAATCAAGATCATGTAACCTGTTGGATAAGTGGAATTTGACTGTATAAAACTTCTTGAAATATAATCCACTGGAATCAGGCTGGAACTGTGTTCGCATTTGCTACTATAGTATGAAATGACTGATGGATTGTAATATTTCATTTATGATCTTATATACAAAGAGATACCGAATGTGTGCAGTGTCATACTCTGTAACTTTTTGTACCTATTTTCTAATAAAAAAATTAATTCTGATTCCTTTATTGTGTATGTCAATGGGAAACAGGCCAGGGAATGAAATGAAATTTGAGTGGAGCAAGGAATAATTTAAAATAGTATGGATAGCACATGAAACTCTGGTTTGTTGAATAAACTGTAGTGATCTGCATAGTCACCATTGGCTTCCCATCTTATGCTACTATGAAAACAAACCAGATTATTGCTTAGTGTAAATCTTGTCATCTATTAAATTTATTACTAGGACACAATTTCATTCTTATACACTAAGCACCATACATTTGTTAGTTTTTATAATTACTCTTAATTTTGGAAGACAATTATACCAATTACAAAAAAAAATGAAAAGTTTTAGAATATTATACCATATATGGGATATTATTTGGGTCCAATTGTATCATAACACTGACAGATGTTCTGCCAGCAGAATAAATTATTATGCCTACTAAAACTATCCTGAATGCTTGGGTGAAACCCCTGAATCAGAATTGAGAGGTGATAGAAAAAAACCCTATAACTTGCACTGAATACAGGTAATTCTTGACTTACAACAATTCAGTTAGTGACCATTCAAAGATACAATGGCATTGAAAAAGGGTATTTATGACCGTTTTTCACTTGCAGCATCCCTTGGTCACGTGATGAAAATTCAGATGCTTGGCAACTGATTCATATTTATGATGGTTGCAGTGACCTGGAGTCATGTGATCACCTTTTGCGACCACCTAATAAGCAAAATCAATAGAGAAGCCAGATTCACTTAGCAACCTTGTTACTAACTTAACAATTGCAGTGAGTGACAGAATTTTGGGGTTCAATTATGGTTGTAAGTCAAGGACTACCTGCATAAGAAATATGCTTGCTTAAAGCTACCTACTAGACCAGTGATGCTGAGTACTTTTGGTGCTGAGTACTCAAAGTGCACGCATGCGCGCATGCATGTGAGGTGGCAAACCCCCAAAATGCAATGCGAGCACCCCTTGCACATGCACACACATCCCTCTTGCATGCACCCTGCCCCCGTTGCCCCGTTTTGGCTTCCAGGTTGGTGCAGGAGGCTTTCCAGGCCCAAAACAATCATAAATGACATATATCATAAATGCTATGAGAATATTGAAAAATAATATTACTAAAGATGGGAGAATGGAAGGAAAATATTTTAAGGTGCACAAATTCTGGTAGAAAATAGTAGAGCTAAGTGTTACAAGAAATGTTTGTCCAAAGAAACAAGCAGTTAAGATACCAGGCTAGAAAGTAAGCTTCTGTGAATTCAAGTCCTGCCTTAGCAATGAAAGCCAACTGAGTGATTTAGGGCCAGTCACTCTCTCAACCCAATTTCAGTATCAGGATTCTTGTTCTGAGGAAAATAAGAAGGTGTGTTGGGTATGTTCGCTGTCTTGAATTATTTCTGAAAATAATAAAGATGGGATATAAGTAAATGAATATATAATATAAGAGTTTGAAAGAAAATGTTTATAAAATGTGTACTGTTGGTATTTGATTCTAGATCCGTGATGGCGAACCTATGGCACGGGTGCCACAGGTGGCACACAGAGCCGTATCAGTGGGCACGCGAGCATTGCTGTAGATCAGCTCCAGCGCGCATGTGTGCACCGGCCAGCTGATTTTTGGGCCTTTCAGTCCCACCGGAATTTGGGAAATGGGCTGTTTCCGGCCTTAGGAGGGCCTCCGGGGGTGTGGGGAAGGCTGTTTTCGCCCTCCCCAGGCTCCTAGAAAGCCTCTGGAGCCTGGGGAGGGTGAAAAACGGGCCTACTGGGCCCACTGTGCCATCACGTGCTAAAAGCGGGAGGGCGCACACGCGCAGGGCGCATTGAATTATGGGTGTAGGCACACACGTGGACGACCTCGCTGCGCTCCCCCACTTTTGGCACGCGACGGCAAAAAGGTTAGCCATCACTGCTCTAGATAGACTGGGATTTCGAAGAAGTGTTGGAAATGCAACCAAATTCCAAATACATTCAATCATATGTGGTGATCTTTTAAATATGTTAAATCATATTGGACAAATATATTGACAATGCAGAAAATATTTAAAACATAAATATTAATGAAACCTGAAGCTTAACATCTAAATATTACGGACAAACCAATCAAAAAACAGTTTGGGACTATATATTTACTTGGTGACCACTGCGAGGATTGTATATGATAAGCATTGGAAGGAAAGGGAGATGCTGACAGTCAAAGAGTGGATTTTAAAATTGACTGAAGTAGCAGAGATGGCAAAATTAACTGCTCTGATTAGAAACAATAGTTTAGATAAATTTATAAGACACTGGAAATCGTTTGTGGATTTTCTACCTGTTAAATACAATGACAAATGGTTAACAGAGATTTGAAGATTAGTTTTAATTTTGGGGTAACCTATTGACTGTTTATATATATACACACACACAGTCTTAACACACATCTCTCTCTCTCTCTGTGTATAGATTTCCACATCAGGGATATTTGTTTATATAATTAGATTTTTGTTAAATACAGATGGAAAAGTTTATAATTATTTGTAGAGCCCATTATTTATTTATTTATTTATGCAATTTATATGCTGCCCTTCTCCCGAAGGACTCAGGATGCTTACAAGAAGGAAGAAAAATTACATAAACAACAAATCAATTTAAAATTAGTTAAAATTAATTAAAAATTAATTATAATTATTAAAAAATCACCCCGACGGATTCAGCCCATTTGGTGAAAAAGCCACGTCTTCAATTCGCAGCGGAAGGAGAGGAGGTCAGAGACTGTCCTGAGGCCAGTGGGCAGCCCATTCCAGAGGGTCGGCGCTCCCACAGAGAACGCTCTCTCAGCCGACATTGTCTGGCTGACGGCACCCTAAGGAGGCTTGCTCTGTGAGAGCGCACCGGACAATGGGAGGATGGCAGGAGATGATCCTGCAGATACCCTGGGCCTAAGCCTTGTAGGGCTTTATAGGTGAGCACCAGCACCTTGAAATGAACCCGAAGAACCACTGGTAGCCAGTGCAGCTCGCACAGGAGAGGTGTCACACCGGAGTATCGAGAAGCCCCCGTAACAACCCGCGTGGTCGCATTCTGGACTAACTGTAGCCTTCAGGTGCATCCCAAGGGCAGCCCCATTATGAAAGGGAAGGGAATATATTAGATTTTTGATGTATCTTTCAGCATTCAGCAAGGGTGGATTTTTTTATAGATTTAATGTTAGATGTAATTCATATGGGGGGGCTTTATATACATGGTTTTTCTTTTTGTTGTTAGTATTAGATATTTGTCAATATTTTCTTTGTATTTTCTTTTGTATTGCTCTTTATATTTTAGGCAATAAACAAACATATTTGAATGAGGAAAAAATTATGTAAGAGTGTTTCTGTTTGTTTCCTATATGCAAATCAAAGCTGGATACATCAGGAGAAGCAAAAAACATGATTACTATGGAATGGCATGTTTATTTTATTTTTATTTTATTATTTGATTTATATGCCGCCCTTCTCCGGGACTCAGGGCAGCTTACAATGCGCTAAGCAATTTATGTGTGTCTGTAAAACAATGGGATTCGAAAATGAATAGGTGCTGAATGACTATAGGCTGAATACAAAGGTGAATGACCAATATTTTAAAAGAAATATACTGAGATGTATGAACATATAGATCATAAAGGGGATGATGAAGAAAGCTGAGCTTGGATGGAGCTGATGAGATCCTGAAACAAAGCTGGGTAAGGAGTAAGGATAGAAGTACAATAAATGGTTCTGCAGTAAATTAGTCTTAACATTCTTCTACTAATCTCACACCTTCAATTTTTCAGGCTTAATATTTCTCGCTCTTTTCTTACTCATCATAACAAAATGAAAGTGTGATACAGCAGTATGGATTTCAAAAGTTAGAGGGAGAATAACAACATGGAGTTCCAGGTGTGGTAAAACTGGTTGCAGACTTAAATGGCTTTGATTCGACCAGGACTATGTTCACACAACACATGGAAACAAACTAGCCAGCCACCTTCTAGTCTAGTATATTATGTAAACATAGCTTGTATGGCTAGTTTATGGTTCAGTGTGTCATCCAAGCCTATAACACTGGATTAATGAATGTTTTTTTAATGAAATGTTTATGCCACCAATTTTATTCTGGATCACAATTATATTAAGAATGGATAAATATGTTGAGCAAACACAGACTTAATATTTTGCAGGTTTCAGATTATATCTTAATAACAAACATGTGGTCTAGGTAAGCAGAAGTGCTATTTTAATCTTTGCTGTGGTTGAGAAGGTTCCTGTAAAATATAGCTGAATCCCAACAATTCCCCTTAAAGTCAGAACAGAATGCCGGGGTAAGCTTAAACTTGTAATAAATTGCAAATGTAAAAATTATGCGGAAGAAAATTTAAAGTGTTACACAGAAAAGCATAAAATAATAAACAAATTCTTTGTGCCTAAAAGTAGGTTTCTTCTTCTATGTTTTGGGCTATGTGCTTGTAGCCCCAGGCGGTGTACATATGTATTTACTGTATTATTCTTCGGAGACTCAGGGCGGCTTACAATGCGTTAAGCAATAGCCTTCATACTTTTGTATATTTATACAAAGTCAGCTTATTGCCCCCACAAACTGGGTCCTCAATTTACCTACCTTAGAAAGGATGGAAGGCTGAGTCAACCTTGAGCCTGGTGAGATTCAATCTTACTTTAATTGCAGACAGCTGGTGTTAAATTACAGAGCTCTGTCTGTTGAGCTATCCAGGCTCCCTATTGATCTCATCATTACTGATGAGATTTGCCATCTATTTATCATATAAATTGTTATTTTTATATTGCTTGTATTGTGAGCTGCCTAGAGACAGATTGAAGTTGGATGATGGTTCAATCAGTCAAAAAAAAATTGTAAATACTGATAAACAGAAATCCAGGCTGTCTTTATTTATAAAACTCTGGTAAATTAAGGTATATCATCATAAAAAGTTCTTTAAGAAAAGGAAAATCTACTTATTGGAAAATAGCTTCATCTTTGGGAGGGAAATCTGCAGACTTGATTTACTCAGTTACTAGGCATCTGAACGAATTTTAATAATATAACAAATCACCATTAGTTAATTGCAAAAAGCAACGTTACTCCAAACAGTTTATATTCTGTGATGATACCTTTAACATCAACAGCATCAAACAACATCTGTCTATCCCCAGTCCTTGGGATAACAAATTGTCTAAACATCTGGCTGACTATGACCAATAATAATAATAATAATAATAATAATAATAATAATAATAATAATAATAATAATGAAAACAAAGATAACACCAACAGCAAAAGGTGCTATGGAAGCAGTTCCAAACATCTGGTTCTCCACTTGAACACCATCAGCATTGATAAAATCACCATCAGTCAATTGCTAAAGGCAGCCTTAACATGGAACAGCTTTCATCCTAAAATGATACCTGTAATATTATTAAACAACATCTGCTTATCTTAGTCCTTCCGAAGGACTCAGATGGAGAAAAACATTTGGCTAACTGTGTGACCTAATCATAATATTTTTTTAAAAACTAAGTAGAGAGCATAAAGGAATATCAATTGAGCTTGAATACCCCAAAATACAAAGCAAACGTCTTTAAAACCTAGGCTGCTGTAGGTTTTAAGTTCTCTCTAAAGGAATAGTGGAATATTGAACAATTAACCAATAAAAACAGACAAACGAGATCCTATAAAAGCTAACAAACCAAGCCAATTTGCGCCTGTAATGGTGGATCCATTTATTTACAGCCTTTATTATTATTATTTTTTACATTTTTTTTTTTTACATTTACAGCATTTATTTATTATCCTCGAAAAACTCCTGGCTTGCAACAAGTGTCATATCTGACTACTGGGTACTGATGCACTTTTTTTGCGTGTGCCCCCTCCGCGCGTATTATTGCAAGCATTACCCTTTTGCCTTTTCAAGATTGCATTGTCAGGTTACCTTGCGCCCACCAGAAGTGACGATCAGAGGTGGAGCTATGCTTCCGGAAACGGTCTCGGTTGCATCATCTTGTCAGGCAGGGCAGCGTCTGACAAGAGACGGAGGAGGAGGAAGAATGGCAGCAGCCGGTAAGCTTCCACCTTTGGGTTCCCCTTTCTAAATAAAACGGGGCTGAGAATCAAGAAATGCCCCGGAGTTCCATTCTCAGGCCATATGGAAAAGGCGTCGCGAGGCCATTAAGACTGAAGCTGGGCTGAGAGCTCTGGCTTGACCGCCCGGCTCAGGTGCTTTGGCGCTACAATTTGTGCTACCGCATCATTAGAGGCATATGGGCTGCAGGTAATGTGTGCTGCGACCGGGCAGCGAGTAAAGGGACTACGTCTCTATTGATTTCAGAGACGGAAACTTAAATCGATAGGCTCTGTAATATTCTGTCTTAAAGATAGCTCTTTTTTTTTTTGCGTGCCCCCCCCCCCCAAAGTGAATTTATAAGGTTGAAGGATGTAGTAGTGGATTGCCATTGCAGAATAGCAATTGTACCGCCACTGATTTTAAGCAAGATTTTTTGGGGCGATGGGTGGTGGTGGATCTCTTTCACTTTTGTTTTCCTTTTCTTCGCGGCGAAGTCGTAGTAAATGCATAAAAATCCTCCCGTTGAGTAAATCGAAAGTCAGTAGCCGACGAGATTGCCTTTGGGAATCCTATAAAAGCAGGGCATATATATATATATAGGCATTATTTTATGGCTTGGCTTCTCGACAACGAACCTTATCCATTTACAGTTGTTGATATCTTGAAAGAGCGATGGAAGTCTCTTACAAGGTGAAGCCAAGTCATAGCTCTTCATAGCTATAAAATGTGTAAGTTTTACAAATCCAAGGAGCAGTCATGTTCTGTGGCTATACAGTCCAAATCTTTTAATGTTTTTGATAGGAGTATTTGGTTTGTTTTTTTTAAATGAAGATCAAATTTGTATATATTATTCTAAATGCATTTTCATATCACCTTGGTGATGAATGTACTTATAAAAACACTGTGTCCTAAATTAAAAAAAAGAAAAATCTCAGGAGATGATTTTTGTTTCTTAGCTGGAAAAAGCTTTAATTTTAAGAATAGGTCACAAGGTCAGCTTGATATATTACAAACTAGAGCTTGCTCAATTGTTTATACAAATACTTAAGATTATGAAATTGCTTCAGTATACTTTTCTGACATAGACATTTATTAAACAGATATAGGCTACATTTAATGTTAAGCTGACATGTATGTTTGTTGGTTAGATGTAACTATTTAACTATTGAGATTATGCGCGAAACAGAATTTACAATATTCTTAAAACCAATGTTAGTATCATTCAGATCCTATAGTGATGAAGGACTACCATACACCTTGTTACAAGCAGTGATAGTAATATTGTACATCATAGGTTTCACCATGTGATTGGTGAGAAATGTCTCGACTAAACAATTGCCAATTAATAAAATAATAAGGATTTTAGCAGACACACAAGAAAACCCAACCCGTTGAAAGCCTGAAATGTTAAATAAAATTACTTAAAATCAGGGCCACTCACTCTTATCAAAATGTCTTTCTGTATAAATACACGTGCTCAGGACTGATTCCTAAGGATCTGATATACATTTGAAACTTTATTTACAGGTGTTTTGTTTAAATAACTAATGTTTTCCCTTTGCATTTATATTTTATAATCAAGTAAACATACAGTTAATGCCCTTAAATTTAAACCTAACCATTTCTTTGTAAACATATAATTAAGCCTTAGAGAAAATCTACAGGGCATTAATTAAAAATGAAAGGAGTTATCAGTTGCATTCCATAAAATATATGTAAGTGAACTATTAGATAGCAAATTGAGAAATGCAAGTATTGTTGATATCCTAGATCATTTATATTTCAAGCAGTTGCCTGACTTCCCTCTTTAGTTAGAAATGTGCCCTTTTTGCATGACTTCATTTAGAATGATCCCTTGTTCTAGAAATAGCAATGTCTCTATTTTGTGCATGATAGTGTTACACTAGAATAGATATAAAACTAGATTTAAATAATTCACAAAGAGCTGTGAAAGAATCTAATGTGCCAAATATTATACAAGATTGTTTCTGGCTGTACATAGATCCCATTCCTAATATCAAGGGTTCATGTTGAGTACTTTTGCTTTATTAATACATTAATTTAATCACATAAGGATCCATTTATGAACCCCTTCATAAGTGCATAAAAGAGAGAAGGCCAGCTAGTTTGGGTAAAAACAAAAGGACATAGCATTTCGTATTGTGGTTGTGTTGGGAAATACCAGCTAGGCGGGGAGGAGGGGTCAACCGAGTAACTAGCCTTGAGTCCTTGCGCAACTAAGTCCTTTGGGTCAAGAAATTCTTGTAATATAGATAAAATATATTAAAGTAGCTGACTTGAATCTTTTACGAGTAGATTTGGTTGTTTCCGCCTTGACAGGTTGTTCCTATTGTAATAACCTAGCAGGGCTGTGAAAACAATCTGAAGTGGTACTTTTGAATATATTATTAAGACGTAAGGAAAATAATGTAGAACATTAATTTTAAAAGAAGGGATTATTTTTATTATTTTTCCTCCTTGTGAAGGAAGAATGACTGTTGCATACACAGAAAATGATCCTGTTATGATTGCATGTAAATGAAATGGCAGCCACTTCATCTTGATTGCCAAGTGACCTCAAAGAACAATGCTGCAACTGAAGCACCTCTTGGAATAATCTGCCCAGCCATAATAATAATCCTTTCACTATTGGGGCAAAAGAGCTTAATGTACTTATTGGGGACATAGTGTATTGTAGTATTGCAACAAAATTCTATAACATCATTAGACTGTCTTAAAAAGCTGTGTGTACATTGTTTGGAAGACACAACTTAGATATCTTTGAAGATATAACTTAGACTTCGGAGCAGAAAACAGGACCTCTTTAAAGCTGCAAATAGATCTAGTTCTCTTTGCTGGATGAAGTCCATTTCCTTTGCTGGAGTAAACTGATTTTCTAGATACTGTATGTTTCAGTAAGGTTTCAGCCCAGATTTAGTATTGGGATAGCTTTGGTTACGTTTATAGATGACCTGTGGCAGAGCTGTGATGGAATGGTGCTTCCATCCTTGCGCTCCTTGATCTCTTACCAGCTTTTAATACCATCAGCTATGGTATCCATGGGCTGGGGATCAGAGGCACTGATCTGTGGTGGTTCTTTTCCTTTCTTTGGGGCCAGTTCCAGGAAGTCTTGGTTGCAAGGGGAAATCACTCCTTTGTCGCATTCCACAGGGTTTTACTCTCTTCTCACCTTTTCAACATTTACCTGAAAACATTGGATCAGGTCATATGGGTTTGGATGGGGAGGAACCATCTCTGACTCAATCCTACTAAGTCTTATTGTTTGCATTTTCCCATTCAAAAGGGGTGCACACTCTGGGAGTCTTCCTGGACTCATAGGACAGGTGGAAGTGGAGGCTGAGAAGGCTCAGTTATATCCTTTTGTAGACTGAGAGGCGTTCCAGATAGTCATTCATGCCCTGGTCATCTCATGGGTTGACTACTGCATGTTGTATGGAGCTGCCCTTGAAGACTACCCAGAAGTTTCAGGTGCTACAGAATACAACGTGGGCAATCCTATGCCCGTATAAAACCTCTGCTTTGTGAGCTGCTTGCCTGTTTGCTTCAGGTGCAATTCAATGTGTTGGTTGTCACCTATAAAGCCCTTCATGGGATAGGGCTTGGTTACTTAAGTGACCTCCTATCTCCCATAGTCACATTGACCTCCCTGGTCAATTCAGTCTAGCAAGATTGATGCACTCTGGATCCCTTCAATTAAACAGCCATTTTAATGTCAGAAGCATAGCTTTTCTGTAGCGGCACCTTTCTTTTAGGATGAGGTTCCCCCTCCCCGAGTTCTGGTGGCCCTCATCTTGCTGATGGGGTTCTTTGCCAGACCTTTGGTGAGGTTGAGTGAAGCCCTGTTTGGATTGTATGGGTTTCTTTCATTTCTTTTTGGGTTTTGTCCTCCTTTATTCTTGTATTTGTGTCTCTTACTAGTCTTTTTTTTTTCTTGCTTGTAATGTTTATACTTCTGAGGCACTCAGGGTTGTTGGGAATCAGGCGGCATATAAATTAAATAGCTAGCATTTCTCTAATTACTTTTTGGGCCAATTTTATTGATGAATGATACAGTATAATATCCAGTAGAGTGGGATTTTATAACAATTTTATTTTATTTTATTGTGTGTTTTTAATTCTGGCTGTTCACCGCCCTGAGTCCTTCGGGAGAGGGGGCGGTATAAAAATTTAATAAATAAATAAATAAATAAATAAAACAATCTTGTCATTTTTGCCTTCAAGCACTAAATTTGCGCTGATAATGCTTTCAACAATTCTTACACCATAAATGAGGTACACTAGATGCAAAGGGAAGGGGGGATTTGTTTAATTTTAATACTTGTGTAGAAATTATTTCTTTACCTTTTATAGCTTATTGATTTTACTGGTTTCCTTGGTTGTTGCGAACCATCCATTCTATGCTTGCTTAATTAATTAATTAATTAGAGGTGGGAGAAAAGTTGAACTGATAGACACTTCTTTGGTAGGTTTGTTACTAATATAGCCCTGGGGGCAGGGGTGAAATGCTTCCAGTTCGGACCAGATCGCCTGATCCAGTAGTGATGGCAGCGAGTGGTTCGGAGAACCGGTAGGAAAAATCCCTGCGCCCCCCCCTCCATGCCCAGCTGAGCCACACGATCTTTTTTTTTTAACTTTTAAAAGCATTTTTTCTACCACCTCTTCCAACAAAAAAATGCTTTTAAAAGTAAAAAAAAAAGCCTCTGATGATCGCACGGCTCAGCTGGGATCATCTGAGGCTTTTCAAAGCATTTTTTTCTGCAACCTCTTGGCCGAAGAGGTGGTAAAAAAAAATGCTTTGAAAAGTCTCTGACAATCCCAGCTGAGTTGCCTGATTGGCAGAGAGGCTTTTTAAAAAATACCTCTCTGCTGATCAGGCAACTCAGCTGGGATCATCAGAGAGGTATTTTTTAGATCCCAGCTGAGTTGCCTGATCTGCAGAGGCTTTTCAAAGCATTAGAAAAATGCTTTGAAAAGTTTAAAAAAAAAAGTTGGCCACGCCCACCCAGTCACATTACCCCCCCCACCAAGCCACGCCTACAGAACCGATAGTAACAAATTTTACATTTCACCCCTGCCTGGGGGAGATAAGAGTCAAACAAATCTGGAGGGCAAATAGGATATTTCTGTAGATTTCTTTCTGTGGAAAGAAAAAGATAGGTGTAACCACAAATTGCCAGTCCCATCACAGTAGCTGCTGAATTCTAGGTCTGAAAAGACTAATTAGTTTCTTGTCTTTACACACACTTTGTTCTTTTCTCTTTTTTTCTTTTCTTTTGCAGTATTCAGCATGCATCTGCTATCCATTTGCCTTTAGAGATGCCTTTGAGAAAGAATGCAAGCAATTCAACTTGTATGGATTGCACCACCTGGAAACCAATTGTAGTGTGGTTTTGCTGGGTTGATTGGGTAATGAGGCCAAATGCAGAACTGCCAGCATGCAAGCCTTGGGCCTTTTAAATTAATAAGTGTTAGCCAACATGGAGAGGATGAAAATGTAGGGGAACATTAGCAATTTAGTCTTGTATATTTGTGAGGTGGGAAGAGGGATGTGTGTTTAGACATAAATCCGAGAGGCTGAGTCAGTTTCTTGGATGATAAATGAGCATTGATTAGCTGATGGCAAGCACTTTTCCCCTCCTTTTTCCCATCCTGTTAATCCTTTTATTTGGGGTGGAATTTGGGCAACTGAATGGAACTGAGCATTTACTGGCCGGGGGTGCCCTTCCTGACTCCTACTTAGAGTTTGCAGCAGATATTTTCTCTTTGCATCCTGATAGAGAAACATCTGCTGCTGCCTAGGATTGAACTCTCAACCTTCCAAGTGGGGGGTGAGCGTTTTCACTTCTAGGCCACCATGCTGCTCCAGTTGATGGCAAGCACTGATTGGTTGAAATTCTTTGTAACTTCTATAGAATTTCAAACAGATTTGTTCAATGTATCTGGATGTCTGACTAGATCTCAGGTACTTTTTTAGCTGCATTTAGAAGATTTGGAAGAAAGGTAAGTTCAAAATCTGAAATTGTTCTGTAACAGGTCTGTGTTAGCACAAACTCCACTCCCCCTCCTTAGATAAACTTTAAATATTTGTACTTAAAAAACTTTCCTGGCTTTAATTAAATTAATTTGAAACTATGATAACAGGATGAACAGGTATCACCCAGAAGACTTTTGGTTATTAAGAAGATGAACATTATCTAACATCTGCCCTATGGGTCACCTACAGTAATTACTCTGCAAAATCCTTTTTTGGAACTACCCACTCCATTTAATTATAGATGTAATCTTGTTTTTCTAGATTTTGCGGTACAGATATTCCATGCTACCGAATGATCTTGCGCTGAGTGATACCTGGTATTTTAAAGCCCCATTTGACTGTATATACAGTATGAGGGTTAAAATTCTGTAGAGGTATGTGCACTCCTTGGTTTTGATGGCAGCTGTAATCAATTTCCATCATTAGGCATTGCAGTCATAAGGCATGATGTCACCTGACTGCATTGCTTAGTAATGACAATCCCAGCAGTTCCCAGGTTTTGATCCAAGTGAGGATGCTGTAGAGTATTATGCTCCTCTCCCCCCCCCCACACACACACGGCAAGACTTTTACAGGTGTTTACTCACCCCCTCCAAAAAAAAGCAGGTCCTCAGAAAGCACCTCTATTGCACAGGTCCTGATTCCAAGCTCAGCACAGCAAGAGTCACTGGGTAACTGAGTCCAATGGGTGCACATGAAATCCAGGAAAGCAGCTTTGCTGGCTGAGGAATTCTGGGAGTTGAAGTCCACAAGTCGTAAAGTTTCCAAGGTTGGAGACCCCTGGTCTAGCTGACAGGCATTGTGCCTGTCTCCTCTGCAATACGTATCCTTGGATCAGGAGGAGATGTGCACTTCACCTCCTCCTCATTGGCAGATGCTGCCTGTCCTTGCCTGGAGCCCCCTGGCCAACTTGCTGCAGCTGTGGCTTGCCTCCTTCAGCCTCATCCTCATCCTATGGCTCCTCCGATTGACCCAGCTGAGGCTGCTCCATCAGGCTAGCATTCTCTGAGCCCCGATCCTTACCAATACTCTGCTCCACACTTTCCTCTGCAGATTCAAACTCACCCTCCTCCTCTGAACTTGCAGCTGGAGAAGCGCCTGGGGGAGGATTCATGAGAGTAAGGGAAGAGGCACTAAAACTGCATCCTGAGCAAAGAGTCTGATGGGTGAGAGCTGTAGGCAGACAGGCAGGTGCTGTGGCAGGTGCTATGGAGTACAAGGTCCCCATGCCCTTTGGGGGCTCTTTGGAAGAAAAAGCAGTGGGGAGCAGGAACGAATTGTGATCTCGCTGGCTTCCCCATTGACTTTGCTTGTTGGAAGCCAACAGGGAAAGTTACAAAGGGTAATCCTTTAACTATGGTACATTGCAATCATTATAATTGTGAGCTGATTGCCAAGTACCCAAATTGTGATAACATGACTGCAGGGACAATGTGATGACCACAACTTTGAAGAGCCGGTTGTAAATCTCATTCAGTGCTGTTGTAACTTTGAACAGACTCTAAACAGGTACTTGTAACCCGAGGAGTACTTGTATGTAGCCTCTCTAAAGACATTTGAAGATTTAATTATTTCAGGTCAAAAATCAGCCTGAGCACATTTAACTGGATAGTAAAGAATCGGAAGTAAATGTGAGTGAGAATAAATGGAATATTTAGTAAATAATTCAGCTCTGAGCAAGGAATAAGAAAACAGTATGTCATGTTCCTTTAGTTTAATATGAATAGATGTGATATTTATGTATGCAGTGATACTGCCTCTTTGGCTGTGAATGTAAATGACTCGAAGCAAGTATTACATAGATTGCATGATACAATGAGAGGCATGGGTCTGAAAATAAATGCATTAAAAAACAAAGATACTGTATGTGACAGAAAAAAATGAAATAAAACATTGCAAATTACACAAAGTAGTGAAAAACTAAAGCAAGTAGCTGAAGCTGTATATTTTGGTAGAATGTTTACTACAAAAGGGAGAATGGATGAAGAAATTTTAAGAGTTAATGCTGGTAGATAGATAGTGGATAGTATGTCTATTGAAACTCAAATACTTTGGCCACCTAATGAGAAGGAAGGACTCATTGGAGAAGAACCTAATGCTGGGAAAGATTGAGGGCAAAAGAAGAAAGGGATGACAGAGAACAAGGTAGCTGGATGGAGTCACTGAAGCAGTTGGCGTGACCTTAAATGGATAGTAGAGGACAGGAAGGCCTGGAGGAACATTATGTTACGATGGGTCGGACGTGACTTCGCAACTAACAACAACAACAAATGTCTATTCAAAAGAATGAATGTCAAAAGAAGCAAAAATGGCACATTTATATGGAAATGAGAATTGGATATGTTAAAACATAAATGTAAGATGGAAGCAGTGGGAAAAGAGTGCAATTAGAAAAGAGGGACAAGAATAAATGGCTGCTGAGTGACTAAACTGAATTTAGAACTGAGCAACAGGTATGAAAGAAGTACACTGAAATGGTTTGATCATATAAAGAGATTGACTGAGGAACACATGGCAGAAGAACGATATGAAGGAAGATTGGACAGGTCAAGTGGAAGGGACAGATCAAAAATGTGGTTGGGTGATGAGATTCTGAAAAAGAGGTGAAAAGTTTGAAGAACAAAAGGCCATGTGTGATGTGGAGGATGGATATCATGGAAGCAAGGATGGTTTGCAAAAATAGTATGTGAATGGTATTGAATTTAGCTAATTTTCTTTTTTTTTTTAAAAAAAAAAACCCATTCCTCAGTTTCCCCCTAGTATTCCTTACTCCTTTTCTGTGCTTTACATAATGTTGCTTATTCTAAGTATTGCATGATGATTAGTTATTCACGTCCAATATTTTTATAAAGATAAAATTTCTTCAGATGTTTTCTTTCAAGCCTTTAGATGAGTCCAATTAAATTAAATTAAATCCATAATTTCCCCCTAATTTATTAATATATAGTAGAAGACATATCCTTATTTTGTATATTGTTTCTTTGAAACAGATCTTCATGCAAAATCATAATTATTCACACACAATTCAATTGATGCATATTGTACTAGAAATCTGAAGTTACTAGCTTTTTTATCCACACGCACTGCTTCCTGAAAGGAAAGATTAATTTGATTTCATCTAGTTTTCCTTCTTGGATGCCTGGAGGTGACCCACTTCTTCAAATAACTAGCTTAAAGAGGCAGGGTGGCACAGTAGCTAGAATGCAGTATTGCAGGCTGCATTCCCACTGCCAGGAGTTCGATCCTGACTGATTGACTCAGTCTTTCATCCTTCTGAGGTTGGTAAAATGAGGACCCAGATTGTTGGGGGCCAATATGCTGACTCTGTAAACCACTGAGAGAATGCTGTGAAGCGGTATATAAGTCTAACTGCTATTGCTATTAACAGTTACTTCCAAAGCTAAAGCTTTCCAGCCCTTTTTCCCATTTCCTGCTTGTTTTTTTCTTCTTGCTTTTCATTTTTGCATCATTTCCCCAGGGTGTGCTGCAAAATTCATGTAGAGTAATGCTTTATTTCTGGATACTTTCAAGCAGTGAGATCTGACCGCTTGCTGTTTGCCTCTATCTTTGCAGCTTCTGACTACACTGATATTCTGAGCATTAGTGAAGAGGAACACAGGCTGAAGGCTCTGAATGAGTATCTCAGCACCCGTAGTTATATCCAGGGCTTCACATTTTCACATGCAGATGTGGAAGTGTTCAGGCAGTTTTCGGGCCCACCTGTGGATCAACATTTCCATGTTGTTCGTTGGTTCAGGCACATAGAAGCAATCTATGATGGCAGCTTTGAAAAACATACCTCCTGTAAACTCCAGACAAGTAAGTAACCATAGGGAGTTAATGACTTGCTATTTGCTTATCACTTTTGTTTAAAGCATCTGTCAAGAATCATTTGGTCACTTTGATTTATATGAGGTCTTGCATTTAGTAGCCAGAGGCAGCTGCAGCATGTTAACCAGAACAAATGTGTAGGAATGTGCATGTATGTGTGTGTATGTGTATATATATATATATATATCCTCTCATTTTCTCTAGAACAGCCATGGCCAGAGTTTGCCTGATTAACTTTGGCTGAATCTGGATATGGGCTGAGTCGTCCTCACTTTTTAAATCATCATCTGACACAAAGAAAGTCAGTTGATTAATTGTTTTCCATGACTTGCTTCCTCATATTTTAAAGGAAAGAAAACACTTCGGATCTATTAATATAGGACAGTTTCATGGTTGTTTACTCTTAGAAGAAGACAGGAAGGAGAAACACAGTAGGAAGGCCCATGATATGTGCTGATGTTTATCTTTGACATTGCCAAACTATTACTAATAAAGGAGACTATTTGTAGCTCAGGGTTGAAATGAGAAGTCCTTGGTACTCCCTGAACTTGCTTGTTTTCTTGCAGACATTTCATTACCTTAACTAGTCTAGCACTGATGATGTTACCTGGTTAGGGTAAGAAAACCAGCAAGCTCAGAGAGCACCAAGGACCACTCAAAAGTATTACTGTTGGGATCAGCAAAATATACCATCAACAGCAGATTTAAGCTTTTCAAATGGAGATACATATATACACACTTGATTTCATTTATAAAGAAAGAAGGGAAAAGAAAAATAATCAAAATGAACAAAAAAACAAGAAAACACAAAAGCTTATTAAACTACAGTTTAAAAATATGGATTGCATTCATATCTTGCTTTCATTCAGTGCTCCTTCCTATTTCATTTAGTTTAGTTTTATTTATTTTATTTAGTTTAGTCTTGTTTAGTTTTATTAAATTTCCCCCAAAACATCAATCCTATGAGATAAAAACACAAAAACATACAACTATTTTAAACACAGCTCTAAAGCCTGACCAAACAGAATAATGTTGATTAGTGTTTTTATTACATTAATAGGAAGTTTTGACCTGTATAGAGCAAATGTCAAAACTACTAGTTTAGTTGTAATAACTGACATGGCACAAATGTAAGACAGTCAAGATCTTCCTGTGCTACAAGCTCCATTCTGTGATTTCTGTAGTTTATAGTTAGATTCTTTCTGAATACAACCATATTAAGTAAGCCGCCCTGAGTCTCCGGAGAAAGGCGGCATATAAATTAAAGCGCAAAAAAAAAAAAAAAAAATTAGTCATCTAAACCAGTGTTTCTCAGCCTTGGCGCCTTTAAGATGTGTGGACTTCAACTCCCAGAATTCCACAACCAGGTATTTTTAGCATGCTGGCTATGGAATTGTGGGAGTTGAAGTCTTCACATCTTAAAGGTGCCAAGGCTGAGAAACACTGATTTGGATATATACATCTGTCTTTGTGAGTTTCCAAGACTATCCTTCCGTTTGCTATTGCAGTTATTTATTTTCTCTCAAAGCCAGATGAGCTCAAACCACAACTGCTTCCTATATGTAACATTTTTTTCTAAAAACTAGATTGTGTAATCATGACAAATTTTATCCAAGTCTGCAACTGTATTTGCTAAAAAGGGTAGTGAGATGTATTAATTGATTTATCAGGTAATGTCATTATAGAACTCAGTAATTTTTCTTTTTTACCGACCTTTGTTATAAAACTAGATGAAATCTTAAAATGTGATGTGGGCCCCAGTATATTCCCTGACTTTTTCACATTTAGGGTCTTGCCTGATCAAAATTCCTTTTATACCGGTAGATGCTGCTAAGGTTGTTCCAGAGTAACATCATCCAAACAGATTCTTAGGGCTCTTCGGATTCAGAGGTTATGTGCACAAGAAAGGAAAGAGTTTGTCATAATCTCTGATTATGTTAGAGATTTTTCTTAGGATAAATGTGTAAGGATTTTATTAGATGTCTGTAATTAATGTTCCTGTTTCTCTCAAGAAGCTGCAGGCCAAGGCCTAATTATGATTGCATTAGAATATACTTACTCAAGAAATGTTCCATGAGTTTCAAAAATGTCCAATTTTAGAATGCAAGCCAAAGGCAAGCTGGCATGACTATAAAACATTGATATTTCTGCTGATTATGTTGATCAAGAATTTGTACTTCATCACTGGGTATGTCCTTGACATAAGCATCCTGAAACAGTTTCAGTGCTATGATTTTTTTTTTCTTTATCCGGTCTGGAGGTACATAGGACAAGACAGACATTTCAAAACACAGAAGTCCTTGCAGAGATTAATTGTATCAGGAATGTTTGTTAAACATCTGTTCTCTGTAGCTGAGATCTATGTAGCAACATGGCCACCTTGGCAGGGCAAAGAAGGCCTTTCGCTTGTTTCTCCCAAGATGGTGTAATAACCATCTGTGCCATCTATTGACGCACTTCGGGATATGGGGGTTTTGAAAGAAATTTGTGTTGTGGCCCGCCAGCAGCTGATTCGGACAGTGAGGAGGTTGGGGAGGAACATGGGCCAATCCTAGAATCTGGGGAAAGCTCTGATGAGGGCTCTGCATCGGAAGCAGAGAAGGGGCCAGGGCCAGTTGCCAGTTATCAACAGCCTTCAGAGTCAGACATCAGTGAGGCAGACAAACAGCTAGAGCCTGTTCCCAGTGTGCGCATGCACAGAGTTGCCAGACAAAGGGAACAGCTAAAGAACAAGGGTCGACTTGGGAGTAAGGCCACAGGTAGACGATGAATGGCCCCTCCCAGAGGGAATAAAAGAGGAGCGAAAGGGGAGTGGAGTTTGCAGGAGAGAATTAGTTTGCCTAATTGGTTTGTGACTCTCCGAGGCTCCTTGCCAAGTTTTGAAGATATCGGCTTGACAGCTCTCCAAGTCAGATAAGGTCTGTGACTGTAAATTCTCCCTTGAAAGACCTTGCTAAAGGTGAATGAGAGGAATTCACTGTTTGTTTAATAAAAGGGGATTTGATGGGACCAGGATTCTGCTTCATGCTTCTTGGGGAAGCCTAGGTCAGAACAATTTGGTATAGAATGGAAAGGTGCTGTTTAAAGAAGTACTCAGAAAACAAAATGAAGCACCCGACCTCAGAATATTCCTAAATCCTTGGCTGGATCTGGATTACCATTTTAGATTTATTTTGCATTGCCTTTGTTCTGTCTGTCTCTCTTTTTATACTCATGTGCTTTATTGCAGGGGTCTCCAACCTTGGCAACTTTAAGCCTGGCGGCCTTCAACTCCCAGAATTCCCTGGCTGGCTGGGGAATTCTGGGAGTTGAAGGCCGCCAGGTTTAAAGTTGCCAAGGTTGGAGACCCCTGCTTTATTGCATCCACTTTTTGCCTTTAAGACTAGAAATTTTATTAAGGAGTCTATCTGAATGGCAGAGCATACTTTGCACACTGAGGAGTAATGCTAGGAACCACTTAAGTTTGTAACCATGGAGAGCCATGATCATTACCAATATATTGTGCTAGATGGATCAGTGATCTTGTTCAACATTTAGAGTGTGTAAATCATCCACATCCAGCTCAGATTTGCTGTATGATTTGAAGAGTCAATTTGATTAGAATTAATGATGTGTTACAGCCCATTAAACCTTCACATTGATTCAGAGTTAGTAGTTTCAATTCAATACATCGACTTCAGTATTGCCACAAACCTTTAAACTAAAGCTTGCGCAGCCCTGTTAAAAACAGAGCACTTTGTTAAGAGTGAAAATTTGTGTGTGAGAAAAATTGTATTTTTTTAATTTGAATTCATTATAAAGTGACTGTAGGGAAAACGCAAGTGAACCTCCAGTTTGATTTCTAATGAATTAAACATGTATCTGCTGTTTTTCAGCTTAAGGAAAGTGTAAAATTCCTTAACCAAAAACTGTAACTTAGTAGATACAAATAATCAAGATAGAAAAATAATTATATGAGAAGTAGGTGAACAGTTTTATACAAGGCTTCATTAAATAAAGAAGCTGTTTTAAAAAGTAGTATAATTTGAGAGCTCCATTATGCATTTATAAATTCATAGATGTTTCAAATTACAATTCTGCTTTTTGTCCTGCAGAATTCAGTGTAACAATAATATCAGAAAATCCTGAAAGGAACATAGATCTCTGGTAGAGTGGTGGAAGCTCTGTACAGCTTTCAGAGATGCTTGTGTGAATTCAATTCCACTGTCCTAATGAATGGGAAATTCCTTTTGGGTGGCTATGGAGATTCTCAGTCATCCAGGTTATCGTTGCCCCAAAGGTGCTTTTTTCAAGAGGCAATGGGACTTTGCAGTTTTTCTTTGAAAACATTTTGCTTCTCATTCAAGAAGCTTCTTCAGCTCATGAAGAAGATGAAGAAGCTTATTGGATGAGAAGCAAAACGTCTTCGAAGAAAAACCAGAAAGTCCAGTTGCCTCTTGAAAAAGCACATTTCGGACGTCCTTTTGGGTGGGGCAGCTCAAGAGGCAAGTGATGTCATGGTGTCATATCTGCAGAAAATGAATTGATTGTGGGTTGTGAAATGTGAAGCCTTTGTTCTGTGGCTTGTACAAAGAATATATAGGGAATAGGGCCAACATAGGCAGAATGTTTTTTTTAAAAAAAAAAATATTTAGGAGGAAATTCTTATAAATAAAATGAAATCGGAAGTCTGTCCCAAAATCAATTCAGATGTTCCTTAATTACATTTTTGGAGACAGAAAAAAACTTTGTCATAATCCCATGAACATCACCAGCAAAAGATGTTTTGTAATGTAGCTTCCTTTGTGATTGCTTATAGTGAGATGTGTGGAAGGAGGAAATCTGACCTATGGAAAATAAAAACAGAAAGAAGCAGGTATCCACCAAGCCCATCTGTGTCTCCGTGTAAGAGATTAAGAGTTGAGATCAGCAGATATGCATTTTTGCTGTAATGTGATGATAGAGATTGAGGCAGATATATGAAAAAGCCTCTGTCTCTAGATAGGATGGGTTTGGATTTCATATTGGTCTGTTTCTATTTCTTAACTGAGGATCACCTGGCACTTTGTGACTCATAAATGTGGGGTACAGATTCACTTTTTTGTATTTTTCTTTTGAATTATTTCTTCTTTGGATCACTCAAGGACTTTTCAGTATTTGCCTTCCTTTTCTGTTACACTGTCTGCTGAAGTTAATGAGGATATATTTTATCCCTTGTTTTTCTCCTAAATACTTTTCTCTCATTTCTCAGCTGTTAAAATTTCAGGTAGAAAACTAAAATCAATCAACCCATTAATTCTGAAATGGTTAGGGTTAGGGTTGTTTATTTAGAAGGAGTGGTTATTTAATATAAATAGCATGAAAAGCGTTGCTTATTTCTACTATCAGTCTTAAAATAAGTTTCACCTATTGGTGGATACAGTGCGGGAATTTATAGTATAGTATTGCTTTATTTTGGTTTTGGGAGAGTAGCATTTTAAAGCTTTGTATTTTTAGATTTATCTCTTTTTATTCGTTCAGCTCTTTAAGCGGGTCTCTGGTATTGATTACTGTATTTCAATATGATTTAAATCTAAATGAGGTTTGAATACATCAATACAATTTAATTACTGAGGGAGATTTAGTTTCATGTCCAGCTTCATCCTCAAAAACTGGACAACTTTGGGTCTTTGTGGTGAGGTGAAAAAGTTGGTAGAGACAGTGCCATGTTTACTGCCCTATGCTCTTGCAGGAAAGGTGGGATATAATTCTTTTTCTTTTATTCATTTCATTTTTGCCTTTCATTTTAAAGAAAGTCTGTATGTTAATTGAAAAAGAAAAATGTGCGTAAATTATAATTGTTCCCTGACATGTAGAATAATATCACTCTTCTAATTTCTTAGTATAATTCTTTTTACAGGTACCATCACGCTTCATAAACCATAATTCCTGATAAACAGTTAAATCCCAAAAGCTTTAGTGCACAATTCAACATTACATTAGCATCTTTAACATATAAAGATTTTCTCATAAACGTGCTAGCATCCATTAATACACTTTCTCCAAACATACAAAATGATCACATGACCCTGTCATGTAGGTTGCTGAGCCCTGAAATGTTTTATATCTCCAGCATAGAAGAAAATCGGATGTCCATCCTTTCAAATACATTCTTTGGGGAGCCCAATACACCGACATGCATGTTTTTTTTTTTATGAACCAACCTTAAGAGCTGAGGTGGCGCAGTGGTTAGGGTGCAGTACTGCAGCTACTTCAGCTGACTGCTAGTTCAGCGGATCAAATCTCACTGGCTCAAGGTTGACTCAGCCTTCCATCCTTCCGAGGTGGGTAAAATGAGGACCCAGATTGTTAGGGGGCAATATGCTATTTAGTATACTGTCTTTGGTGTAAGCCGCCCAGAGTCCTCGGAGAGTGGGCGGCATAGAAATATGACTAATAAAATAATAATAATAATAATAATAATAATAATAATAATAATAATAATAATAATAATAATAATAATAATAATAATAATAATTAAAAAATAATGTCAGTTTTGTAGATATTATCTTAACATTTTTAAAAACAGGAATCCATTATGGGGGTTTTAACGTAAACTGGGTCTTTTCAGCATCCCTTTTGAAATGTCTAATGACAGAATAAGACTTCCTTGAAAGTTTTCTTGTAACACTATTTTCTGATAACACTGTTGCTTGATCATTCATATGAAATTATATATTCCTTTGCAGGTAAAAACAAACGTACTCAACCTCACTGGGCGCCACCCCAAGGGACAGCTCAACCCAAACTCTGCCTATACAACAGTCTCACTCGTAATAAGGTGAACTTATTTTTCTTTCTTTTCTTTCATCTCTGGATAACATATTCCTCACATCATTTTGAGGTGTAGTAGTTTTCTAGGCTTGTAAATCATTGTTGAAACAGCAATACCCTGACATTGCTGTGGAATCAATAGTGTTACTTTGATTCAAAGTTGTTATTTTCAAGCTTAATAAATTCAGCAGCTTTCATTCATTGCCACATGTGCTATTTCGTTGTAGGATGTGTTTCAACCCCAAAATGGCAACAGGGTCAAATGGTATTGCTGCGGCCCGACAGTGTATGATGCTTCCCATATGGGGCACGCAAGGTAAAGTAGGGTTTCTTTTTACAGCTGAACAAATATGTTATGTATGACATTGTTCATTTTGTAGCCTTTCAATCTGCCCTATTTCGTTATCTGTTGATTAAGAAACGCATGAAAAAAAATCAGTCCTTTTTGTTTGCACATTTCCTAACATATGATTATTATAAGAAAGCTGTTTTATATATTATTCTCAGTAAGACATACATTTCTGCATACTTGTTTGGAAATAGCACATATACAAAATTAACTTATTTTTTTAATTATTTTAGATCATACATTTCATTCGATATCCTGAGAAGAGTTTTAAAAGACTACTTCAAATATGATGTCTTCTATTGTATGAATGTTACAGATATAGATGATAAGGTAAATGAAAATCCCTTAATTCAGTTGATTTCTGAAATGAGACTTCTTGCTAAGGCTAAGGGGATGGTTAATTGCATTTTAAAAGGGATGCAGTGGCTAAGATGCTGAGCTTGTCGATCAAAAGGGACGCAGTTCAGCAGTTCAAATCCCTAGTGCCACGTAACAGAGTGAGCTACTGTTATTTGTCCCAGCTTCTGCCAACCTAGCAGTTCGAAAGCACATAAAAAATACAAGTAGAAAAATAGGGACGACCTTTGGTGGGAAGGTAACAGTATTCCGTGCGCCTTTGCTGTTTAGTCATGCCGGCCACATGACCAGGGAGACGTCTTCGGACAATGCTGGCTCTTCAGCTTTAAAACGGAGATGAACACCACTCCCTAGAGTCGGGAACGACTAGCACATATGTGCAAGGGGAACCTTTACCTTTACCTAATTGCATTTTAACAATATTTCTCACTAATTGAAAGTTTATTCTTACGATAGACAGCACCAAGAATACATACAGTAGCTTTAAAGAGGTAATATAAACAAAAGTCTACCTGAAGTAGTTTTCTGTTTGATCATCAAAAGATGACAGTGGGAGTGGCATAAGATGGAAAGATGATGAAAATGTGTATGTTCACCTGTGATGGTTCTGTCTTCATGTATAAGTTTGCTTCTTAGCCATACTTCGTTTTTTCTTTTAGATCATAAAAAGAGCAAGGCAGAACTACCTCTTTGAGCAATACTTGGAGCAGAGGCCAACACCAACGCAGCTGCTTGAAAATGTTAAACTAGCTTCTATGGTAAGCTCATGGTCTGTCTTCTCTCCCCACTTTCCCTAGTGCAAGAAAGAATGGGACAATGGGTGAGTGAGAATCTTCATCCAAAGAGTAAATTCCTAGGAGCTGTTGCTGGAGTAAATTGGGCCAATGATTAGCTGAGAAGAGCTTAGTGTGAGTTATAAAGCAATGTAGAGTTTGACCAAACTAGTGACCTGAATTTGGGCTTGTTCCAACTAGGGTGAGAGTTAAACAAAGGAGCAGATTGAAGCGACTGGCTTTTCTCTGCCAGAATGACAAGCCAGCTAATTTTGCTGAGAACAAGAAAAATAAGTGATTTAGGATAAGGTAATCAGCTGCATTGGGCTTATGTTTGCTCATCTCAAACAGAAACTTTCTCCTAGCTAGTGTAAAATCATTATAAAACATTCAAATTGCTTTCTTTTCTTGGTTGAAATTCAGTTCAGTCCAATAAGCTATCATTTAGTTCTTATAGTGGGAGGGGGAAGTTAATACGCTTATTTTAAAAAGAAATAATAATTTACCATGAAATTAAACTTACTTTGTGTGATTTGATTTGAAAAGTCATTTATCCATTGTAGAGACTGACTGTTTAGCCGGCAATTAAAGAAACAAGCAAACTTCCGGTTGGCGCCGCGGGGATCCAGACGGGGAAATAGCGGGCTCTTAGGAGCCCCACAAAGATCCCTTCTGCCAAGCCCCCGCCAGCAGGTCTTCGAACCTCCCCTGTCCTGTAGGGACAGGGGGCATGGAGAGGGACCCCTCAGTCGGCTGAGAGGAACGGGCAGGTTCCTTGGGGCCGGAGGCTTACCCTTTGCGCTGGCGGCGGCAAAGCGGCAGCCATGGCGGCTGCCCTGAAACCGCAGCAACCGGAACACAAGAATGCGCAGGAGGAGAAGCAGAGAACAGAGCCGGGAGTTTGTTTGCTGGGTGAGTGACCATCAGCCCAGGCGGGAACTGCCCATGGATTCTGGATTAAGATGAGTCTTTGCCCCAGCCTTAACAGCGGTTGTGAACTATCGGGGCATAAAGGCAAAAGACCTGTTGGAGATAAAAAAAACGTGAAATAATGATTTTTCGGAAATGGCTGCATTACAGTGTTGGATATGTTTTTTTTTTTCTTTGTATGGAAAAATGAGATTGGACTATGTTAGAGAGAGAGGAAGGAGAAGGGTAAATAACTATGCTTTTAAAAATAAAGAAAAAAAAAAGACAAACGGAGTGAAAGTGTGAATTTCAGACTGACTATTTGTTACTGATTTACAGACTGCCTACTTGTTACATAAAGGGAGAAACTTTGTTACTTGTTTCTTTAAACTTGACTAATTGGGGGGGGGGGGAGAAAGACTCAGATTAAGAGAGCCTGATTCTGGATAGACAAATCTGTTTATTGGAGGATTTATTGAAGATCAGAAGGAAGAAATTAAATGGAACAATGAAAACTGAACTAACAGACGTGGCAATAAGAGAAGGGTGTGGCAGCACAAGAAGGACATGATGATACCATATATGGAATAGCCCAGAACTAATTTAAAAAAAAAAAGTTGGAACTTTGATGGTATTAAAATGGAGAAGAAATATATTTGGACAGATTGGAGAAAGGAATATTGGAACATACTATGTAACAAGACAACAAATTATTATATTTTGATTTAAATAGATATAATAGTTTTTGGATGAATGAACAGAGTTAGGAGACATTTCTTTTTTTTTTCTTATTATATCATCTCTATTTCCCTTTTCTATCTTTTTATTTCTTTTTGTTTTTCCTCTTTAAATTTTTTTTTTAATCCACTTGATTTTTTTTCTTTCTTTTTTCCTTTGTTTTGATATATTTCTATCCTCTTCCCTTTTATTATTATTATTATTATTATTATTATTATTATTATTATTATTATTGCTGTATTATGATTATTGTCACTATTTTAAGGTAATTACATTATTACTGTCACTATTTCCTGTTTTCTATAATTATTACTTTTATATAAACATATAAATAACTTGATTAAGAAATGTTTGAAGGAAGAATGAGTTTTGGATGTTCTAATGCTTTTTTGAATTTTAAATCTTTAACAAGTAATATTTATAGATTTAATAATCTGGAAGAAAATGTTTTTTTTCTTTAAGGTGTTGGATGTTAAAAGAATTATTCATAGATTTAATAAGCATAGAAAAATGAATTTTAAATGGTTTTAAAATGATGTTTGTATTGAAATATGAAATAAGCAAGTAACGGGAGAAAATTTAGGAGAAAATAAGAGATAAGATATTTGTTGAATTTTTTTTTTTTTTTTAAATTAGCAAAAGATACGGAGGAGAATAGATTGAAAATACCATTGGTGATATACTTTGAAGTAATTTGAAGCTAAATAATTGAATAAGAGATCTTGGAGTGGAGGAAAATATAAAGCAAGATTCTGGTGATCAGTGAAAGAAAAGCTGAGACCCAGTCTTACAAATAGGGTAGGAGTGGAGGAAAGCATCATACTGGAGAACAGTGAATGCAAACTGGGAACCAGTTAAAAATAAAAATAGGAGTTAGGAGCGGAGGAAATATGCACTGGAAAGCAATTAAAGCAAAGCTGTGAACCAGCCAAAATACAGTTAGGAGCGGAGGAAAGCATACGCTGGCTAACAGTTAAAGCAAAACTGTAAACTAGCAAAAAATAAAAAGGTAGGTGTGGAGGAGACTATACCTGGGGATCAAGTGAAATAAAGTTGTGAACCAGTTAAAAATAGGGGTAGGAGTGGAAGAAAGCATTGCTGGAAGGCAACCATCTGAGTTGTGAACCAGTTTTACATTACATTTAGGAGGAGTAAAGGAGAAGGTTGGTATGCAGTTACAATTATACTGTGAACCAGCCAAAATAATTAAGGTAAGGAGTGGAGGAAGTATTGCTGGAAAGCAGCTGATTAAGATGTGAACCAGCTCAAAAATAAACCTAGGAGGAAGTGGAAGAGACATTATTGGAGAATAGTAATTGAACTGTGAACCAGTTAAATAAATGGATAAAGGAATATTGGAAATTATAACTGGGAAATAGATATTTAAACCATGAATCAGATAAACAGCTGGTCTAATAGAATTTGAGAATAAATTTGAAGTATTAAGGTAAAATATTTTGGAAGTAATAAAATATAGAAAGAAATGTTGATTTATTTCAAATGATTTTAAGAGAGGAGGAAAATATTTTTTGTCAAGAATTGGATATCTGTTGTCATTTAAGAGAGATAAAATATTGTTTTGAGGCAATGGGTCTTAGGATTGAGGAATATACATGAAATATTAATTGTTAAAATGATAAAGATTTAGAATGGTGTTTATTGTTTAGAATTTTGAGTGTTATAGTAGAATGATAAATGTTTAGAATAAGAATTTTGTGTTTTTATTATTATTATTATTATTCTTTTTTTTTATTCTGAAAGATTTTAAAATTTGGAACAAAATTGATTGAGGGAATGTGAATAATTGTACTTATTTTAAGCCAGACCAAAACCCTGCTCTAAAAAGATGTATTTTATGTTTTATGCTAAAAAAAGAAAAAGAAATGGAAAAAAAAAAAAAGAAA
Source organism: Pantherophis guttatus (assembly GCF_059756535.1). Lineage (NCBI taxonomy): Eukaryota > Metazoa > Chordata > Lepidosauria > Squamata > Colubridae > Pantherophis > Pantherophis guttatus. Next base: position 103,344,125 of record NC_142063.1, read on the forward strand.
CAAGCAAGATGGGGAAAACAGAGAATCAGCCTGTTGTTCTCCACCTGGTATTCTAACAGGACCAAGTGGTTGGTTTCCATTCTGCCTTGCAAGGACTAGCATCAGTGACCGAGGATAAAGCCCGGACGTTAGACTCCAGTGTCATGGGAAAGCAATGAGATTGTCTCATAAGAGGGATCTCTTAGAACAGGGGTCTCCAACCTTGGCAACCTTAAGACTTGTGGACTTCAACTCCAAGAGTTCCTCAGCCAGCAAAGCTAGATAGTTGTTGATTCCATTTTATTCCTTCTTTTTCTTTCCCTGCTCTTCCCTTTCACACCCTTTAATTCTTTGAGGATTTCATCCTTTTCTGCTGTAACTGATCCTTCAGAGCCTGCAAAATACTTAGCCCTGACGTTGAGAAGTGCCAAGGCTTTGCTGTTCAGTGCTTCCGTCATCACCTTCTCTCCTTGCTAACATGCCCTATTAAGAGTTGCAGAGTTTTTGGATTAGAAGGGAAAACACTAGACAGTTATATAGGTAGCGCCTAAGTCCTTCAATCATGTGCTTTTCCCATGATCACGTAACAGCAACCAATAATCCTGCAAAAAGATGTGCGTGTTTTAAGTAGCTACTGATTTTGGCTCAGGTTCCAAAGCATCGTTTCCACTTGGAATCCAAATCACTGCATAGCTCTATTTCTTATAGCCAGATCCTAATATGCTCTTACCTCTCAATGCTCCCCAGCCAGTCTGAAAACACCTCTTTTGGTCCAAGGTTTGATTTCAGCTCCCCTTTCCTTTTGCTTTACCTTGAGGTTGATTTGTGCTGCCACCCTCTCCTCCGCTGCCAATGAAATGTAAATCTCTGCATTTGTTTGCCTTCAGCTCCTCCCTTAATCATTGCCATAAACATTGCAAAATCATTTTTCGAAAGGAGTTTGGAAATTCAGTAAATGATGAAATGGAAATGTACAGATATTCATCATTTGCATACTTTATTCGGAAGATCCACTTCTGTAGTGTAATTGTTTAATGAAGAACTTTGGAGAACTCAGAAACTGACAGGCAAAATCTTCTGTAACATTTTAGTTGGTCTTTTTTTGTGTGTGTTAAATTTATATTTACCGACAAAGAAATTAAGAAAATGAATAAATATTTTTCAACACAGAAATAGTTTGTCGCAAAAGCAACTGCCTGCGAAGGCTCCTGGATTGGGGCTAAAAGGCGAAAGCAGAAGCAGTATGCTCCGTCCCATATTCGGGTAGACCAGGTTACCCTGACAGACCAGTCTCACTGGGAAAAAACATTTACTTCGTCCTTACGTAGGGATGACCCAATTAATAATTTTTATATATATATTTTTTCCTGCATTGGCCAGCCTGGCTGTGATTATTACTATAATATGATGTTAATGAGAAATTTCACTTTCTTCTAAAATTCTAATGACTTTCTTACTTAAAGCATGTTTGCTTACATAATAGTTTTATTTTTAGCATTTTACCCCTATAACTAATGGATAGGGTTAGGGAGATAGATAGTCACGGCCTCTTGGAGGAGAGAGGTTGAATGCTGCAAAAGAACAATGCGAAAGATCACAACCGAAAGGGAGCAAGACCTTCTCCTCTTCAGTTTACACATCCATGTTCCTTGTTTGCATGCACGCACACACACACAAACAAAGAGGGAGTGGGAGAGAGAGAAAGAATGTAAGGAGGCTTTTAATAGCTACTTTTAAATCTCTCTTTTTTTCCCGTGCTCATGATTATTTGTGCTCCAATAGAAATATTCACCTGGTTTTGTTTATGTTTTCCACCCATGTTTTTTATTCAGCTTTTTTCAGCAAAGTTGGAAGAAACTTCTGATCCTGATAAGAAACAGATGCTGGAAAGGATGCAAAATTCAGTGAGAGCTGCTCTGGAACCACTAGAGAATGGCCTTCAGAAGAAGCTCTCTGAGGGAGAAGTCAATAAATATGCTGAGGTTGGTACACTTTTTTGAAACAGGTTGAGAGTCATTTCAGTCATTGCCTTCTGATACATTACCACACACAAAGCACACGTACACACATCATTCATATACATACATACACACATTCTCAGTCACTCATTCATTTTCCAAAGCAAGGTTCCCCTGAAATGTCTTTCCCATGAATCTTGAAGAGAATTTGAGCATGGGCCTCTGGGGAATTTGTAAGAATTGTGGAAATTGTGCGTCATGATGAACAGCTTGTGTTAAATAACATTTATTTTTCAGACTTTGTTGCAAGAAGCAAAGGATACAATTTCTGAGTGGCTGGACACTAAGTTGGGTAGTCAAGTGACTGATAACTCTATATTTTCCAAACTTCCCAAATTTTGGGAAGAAGAACATCATAAAGATATGGCAGCTCTCAATGTAAGTAGACGTGCTTATTCAACAAAACTTAAAAGGACACTTCTGAATGGTCAAATTTCCTCTTCAAATTTCCTCTTCTTTTCAAGACTAGAAAGCAAATGTGTCATATACATATATGTATATGTTAAAAGTTTCAATTTAGAAACAATTTCAAATATTAAAATGATAAACTGAGATCTTTAGGCAAAATCCTCAGAAAGTTTGTTTGTAGTACTATGTTCCATTTGTTCCCATCTAGAAGATCAAAATTATAATTAGATTAATATCAAGAATCATTTGTGTTTCATCAACAGTTGGAGCAATGTTAGTTTCTATTTTAGCTTGAAGGATATTTTTCAGGTTTAGCTTTTGGCAGTTAGATATTTCTTGATTTCACTAAACAAAATAATAGCCCAAGAACAGTAGGTCTGTTGAGAGCAGTTCCTATCTGTTTTTAAATTGGGTTTAATTAAGATTTTCCTATCAAGTTTTATTATTATGCTACTATATCATTTTAATTGTAAAGCGGAATATATTTTGAGATTTTGGAAAGAGAAAAGGTTTGGTTTTTTCCCCCCCAGGTATTACCTCCAGATGTTTTAACTCGTGTAAGTGAATATGTACCAGAAATTGTAGACTTTGTTCAGAAGATTGTAGATAATGGATATGGGTGAGTATAACGTGACATTTTCCCACTCATCTCTGTAATATAAGGAAAGTGCTGAGAGTAATAGTTTGAGTATCTGATAAGTAATTCACTGGGTTCCCTATAAAGGAATATTTCCAATGTCCTTTTTATCTAAGACAGGCTAACATTTCTCTACATTATATAACAAAGAATTACAATAAGGATTTTTTTCCAGCTATTTTACAAGTGCTCATGAATTAATTTTATCCAGTTTTCCCAGCCTGATGTTTTCAGATGAGTTGTCTACAGAGATTCTCAATCATCCAGGTCATGATTGTCCCACAAGTGCTTTTCAAAAGGCAACTGGATTTTCATGGTTCTTTTCCTTGAAAAACATTTTGCTTCTCCTTCAAGAAGCTGCTTCAGTTCTGACTGAATAGTGGGGAATGGAAGTATTTATATTCTTTGCAGTCATCTGGTAGTTAGTACTCTGAAGGTCGGTGTTTAGTTCTCTGAGAGTCATTGAAGCCACTTGGAGGTTTATCTGTACTCTCAGGGTCACCTGAATCAGAGTGCAAATGGGTGTGGAACCTTCTTGAGACTGCTGAAAGGACTGAATCTACACCCATTTGTACTCTGATTCTTCTTGGATGAGAAGCAAAATGTTTTTCAAGGAAAAATAAAAACCAAGAAAGTCCAATTGCATTTTGAAAAGCACCTTTGGGACTTTCAGATAAGCTGAGCTACAATTCCAAACATCAACCCCCCAGCATAGCCTAACTTTCTTGAATTCTATATTAAAATCAGCCATGCAAAAGTGCTGAAGAATGTTGTTTACATTAAACAGGATCAACATTCCTGTTTACTGAAACTCGTTTTGCCTTCTAGTTATGTATCCAATGGATCTGTTTATTTTGATACACTAAAATTCGATGCATCTGAGAAACACACCTATGCAAAATTGGTCCCTGAAGCTGTAGGAGATCAAAAAGCATTACAGGAGGGCGAAGGTAATTTAACTTCATTAAATATGTTTCCAGAGAATATTTGGAGACAATGATAAAGTTACTGATTCTTACCATTCCTTCTTCTGCTTCTCCTAGGTGACCTGAGTATCTCCGTGGATCGTTTAAATGAAAAGCGATCGCCAAATGATTTTGCTTTGTGGAAGTCCTCCAAGCCAGGAGAGCCTTCATGGGATTCTCCTTGGGGCAAAGTAAGGATAGCTGAGATTGAGCAATTATTTGTGTGTTCAGGAGGCACAGCTACTCCCTTGGGAGAGGAGAAAGCTTTTTTTTTTTTTAATATTTCTACAATGCAATTTCTGTAACCAGGCAAAGCAGGGACATTTACTGTGTGCCCCTCCTTGTACATGATTTTCACTTACCAGTATACAGCAAAATCCTTGGATTTAGAGCATTATTATTGCCTATGCCATCCACTTGAAACAGTGAGATGGATGGCATTTAAATTTAATAAATAAATAAATAAAATATCGTTGTTAGTTGTGAAGTTGTGTCCGATCGATCGTGACCCCATGGACAATGTTCCTCCAGGCCTTCTGTCCTCTACCATCCCCCGGGGTTCATTTAGGCTCATGCCTACTGCTTCAGTGACTCCATCCAGCCATCTCGTTCTCTGTCGTCGTCCTCTTCTTTTGCCCTCAATCTTTCCCAGCATTAGGTTCTTCTCCAGTGAGTCCTTCCTTCTCATTAGGTGGCCAAATAAAATATTATGCATATGCATCTTAATCCTTATATAATGGTATCTTGGTACTCAACTGCTTTGAAACTCATTGAATTTGGTACTCAATGCATTTTGACACAAAAATTTTGTCCTGGTACTCATCATTTTGTTTGATACTCAATGCATAAGCTAGAATTTGTCAATGTCAGCTGCCTTGTGACTCCGTATCTTATTCTTTATGGGAAAATTTTGTTTGGTACTCATCGTTTTGGGTACCCATCACTCCTCTCAGAACCAATTAACAATGAATATCGAGGTACCACTAAATAAATTTGTAATAAATAACAGTGCCTAACAATTACATCCATTATTAATTTTATAAATTCAGGAAACACAGGTAATCCTCAATTTATGACCACAATTGAGCCCAAAATTGATGTTGCTAAGTGAGACATTTGTTAAGTGAATTTTGCCTCATTTTATGACTTTTCTTGCCACAGTTGTTAAGTGAATCACTGCAGCTGTTAAATTAGTAACATAGTTGTTAAGTGAATCTGGCTTCCCCCATTGGCTTTGCTTGTCAGAAGGTCACGAAAGGTGATCTCATGACTCTAGGACACTGCAACTTTATAAATATGAACCAGTTGCCAAGTATCTCAATTTTGATCACCTTAACATGGGGATGCTGCAACGGTTGTAAGTGTGAAAAACGGTCTTAAGTAACTTTTTTCCAGTGATGATGTAACTTCGAATGGTCACTAAATGAACTGTTGTAAGTCAAGGACTACCTGTACAGCTGTATAAGGCGCTAGTTCATAAAGCATTTAAACAACCTTTTGGTTTTTCAGCTGCGATGTTTACCTAATCAGCACAAATCAGGTTCTCAGATTAAAATTATCTAGTATTGCTGTGAAATAATGACCCTAGAAAGATACAATTTGGAATATTTAGCCTCTGTGACCCAATAATTTTATAGATGAGGTTTATTTGCTTACTTTTTTTAAACAGCATTCCCATCTGAACTGTTATAACCTGAACCTTGAATCTTGTTATCTTTGGCCTTACAGCTGTTTTAGCAGACTTCTTCAGTTTTTGCAGTTTCAGGTTGCAATTATATATTCCGTTCATCCTAATCTTTTTCTAAGCCACCAGCTGATTGGAGGCTTTAGAGCAGGGGTGAAATCTACTTACCTTCCCTACCGGTTCAGAAATGCGTGCGCATGCGTCATGTGCAATTTTGGATTCTCTGTGCAAAGCCTGTGCATATGCAGAGGGTCAAAAACAGGTTAAAACCAGGAAGTAATGACGTCCGGGTGGGTGGGCGGAGCCTCACGCTGCTGCCGCTACCGGTTTTCTGAACCACGCACCGCCACCGCTACCGGTTCTCCCAAACCGGTGCGAACCGATAGCATTTCACCCCTGCTTTAGAGATATTTCTCTGCTAATGTCTTTAATTCCTAAACAAAAGGCAAATATATCCTGCGGTTTGAAAGATATCACCTTAAACAAGTTATGAGCCCATCGTCATTCCGTACTTCTCCAGAATTCACTGACTGAGCTAAATCATTTAATGAATATAGTGCATGTTAGCCTTTAGTATTAAATCATCAAGGTGGTGAGGGTTAATTAGTTACCACCCTGTATTAATAGGGACGTCCAGGATGGCATATTGAATGTTCTGCAATGGCTGGATCCATTTTAGGAGACTCTATGGACATTCACGGAGGAGGTTTTGATCTTCGTTTCCCCCACCATGACAATGAGTTGGCACAATCTGAGGTAAGTGGTGTGAGGCACTAAACCAATAGTTCTCAACCTTTCTTCCCCCCCCCCCCAAAAAATCCTGTAAAGGTAAAGGTTCCCCTCGCACATATGTGTTAGTCATTCCCAACACTAGGGGGCGGTACTCATCTCCGTTTCAAAGCTGAAGAGCCAGCACTGTCCCAAGACAGTGGTCTTGTGGCCAGCATGGTTAAATGCCAAAGGCGCACAGAGCGCTGTTACCTTCCCACCAAAGTGGTCCTTACTTTTCTACTTGCATTTTTTACGTGCTTTCGAACTGCTAGGTTGGCAGAAGCTGGGACAAATAACAGGAGCTCACTCCATTACACGGCACTAGGGATTCGAACCGCTGAATTGCCGACCTTTCGATTGACAAGCTCAGCGTCTTAGCCACTGAGCCACTCCCTCCCTATATCCTGTATATCTCTGTAAAAAAAAAAAAGCTGGGCCTGACCAAGATGGGAACAAAAATAGTTTTTCCCTAGTACAATTATATGTATATACATAATATATGTATTATATACCACACTGGTTATAAAACGAGTCAGTCATGTCACCAACCCTATTGCTATGGACACAATTTTTCTGAACATGAGAGTAACTCTCAGTTTTCAGCAAAACCATCATAAAACATGATCATGTGGCTACGAGTTACTGCAAATGGCCATAAATGCTGCTCTATTTCCAAAGGCCCAAAGTTCATCATGTGACAGTAGAGAGGGCCCAACCGTCAGAAGTTTGAATCTGGGTCATAAATCCCACTTTTTGGATCAGTTGTAACTGGTTGCTAAGTGCTGGCTGATATTTTTTTTTTATGTTTCTTATGTTTTGATTATTATTAGCTACCTAGAATCATGGTATATAAGATGGGCATTCATAATTTTCCTAAATAAATGTTATTAACTAATCCTCATTAGTTATCATTAAAATGTTCTTTTATTGCTTCCTATCTTATTATAGATATCTTTATTTTTTATTCTTACAACGTAGATCACTCTTTTTTTAATGTTGCTGCAATCTAATGGGGGTTCATATTATAATATACTTCTTTGGTCTCATTGATTTTGTAGGCATACTTCGACAATGATCACTGGGTGCGCTATTTTCTACACACTGGGCATTTGACAATTGCTGGCTGTAAAATGTCCAAATCTTTGAAAAACTTTATTACAATAAAAGATGCATTGAAACAGTATACAGGTAAGATCTATTAATTGAAAAACATTTCATTTTTGGTGGGTACAATGGCGCTAACCCTTGCTGAGCTTATGTCCATTGTCTTTGGCTAAAAACGGTCTAATTGGCATTTAAGATTATTTCTTTTATTCTGTAATTAGTATTTTGGAGTTGTTTTTTTTTAAGTAGCTATGTATGGATAGCCTAAATGGCCTCTGTCAGCTATGATTCCCTGCTGTGCAGCATTTTTTCATTTGTTTCTTTAAAACTCTCAACAGCACGGCAGTTAAGGCTGATTTTTCTTATGCATTCGTGGAAGGATACTCTAGATTATTCAAAGAACACCATGGAGTCCGCTATCCAGTATGAGAAATTCATAAACGTAAGTTATTTTCCTTTTTTCTCATTGTTCTGTTGTGCAGATGTTGGAACATACTCCTGAAAAATTCCAGGTGTTCTTTTGTTCCTTTCTTCATATGCAAGATTGTGGCACAAAATCATAAGGTAGGCCTACACGCCCTGATCCACCAAACCAAAATCAGGCCACTATTCATATGTGGTAGTCATTCATGGGTTCAATAGTTTTGTTGTCTGTCAAAAACAACAAAAAGGGAGTAGTGAGGTTAGGGGGTCAGAATTTCAGAGGATGTTTTACAGGCTCGTAAATCACAAATGGAGTGGGCCCAGTTCACAAGGTAGCATAAGCATCTATAGGTAATCCTTACGTAACAACCATTTGTTCAGTGACCATTCAAACTCAAATGAGCTACCTCCCGGAATACGGCTGATCCCGGATCTCCGCACTTTCTGTAAGGCTCTGAAAACGTTTTTATTTCAGCAAGCCGGCCTGGCCTGAATAGGTTTTATGGGTTAGTTTTTTAATTGTATAGCTTGGGGTTTTAAATTGGGAGGCCGATTAATTTAATTTATTTTTAGTTATCTTAACTTTTATATTGTATGTTATTTTAATTTTCGGCTGTTCAACGCCCTGAGTCCCTTCGGGGAGAAGGGCGGGATATAAATTCAATAAATAATGATAATAATAATAATAATAATAATAATAATAATAATAATAATAATAATAATAATAATTTTCTTGCTGCTTATCTTCAATTCGTGCATCACCAGGTATTGCAATGTCAATGAACCTGGTGATGCACGAATTGAAGATAAGCAGCAAGAAAAAATCACAAAGTACCGGGACTTACAAATTGAAGTTGAGCGACTGTGGAAAAAGAAATCGTGTGTTGTCCCGATTGTAATTGGAGCCCTCGGAGCAATACCCAAAGGGCTACCCCGCTATTTAGAAATTCTAAATTTGCCAGACTTGAACATTTTGACTCTACAAAAAACCACCTTACTCGGAACAGCTTACATCCTCCGAGGATACCTTAACAGTTCCTCGGTCCTTGGTTAGGACTCGAGCTGCTGAGCTATTAACCAGCCTCAAAGGCTGTGAATCTCACTAAAGATTAACCAATAAATAATAATAATAATAATAATAATAATAATAATAATAATAATAATAATAATAATAATAATAAAAAAAAAAAAACAACTATGATGGTGCTGAACAAGGGGGACTTATGACAAGTCCTTGTAGTTGCAGCCAATGGAATATCCCTACAGTCATGTGATTGTCCTCTGGGTGTTGGGCAACTGGTTTACAATCACAACTTGCACTGTCCTCTAGTCACATAATCACATTTGCGACCTTCACTAGCGTCTTCTGACAAGTAAAGTCAATGGGGAAGCTGACAGGAAATTGCACATAGCGACCACTTGACGTTGCACTGAATGAAAGCAATCAGAAGTGCTGGGATTGCCACTGCTAAGTGGCACGGTTGCATGATGTTGTGCTTTGCAACCACATTGCTTAGCAATGGAAATTCTAACTATTGTTAACCAAGGATTACCTGTACTACTAGCAATGATTATGAAAAAAAATGACATTGCATGTCACCATTTGCCTAACCTCACCCTCATGCCAGTGTCGTGAATGACAGGTAATGACAGCAATACCTTGTAAGCAACTAGGACTGATTAATTATTGGAAGAAACCAAGGAGAATCCTACCAACTTCCTTTGTCCTGGCATAGACTGAAAACTTGATGGTTGCCACTTAACTTTCTGGGTTAATTCAAGTGACAATATCCTCCAAGATTGATCTGTATTATAGTGGAGAGGGGTTTCCTTAAAAGGCTAATTAGAAATAAAAAACTTGTAAAGGCCTGTTTTCTTAGTTTATTGTTAGCATGCCAATAAACAATTTAAATCAATATACAAAGCATGATGAAGGTAGGGAAAGAAGTAAAACTTTCAAATCATCTCCCTCTTTGGTAGGGTATGTTCCACCATGTTCTGCAAAAACATTTTTAAGGGGACACACACACACACACACACACACACACACACACACACACACACACACACACTCACACACACCTTGATAGCAGGCGATGAAATTTTGCTTTTCTTGCTGGGTTAGTCCTGTTTTAAACCAAAAATGAGTATGGAAATAAATATCTGAACAGTATACTTTGTAACAAATTTGGGGCTCTTTCCTTTCCCTTTTTAGGAGTTCTTTTTAAATGTAAAGGATATCCTTCGAGCTCCTGCTGATGTGACAAGCCAGTATGAAAAATGGGAAAACCAGGAAATTGAACTGAATAAAAGGTGAGCTAACCATTTTTCTTTCTCTCTTTATGAATAGACCTCTGTATATCTGTGTCAATGTCTGTTTTTCAAACTGGCATTTCCATTTAGAGCAGACAGGGTACATTCCTTAAAGACTTCCTCCTTGAAATTCAATTACTTGTTAATTCACATACCAAACCAGGGCATTCATAGCACCAATCCCAGGTCCTTGCACATACCTTCTTAACTGATTTCATCTTCTGTTTAGTGCTTGGCATAGTTTCCTACATGCCAGTCTATGTTAGTGCATTTCGCAGTCAGTTCTTTTGGTTAAGTGTGCTACCATTTCATTACTTATTATTGCCTAGAATGTCAAACAAATGCTACCGTAAAATTCATAAGTAGGAAAAAGAACCAATGCCTCTTTCATACGCTTTTCAAGAGAGCTGGTTTTTCCTGATAAAGTAAACTGGTTATGACCTTTAGATTTAAACATTGTTTTTCATCTTCTGGCCCATTCTTTCCTTGATTTGATAAAAATTAAAAGAAACAAGAGAAGGCCATCCAAAGAAGTGGGAGAAGAGCCTAGATCAGGGATCTCACACATGCAGCCAACTGGCCACAATCATCCAGATCATTTTCTTGAGACTGCAGTTTTCAACACTTTGTGGTTGCTGAGATCATCACGGTCCACCAAGGTCCGGTAGCTGAATGCTGCACAGATGCACAAGCTGAGCCATAGGAAGCATTACAGAGAGAAGAGTGGCATGGCAGCGTGGTAGTTCATCTTGGCTGACTCTTAGCACGAGCAGAGCCTGATTGGCTGGGTTGTGCACTTGATGCCCCAGAGCCCTTTCATACCTACAGGGCCACCCTGGGAACCGTTGCCCCACCCTGATGCTCTGGGCTGAAACTGCTTCTAAGATAGTGTCAAGTTGTCTGGACAGCAAAGGCTGTCCAAGGAAAGGCATGGAGAGGGAAAGGCATGGAGAGGCTACTCTGCCATGGGGGTCTCTCTGCCAGGCAAGGAATAGGAGAAACAAGCAAGCAAGCAAGATCTTTCTGCTGCTAGACACGGAGAAGAAAAAAGAACAGGAAAAAGATAAAAATAGCAATAGCGCTTTGATTTTTATACCACTTCACAGTGCTTTACAGCCCTCTCTAAGCGGTTTACAGAGTCAGCATATTGCCCCCAATAATCTGGATCCTCATTTTACCCACCTCGGAAGGATGGAAGGCCGAGTCAACCTTGGGCCGGTGAGAATCAAACTACCGAACTACAGGCAGCTGTCAGGCAGCAGTCGTAGCCTGCAGTACTGCATTCTCACCATTGCGCCACCACACAAATATCTCTCTAAGCAAGGAGGGAGAAAAGAACGGGGAGAAAAAGCAACATTTGACCTATGCTAATTTGTTTCCTAAATTATGTCATTCCAGTCATGATCTTAAAATAGTACGTACCAATCAAGTCACAAAACCAAATATTATTCAGGTTAATCAAAAATGCTAACAGCTAGGTGGGTGGATAAACCTATAAGATTTCAGTATGAGGAGCCTCAGGTGAGCAAACTAGGCCTTTGTGCAGCCTTTGTATCAATTTGAGTTTGAGGCCTTGTCCTAGACCAGCAGCATCCAAAATCAGGTAGAAGATCCACTCATTCACATGCCTCACTTTTCTTTCAGCTGGGCAGAAATTAGCCTTGCTATTATCTGGGTACTCTCAGCACTCAGGGACCTACAACAGACTTCCTTTTCCCCTTCTTTCAGAATGAATTCTTCGGCGATGATTAGTTGTTTTAGGTTCTGCTGCAAAAGCAAAAACAGTGTCTTTCTCCCACACAAGCATGGTGAAAATTACAACCATTGGCCATTTGCCATAGTCTGCTAGAGGCACAAAACCAATGCTAAAAGTAATTCAGATGCTGCAAAGTCCCCAAACTGATTTTGACAGCAGTTTTCGCTATGCAGGTGAAACAGTTTTATATAACAATTTATAGTTATTTTAGCCCCCTGAAGAGCAAAGTACATTGAAGCCTCACCTTGGATTCCTGGAACTCTGTTCCACTCTTGGCTGGCTTCCAGATTGCATTTTTATTTATATTGGTCATAAAGATATTAAACTTGTTTGGCCTCCAGAGTTGGAGGCACGCAGTCATAAGAGGCATTCATTCTTTATCAGATAAACTATCTGAAGTAGAATTGTACAATGCAAGATGGAAACATTTTTGTTCAGAAACCCCTCATTGTGTTGGGATGTAATAATCATGGTTTACCATGATAGGAACAATCATAGTCTTGCTCTCCAGATTTGTAAACTTCTTCCTTCTTTTTCCATGCTCTGATAAGACGGAAGGCTTCTCCTGTTTTTGATTAACCCAACTGATGTATCATTCAAACCTGGAAAACTGCAACTAATCTAATCCAGAGGCCCCCAAACTTTTGGGCACCAAGGACCGGTTCTGTAGAGAAGTTTTTCCCCAGACCGGAGGGGGCGTGGTTTTGCATGCTGCCTGCATCTCATGGATGGGGATTTGCTTGTTTGGTGGTCCGGTATCTGGCATGCCACGGACTGGTGCCAGTTCATGGACCAGGGGTTAGGGACCCCTGATCTAATTTATATGGCCAATGGTGACTAGCCAGTTTCAAAACCTAGTATTTAAAGCCAGCTTGCTTTTATCTACCAGACTTAAGATCAATCTCAAATGTACAATTCAGGCAATATTCAGGCAATATTCTAGCATGCCAGAACAAATAATGGGTTAGTGTTAGATAATGTTAGATAATGTAGTATGGCTGCCTTTCAGAAGTTTTTGTCATTTGGCTTATGAGTCAAGAATGCTATACAGGTAATTCGTAGGTTATGAAAGCAATTCAGAGTGGACTTGCCACGGCTAAACAACAGTCATAAAGAGCAGTGTCATGTGACTGTGCTACATAGCATTGGTAGTTCCAGCAGTCTTGCTTGTTGTCTTTAAGCAAGGACCATTCAGGTCGTTAAGTGAGGATCTCGTGTGATTGCGACTTCTAACTTCCTATATGTTTCTCCATTGACTTGGCTTTTGGAAAGCCAGCAGGGAACATCAGAAATTGCAATCATGTGACCATGAATCACTGCAACATCATAATCAGCGCCCAGATTGTGAACCAGTGGGGGAAGAAGGACACTGCAACAGCTGAAACTCAAGGATTGGTCATAACTATGATTCATTCAGCACCATCATAAGTTTGAACAGTTGCTGAACCAGTGGTTGTTAAACAAGGACCTTCTGTAGCCATTGGTTAGGGAGGGCAGTTACATGTGTTGTTGTAATATGTCATCTCAGCGCTTTATTTTTAATAGGCTTTTTTCTTTTTCTTTTTTTCCATTCTGGGCCCTCGTTGTAATTTCCCTGTTCTACCCCTAATTTATATCTTAGAATTCTTCATAAATCTGTTTGTGCCTCCCTTACCCCGAATAATTCCTTGCAGAAACCGAAGTAGATACAAACTCAGTATTTTAATTACAAGGGTATGGGCTGATATTTCTAGCTGCTGCTAAAAGGTTTATATCCTTTCATGTAAACACAGGAGGAGGAGATCTAAATAAAGTAAAAGTGTTATTTTGCACAAATCTTCAGTCATGTTTTGGTTTTTACAATAGAGCTGTGATGGCGAACCTACGGCACGCGTGCCACAGGTGGCATGCGGAGCCATATTAGTGGGCACACCAGCTCAGCTCTGGGGTGCATGCGCATGCTGGCCAGCTGATTTTCGGGCCTTCTGGGCCCACCAGGCTGTTTCCTGCCTCTGGAGGTCCTGGGGGGGGGAGGCCGGTTTTTCTTTCTTATCTGGCTCCAGATCCTCTCTGTGTATCTGGGAAGGACGAAAACAGCCTTTCCCACTCCCTTGGAGGCCCTAGGAGGCTGAAAGGGCCCATTTCCCGACTCCCGGTGGGACAGGAAGTGACGTTTTTTGCTGTCCCCAGCCTCCAGAGACTGCTAGAGAGGCTCCTAGAGACTCCTAGAGAGGCTCTGGAGGCTGGGGACAGCAAAAAATGTCACTTCCTGTTCCACCGGGAATTGGGAAATGGACCATTTCAGGCCTTTGGAGGGCCTCCGAGAGAGTGAGAAAGGCTGTTTTCGCCCTTCCCCGATAAATAGAGAGGATCTGGAACCAGGTAAGAAAGAAAAACAAACCTATCAGGCCATCATGTGCCAGGAGCAGGGGGGGGGGGTTGCGCGAGAGCACATGCGTGCGCAACCCTCCCCCGCCCCCCTCTCCTGGCACGCGATGGCAAAAAGGTTAGCCATCACTGCACTAGAGTATCAAAATTCTAAAAGTAACATTCTGATAAAACTATATATCACAAATAAAAGTTAGTATTATAAGGTATGGTAACTATACCATAGTGCATTTCCATATAATATCGGTTGCTTTAATTCTAGGTGGGAAATCTTTTTCTTCTTGAGGAACCTAGTAAAACAACACAAGCTCTGTCTTGCTATTCATGGAATCCACAGTTCTGGCTGCTGCCTGCAAGGGCCTCTCATTCTATGGAACTGGAATACCAAACGCCACACCCACCAGGAGCACATTGGAATGCAAAATGCATGGTTCCAGGCCAAAAACTTGCTCCTTTACAGTATTCTAGTTTTCAAGAGAAAAAGCAGAGTTTAAGGGGAGCTCTGGTTGTCCCTTAAAAATTATCCTTTCAACCCAAAGGGAAAAAAAAGTCTGAAGAGATTGTTTCAGTGATGTTCCAGTATCACTGGCCATGCCCCGTGCAACCTCCAAGCCAGGAAATTTGTTCACAACTGCATTATATCACTTTGGCTTGCTCAATATCTTATAAAAATGTTGTACTTCAGTCTGAATCTTTCAAACTTGCTGCAGAACAACTGCAAATGATTTGCCTAACCTAATGTATCTAAGATCTAAACATAGTTGGGTATGTGTGATAGGGTTCTCAATGTCAACTCTCTGGACTCTTTCTCTCTCTCTCTCTCATCCCCTCCTCCCCCTTTTAAAAAAAAAATACCTTAAAGTCAGTATTGACTCTTGGCAACCACTCCCTGCAGTTTTTTGGCAAGGTTTTATGGAAATGGTTTGCCATTGCCTCTTTCCTAGGGCTGAGAGTGACTGGCCCAAGATCACTAGCTCCTTTGTGTCTCCTGGTTTCTAACCTGATGCTTTAAACACTGCACCAGACTGACTATCTTTGACCATAACAAGCAAATACTGAGAACCACAAAGTATTGCTGGAGAAGATAAAGGCCTGTCTAGTCGTTTTTTCGGTAGCCAATTAGATATCTATGAGGATCTCATGTTTCAGAAGGGCATGGGTGTAATAACTTCCTCCATGCTATTTCATACAAGTAGTACTGAATGCTATCTTTGATCCAAAAGGCAGAATACAGATATTATATAATTTATTATTCTTTCACGTAATCCAGGTTGATAATAATCAGCATAATATAAGGAAGCTAATCCCACACTTAAGATATGCATTTGAAGAAATATTTTTGTGTTTGTTCAGTGAATCTTCCATTTCTTTGATTTGGATTATTCTATGTACTAGGTATGAGAAAATAAAATAATTTCCTTTCTGTAAATTATCTCCACCCATACATAATTCTACATGCCTCCATTTCACATCATCACATTTTTTTCTAAAGTAAATAGGCTCAAATATTTTAACATTTCTATATAGGGGAGCTGCTTAGCTTCTTGATAATACTAGTTTCTCCTTTCTGCATTCTCCAGTTTTATAGTGTCCCTTTTGAGATTTTTGCAATCAATACAGTCAGTCACAATATTGTAAAAATGATTACAATGATTACTTTAATAAAACATAATAGTATTGTCAGCTTTACTTATCTCTCTTTTCTAATGGTCCTTTACATGGAATTTACCTTTTTCACAGTTGCTTCAGACTAAGTCGATTTTATTGACTTATCCATCACAGGATCTCTTTCTTGATCAGATCCCACTGATGTACAAAGGGAATTAGCTTTTTTTTTAACATAGTGTGTAACATTTAATATTTGCCAATTTAATATATATTCATCCAATTGAGAGAAATTATGTTAGACTAAGCTTCCAGTTTCTTCAATTAGTACCAAAATCTTTCTATTCAAATGGTTTAAGGGTGATGTAAAGATTTTTGTCTTAATTTCTTTTCTTGTCTAGTTTTTATGATAAGAAAGAAGCTGTCCATGAAGCATTGTGTGATAACATTGATACGCGTACAGTCTTGGAAGAGCTGCGATCATTGGTCAGTCAGTGTAATTCCTACATTGCCACAAAGAAGACTGCCCGACAGAAGCCAAATAGAACGTTGCTAGAAAATATAAGCATTTATCTTACCCACATATTCACGGTATGGGAATTTGAACAAAGCTTTCAAATTTGGCCATGTATTGTTTATTAAGGATGTATGTTAGTGGTTTGTTTTTTTTTATGATTTGGATTAGAACTTTTAATTCGATTTGATTTGATCTGATTTGATTTGTTGTAATTTAGAATACAATTGGAAATTACTTACATGAAATGAAATATGAGTTTTGGGGTTTGAATGACTAAAAAAGTCTGCTTTCTAAAAATTATTAAATGCCTTAAGGTTAATTAGTACTGCTTGCTTGTTTGCTTACTTACTTACCTACCAAATATTTTATGATGCAGTAACCAAAAACTGACTCAGTCTATACTTTATTAAATCAGTAATAAGGTTAAATACATAAATAATTAAAGTATTAACCTTGACAATCATCAGGCAATACTATTTCAGGAGTAATTAAAATTTGCATTATGCCTGAAAGTGCTACAGAACACAGCCTTCTTCCCCCAGCAGGAACTTCTTGGAGAAGTTCTGCTTAGAGAAAGGATATCCAGTCCTCTGCAGGAGCTTTTCTTAGGAAAAGTCTATAGAGGAGAGAAGAAATAGATAAAGATAATGCCATCTCACTATACCAAATAGTTGATATTTATATTACATATTTATACATATTTATATTATTGTTCCACTGTATGTGTAGAATATGAAATCAGGCATGCTAACTCAAATTGTATTCACATTATTTTTGATTGAAATGTTTAACATTTAAATGCTACCTGCTAGTAAGTGTGAATCTATATGTTCAGATTTGTATACATTTCCTTTGCATAGGTCTTTGGTGCAATAGAAAATGAGGAGGGAATTGGTTTCCCAGTTGGAAGAAATGGTCATGCATTAAATGTAAGTGGAAAGCATATTTTGCTGATCTTGTAGCTATTCATGATTTTTAAAGATTGGATTAGACATTGAAGCAAGCTTTTAAGAACATAGCAGTGGTGGTGGTAATAATAATTGGAGTAATACTGTATTTTTATCCTCCCTTTTATTTGATTTTGTTTTGTTACACATGCACATACATAGGACAGGGAGTTCTTCCTGCCATTTAACAGGAAATAGCAACCAATGGACACAGAATTTTTAAAAGAAAGGAATATTAAAGACATAATTGATAGAAGAGCATGTACACATACATCGACACACATATATTATTCTTTGAAATAGCGTGCTTGTATTATATAACGTTAGGTAAATTTATATTTTTTCTCCTCCCATTGTTTAATCACATATTTTAAATGTGAGCGCATTCAGTGATAAAAGAAAACAAATCAGATATAATGGTAGAGATGTGAAGATCACGAAATTTTGTTCTAGATTAAGGTTGGCAGAAAATGTTTTTTAACTTGTTTAGGAAGATGATGTATTCTATTTAAAAGACCAAGCACTTTGTTAAAGCCGCAGTGCTTTTTACTAGTTACACTTCATTCAACATTTTAGGTAACAACTAAGCAACCCATGGCCCATTGGCTCATTATTTCAGGGAAGTTTCCTTTCCAGATTCCTCAATGCTTTCAACAATGGCAGAGTTTCTAACATACTGCCTTAACTGGAAAAGTTGGGATACTTTCAGAGATTTCTGCCTTGAGAATAATCCATGTTGAACTATATAGCACAGTCAAACATTAGGAAATGACAGGAAATATTTTATAACACTTTTATATTATGCCATAAAATGTTTTATAAAATTTGCTAAATTTTAATTCCATGGAAATTATGGATTCTGGATTTTGGGTGCATTCTGTAAGCTCATTTGTGGTGCCTTGGTTCACAAATTGTTGCCCTACAGTGCACCATTTTGCCCAGTTAATTTGATTACAGTATATGAATTAACCTTTTAAAAAAGGCAGATGTGTGCAGAAAATGGCACTAAATCTAGCAACAGAAAGGAATCAAATTGTACAAATTGAAATTCCTGAGTATGTGCTACAATAAGACCAATGTAAACCAATGTAGCCTGGATATAATTATCACTGAAGAAATTAGTGAATACCAAAATGGTATTTGTCAATTCATGGCAGTACGACTATCTTTTGTTTATCAATGTAACATCCGACTGATACTGGTATTGTGAATAATGGGATCATGAGAAAGCTGCTTTTGTTCATGTAACAGCCTTGTTCAAATAAACAATTTTATTCCAAGTACTTACAGACACAAGAGACCTGCATTAGTCAATCACAGGATTTTTTTTTTTTTTTTTTTTTTTTTTTTTAATTTGATTTATATGCCGCCCTTCTCCGAAGACTCAGGGCGGCTTACAATGTGCTCAGCAATAGCCTTCATCCTTTTGTATATTTATACAAAGTCAGCTTATTGCCCCCACAAACTGGGTCCTCATTTCACCTACCTTAGAAAGGATGGAAGGCTGAGTCAACCTTGAGCCTTGGCGAGATTCGAACCCTGCAGTAATTGCAGGCAGCTGGTCTTAAGCAGCTTAATAACAGGGTGCCTTAAACCCTAGTACTACCAAGGCTCTTTATCAGATGTTATCAAAAGATAAGAGCCATTGCTTGAAATGGGAGGAGGGGCACGGTGGAGTTCTTCTTTTGGACCGTGCTCTGTCACATATATTTTGTCTTTTCCAAAACAAAGACTAATATTTAAAAGGGATCCAGTCTTCTGACATGCCTGAGTGCCTTGCATTGTGTTGTCTATCTATGGAACAGGTAGTCCTTGACCTACGGTACTACTGTTCATTTAGTGACCATTTGAACTTACAACGGCACTGAAAAAAGTTACTTGTAACCATTTTCCAAAATTATGACCATTGCAGCATTCCTGTGGTCATGTGATCAAAATTCAGATGCTTGGCAACTGGTTCATATTTATGATGGTTGCAGTATCTTGTGGTCATGTGATCACTTTTTGCTCCCTTCTAACAAAGTCAATGGGGGAACTAGATTCACTTAACAGTCTTGTTACTAACTTAATAACTGCAGTGATTCACTTAACAACTGTGGCAAAAGAAGTCGTAAAATGAGGCAAAACTCACTGTCCTGCTTAGAAACAGAAATTTTGGTCTCAGTTGTGGTCATTAAGTCGAGGACTACTGGTATAAAACTCAGGTATAAGAGCTCCTTTGCTTCATTTATTCACCTCATTCAGATAATGGTTTTACAAATCGACCTAGTTTGGAAGAAAATGGGTAAAAGTAGCTTAGGAAAGAAATAATATTTAAAGTGCCTTTTTTTTTTATGCTGCAGCTTGAATCTACAGTAATGCCGTATCTTCATGTTTTATCTGAGTTCAGAGAAGGGGTAAGGCAAATTGCCAGGGAAAAAAAAGGTGAGATTTTTCTGGTTATAAATAGACATCTATACAAATTGTATGCCACTCTTACAAAAGGGAATCCTTTCTTTGTTTCCACATACAACTAACAATTCAGTCCCTTGTGCAAAATGTGCAAATAGACAAGAGCCCTTTCAGTCACAAGGTGAACATGTTTTCGAAGTGACACTCTGCATTTATATTCAGGCTTATTTCAGTTTGCTATTTAGAAATAACTCTACATTTTTATTGCACGGTGGTGCGTTTACTGATGACTGCATGAAATTTTATTATTTTAAAGCATACTTGTGAAGAAAAAAAAAGGTTTACCATGTTTCCCCACTCCCTGCTGTACTTCTTTGGGTTGTCCAGATTCTATAGCCTGCTGCACAAAGCATATTTTTATGATTGAGACACAATATCAAGGCAAAGAATCTTAACTAATATGACTTTTCCTTCTCCTGCTTCTAGGCATTGTAGAGCTTAATAATTTACATGTGGAAATCTCATTTTGAGATCATTAGTGTTGTAGCAAAGATTCATGCACCACTGATCTTTTGTTTTTAATCCAGAAGAGTTTAACTAAAATATTATATGTAAATAAAACATTTTTATTTATTGAACAAAAACAGCAGAAACTGGAAACTTTGGGAGTATAGTGACTGTTCTTAGCAAAGACTTTATTTGGTTTTTGAATGTTTAGTTGATAACTGAGATGGAAGAAAATGCCTCAAATAAATTATAATATCAGGACATTGAGAAGCATTTAAAGGAAAAAACAACACTTGTTGCAAAATATCAGTGTGATATGGTTTGGAGATAAGGGACTTCAATTCACCTATTGGCTCCTGAACCCTTTGCTTCTGTGGACAAAAGCAGTTCCAATTATGTATTTTTAAAAGAGCATATAATGTTTTCTTGTGGTTTATTTGGTGCAATTTTAAACATATTTAGTCGTTAAGAATTGAGAGAATTTAAGTGGAAGGAAATCTATTTAAGATTGCAGTTTTAGTCAATTTCACTGGAATAATTAAAGTTTATTTATGCAGGGGGTTAAGTTGTATAATTGTAGGGATGTTCCCAAATTCAGTCAATTCTGGCTCTTGAAATGCAGGATTAAGTATGATTCTTTGCTGAGATATGAAAAAATTGCTGCCAATGAGAAAATGCTGCACAGAACTAAAAAAAACCCAAACAACTAATATATATAATGAGGCATCTCCTGTAAAGTTTCAGTCATTCCATTTCTCAGATTGCGTAGTATACATTGTTTCCTCAAATGCTCGTTCCTTTAAAACAAACACAAAAAAATTTAGCAAGATCATATCATGAAGAAAACCCACTGAATCGTTAAAAAAAGGTCTTTACTTTGATGTATATCCAGCTGACCAGAGAAAATATTTTACTTAAATTTCAACATTTTCATTGTTCTTGTAGTGTTTGAAGTTCTGCAGCTTTGCGATTCACTTCGAGATGATATCCTTCCAGAGCATGGAGTTCGGTTTGAAGATCATGAAGGTAAAGAATTGCCTGACCTTTGTCTTGACTTCTCTTTTCAGTTGCTAATATGAAACACTACAGTAGCAATCAAACTTGATTCCTGACAGTTTATAAGGATGATAGACTGGATAGGCTGTAGTAACGACATACATAAAAGCATTTAAAATATCTTTTTTTATTTTCTCCTAGGACTTCCAACTGTGGTCAAGCTGGTAGACAGAGACACTTTGCTAAAAGAAAGAGAAGAAAAGGAAAAGGTTCTACATTTTATTCTTTGAATTATTTTTATATACATGTAATTTAATTTAGAATAATCCATCATTTATGCATGAGCTTGCAACAGAAATGTAGTCAGGTATCTCTACTTGTTTATTATTATTTATTATTCATTATTTATTAAATTTATATGCCGCCCCTCTCCGGAGACTCAGGGCGGCTCACAATACATTAAAAAAAAAGAAAAAACATTCTAAAAACATTTAAAAGATTAAAAAACATTAAAAACCTTAGAACGCATTCACACCATTTATGGCCGGATCTCGCCAGATCACAAAGCGAGATCAATGGCCCCAGGCCTGCCGGAAAAGCCAGGTCTTCACAGCTTTTCGGAAGGCCAGTAGGGTGGGGATGGTCCGGACCTCAGGAGGTAACTGGTTCCAGAGAGCTGGGGCAGCCACAGAGAAGGCCCTCTCCCACGGGCCCGCCAGCCGGCATTGTTTAGCTGACGGGACCCGGAGGAGACCAACTCTGTGGGATCTTACCGGTCGCTGGGAGCTATGCGGTAGAAGGCGGTCTCGAAGATAACCTGGCCCTGAGCCATGTAGGGCTTTAAAGGTAATAACCAACACCTTGAATTGTGCCCGGAGACCAATAGGGAGCCAGTGCAGCTCGCGGAGAATTGATGTAATATGGGTGTATCTAGGTGCACCCACAACAGCTTGCGTGGCTGCTTTCTGGACCAGCTGCAGTCTCTGAACACTTTTCAAGGGTAGCCCCATGTAGAGCGCATTGCAATAATCTAACTGTGAGGTGACAAGGGCATGAGTGACTATGAGGAGCGCCTCCTGATCCAAATAGGGTCACAATTGGTGCACCAGGCGAACCTGTGCAAAGGTCCCCCTAGCCACAGCTGTCAGATGTTGCTCTAATCTTAGCTGTGAGTCTAGGACACCCAAATTGCGAGCCTGTTCTGAGGGGGACAATTTCTCCCCCCCAGAACCAAGGATGGACAAGCAACATAGTCTTTAGGAGGCAATACCCACAGCCACTCGGTCTGGGTTAAGTCTGAGCCTGTTGACTCCCATCCAGACCCTGACAGCCTCCAGACACCGGCACATCACATCCACTGCATCACTGAATTGACACGGGGTAGAGATATACAGCTGGGTATCATCAGCATATTGCTGATATCTCACCCTGTATCGTCGAATGATCTCACCAGCGGCTTCATGTAGATGTTAAATAGGGGAAAGAGGACCGAGCCCTGAGGCAACCCGCAAATGAGGGGCCTAGGGGTCGACCTCTGTCCTCCCACCAACACCGACTGTGACCGACCAGAGAGATAGGAGGAGAACCATCGTAACACGGTGCCACCCACTCCCAACTCCCTTAGTCATCCCAGAAGGATACCATGGTCAATGGTATCGAAAGCCGCTGAGAGGTCAAGTAGCACCAAGATGGAGGAATGACCCCCATCTCGGGCTCGCCAGAGATCATTCATCAGTGTTACCAAAGCAGTTTCTGTGCTGTAGCCAGGCCTGAAGCCTGACTCAAAAGGGTCCAGATAATCTGTTTCATCCAATGACCGCAGGAGCTGAAGTGCCACCACTTTCTCTACAACCTTTCCTACAAAGGGTAGGTTGGAGACTGGACGAAAGTTCTTTAATTCTGCTGGATCCAGGGAAGGCTTCTTGAGGAGGGGCCTTACAACTGCTTCCTTTAAGGGCTGCGGGAAAGACCCCTCCCTCAAGGACGCGTTAACTAAAGCCTGGATCCAGCCTCGTGTCATCTCCTTGCTGGCCGAAACCAGCCAGGAGGGGCACGGGTCCAATAAACAGGTGGAGGAACTCATCGCCCCTACAGCCTTGTCCACTTCCTCAGGAGTCACTGGCTCAAACTCCTCCCACACAATAGGACTAAGACCCGCCCCTGTCATCTCGGTCAGTATTGCCCAATCAGAGTCCAGGTCCATCCGAATCTGGGCGATTTTATCTGACAGAAACTGTACAAATTCCTCAGCTCTACCCTGCAAGGGCTCCTCCGTTCCCCCAATATTAAGGAGGGAGCGAGTTACCCTAAACAGGGCGGCTGGGCGAGAATCAGCAGATGCAATAAGAACGGAAAAATATGAACATTTTGCCGCCCGTATCGCCACTAAGTCAGTCCTAACAAAGGCTTTTAAAAGTGTTCGGTCGGATTCAGATTTACTGGTCCTCCAGCGTCGCTCTAGACGTCTCTTCTGGCGCTTCATCTCCCGGAGCTCCTCAATAAACCAGGGAGCTTTCCTGGATCCGCTGCCATTGAGAGGCCGAAAAGGCACAATCCGATCCAATGCCCCAGATGCCGCGTTATGCCAGGCAGCCACTAGGGTTTCAGCTGGACTATGGTCAAGGGAGTCAGGTATCTCCCCAAACTCCTTCTGAAACCCTTCAGGGTCCATTAGGCGTCTGGGGCGGAACCACTTAATTGGCTCCGCCTCCCTGCGATGGAGGAGTGGCATCTTAAAGTCCAGTCTCAACAGGAAATGATCTGACCACAACAAGGACGATATCTCTATAAGTTTATCTATGAGTACAAATTTTACTAGGGATTTGTGGGCTAATCCATACATTCTATTTGCTAGAGCAAGAAAATGCCCCCTTAATCTACTTATGACATTATGAGGGCTATGCCCTCATAATTTTATCCCCATTTCATTCCTTATGTGCTGCTACTATAATTGAATTCATCTATCTTATAGCCGATTGTCCTCTTCTTTTTCCTTCCACCATTCCCAGCATTTATAGACTTCTCCAGAAAGCTACGTCCATGTGATATTCTCACCAATTCCAACCCATTTTAATCCTTTGATCTCTAAAATGACAATGTGCAGTCAACTAATTTAATCTTTTACTGTGTTTTCTCATGTTCATGCTTCTTCCAGTTCATGTTCCCCTGCAATTCAATCTTTGCCACTTCAAATTTGCTTTTCCTTCAAGATGAGACATTGGTACTCCAAAAGATCCTCAACATTTCCTCTGCCACAAGTATATTATCACTTTTTCTTGGAAAAACATGGGACCGCTGCCTTCTCCCATGTGAGATGATGTTTTTGCTGTTGTCATTAGAGTGATCATTCACCTCCAGTATCTTCCTATATCATCATTGCTACCCCAGTATAGCTGTTTATTTAGATTGAGCAGGTAGATCATGAATATACCCTCTGCTGTAATGATGCAGAATAATCAGACTTGAAGGATGGGGAATATATGCATACAGTACAGTGATTTTAATACTATTTTTAAAATAGTAATCATTCTTTATTATGATTTCGCCTAGATTGAAGAAGAAAAAAAGAAGAAAAAACAAGAAGCAGCTAAGAAGAAACAAGAACAAGAGGTAAATAACCTATATTGTGAACTGAATGGTGGGCAGTGATATCAGAGTCACTACAGACTTTGAAGATAATTTTGTTTCCAGTGTTCAAGTCATTCTACAGTGTAAAGACTTTTGTGCTTTCATATAGCATGCTTGTGATATTAACATGAACATCTATTTCTATCTGAAGTGTTGATCAAAGTTTATTTTTAGCCAAAGGTTGGGTATGTTTATTACAATGTGAGCAACAAAAAATGTGGCAATGGTACAGGTACTCCTATTTCCCCCCACAATTAGGACCAGAACTTCCATTGCTAAGTGATGCAGATGTTAAGTGAGGCACACCTAATTTTATAACCTTTTTTTGCCTCAGTCATTAAGCAAATCACCACAGTTGTTAAACAAATCATAGTTGTTAAGTAAATCTAGTTTCCCCGTTGATTTTGCTTGTCGGAAGCCCATAGGAAGGGTGCAAATGGCAATCATGTGACCCCAGGACACTGCAAGTGTCATTAAATATATGTGCCAAAGCACCCAAATTTTGAACATGTGACCACAGGGACACTGTGGCAGTCATAAAGGCGAGGACTAGTCATAAATTAGTTTTTTCAATACCATTGTAACCTTGAACGGTCTTTAGAATTGTTATAATTCAAGGACTGTTACGTTATTAATTTATTCCCGAATTATAATATCTTAATTATAATATCTGTAAAATATCTTTATTTTACAGGCAGCAAAACTTGCAAAAATGAAAGTTCCACCTGGAGAGATGTTTAAATCTGAGCATGACAAGTATTCCAAATTTGATGAAAATGTAAGAATACTGTAACTTTTTTAAAAAAAACCACAAACACTTGATTCAGGATTCAGGAATGAGGGAAACACCTGGTAAAATGCTGTAATAAGAATGATATAATAAACCTTTCAAATGTTTAAAGTGCTTAACAAATGTAATTAGTTATAAACCTTATAATGCAGCAATTTTGTAAGATAAAATTTTGTAAGCACCAATGTTATTCACCATATGTCAAGAGTGGCCAAAAGTGGCTTGTTCAAGGCCATCCCCATGATCATTTCATTCATATAAGTATTTGAAACTGAACCTCTTCACTCATTTACATTGAATTAATATTTTCTAGGGGCTCCCAACCCATGATATGGAAGGCAAAGAACTCAGCAAAGGACAGATGAAGAAATTAAAGAAAATGTATGAAGCACAAGAAAAACTGTACAAGGAATTTCTTCAAATGAATCAAAATGGAGTTGCAAACTGAAAATAAAATTTGGACAGTATTTTTCCTAAACAAATGCAAAAGTTGGGTAACATCAGTGGAAGTAACAAGTTGTTTCTGCACGTACCATACTGTGTTGACATATATAATCTAGTTGCAGATATCAATAAAACTTTTGTTACAATAATATTATCCATGTAACGTTTATGCAACACAATCAAGAATAACTAAGAACCAACAAAAACCTAATTTAGTTTTAATCAGAAAATTCACTTATTTCTAAACTAATTTGTGAATTAGAACATACTCAGAAGGAAAAATGTCTAAAAATTTATCTTTAGGAAAACATGCACAAAATATGTGTGCTAGAATAACTTCATTATATTAGGAAACATACTAAAAACATTACGTTATTAAGATGTGCTTTTCAGGTAGGCTTGTTTTGTAAAGGAAAACTGATAAATGACTGGTATTATGTCAAAATTAGAAAAATGAGAAACTCAGTCAATGTATAAAACAAATTAATCTTTCCCTGGAATGAAATAATTAATAATAATGAATGACATGATCAGTTGAATAATGTTATTGTTTAGTGCAAAATCTAATTTCATATTTTTTTCAGAAATAGATACCAGTTTATTTTCTGTAACTCACTCCAAGACTGTAACAATTTGCACATCTTTTTGCAGATTAATAGATTAATAAAACAAGTCATTAAGTAGAAACCAAGAGTGCTAAAGAGCAAGTTGCAAGGAATTGAAACATTATTGCAAAAACTGTTCTTAAAACATAGACTCAGAAGCATAGATCCATTTTTTTGCTGTAATTATAGCATTTGTACATAATTTTCAGATTGTTGTTATAACCTATGACCAACCTAGAATAAATTCCCACCCAACTCTACCAAGTGTTAAGGTTGTTTTGGTCCTATTGAAATTACTTTATAACTCAATAAAATCTCACAGGTCACTCTGATTTTTACAAACTAAAGTCAACATTTCAACAAAATCTACATTTATTCTTGAAAAGTTCCACCTGATTTGCTGCCTGCCTATTAGGACTCTTCTAGTACAATATTAAATTAGGGTAATTTAAATACTTTGCAATAATAACAAATGTGCAGAAAATGGCATTTTCACCTTGTGCACCAATTGTTGAGTCATTCATGCTTAGTCACTTCCCATTTGGATTACTGCAATGTGCTTTGAAGACCTCTCAGAAGCTACAAATCATCCAGAACGCAGCCAGGTCAGATAAGATAGGCACACTTCAGGTTCCTTCCCTGAAATCTTGCCACCTATTAGGACCCTGGAAGCATTCCTTTTCAATTATTGTCCATACCTTATGGAACGCTATCTCCCCTGATGATTCACCAGGCCCCCACACTTCTAGTCTTTCAGAAGGCCATCAAGACCTGGCTTTTTACACAGGCAATGAAAATATTTAGAGTTTGATATGAAGCTTTCCAAGAGGATGATTGACTTGCCAATTTTGTTTCGATTTTATGGTTTCAGATTTTATGGTTTTATAGTTCTTGTTTTTTTTGTTGAGAGTTACCCAGGGTTGTGTTTTAAACATGTAAATCTTTTAACTAAGAAAAATGGCTGATATCTTATTGCTGTATTTAATACATCATAGCAAATCTATAAACTTAGTCTTCGTGATATGCTATAAAAGGGCCTGATATTTCTTCAGAGGAGGATATACTGTTTCTGGGGAAACCCAATGTACAGTATAATGAAAAGCAAAAGAACAAACCTAAAGGAATTAAATATCTTCAAATGTATAAACTTCACCTCTAACCTGAAAATGGACCATATTGCACAGAATCATATCTTCCAGCAGATTATTTTAGACCTCTCTCTTTCAGCAACTGTTTTCAGAGAAACAATCTCCAAGAATAGATTTTGAGGAATTCTATTGTGTCATTACATATTGCAAAATTTTGATACAGAATCTAATTGTGAAATGTAAAATGCTCAAACTTTTGATCTGAATATGTGAAAAGTCACCCAAACCATCTTACAAAACCTATAATTTCCGTACTTACGAAAATAGTTCCATGTATTAAAAGAACAGTAGTTCAGTAGGTATATGTGTTCAGCTGTGCTCAGTAGGTTCAGCTCTACTGCTTGTTCCTAAATAACTAACAACCCAGTGCTTTCTGCTGACATTTATGTTCTGCATTGCAAGCCTCTGAACATGTCAACCTCAGTTCACCTTTCCCCTCTAGAGACTCATAAATGCCATCTCCTTTATTTAATGGGGCAATGTTTATTGTTTGTTGAGATGCTATGAAAACCTACATTGTCTTCAGAGATGATCAATCAAAACAATGTGTATATTAGTAAATACAGGTGTTTTAAAAAACAAGATATTTTTATTTATTTTCCATAACAGATATTCCACAAGGCTGAGTCTCTTGGCAGCTTCTAATATATTGCAATGTGAATGAAGTATCACATTATTTTTTGGCGGCCTTTGCTGCCAAAAAATAATGTGATACTTCATTCATATTATATCATCTCTAATCCTTAGCCTTTGCTCTTCAAAACATACTAGAAAGAAAAAACCTAAATATAAATACAAATGCATTAATATTCTCATGAGCAAAAAATACCCTACAATACTCAATATTATCTTAGAGTTGCAGTAAATTTGCTATAGGCATGCTATACAATTCTGAAATTCTTATCTTTGGGATGGGAAAAAATAATATTCAGACATTAGTTGTGATTTAAAGCTTAATATGTTGTCTTATTTTTAAAATACCGTTGATTTTGAGACCATTGATGCAGTAAGTTTTTAAAAAAGTAGCCACCTAGAATATGCCAAGTCGCTGTCATTCCAGAGCAGGAGTTTCAAACTGGCAGCCCGCCGGCCAGTTGTGTCACACACCAAGCCACACCCACCCCAGCTCCGTGAAGGGAAAAACATCACGATATGTAACATGATGCGGAAAGTTTGACACCCAGACCATGATCAGATCTGTTTTGAAATGACAATAGCTTGGCTTTCAGTGATAACTCTGATATACACTACATTCAAGTGGACCATTTATGAGACTGTGTTTTCTTTTCATGGCAGGGCTTACACAATATTTTGAACCTAAATTAATATTGGATAGATTTGCAGAACTAAGCTAAACTGCATTAACTAGTTAGTCATTCAATGTACGATGCATATATAGCCTATGTTTTAGGTTTCTAAATCCAAAAAAGTGCAAGAAACACATTCCTGGGTTTCTGGCTCTTTCAAACAGAATTGCAAATTAAATATCAGTTTAGCAGCCTAGAATATCTAATGGCAAAACCCTAGCTGGACTTTATTTAATGTCAAAATGTCTAAGGAGATTGTCTGCTGAATTCTCCCCCTATATAATGATCTATGTCACCTTCAGCCATGCTGTCTCTAAGCATATTACTGATTCTTTTTTCTGTATAAATTGGTCTGGCCAAACAATATTGTAGGCTGCTTTAAATTGACCAATGCTTTCAGGTCAATGAAAATAGTACTATTTATTGCGTCCAATTTTGGCTTGATAGCTAATATATGTCTACATAAAAGTCATGAATTGGCCATCAGAATACCATGTTCATGAGTGTGCCTTTAGTGTCAGGCAATGTAAAATCTTTATTAAAATTTTGAGAAATAAATTGCCTGAAACATGATGTTCTGAAAAATAATTGATGCAGAATCTAAGGAACTCCTTAATGGAAAGTTTCGAGCAAAAAAATAAAGTACTTAAATTGATTCAGTATTTGTCTACTTGGCTGAATCAGGAGGAAATAATCTTTGCTGAGGTCCCTATAAACCAGATATAACCTTGGGATATGGTAGCGAATAAATTGTCATAAATAACTAAATTCCATTCTTGAATAAATACATCTATGGTTTTCCTATAACAATGAAGGCCATCAGTATCTTTCCTATAGAAAGTATCTTCATTAATGAAATGGCCTGTATCCATTAAAATTGGACAATCTCCTAGGGCCTAGGCCCATGATGACAAACCTGTGGCACGCAGAGGCCCCTCTGTGGGCACGTGCGCCGTCACCAGCTGGTCTGGTTTCCACCGTGCACATGCATGCCCGCCAGCTGGTCTTCGGGGGCACTGGAGTGCTGGAAAACAGCCTCAAAATGGGCCAAAAACCAGGCGTGCACGTACACACATGCACACTGTCAGGGTTCCAAGTAACCCGATCGATTGGGTCCACACAAAGATACATGCACATGGACGTGTGTTCCGGTTTGGGCACTTGGTGCCGAAAAGGTTCGCCATCACTGTCCTAGGCATATTGTCTATTTTGAAATGCTGTTAAATACCACATCTAAGCAAGCATTTTTAATTATTAGTATTTGTTCAATTTAAATTAGTTTAGGAAACTAATTTTTTACATTTTTTTAAATAGTGCGTGAAATTGTTTCTGCTTTGAGACTCTTGGGAACCTCTTTTAAGGGGAAAGGGGCCTCCAATTCAATAAATTAATGCATAAATCTTTCTAAGGCAGGGCTGTCAAACTTGTGGGCTGCAGGCTGGATGCGTCACATGCTGACCATGCCCACGCCCAGTTTAACGAAGGGGGAAAAGCCATGATACATCACATGACGACGTGAGTTTGACACCCCTGTTCTAAGGTATAAATAACTTCCATGTACCAGTTAATTTATTCAGTTCTCCATGTTTTGATAGCATAGGTAAGTAATCTACCATTAGTGTTGAACTTGTTTGAGGAATTAGTATGCAGCAGTCCTGTAAGAGATGAAGGAAGAGGCAGATTGTTTATAGAGAATGGAAATAGTTGAGAAATCAACATGTGAAGACAGGAAGGTGTTATTAAAATGAAAGGGAAAAAGTTCTGAATACTGAACTAAATTTATCCACTATTCAATAGCACTAAGGAAGTGAGTATTTCCTGTGCATTGGGGGTCATTTTGGAATTTTGTTTTTAATGCAAAATTGGATTTCCCTTCCATCTCTTCCTCCCATCTCTTTAGGATAGACTCTTCCTAAATCTTCTGCTTGCAACATATATGGATATGATTATAACTTTTATTCTCCAGTCAGCACCTGCTTTGTGACATCAGCAGCCATAGTATTGTTCATTTTTGACTATGTCACAGAGCTGCCTGCCTTATGAAGAAGCAAGCCAGCACATCTCAAGCAGCTAGGAAAGGATACATGATTGCCCTGTTTCATGAATACAAAACAACAATGCATGTGGACCATACAGGTGAGCAAAGACAATTTGGAGGATATTTTACTTTTAAAAATTTGTGTACTTCCTAAACTCTGGTTTGTTGGCTGGTAAAACAGGGATTGAACACATTCAATATTAGGAATACTTTTGCATTGTTGAGGGGGTTTTGTTTTTAACTTTAGGCAAATTATATGTTTGTAGACAGGAACCCACGGAGGCGTAAGAGATTGGTTTTCTCCTTTTTTCCACAACATGCGCAAAAAATGCTGCACCGACTGCTGTGTAAACTGGGAGTTCTAGTCATGTTTATCATTCTTTGTCCAACTTCCTATTCTATAGCAGAGAAAAGCAAGAAATTTGTTTCTTTCTGAGGAAAAAAATAGGATACCTGAGGAGTGGCTTGCCATTGCTTCCTTCTTGGGGCCGAGAAAGAATGACTAGCCCAAGGTCTCTCACACACACACACAGACTGCTGACTTTGTGCCTAAGGCAGGACTAAAATTCAGGGCCTCCTCGCAGGTTTCTAGCCTGATACCTTAATTACTACACCAAACTGGCTCTCCTGAGAGTGTTTACCTCAGAGTTAATGCACTCACAGTTGCGGCTTAGACCTTATTATTTGGGAAAGAAGGCCATTCTTTTCCTAAACAAAAATAGCACAACAATACCACGTCAGAAATCTAAAGTGACAGCTTCAGCTTCATTTATGGTATAATTGGTGATAAGAATTCCCGCATATTTCCTTTCATCCAGGAAAAAGAATACAGGAATCCCCTTTCCCGTCCTCCATTTATGCAAACGCTGGCCACTCAAACTTGTTTTAGCAGAATTACTTTTCCCTCTGCTGGAATGGACACACATTTCATCATCTTGTGATGTTGCTATAAAATAGACCAGTGTTTCTCAACCTTGGAAGCTTGAAGATGGGTGGACTTCAACTCCCAGAATCCCCCAGCCAGCAACGCTGGCTGGGGGATTCTGGGAGTTGAAGTCCACCCATCTTCAAGCTACCAAGGTTGAGAAACACTGAAATAGACTTTGCCAGCTTGGTACCTTCCTTATAATCACCACCATCTTCAGCCGCCCAACCCGTCTAGATTTGGAGAGCGTCAGACTGGTGACTTGGCTATTATTTTGTTTGGTAGCACTCTGAAGGGAAAGGCGGGACCTCTGCCACGGCAGCTATAAACCCTAGGATATAAACAAGGTTTCTTCTTCCCAATAATAGGCGTTTCCACTGGGTCCCTTTGGAAAGAGACCGGGAGCAAGTTGTCCCTCCCCTCAGACACGGTGCTTGACGTTATCTGTTTAACACTCCTGTAGTGGTAGGGTGTTTCTGGCTAACTTTTGAGATGCGGGATGCTCATCACAAATAAAAGCCCCAAAACAAAAGTTCTCGGCTGAGCTTCAGAGCGACAAAACCTCGCTTTCCCAAAGAGACGGCTCACGCCCGGATGCTTTTAAAAAGACGCTGTACCTTTAACTAAGTACCGCGCCGGTTGCGCGCGCGCTTCCCTCTCCCGCCTGAGCGACCGCTCTCTTTTGCGCGAGCCCATGTTATCCCCCCCCCCAACTACTAGCCTCTCCGCTTCTTCCTCCCTCCCTCCCTCGCCTCCCTGCCTCCCTCCCACTTTCCCGACGCAGCAATTGGCTAATCCGCTGTCTGCCGGAAAGTCAACATGTCCCGCGTGTGGAGCGGCGACCGCTGCTAACCTTGCACCAATCGAGGTGGCTTTTACTGCGGAGGGAGGGGTGCCTCGTCGTTAGCCAATGGGAGGCGGTCTTATTCGGGGCGGCGCAGCCCTGAGAGAGTCTGTGAGAGGATCCGCCTGGCTTGCTGGTGTTTCGGGCGTGAGGAGACGCGGAGGCCGGACCAGGTGAGAGAGTGAGGGAGACTGCAGGAAGAAGAGTCGGGGCAGGACTGGGTTGGCGGTGGTCCTTTATTTTTTTTCTTTGCTAAAGCGGCAGGTAGTCAGGCTGGCCGGCTGGAGGAGGAGGGGAAGACGATAACGACGACGACCGGTGGGAGGGAGGCCGGCTGCTCATCCCCCCCCCCCCGGTGCGTGTGCCAGGCCCGGCTAGGAGCGGGTGGAGGCAGTCCGGTCCTACTCCGGGCACCATTTTAAAGGAGCGGCCGTGGGGTCCATTCCGGACCGTAGAAGCGGGGAAGACGGGAAGCCTGACTCTCGCCCAGGTTGCCACATGCGGGTGGGAGGAGAGAGGCTTGGTTTCCACTTCTCGGGGCGGTCCCTTTTCCTTTGGTCTACGCTTCCTGTTCTACCGTATCTCGACCATGTGTTTGGTGCTTTCTTGCTCAGCTGGGTAGGCCACCTGGTTTGAAATACTGTGGTCGAAGATTTATGCGGAGAAATACAAGCCCGGGAATTGCCTTTAAATTAATAATGCCTTCTACATGTGACGAATGTTTTTTTTTTTTCCCCTTGAAAATATACGCCAGGTTTTTTTTCCAGACATAGGTCCTTTAATATTTAACCTGAGATGATTTTCCTCCCGTGTTTTTTTTTTTTTTTCTTTTTCCTTCCTCCGATCTTGAAAACACACAGTCGTGTTGTTTCCTGTGGATTTATAGCTCTGAGCTCCCTAACGGAAGCCATAATTTTCTACAGTAGTTTAACATCATGATGTGAGTCTTCGGTAAAAGCTGCACATTTTGTAAGCTCGGCTAATTTGCTCCTACTTGCCTCAAGTTTGAAAGGAACCAGTGAAAGAAAAATGTAAGAAGTTCGCTCAAGATAATAAAATGGCATAAAACTAATTAGCTAAAATTAAATTCATCTGTGGGGGGAAATCTTGCATAAAATTAAATGTGTAATGTACAAAAATTTAATTTTATTGAATGTCATACAAACTGAAATTCTCTAATGCAGAAATAAGTGATTATAACTTTGATACTTTATTTTCTTTTGACATGTTGAGTTACATTCCTAGGAACACCAACTTCCCGTTAATACCTTTACATCTGTTCCTTTTTGTGATATGTTTGCAGAGCTGTACAAGTAGTCCATGTTTAGTTATTATAATTGGACTCTGCAACAAAGTTTTAAGCCAAGCCTTCACTAAGTGAAACCTCAACTGTGCTTATGATTTTTCTTCAGCTTTCCTTTACTTTATAGATCTGTGAGGGTCATAAATGCAAGGATTGGTCATAAAATTATTTTTTCATCATCATAACCATGAATACAAACTGAACAAGAACTCCTGTATAACATTTCTCTGCCTTGTTTTTGGAAGTGTAGTAATTTAAATTTAATCTGAACCTGATCATATCTATTTTTATTCAAAATGAAAGCTCCATAGAATTTTAAGGGAATACAGGTAGTCCTTGATTTACAGCAGTTCACTTAGTGACAGTTCAAAGTTGCAACGGCAATGAAAAAAGTGATTTATGATCATTTTTCACACTTACAACCTTTGCAGCATTCCCATGGTCACCTGATCAAAATTCAGAGGCCTGACAATTGATTCATATTTATGACAGTTGCAATGTCCCAGGGTGATGTCATCTTTTGGCCACATTCTGACAAGCAGAGTCAATGGGGAAACCTGATTCACTTAACCTTGTTATTAACTTAATATGTGCAGTAATTCACTTAATTGTGGCAAGATAAGTTGTAAAATGAGGCAAAACTCACTTAAATGTTTCATTTAGCAACAAAATTTGGGCTCAATTATTGTAAGACTACCTGTATGTGCATAATGCATAATTGAACTATGGAATACAGTACCACAAGATGTGATGACTTTAAACCGAAATAATGGCATAAAATAAACTTGGCAGTATGCAAATCCTGATATTTAGGTGTAGTTATACCAAATATTTCATTGTACTGCCACACTTCCAAAATATAGACACTTGCTAGCTGAAATTCCGAATACCAACTCAAATAGATGGTATAAATGCATATGATAATCCATTAAAGCATATACAATAATGAAATAAGTTTTTAGGATACCATAATATTCTAGATTAATTTTGTTGTATTTAAAATTATTTTAAACTTAATTGGACTTTCATCATAGTAAACTTGAAGAGTATTGTGCTTTTGTAATGAGGGGAAAATATGTTGGTGAACCTTTTTGGCACGAAGTGCCGAAACAGGAGCATGTGTGTGCGCGCGCAGGGGGGGGAGCGCCAGAAGAGCAGTTCCCCAGTGCGTATGTACACACCAGGAAGCTAAGCTTCCAGTTTCCAGCATGCACAAGTGCACCGGTCACCTGGTCTTCTGGTTTCTGGCACGCATGCACATATGAAGACCAGCTGCCCGGCGCACATGCACTGGAATCCAGAAGAGCAATGGGCGACGGCTGGCATGCCTGGAGACATGGCTCTGCATGCCACTTCTGGCACACATGCCATAGGTTCACC
The DNA here is from genome assembly GCF_059756535.1 of Pantherophis guttatus. NCBI lineage: Eukaryota > Metazoa > Chordata > Lepidosauria > Squamata > Colubridae > Pantherophis > Pantherophis guttatus. The sequence goes on from NC_142063.1 coordinate 103,379,924, forward strand.
ATCACAGGACTATCTATACAGTATGGTATCTGCCAGTACAATAGTGTAGGTTCCTTCTCTAAAGCTGCTTAGGAGTGTTAAGGAGTACTTAGAGAAGGTTTTAGTAGCAGACAGACAGATCAAATGGAAGTCAGTATAACTTTTCAGTGCAGTCTTTGTAGACAAACTGAAAGAAAATGTCATATCTGCTCTGAAATAAAATGATTAATTTTAAGGGTAGCACTTCAGCAATAGTTGAATGTTTTCTGACTTTAAAATTGGTCACGTGACCGTTAAAAGCCTTAATTCAAGTAATCCTCTGGTTTAAAACCCCAATCCTAAAGCCTAAAAGTAATTGTGAATTGAGCCAGGATCTGTTGTGAACTGGAAGAAATTTGTAATGGATGGCTAATGGAGTTCAATACTATAAAAAATTATAGCACTTATGTACATGAAGTGAAACGTGGCTGTTTGCAAAGAATGATGTACCTACAATGAAAAAAGATTTAAGATACTTAATTTATAATTGTTAATAGAATGTTAGAAAGATTCCTGAATGTTAAAAGATTAAATATTAATATGGTTATTTTATATACATTTCATACTTCCTAATCACTCAGCTTCCTCAAGGGGACCCTGTGCAGTAATAATTGAATATGAATAGTATTTCATAATACTTCATAATTTTATATTTAAACATTTCATAATAAGATTGTATTCCAGTAGCTTTCCCAAAGTGCTATTTGGGATAAGGTTGCTTTAGTTTTATTTTAATTAAGATGTAATTCTGAGGTACATTTTGTAATCCAATTCTGATTACATTTTCAGACATGGATTTTTTAATGTTTATGGTCAATAGTTTATTCTGGCATCAAGTCTTGGGTTCTCTTTGTTGTTCTAAATAATTTATATTTTTATTTTTTCCCCATGTTTAATTAAAAATAGATGCTCAGATTTGCATTGTAATTTCCTTTGATACACATATACTCTATATTAATAAGGAATATAAAAATATTGTGCTGAGCCATAATGTAGATTGGTTGGTTTGTAATGTACAATAATAATAAAATCTCCTTTTGTACCAAGGCATGTTCCTTAAAATCATTTCTGAATAGATTCACATTACTAAAAAAAAAGTTAAATCTTCAAGCTGAACTCAACTGCTAATAACTTCAGTACAGAAATTATTTAGCACTGACTTTTTCTATAATTTTTTTTGGGGTGGGGGGGCTTCCTAATATAGTCTACAATCCGGGTATTTCTTGGAAGGATCTTATCCAAATATTGGTCTAGGTTAACATTGTTAATCTCATCTAGCTGGGTCATAATATTAATTAATGTTGGCTGGAGAAAGCTAGGTTTTTCAAGTCCTTTGAGTTTTGATACCATTTCATAGTTGGATCCTGGCATATTCTTCCTATTCAATGGAAATTCTTTGCATGAAAGTTAAGGGTCTAGATCCGTGATGGCGAACCTATGGCACACGTGCCACAGGTGGCACATGGAGCCATATTGGTGGGCACCTGAGCGTTGCCCTAGCTCAGCTCCAGCACACATGTGCGCACTGGCCAGCTGATTTTTCGGCCTTTTGGGCCCAATGGAAGTCGGCAAACGGGCTGTTTCTGGCCTCCGGAGGGCCTCCAGGGAGGTGGGGAAGGCTGTTTTTGCCCTCCCCAGGCTTCTAGAAAGCCTCTGGAGCCTGGGGAGGGCAAAAAACAGGCCTACCGGGCCCACCATACCATCACATGCCAAAAGCAGGGGGAGCATGGAGGGGCCACGCACACATGCGTGGGGGGCAGGGCGCATAGAATTATGGGTGTGGGCACGCACGTGCGTGACCATCCCGCACTCCCCCAGCTTTTGGCATGCGATGGCAAAAAGGTTAGCCATCCCTGGTCTAGGTGATTTGTCGATTCCCCTTATGCTTTCTGAAGGGGTATTATAGACTTTTGAGCAGTCCACTGAAAGTTTGTATTAGGCTACACACTTGGAAAAATTGGTGAAAATAATTTCTGATTGACATTCTTTGCTCTAAGAAGATCTCTGCTTCTGAAAATGGATTGCATTGATAATGCATAATCTTTTTATTTGATTATTCTGCATATTTTATATTTTAAACTATATTCATTGTGTTACAGGTGGATAAAAGATCTTACAGATGGCAGAAAACAGGTAAGCTCTTGAACATCTGTTTCAAAAACTCATATATAAGGAAATGGTTTTCTTACGGAAAATATGTTTGAAAATGTAATGAAATATGATAAAATATTGATTGTCAAAGGATTTTTAATGTAGTTCAGTATTGCTTTTACAGCTTGTCTGCTGCTGAATCTTTTTAGTGGTATCGTTTTTCACTTAGATTATTCTGCTCTTGTATTGGGGACATGTGCTGAAGCACTTGTTTAATTGTAGTATGCATTAGAATAGTACTGTCTCATACTTAATACATGACTTCGACTATATTTGCCAAGAAGATGGGCCACAACTATTTTTAGACCATTTACTGCTGTCTTGTTATCTTCCAATCACTGAGTGGTGTTTAATTTCTTTTAATAGGAGAATTGCAAAGAATGTTGATTTTTTTTATATCATACACTTTGCTAAACTTTTCAAGGATAAAATCCATTGTAGCAGATCAGTTTTTGGGGATCTAAAGCATCATCTGCTCTCAGTTGATGTGATAAATTCCTGAGTTCAATTAACCTGTTCATATAAGTATTGGCTGTTAGCGATAAAGACCCTTTATTAGCTATTATGGCTGGCTATATCTATTTGAGAAAAATTTTCATCCTGGCCTATTTGAAATTCTTTCCTAATAAAAGAAACAAAATAAATTGTGGGTGTTCAGTTTCAGAATTGCTGAGAAGCAATAGGTTAGCTTATTTTACTTTTGCCTTGGGACTAAGTTGACATTGAAATAGCCTTGATTATATTGACCGGCGTATTGGGATTATTTGTAGAGAGGGGAGTATTTACGGTATTTACTAGGTATCTTTCAAGGATTGAGGGGGAGATTTCAATTCAACATTTGTAATTGTCTTCCAAAACATTTCATATTATGTTATCTATGAAGCTATAATATAGATACATATTATCTGGGAATTTGAAATGAAGCTAAGCTTCTTATTTGGGTCACTAGAGGCTAAGGAAGTGCTAATCCAAGGCATAAATTCAGTAATAGTCTGAAGAACTAATGAACTGAAGCTTAATCGAGACAAGATGAGAGTTCTGTTAGACTCAATGTTGAAAATGTTTTTCAACAAGTTCAGGTCCAACTGTACATATCTTAAAACTTCAAATGTAGATTCCTAATTGCATCCATATTTGTTTGTTTGTATTCCACCTTTATAACTCAAGGCAATGAACATATCCAACACACCTTCCTCCTCCTAATTTCCCCATTAAAACTCTGTGAGGAGGGTTGGCATGAGACTGAGTGACTGGTCCAAAGTCATCCAGTTAGTTTTCATGACTGAAGATGGGACTTGAACTCAGAGTTTGTTGCTTTCTAACCTGATGCCTTAACCATTAAATCAATCAATCATTGGTAGGCCAGGTTTCTCTTGGAAAAAGATAGTTAGCCATGTTTATAATAGTTTTTCAGCTTTTGTTATATGTGATATTGCTTAAAGTCCTATAGTTATGATTTTTATAATATCCTTGTTTTGGTTCTGTCTTGCCAATCTAGAAAGTGCTTTAGTATAACAGTACTTTGTTTCTTTGAGCCCAATTCAAATAGCTTAATCTTTGAAAATTATAATTATTTGGTACTGAAGTATTTAAAGAAATGCTTTCTATCATTCCAGCTTGGCTTTACTTTAAGGTTATTTGATGATGTTTATGTTCAGCTTCTAGCCCAACAGAGTTGAAAATTATAACACTAAGGGAGAGGAATGTCATTTCCTTGGGAGTGCGACTGCCAATAATTACTATATTTTAGCAGTTTTTTTAGCTGTAGCATTTTGACACATTTTTTCTAAAGTGTTTTAAAATGTTTTCTAAATATGCTTTTTATTTTGTAGTTTTGTGAATATATTTGGGCATTCAAACTTCTAATCACTGATAGAAAGCAAATCTTGTTGCTGAAGGAAATTGCCAGATCATATCAAGTAGTCATAAGGTGTTTACTTATTTATATTTTCTAGTAATGGTCTGTTTACTCTCTGTTCATTGGATTTGTGCCAGCTATTAAATTGCATAATTTAAATATTTGCCTACTTTTAAAATTAGAAATAATGATATATTACTGGTGGAAGCTTATTTTGTCAAGAAACTTTGAAATGTGAATTTTTGGTTTAAACATCTATACACTATGTTCCCAGTTCTAATGTTCCTTCTGTACTTACTATTGGCACATAAAAATTAAATGTTTAGTACAGTCTATTACTATCTCAAGGAAATCAAGCATAAACATGATTTTTTATAATTTAAAGGTTAACAACTTTATTTGGATTTTATCTGTTATTTGTCTCAAATATTTTTCACAGTAGGGCAGAAGATGCTGCCTCAGATTCTGTGGAAAGTGCTAAAGGCACAGGTGATAAAAAAGGTAAATGGCTCAGACTTATTTCAGACAATAGAAAGAAAGGGAATAACTATTTGGTTACCAGAAGTTATATTAATCCAAGTTCTGATGCAGGGAGGAATTATATAATTGATATGTGCCTATACTAGCTTTCTGAATTTGCCACATTCTCATATTCATCTGTAGTGGGATATATCCTGTTTGCAGAGAGGTGGTATGAAGGGACTTCTGGAAGGAGGAGGTTGGAGACACAATAAGTGTATATTTTATTGCTTCTTAGGAGAAATCCTTTGTTATTTAAAATTTAAAAAGTAATATTTGTGAAGTTTTATATGTGTAAAGATATGGTTTAGAACAGGGGTCAGTAACCTGTGGCTCTGAAGCCGCATGTGGCTCTTTCACCCCTCTGCTGCAGCTCTGTGTCACTCAAAATATGCGTCACAACCGCCAATGTGCGACACCCACCAGCACGCAATTTATTGAGCTTTTCAACCCCCAGTAGACCAACCATGGATAAATCCAAGAAAAGAAAAGTTTCAGAAGAAAACAGAACAATTAGTTCAACTACATATGCTAGTTTTGTGACCGTTCAAGAAATAGTCAGGCACAGGAAGGGTTTTGTGGCTCCTGGTGTTTTGTGGGTTTTTTTTCTTTCTTTTTTTTTTTTTTTGTGGGAAATGGATCCAAATGGTTCTTTGAGTGTTTAAGATTGCAGACCCCTGGTTTAGAAGCATATAGAACAAAGCTATAAGAAAATATTCGGAAGAAGGTACAAGAGAATAACTAGATTTCCAGGTTTTCTTAAAAGCAGGACTTATTTATTTAACTTCCAATATTATGTTCACTTAGGCCTTAAACATTCATTAAAGGTTTATAATTTAGGTAATGTACTGCTTTTACAGAAAAGTTAGCAGACCAAGTAATGCAGAACCCACAAGTCTTGGCAGCTTTACAAGATCGACTTGATAATGCACCTCACACTCCTTCCAGCTATATCGAAACGTAAGTATGAAAAACATCTCAGACCTGAAAAGAAGTCCAGATGGTTAGTGATTCTCTTAATATAGCAATGTAATATGATCAGATATATGAACACTATTCTTAATGTATTTCTAGGTTACAATTCCATGTATTCTAAGTTTGATTCCTTATTGCTGCAATTTGTCCCTTTTACTGACATTAACTGTGTTAAACATTGCTATTGGCTATATTGAATACTGAAATACTCTTTGTTGCAAATTAGCTAGAATTCTGAAATGCATTCCTACTGTTTTATAAATTAAATTATCTAAATTTCTTTTAACGTTGGAAGAGAAAGGTCACATATATTGATTTTCTATGAAACTCCTGTAGAAAGTTGAATAGATTTATTTTGCTTTGGTTCTTCCCAAAGAAGCACAACTGAGAAATTTAGAACAATGCCTTGTATTTTTAAGAGCTAGAAGAGGTACTTAAGTTTACAAGATGACATAAATGTTTAGAGAAATGTTGGATTTTTATTTTAACTTCTGTTTCGGTGTATTTTTTCACATTTGGCAACAAAATATATGTTTCCTTTAGGATTTCTGGAGTAATTACCTCTGAATTTTAAATTTAAAGTAAATTATTTATATTGGATGAAAATATTTGATGCTATTTTTAAATGAATTGTTTTTATTACCAGCTTACCAAAAGCGGTAAAAAGAAGAATTGATGCCTTGAAACAGCTTCAGGTGAAATGTGCACATATAGAAGCTAAATTTTATGAAGAAGTTCACGATTTAGAGAGAAAATATGCAGCTCTTTATCAACCCCTTTTTGATAAGGTAATGAATCAGTTGAACTGTTAAATTTGCTTGTAAGCCTCTAAATTACAAATACCGGTGAGGGAAAAGACTAGACACTGCTAGACAAATTTTTGCCCTTCCAATTTTAATTACGTGTTCAAGGGCATATCACTTTTATATCTTCTGAGATATCTATGTTTGATTGTTTGCCATGCATTTAGAGCATTGGCATTGTCTTACCATATTATGGGTATGCATGAATCTTCTGGACCTTGTGAATTACACAAGGACCTTGTGATTTCAACTAATACATAATAATAGTCCTCAGTTCTTTAATTTGACTTTTAAAGAAAAAATACAGCAGTTTTAGGTTAGATACATTAATGTAGCTATAAGTAAAAAGATAACAAGTAACAGTGTTCAATAGTGTAATCTTCTTAATACTTTTTTGTGGTACTTCATAAACCACAATTTGTTCAAAACAGAAAACAATAACAGAGTTGGAAAGGACCTTGGAGGTCTTCTAGTCAAATCCCCTGCTTAGGCAGGAAACCCTACACCACTACACCACTTTTAAACAAAGTACTTCTTACTTTGTTTAAAATAAATTGGGAGTATAGGGGTGTAGTAAAACATTTTGTGTGTTAAGTAGTTAATCTTTTTACTACTTCATAGAAGTATGTAAGATGTTTTGTGGCTGAAACATTTTAGTATGATCATTTTTGAATTTGCAATGGACTTTTTGCAGCCTCATTTCCAATTTTGTTCCACTATTGGAACAGGTAATCTGAACTTTCCACAATTGGTACAACTGCAAAACATGAGTTTTACTGCTGCCAAGAATGATAGAATACAGGTAGTCTTCATCTTAAAGAAGAGTCATTTAATGACAGCTCAAATTTACAGTGGCATTGAAAAAAACTGATGTATGACTAGTTCCTACACTTAACAACCACTGCAGTATCCCTGCAATCACATGATCAAAATTCAGGCTCTTGGACACCAGCATGTATCTAAAATTGTTGCAGTTTCCAGTGGTTATGTAATCACCATTTGCGACCTTCTCAGTGACTTCCAACAAATAAAGTCAATGGGATTCACTTACCAAGTGAATAGCTTAATAACCATGGCAAAAAGGTCATAAAACAGATGTGGCTCTCTTCATGATTGCATCATTTAGGAACAGACCTTCCAGTCCCAATTGTGGTCACAAGGATTACCTGTAGCCTGTTTAAGATTGGATCAATTCTGGTGAGATTATAGCAGTGAGGTCAGAATGTTTCAACCTTGAAATGTTTTCACACCTCTACTAACCCATTAAAATGTAATTAAGAGATCATTGTTTTCAGATTTCTGCAGTATTCTTACTCTGTTGAATAATATATCTACAATTTGTGTAACTTGTGCAGAGAAGGGACTTCATCATTGGTAATGCTGAACCTACTGAAGCAGAGGCAGAATGGCACAGTGAAAATGAAGATGAAGAGAAGCTAGCTGTAAGTGGAAATAAATAAACTTTAAAATATTTTGAGGTAGTCAAAATAACATTTCTACTGAACAATCCAATTAATTTGTGTTGCAGAGCATATTAGAAGCTTATGTCAGCTTTCATGGTAGTGTTTTTTGAGGAATTTCTTTCTGTAATTTCAGAATTGCAACTCTTTTGTTCAAGAAGTTTGTTAACCAATGTTTTAAATTTATTTTTATTATTGCAATATAGTACCATTTGCACTGTTCGTAACCTGTTGTGACAGCCTTTTCTGCTAATGGGTTCCATTCCAGTGCTACAATAAAACCTGATATGAGAATAAACAGGCTATTTTGCCTGCTTGTCATCTCTGTTGCGGGTTACATCAAATAGTTTCATCTTGTTAGCTGTCCTTTGTGTACAAATCATAGTAATTTGATTGTATGTAATATTTCCCTACATTTTCCAAATCAACACAGCTAAGTTCACCCATCATATTAAATCATCAGTTTATGGCTTAATGCATGTTGAGCATTAAAGCTCATTAAGCATGTTGGTTAAACAGAAGAGAAAAGATTTGTTTGTAGCATTTACATGACCACCTAATTCAAGTTATGCAACTCTAGAATGATGTATAATAAACAAAATAATAAAGTAACCAACTGGGTAAAATTCCAGCATCTAAAAGTAACTTTTTTTTGCAACCAATTATCTACTGATTCAGAATACTGTCAAATCCTTTTCTCTCTCAACCTTGGTTTCTGTTCTTCTCCAAATGTTTATGCTGCTACTCACTTCAGGCAAGTTTCTTAACCAGTAGCAATATCATCTTCAATGCAAGACTTTTTGACATAATATTTTTCTCACCCAGATGTCTAAATGGTTAGTTGCAACAAAATGGGTGACCAAAATGTTTTAACTGGTTAGTACATTATGCTCATCATATATGGTTTATTTCCCACTCCCAGTCACTCAGCATGGTAGGAAAGGATTAAGTCTGCCTCTTCTAGTTAGAAGGCAAGACTTGGGGCATTTTTTGCTTTTTGAGGGGTACTCTGTTTCCACATTTGAATATAGCTTTGAGGGTGACAAACAAAGGATGCAAGATACGTACTGCTAAAGATCTTAAGTGCAGGATTGGAAAAACAGGCAGACTGGTATGGTGATCCCAAACATGTATAGGAACTAGAAGAGCAGTGGGAAGAACTTGACAAAGCCATAGCTCTTGAGTCTAAAGCCAAATTCAGCAACAATAGCCTAATTTCTACCCTGTTTCTCCCCAAATAAGACATTCCCTGATAATAAGCCCAATAAGGCCAAGCGTTTATTTCAGGGTTCAAACAATATAAGACAAGGACTTATTTTTGGGAAAACATGGTACCAGCTGTTTGTAGGGGAAAAGAGAAACATGATGATAAGATAAGTAACAGTTCCTGGTCTCCTGACTTTTGGGAAGAACAGCCCAGTAATCAGTAGAGGCTATCGCTTTGCCTGTAGCAAAATTGCAGAGATGTGTAGGTTGAGATTTAGACAGCACCCTGGAGACTCCTTCTTTTCTAATTATAAAGCCAGATAGCAGCCTGATCCTTTTTATTTGTGTGAGCTCCAAAACATAAGTAGATCTCCTATTTTCTCCTTACACCAGATGATGTTGGGAAAGTTAAACAACACCTAAAATGGCTTCTATCAGAAGGTGGGAACCCTAAAAAGGCTTGAAGATACCATCCACAAAAGTTCTAGGATGTCTCATTCCTATTTGTGTTCATCTGCTTTGAAATTCCAGACTCCATTCCCAGGAGAGAGGGCAAAAGATAAAAAAGGAGCCTAATCAATATGGAAGGGCAAAACACAAGGCAGAGAAAGCCATCTCAGAGGGGACCTCCATCCAATCTCCCAATGCCTCCATAGTGCTAAGCAAGGAGATAAAACTCATACTCAGCCAAATAGACAGAGACAACAAGGATTAAATTTAAACTACTTGGGAATGGAGAGGGTATGCTGATAGATCATGGAGAAGAACAGATTTCAGAGAAACCAAGAGAGATCATATCTGAACACCAAAGACTATTTAATGCTATAGAGCTAACCTTTTATTGTCAAGTTCATCATTTGTGTTCAGAATAGCACCACATGATAATCCCAAGTGTTGTTCTTAATAAACACTTATTTCTGTTTAACTGTGATATGAAAGGTGAGACAGTTTTTAGAAATAGGGGAATGAACAGAGCTACGTTTTCTGTATATTTTCAAATTACTGAATGTACTAATCTTACAAACCAATAAGCACGAATTTTCCTGATATTAAAAGAAATTATGTTATTTGTTAAATCTGTTTGCTTCTCTTATTAAATGTGAAGGACTAAATAAGCTATTTTTCTTTTCTAATTTAAAATATTTTGGAAGAGCTTCTGCATAATATTGTCATGCTTATATAAATACCCTTCTGTATCTTCTAGGGAGACCTGAAAAACAAAGTAGTAATAGAAGAAAAAGAAGCAGGAGCAACTGAAGAGACAAATCCTAAAGGAATCCCAGATTTTTGGTTCACAATATTTAGAAATGTAGATATGCTGAGTGAATTAGTACAGGTAACAAATTCAGTGGCTATTTTGATTAGAATGTACATGATGCATTATTAAATGGATGTCTGGAAATTGCCACATTTTTGATCTTCTTAAACATTTTTCTTGGGTTTACTTGTTTGGAAATGTCATTTGTCAGTGGCTGAAATTCAGGTGGACATAGAGCTTTAGATCCTTCTCTTCCTGCCTCTGGACAGTGGAGGAGCGTGGAGGTGAGGGAAGGGGATTTTGAGCTCTGTTTGCTTGAATTTCAGCAGCTTAGATGCACGGAGCTTGGGGTCCTTCTGTCTCTACTTCTGCAGAGAGTTCTGTGGAGTCGAGAAGAGAAGGATTTCAAGCTCTGTTCCTACTTGGATTTTGGCTATAGACCTGGATCAGCAAGGAGCTCTTTTCAGCCAGCCCTCAGAGATGAGAGGATATTCTCTTGACAAGCGGTAGTGGTTTGCAGCCTTGTCTGCTGATTTCCCTATTGACTTTCTAGAGAGGCCAGCAGAAAAAATTGCAAATGACGATCATGATCACATGACAGGTAGCTGTTAAGTGTGAACAGGTTGCTGGGCAAACAGATTGTGGTCATGTGACCAGGAGGAATGTGTGCAGTATATTGTGGCAGTTGGAAATGCTTTACAGGGCATAAAGCACTCTTTCCAAGGACACTAACTTTGAACAGTCATTAAGTGAGGACTGCCTGTAAAATTTTGCGTCTTGTACGCTGAGCCTACCTATTGTATTTTTCCTAAGAATAGGAAGTGCCTTCAGTCTGCTTTTAATGGCGAATGAGAACGAACACTGCTCAGTTTTGAAAATACTTCAACATTTCCCTCAGTATTCAAAGAACTCTTCAAATTTACTTGCATTTGGCGACGATTTTACAGTGATAATTCCCTATTATAAACTTAGGAGAATGAAAATAAAATGTTCAATATTGTACTTCTGCATATTATCAATTATAATTATATGAAATAGGCTTTTAAATTTTTCAGTAAATCCCCTGGCAAATATTTTTATGGAAAAGTTTTTTCCAAATATAGTGTTGCAGCCTTTCCGTCTTAGAAGTAAGAAATATAATTATGGTTCTATGTTCTAGAGCAGCGGTTCCCAACCTTTTTGGCACCAGGGGCAGGTTTTGTGGAAGACAATTTTTCCATGGATTGGGGATGGGGGTGTTTTCAGTTTCATTTATTCGCCTGCCACTCATCTGCAGCTGTGTGACCTGGTTTCTAACAGACCACAAACTGGTACCAGTCTGGGTGTGGGGACCTCTCTTCCAGAATAAATAGGTATTTTTTGAGATAATGCAAACTGAATGTTAGCTTTTTCTGTTATTGTTTTATCTCCCCAAATATAAGCACTGCTTATATAAATTACTTTTTATTAATACTTTCTGGGACCAATTTTTTATTTGATTCCATCTCTGACTATTCTGTCATATTTAGTCTCAGCATTTGAGTAAGGGTACAACATCTAAGATACATATGAATATGTGGTAGAATTTACCTACTGTTTTGCTGACAGTACAGCTAAAAACTTCTGTTTGTGACATTCACCCAGTACTTTTGTGTAGAACATTTTATTTCAAATAACTTCATCAAACAGGCAGTTTTGAGCATTTTGGAAGTGCTCTGAACCAAAAACAGCTCTCATGTTCAGAACACTTCCAACGCATTTAGCAATTGAAGTGTTTAGAATATAGAACAGCTTAGGTCAAAACATTTTGTAAATGTCTATTTACTATGTGAGTGTTGGTAACTCTCAAATTCTTCAGCCTTTTACATTTTATTTAGAAAGAGTTTAAGAGTTAAGGAAAAATCAAAACTGAACATTTGCATAAATGTAGTTTATTATTCTATTGAAATGGAACCCATTTATTTCATTTTAGATTTTCCATTAATTTTTAGGAATATGATGAACCTATTCTAAAACACCTGCAAGACATTAAAGTGAAATTTTCTGAGCCAGGACAGCCTATGGTTAGTAGTGATTAACTTTAAATATTAATATCAATTGGGAGTTAATGATTTTATATGGGAGCTTTCATGTTTTATCTTATTGTATTAGGTTTTCACATAGAAAATATGAGTTTCTCAGCCATATTTTCAAAGATCCTGCTATATTGGCATAATTCTTAATTAGTAGTATAGTGCACAATAACACTGTCTACTGCTACTGTTATTTAATGAAGACCATCCTAAAAACCCACAACCTAACATTTAAACTTCTTTTATCTGTATCCTCATAAACATATTCCCCGTGTTACTTGCTCTAGCTAAACATCTCAATGATGTAGACCTATTAATAATTCTGTATACAATACCTATGCTGAAATAAATATTCTGTAATTAAATAACCTCTTTTTGGAACAAGAAAATTACTGTGTAGTCATGCTATGTTTTTATAACAAAGCTTCACGATATTTTGCATTACAAACAAATTAGAAGTAGTAAAGATATTAAATAATTAAAAATTAAAAACATCAGGGATCTATTGAACTGTACATAAGGTCTTTTTGTTAATGTAGCCTTTAGTGGTAGAAACAATTGATAATTGGCTGGTTCATTATTGATTGCTTAGAAGAATAACCTGCCCATATATACAATGTAATTCACTATTACCTGTTTTATAAATGTTTGGCATTAATCTTTCTAGTTGTATTTTTATTTATTTATTTTATTTAACTATGCATATCCCCTCCCATGTGACTATCCAAAAATCTCTGGGTAAACAAAAACAATTTCATTAAAACAAACAAACAGATCAAAAAATAAAACTGCATTGAGACTCAACAGAAACACAGCATCACTAGATAGATACACTTGTGCCAGAGCCCCTGACCCCAATGCCTGGATGAAGTGCCAGATCTTCATAGCTTTGCAAAAAGGCCAACAGAGAAGGGAACTGAGCATATTTCAATAGGGAGTCTATTCCATAAGGCAGGCAGCATAACAGAGAAGGCATGCTTCTGGGAATTCATCAGATGTTACTGTTTAACTAGTAGTAGCATGCCCACTCTGCCATATCTACTAGAACAGACATACCACCAGGTCCCATATGCAACCTGGTACCATGCCATCTAGCACTTTAAAGGTCACAGTCGGAAGCCTGTTGGGAGGCAGTGATAGCAGTGATGTTACATGGGCATACTATGTGTCCAAAACTGCATATGTCACTATGTTCTGGATCAACTAAAGCTTCCAAGTGCTCTTCAAGGACAGCCCCACATAGAGTGTATTTCAGTAGTCAAATGGGAAGTGATTAAGGCATGTGTGACCATGAATAGTGCCGCCCAGTCCAAGAATGGTGTAACTGGTGCACAAGATGCATTTGTGTGAAAGTTGTCCTGGCTTAGGTTATTACCTGCTTGTCAAGCAGGCCAAACTTATATGTATTAGGGTGATATCTCTATTACATCAGTTTGACCTCACAAATTATGTGCAACTTCAAAGTTTTCCAGAACCATTAAGGGACCATGCAAGGGAAAAATAAAGTGAAAGCAGGGAAAAGGGTCTTCATATAATCAGTTCTAAGATGAAAATAACAGGTGGCTATAGATGAAGGCTTTTCTCAAGGAATACTGGAATGAAGAAACAAGTGATTAAAATTATATTCTTTTCCATTAGAATCTTGTCTTGCACCAGCATTGCAGTTTACAGTTTTCATTGAATAGAAAAGCAGAATAAACACCTGAACTGCAAGGTTTACTTGGTTCAGACAGGGAGCATTTTTTCTCCTTTCACATTTTTAAGTCCCACAAAGGTAGATGAATATTACAATGTAATACAGTTGGGGAATTAGCAGTGGAAGTAATCATGACTTGTTTTATAACATTTGTTCAGTTGCAATTACTAGATAATAAATTCATAGGACTTTGCAGATTTTTTAGTAGGAATGTTTCAGAATGGTAGGTAGCAAGGTCAAGTATCTCTGCTCAAAATACTAAACCTTTTTTCAGGTTTATACATATACTTTAGGATCTGTCATGTGGTGTATCTGCGGGTATGTGCATGCAGAGACACTTCATTTTTGTCATAGCTACACAAAGGACAGTGCATGCACACATTAGGAGAGACAACTAGGGACATGTTCTAAAATTCCATGTGAATTATAATGGTTTAGCAGTTCAAAAACTGATTTTTGATAATAGATATTGCCTGTTCCAAAGAATCTGTTTGGAAGGTTTGCACACCGCTTATAAAATTTTCATATGTTTGTATTTTTGCCTATGTGAATTATGCCATTTTGGAGTAACTTGATAATGTTCTGTTCCTATTCATTGACCATCTGCAGATTGTCAATTCAGACATTCCCTTGAACTCACAATTTATTGTTTTCTTTACTATCTGCCAGAAAATTGTGATCTTTGGAACAATAATGAACTTCTTTTAGTCTTTTACATTAGAGTTTCACTTCGAACCCAATGACTACTTTACTAATTCAATTCTGACAAAAACCTACAAGATGAAATCAGAACCAGATAAGACGGATCCATTTTCATTCGAAGGTCCTGAAATTGTTGATTGTGAGGGGTAAGGAAATGTTTTGAGAACTTTTTAGATTTTAATCAGATTGTATCATAATGTGGTCACAATATAAAATAGGGCAAATTATTCTGCCAGACAGAATGAGTGGTAGAAAAGGAAATGATAATAGTTACTGCTAATACGGTTGGGTATGCAAGCATTTTGGAATGAATTTACATCAATTAGTTCTAATAGGATAGCTCTTAAGACATAGAAACAGAATTAAAAAATAATATTTTTGATTCTCAGTCTGCTTCTACAGCATATGGTCCAGACTTTAAATCCAATGAAGAGTACAATTATATTCCCACCTCATTCCCCTATAATTTCTTCTCATTGTTAAATATCACTAGCTCCTTCAGTGTCTCTTCATAGAGACACTAGGATTTCTGGTTCCCTGATCAGGATTTGTTGTCTTCATCTGATTTTTTTTTCTTTAAATACTTCTCAAAATACGTTGTCTAAAACTGAACAATATTTAAGGGGTAACAAATTAAAATGGAATAGTTTATTATTTGGCAATTCTCCTTTGATGCAGTTAAAAATACATTTTTACTTATATATTGTACAGATATATACACCAACCAATTGCAAGAATCAACTTTTGTGACTAAACTATGCTGTTGACATATAGGCTTAGGATCTTTTTCACAGTACCATACCATAACAAGTCTCTTCCATCCTATTTCTGTGCATTTGATTTTTGTTTGGAAAGCGAAAAATTGCATTTATTATTGATTCTTTCATACTATTTATCTAGCCCAGGGCAGTAGTGGGTTGCAAATCCCGTCACTACCGGTTTGCTTGGGCGCATGCGCAGAAGCATCCCTGTGGGTGGGCAGAGCCTCCCGCCACTACCGATTTGCCCGATCTGGGGCGAACCAGTAGCAACTGATCACTGGCCCAGGGGTGTCAAACTCAAGGCCCGTGGCCTGGATCCGGCCCATGATGTGGTTGGATCCGGCTCATGGGGCCGTCCTGGTCTACCCAATGCAAAGAGGAAAGATCAGGCCAACGTGGCTTCGGCCTAGTCTACCCAATGCAAGGAGGAAACATGCCAGCAGTTTGGGGAGTGGCGTCAAGCTGGCCACACCCACCCAGTCTCCCCCCCAGGTCAACCACAGCCCTGATGCGGCCCTCAGTGAAATTGAGTTTGACACTTCTAATTTAGCCTATCAAGATCATTTTGAATATCTTATAGGTTTTTAGCTGTCTTATCCAATTTTGTGTCATCTGCAAGTCAATAATCTGTTCATCCAAGTCAATAATATAAATAGTGAAGAATATAGGACACTTGACTGATCCTTATGGCACCCCACTCAATATGTTTCTCCAATTTGATGAAAAATCATTGGTGAATACTCCATAACTTTGGAGCCAGTTATGTATTCACTTATTTGTCATGTTCACACTTCAGTATGTCATAGGATACTTTGAGATCGTCAAAAGTCAACCTATGTTTTAGAATTCCGCAATCTATTGAGTTATCGCATCAAAAAAGTGTGATATTAGTTGGATATTTGTTCTTAACACATTCATGCTGATTTTATAGTAATTCTCACATCGTTTTCAAGATGCTTACCTACTAATCTTTTTTGACCTGTCCTAAGATCTCCCAGGTATTGAGGTCAGACTGACAAATCGATAGTCCTCTGGTTCTTCCATTTTGCCTTATGGCATTTCTTTAATTTGTCAGGATTTCTCAGAGATGATATGTAAGCATTAATGTCAGCTAATCTGTTCATTCATCAGTAGTTCAGTTCATCTTGGGTATTTAAAGATAAATAGATATTTTCCAAATACGTTTTTATCAGTAGCAAATTTCAATCCTGTCCCTTCATCCTACACTTTACAGTCTCTTGTTAGAAAACATATTTTTGTTGCAGAAGATGAGTCAAAATAGGACTTAAGTAGTTCTGTCTCTTCTTCCTGTTAACATTTTGTGATCTTTATTGAGTGGTTGATACACTGATTTTTTTTAAATTTTGAACATATCCAAAGTAATTGGTTTTGATTGTTTTTAGGCATTCTTTATTAACCCTACCACATACTGTGCTTTTTTGTACAGTTACATTGGCTGCTTTTGCCCTCAGTTTTTTGCCCCTCATTTCAATCTATTCCCTGCTGAATCTTTTGAAGAAATTGTATCCTTAACTACCAAATACTAATCATGGAAGTCATCCTGCCAGGTTTCCCTTATATCCATTAGATATATTTGCCCTCCCATAGTAGGTATTCAGACTCATTTTATTTAATTATTATATTGTAAATAATAGTAGTTATACATTGTTATAAACAGTGGTCATTAACTTTATGAACCAATCCTCATGCTATTTGAGCAATTTAATAGGCTTCATTAAAGCAAGACTCCTCCTACCTTCCCTGTATGTTAGACAAGTTTTTATTTGAGTTCGTGTTTTAAAGATTTTGTTTTCAGCCCCTACAAGTTTCACTTTAAAGCTCTCTTCATCAAATTCTGTATTCTTTTACTGAAGATGGTTTTATCAGTCCTTCTGAGTTACAGCACATCTTGTGTCAGCAGTCTGGTATTTCCTTTTCCAATATTTTTCTATGGACTAGAAGGAAAGATGAGAACATCACTAACCCAACACACACACACACACACACACACACACACACACAAATATTGAATTTGTTTCTTAAATTTTTGATGTCTTATTGTAGTTCTTTGCAATATAATTTGTCCCATGTTGATTAGTAAGCAGGAATAATTATCAGTGGATTTAGTCAACTTTGGAAATTTTGGTGTTTATGATTCTTGCTCTTGGCAGATGGCAACGTAACAATCAAAAGGATTGAACTGGAACATCCGCTTGCTTTGGGTCTTTATAGCAATAACAGGACTGTTTTTTTCTTCCTTTCTATAGAGTTGAAACTGCATCCTCTCTGCCTTTAAGGGATTCACCATCATATCTCTTGGTCTATCCTTGAAGGCTTAGAGTTGCTTCCTCTATAAAGGTGAAAGCTATTTCTCAGTCGTAGTTGTGTAGTATATGTTTACATTATTTGGGTCTGTTTGTCAGTCTGTTCATTGATAATTTCATTTTCTTACATGCAGAATTGTAGCTACTCCCTGCTTAATAAAAAAATATTAATGTAATGCTGTTTTTAATTATTATTCAAACAAGTAGGATCTAAAAATCAATAAAAGGTTTTTAAAAACTTATCAACATTGTGCTGTAGTGTATTTTTAGGCAAACAATTGCACCTGCTTTAAAAAGGCATTCCTTGCTTAATAACAGTAATTGTGACTGGAATTTCCATCATTGGGTGGTGTAGTCATAAAGCATGATGTCACATGACTACGTCACTTAGTGATGGCAATCCCTGCAGTCCCTGTTGTTGTAATTAAGCAAGGATTGCAGTTGTTAAGGGAGGGCCTCCTCACAACTTCCTTCTGGCTTCCAAGAAGCCAAGTCAATAGAGAAGCTGGCAGGAAGTTGTAAAACCTGGGCAACTCACAGGCAGGCCAGTGGGTAGGTCAGTGATTTCTGTGGCTTGAGTGCAGCCAGCTAGGGGTTAGCTGCTCCCAACGACAAGTGGCACAGCACAGACACAGCTGGGTGGTGTTGGTTGCTCCCAAATGTGGGAGGGCATTGAGGTGACTGCTGTGGCACCAGTGTGCCCAGGTAGGAAGCAGCTGCTACTAGATGTGTAGGCAGAGCAAGTGTGGCTGGGCAGTATGGTGGTGGCTGCTACTGAAAGTGGGTGGGTGTTGCAGACATCCAATCTAGGAGGTATGAGTAATCTGGCTGTGGCTGTGCTTCTCAGTGGAGAAAGTGGTGAGAGTGACTTAAAAGAGTTACCCCATGGCCTGGCCATGCCCTTCCCATTCACTTTGCTTTATGGGAAGCTGGCAGAAAGGTTGCCAATGGCAATCACACAACAAAGCAGGAATAAGTAGTATTTAAGAGATCTCTTTGCTACAAGCAAAGTTTCAAGAATTGTAAAGAAATTCAAATGTAGTTATGGATTTTAGCTCAGTAGCAGGATCATGATTTTGATGAAAAAGTATTTCAAGTTTGATCTCTAGCATTTCCATGCAGGACTGGAAAATTTCCTGTCTGAAATTTTATTTCATACTGCCTATGAAACATTCTGAAGTTTCTTTACTGCCTGCGTATTCCATTTTCATATTGTCATTTTATTTTCAATATTGTGGTTTAATGATATAGAAATCTGAAATTTCTTAATGCCTCTTTCTGTATTATATTGTTACCTCCTTTCACATTCTTTCATAAATAGTTGGAGGTAGGTAATACTGTTAAAGTGCAAGGGAAGGGTACTATTATCATCATGCCTAATACTAGCCTGAGCAATAAATCTATTTCTTTAATGTCACTGATATATAATTTTAATTCATCTCCAGATGCACTATTGATTGGAAGAAAGGAAAAAATGTTACAGTAAAAACAATAAAGAAGAAACAGAAACACAAGGGTCGAGGCACTGTCAGAACGATTACAAAACAAGTACCTAATGACTCATTTTTTAATTTCTTCAGTCCAATTAAAGGTAACATTGATTCAATTTATTCTGCCCTTATTTTATAATACTGAACTTTTTCCATGTCACAAACATGAGCAAAGCAGTAGAATGGATTTTATTTCTTGTTGGAATATTTTCAGGTTTGTGTAGATTTTGTAAAGATTTAGTATTGAGAGTCAAAGCAAGTTAGAACTAGCAAAATGTTTAATAGTTGCAGAAATAAGTCTCCAGCTCAGAAGGGGTACTTAATTTTGACCATGATGTAGTTAACCTGGATGAAGTACTTGCAATGTTTTGTAGAGCACATAAAAATCACTTTTAAGATTTTTGGGGGGCAGGGAATTATCCTTTTGAACAAAAAATATGGTAGTTTAAAAGGCTTAGAGCAGAGAATGGTTGCAAGCCATAAACTGAACCTGAGCACGATTAGCTTTAACATGCAAAGGAGAGACACTGAAGCTCTTAACAGGCAGTTTGTAAGCTGCCTAGAGTCATTGATAGTGGATGGCCATATAAATATTCTAAATAATAATAATAAAAACAAGAATATCTCTCCTCTGATCATAACACTTTAGCCTATATAATCTAGTGGAAAATTAAAATATATTCTATTCAGTTTTAAATTTGAGGCTAAATTTCTGTCCCATTCTTATTTTACTCATTGAAAGATCACAAAGCTGCTTTGTGTATTTGTTCTTTAGTCTGAAATTTGCTTGAATGCTTAGGAGAAGCATGGGCATATTTAGAAACTTGCCTTATTTCTAAGTAGTACATTTTGTTTCCAAACTGATAGGCAGTCTGTCAACCATGTTCACTATTAACAGTGAATCTAATAGGGAGCCTGAGCATTTAGGCAGCATTTAACATCTAGCTGCCTGCAATTACTGCGAGTTCAATTCTCACCAGGCTCAAGGTCGACTCAGCCTTCCATCCTTTCTAAGGTGGGTAAAATGAGGACCCAGTTTGTGGGGGCAATAAGCTGACTTTGTATAAAATATACAAAAGTATGAAGGCTATTGCTTAACGCATTGTAAGCCGCCCTGAGTCTCCGGAGAAGGGCGGCATATAAAAATAAATTTTAAAAAAAGAATCATGATGCTGTAACAGTAAAATACCACAGCAAGTTTTGTTAATTGTAAAATGATGTTTACAAGAGTATGAAAGTTGATAATGAACCAAATTTGTAAGATCCTAATTTGGGATGATTCTTAGAAGCAAGGAGTTTAAAGAATGGAATGGAGTATATGAAACATTGTATAGCATGGTTAAAGCAAAGATGATTTAAATAATTTGTGGAGTATTGAGAACCTCAGTGAATGGTGTTAATTTAAGCCAACCTTGGCTGTCCTGGCTTATGCCTTTAATTTCTTTGACTTTTACTTCTTTTATGAACTTTGTATAATGTTGTTTATTCAGAACAGTGAATAGAAAGAATATTAAGTAGAATAACATTCATGCATGTATGTAGAAGGATGCATAGTAGATTTTTCTCTTGCATAGCTAATCAGAAGGGTTTCCTTTTATCAATACACATTCAAGGTAGCTTTGTAGCTACCTTTTTGAAAGATGCCCCCTTTCTCTCATTTGCCTCTTTCCAGCCAACCTTGAGTAGATTGCAAGGAAAAAGTTAACCAAATACTAGAACACATACTTCCTTATCTTGATAGGCCATAATGTTGAAAAGAGAACAACTTTTTTTATATGTCAGGTATTTTTGTACTAAGAGATGATAGAACTTAAATATTATTAAGTTATTAGGGATACTTCTACCGGTTATCACACATAATCCATAAGACAGTGTTGTGCAATATCTTAGATGTATTTCATGCACATACCATGAATCACAACTTTGAACTATGTATTAATCGTGGTGTATATTGTGTCTTCTTTCAACAACCTAAAAATTGAAGAATTAGGATCAACAGCATAATAGTTCCTACTTGTTAGATTCTAGTTTTTCCACATTATATCTTTTCTTAGTAAGTTGCAATGCAAAATTGGTATTTAATTTATGTGGATCCTGACTCTGAACTAGGAGAAGACACAACAAAACTTGGAAAAACAATTTGAATATTCGTTATCACAGATTTTTCTTGTCAGGAGAGCTGTATTTACCAACCAAGCAAAACCAAAATAAAGTTGCCACAGTGTTGTGAATTTCTTCTTATCAGTCTCATCATAGGGAATGCAAATGAGAAAGAAGATTTCATAGTACCATCCCTATAGGGGTATGAATAACGTTGAATAAATCCTTTAAGATATGATTTAATATTAGTGATATAACTATCAGAGCACTGGTATTGCATTTGAACAATGCTATTTATTATTAGATGTCCTTTGAATCTCCTGTACATGGAAATATAAGTTTTAAGATAAATCTTTCTTTTTAATTATGTAAATATTCGTGCCATACAAAATTATCCATCACCCCAAATCACCTCCATGTTGAATCAGACATGTTTTGCAGTTTTCTTTTGTACAGTTTTTCTGATTCCAGTATTTTGTGCTTAAAGTGCTGGTTTAGGAAACAAAGGGAGAGACTTTACATTGAATTCCTATTTGCCCCTTCACAAAGGCATTATACTAGAACATGCTTTGGATCTTTTTAAAAATCTGCCTATTCATATAAATGCTATACATGTTAGCATTTGAAACATAAAAATTGCTTTATAAACAATTTACAATACATTTGTTTTTTTTCCCCTGTAGTTTCAGGAGATGGAGAATCACTGGTAAGTTTTATTTCATTTTTTTAAAATAGTGAATTCAGCTTTACATTTGATTGTTCATATCAGACATTTTATTATCAACATTGCATAAAGTCTAATCAATTCACTAATAACTTTCTATTTATTTATTTTTTCTCTTTTTCTCTGGTATTTGTTCTCTAAGCATTATGTAATCTCTACTTGATCTCCAAAGCTGGTCAATAATTGTTTACAATATTTTTTTGCTTTGACTGGTATATAAAAATTACTGTTTCTAATAAAATTATGTTGATATTACTTGATACATCATTGAAAATTGCAAGTTTGGGGAACAAACTTTATAAATCAGATTTCTCTTTTTTAGCAGTTATAAATTAGTAGAAATGCATATTTATAGCCTACAAAATACTTCAATTTCATTTCTATAACTCATTTTAAATGATTTCTTGATGATAAGATAGATGTAGTTATACAGACACATAATTTCTTCTTTAAATTTTACAGGATGAAGATTCAGAGTGTACTTTAGCCATAGATTTTGAAGTCGGGCAC
The DNA here is from genome assembly GCF_059756535.1 of Pantherophis guttatus. Taxonomy (NCBI): domain Eukaryota; kingdom Metazoa; phylum Chordata; class Lepidosauria; order Squamata; family Colubridae; genus Pantherophis; species Pantherophis guttatus. Next base: position 103,402,530 of record NC_142063.1, read on the forward strand.
TTTTTCCGTGAAAGAATAGTGCCTCGTGCTGTACTCTATTTCACTGGAGAAGCTATAGAGGATGATGATAATGTATGTGCCTTCCAATTATTTCAGATTTGTTTGTTTGTTCGTTTGTTTGTTTTTGCATAGAGGCATTGTACTTTTAATAATAGTTTTTGCTGATTAGAAAAGAAAATTCAAAGCTTTAAAGTCCAGATTAATAATACATTAACAATTAGTTCAAAGTTGGTAATTTCTCCACTATATGTGAGTCCTCCAAACTAGATGGGCAATACTCTCCTCAAAAATTTCCCAGTAAGGATTTTGTTTACTTAGTAAAATGAATGATGAAACATCATTTGGAAACAAAAATTGAGGGTTGTACAGACTCTGCTTTTTTATTAGTTATACTATATGAAATAGAGCTGCTATAAAACAGGAATATTCATAGGATAAGAAAAAGTTGTGGTGTATTTTATTTCATGTCTTTCCTGATATATTAGACTTATGAAAGAACAAAGTCCATGCTATAAATAGATTAATTCATGCATTAGGCAAGATGCATTTTATTACTACTACAATTGCTATTAACATGCAATCATTCAACAGTACCTGAGGTGAACAAGGACAAGGACCTGTACACAAGAAATTGAGTCAGTGTGTACCTCCCCCATTGGACTCTACTATATAAAGACTAGTAATTTCAGTAATATTTAAATAGCACTTAAGTTTTAATGTCCAGTATAATAGTAATCCTAAAAACAGTTCTACCAGTAGGTTGTTATTAGCATAACAGATGTGTGTAGAAATGCTGAGTCTGAAAAGATAGTAGCTTATATAGTGCTGTTCACTGAATTTACCACTATGGGGTGATATGGGACTGAGAATTTCCCAGCTAGTCTTTTTTTTCAGTCTATTATCCTATTTTAAAGAAAATATTGCGCACAGTTTTGCTGTTTTTGTATGACAGTTGTTCCTTTTTGTAGCTTTAAAAACAAAATAAATAAAAGTTAAATTATGCAAAATACAGAATAACAACCCTCTGCTCAAGCAGGAATGTTTGTTCAGATCTTTAATATTATATTTAAGTGTGGTAAAGTAAAAAAAGACTCGTTTGAGTTGAACTAAGCCCAGGTCCTGGCTACTTAACCATCTGGTTTTCTTGGTAATAATAGGGAAATAATTTGCTATTACCTTCTTCCATGTTTTTTATCCAATTTACCTGTCTGGTATACAAGCCTGATAATTCTTGATGGTCTCTTAAATATTAGGTCCAGTCTTGCTTAGCTTTTCAAGATAGTCAAGGCCAATGATGTACATCCATCAAGATTGGCATTGCAGTCTTAAGACAACCAGTCAATTGAACGATTACCAAAACCTCATAGAAATTCACGATGAATACTGAAATAAAATATTCACATCTATTGAAAGTACTTTGCTATATTTAGGATAAGTGATCTATTCATCTTCTCTGAAATAATTATGGGAATGTAGAAAGATATATTTAATTGTTCAGTATGTATGTGCAGGTATTAATCTGATGCATTTTAAGCTGTCAGATGTATATAAGTGTATTTGGGAAAAAATTATGGCTCAAATATTCATATAAATGCTCCTGTAATAAGAATAAAGTAATATCTAAATGAGTTTCTCTCTCCCCTCCCTATTCTACTCCATTCTTTTAATTAGTTTGAAGAAGGAGAGGAAGGAGAAGAGGAGGTGAGTATCATGGTTTAATATTTTTCCTTCAGTGGAATACATAATAAATACTGTAGGCTGAATAATCAAGGAGATGCATTTTAGAACAGGGATTAGCAATCTGAGGTTTTACGTTAACCTTAATTTTTGTGTTTTACATGTGTATATCTATTGACCCAGTTGGAATACCTCAGTATCAAAAGTCAGTAATAACAAAATGGCTATTTTGTATATATTTAAAAGACAGTCTAGTTCAGGGGTCTGCAATCCACGGCTCTGGAGTCGCATGTGGCTTTTTATTTCTGCATGCAACAAAAACATTTTGAACTCCGAAAAAAAAAAGATGGGCCGAAAAGCTCAATAAATCGCGTGCCGACGGGTGTCGCACATTGGTGGTTGTGACGCATATTATGAGCGACAGGGAGCCGCAGCAAAGGGATCAAAGAACCATATGCGGTTCCAGAGCCATGGGTTGCAGTGTTTTCTCTGTAGCAGGTCATTGATTTCATAAACGCAACACACTATAGATTTTTTTATACATAGCATAAAGGTAAAAAGTGATATATGCAGTGTTATCTTCATTTTAGATGTCAAAAAGGTTTTGTGGCTCCCAGTGTTTTCTGTGGGAAATAGGTCCAAATGGCTCTATGAGTGTTAAAGGTTGCCGACCCCTGGTATAGTTCAAAGGAAAGCTAGAGGACCTACAGAACTAAAATTCTTGAAAAAATGCACATTTTTTATTTTACAATTACATTAAAAAGAAGTTAAGTGCCATTCTGAAAATTTTACTCCCAAATGTATCTGAAAGCTAGTTAGGAAGGCAGAAAGTAGGCTGAAGTTAGAAGAATCCTGTGTTTATTAATTTCCAGTTACAAATAGCTTAGATCTTAGCTCAGTGGTAGATATTCTGTGGATCTGGTTTTCTGCTTCTCAAAAGTCAGAAACCATATTATATGATTTTTTTCTATTTCCCATCCCCCACCCTTTTTTTCTTCATTTTTAAACAATTTATTGATAAAAGGAACCATCCTGCTTTTTCCCCTTCTGGTTGTTCTTTCTTTTGCTTTCTGAGACTTCCAGTATAGGGTGTGATGGATGTTTATCACTAGCCATATGAGTTTGGAAGGCAAGTGTAAGTGAGTTTGTTTGTAAGTAAGCTGCTGTAGTTTCTTCAGCAATGAGAAGCTTCTGCAATTTTTATTTGTCTTGCCAAACTTTGATGTAGCAGAATTTCCAAAGATACGACTTGCTGACTTTATTTCTGCAACATTGAAGGAACAGTCCACTCATTTAAAGCACTTTTCTTTGTAGACAGGTTTTTTATTTTTTTTATTTTATATCAAATTTATATACCGCCCTTCTCCCTGAGGACTCAGGGCGGTGTACAGCCAAAGTAAAAACATAAACTACAAACATTAAAATACAATTAAAAAAAAATATATTTATTTGGCCCCATAATTAAAAGCAATGACAAAACAATTAAAAACATTTTAAAAAGTGTTAGGCCAGCCCGGCTTGCTGAAAAAAGAAAGTTTTAAGGGCACGGCGGAAGGCACCGAAGTCTTGGATTCTCCTTATCTCTGGGGGCAGCTGGTTTCAGAGGGTAAGTGCCCCCCCAGAGAAGGCCCTCCCCCTGGGGGTCGCCAGCCTACATTGTTTGGCTGATGGCACCCCGAGGAGGCCCTCTCTGTGGGAGCGCACAGGTCGATGGGAGGCCGTCAGTAGCAGCAGGCGGTCTCGAAGATATCTAGGTCCTATGCCATGGAGCGCTTTAAAGGTGATAATCAACAGCTTGAAGCGCACCCGGAAGACCACTGGGAGCCAGTGCAGCTCACGCAGGAGAGGTGTTGTATGGGAGCGCCATGCAGCTCCCGTAACTACCCGCGCAGCCGCATTCTGGACCAGTTGGAGCCTCTGGGTGCTCTTCAAGGGGAGCCCCATGTAGAGAGCGTTGCAGTAGTCCAGGCGAGAGGTGACGAGGGCATGAGTGACTGTGCACAGGGAATCCCAATCAAGAAAGGGCCGCAACTGGCGGATCAGGCGAACCTGACAAAAAGTCCCCCTGGCTACAGCTGTCAGATGTTCCTCCAAGGACAGCTGCGTATCCAGGAGGACTCCCAGATTGCGAGCCCTCTCCGAGGGGGCCAAAGACTCGCCCCCAATAGTCAGGGATGGAATCAACTGACTATATTGGGATGCCAGGAACCATAGCCACTCAGTCTTGGAAGGGTTGAGCTTGAGCCTGTTTCTCCCCATCCAGATCCGCACAGCCTCCAGGCACCACTTCAAGGGCATTGTTGGGGTGGCCTGGGGTGGAGATGTACAGCTGGGTGTCATCAGGTTACTGATCATTTTGAAAGTCTTATTGGAATTACTAATACCATAACAGTTGAGAGAGTAAAAATGTTCATGATCATTCAGGAAAAAAGAAGGATAAAATTACCTGAAATGTATTCGTTCTTAGAAAGATGCTGTTTTAGTCTCCTCTTACTGATATTTCGACTACTTTTAAAAAGAATGAAATACTAAAAAAAAATTCTTCTAATTTTTCTTGTCAGAATAGCTAAAGGAAATGTTAAATAGTCTATATCATTAGTTTCAGTGCAAAGATTGGTTTGTGTTTATCACATCTTTTCAAAACACAGCATTCACATTTCATGGCATTTACCAGTTTTGTTACTTGAAAACCCTCTTTGCTCTCAAGTCTTTTCAAAAGTTACAAAGATCTTTTGCAATCAAATTGCCTCAAGGTAACAAGCTTGCTTGGTAAACTTTGTAAACAGAAGAATCTAGTACCATCATTCCACCTAAGTGATGCCATTAACTTATCATACCGACTAATATTCTTTTCTCTGAAAAGACAGGAAGATCCAATTGATAACAGATGCATTTAATATTACAGAGTAGTGGACTCAAGTTTCTGGCCTTTGTGATTAGTAAGCGTCAACAATAAAAAAAAATTGGATGAAACAATGTGCATATTGATGTCAAAGTCTTGGTTGTCAAAAAAAAAGCATACTTATCCCTGTCCTTTCTTTTTAAATCTAGGAATTAGAAGGGGAAGAAGAAGGAGAAGAGGAGGAAGATGCAGAAAGTGAACCTAAGGTAAGCTCTGTTTAAGTACTTAAGCCAAAATTATAAATTGCACCACATGCCACATAAATTCTGCTAATTCTAAATTTAATAATTCATTAATTTTAAAAAATGGTCCAATTTTCTTTTTGTTCATTATTTATTCATTCAAATGAATACATTCTCACTTTTTCCTTGCTATTGCTAAGCTAATACTAATTCATTTCATTTTCTTTAGCTGACAAATTAATAGTTTTATAACATGGCATACATTATAAATAACAAATTCTGTTTGTCTTGTATACATATACATAAACTTAGAAATATATTTTAGCATATGCAGGGGTGAAATCTAAAATTTGTTACTACCGGTTCTGTGGGCATGGCTTGGGGGGTGGGTAATGTGACTAGGTGGGCATGGCCAACTTTTTTTTTTAAAGCATTTTTTCTACAACCTTAAGACGTTGCAGAAAAAAATGCTTTTAGAAGCCTCTGACAATCAGGCAACTCAGCTGGGATCGCCAGAGGCTTTTAAAAGCATTTTTTTAAACAACCTCTTCAGCTGAAGAGGTTGTAGAAAAAATGCTTTTAAAAGCCTTTGATGATCCCAGCTGAGCCGCGTGATCATCAGAGGCTTTTTTTTTACTTTTAAAAGCATTTTTTTGGCTGAAGAGGTTGTAGAAAAAAATGCTTTTAAAAGTAAAAAAACAGCCTCTGATGATCGTGCGGCTCAGCTGGGCATGGGGGGGGGGCGCAGGGATTTTTGCTACTGGTTCTCCGAACCATCCGCCGCCATTGCTACTGGATCAGGTGATCCGGTTCGAACCAGGAGCATTTCACCCCTGAGCATATGCCTGCTTATTTAAAAGCTTTGCAGATTTGAAATATATTTGTCCATTTTATGCCCATTTGCTTTTGTGTTTCTATTCTTTTTCATTCTAAAATACCAAAATCTACTTTATTCATTTCATTTTTTCCTACTTGCCTAAGAAAAGGAATTCTTAATTTGCAGATTACACTTGATAAATTCCACATATACAATTACAGGGAGATTTATAGTGATGTAATTGTTATGTGGTATTCCTATGTGATCTTTTTCTCTTGAATGAAAAATTTAGTCATGTAGATAAGATGAAATAATTCATGAAGTGTTTCTCCCTTTCCTCCCTTTTCAGTTCCCGCCCCAAACTTATTTTTAAAATTACAGCATGGAAAGAATCCTTGTCATCAGTTCTCAAACTAGTTTTACTTACACTGATAGCTGGTTATCTGCAATACATTACCAGAGATCTACATTAAAAGTAAAATATGCAAATATTTACATGTGAAAATTGGATTTGAATTTTGAACATTGTACATGTTGACTTGAACATATAACCTGTACACTTGGCACAATTGTATACATGGCTTAGAGATAATGTTTCTTATGATTATTATATAACTATTACAGTAATGATGTGATAGTTACTGAATTGAAAATGAAATGCATTGCAGGCAAGTGTTAATATCTTTGGCTAGAAAAAATGGAAAATATGCTTATTTCTGTGAGTGATTGTATGTGACAAATTGTTTTTTGTGCCTTCTGGAATACTAGTTACTGCTTTTTTACTTTTGTTTATTTGGGTCCATTTCATCTTTCTTTTATGCTGACAGTTCGTTTCAATTTTTCCCCGTTTAGGTGTAATTTAAGTCTGTTTATCATTCATTCATTCATTTATAGGTAAGGTTGAATTCCATTAATACCTAACTTCCAAGGCTCCCCCCCCTTTTTTTTTTTTTGGACCCATGCAAATTTCATTCATTTAAGTACCTAATTTGTTTCATTCACCTATTCTATAGGAAAAAAATGGTACTTTATCAAGATAGTGTATTATTAAGTCCATAAGGTAAATGTTGAGAAAAATACATAAAATAGATGTAGCTCTTAAATTATAATTACCGTTTTTGAGGGAAATTAATATTTATTTATATATGTGTTCTCAAATGTCCAGATATAATATAAAAAAGAAATATTCCAGCCTAACCACTTAATATTTGGAATGGGATATTGGGGGGAGGTCAACATTATTTCATTTAAAAGTAAATTTTAGAAATTATTTGTTATTTTGTGTGTGTGTGTGTGTTGGTTCTTTGTGTAGGCTTTAGCGACTTAAAACTACTAGCTACATTTTGGTATATTTTCAGTATTTGCAACTCATTAGAAGATATTGTTCCAAATTCAGTGTATTTAGCTTGACATTTAAAAGGAGTGTCATCTATGCTAAATTAGTAACATTCCTCTATCTAAACATTACGTTGTGCATTTAGATTGGTTTAATTTCCTTCTTTTTCTTTGATGCTATTAATGTATCAACATAGTTGTCATTTGTATTTAAATATCTTTCCTAAAGCTGGCATTTTTATTTGAAATTGGTCATTTTTTCATCAATAATTGGTTTTAAAACTGCATACCTATGGTCTTAACAGAAACTGTTGTTTCATCTGAAAAACTTTGTCTTTGTGAAAAGTAGATTGACAGATAGCCCAAATTTTTACTCTTTGGTAATTCTACATAAATTTTATTGAAGAACATTGCAGTATTTGAAATTGTTTACTCTTCTAACTACTTTTGTACTTGCTTCTGCAGGGTTTTTCTCCAGAATAAGCTATTAACTTGATCAGCTCTTCTCTTAAACTGTTTTTCCTCCTCAGATGTTCATATCATCTATATCTGACATCTTGTTTTAGAATATTTTACTTCCTCCCTGTTTTCACAACACTTAATAGTGTAGCATCTTACTGCATTTGAGTTTTAGAAGCACTTGAGGAAGTTCTGGAAGATGTTACTTAAGATAAAGGTTCCATTGCAGAAGATCTTGTGCGTAACATAGTAGGTATTCCTTTGAAAGGAAATTATTGAAAGATTCAGAAATCACTGTTTTAGCTGTAAATTGTTTCAGGGTTGATTCATTAGCCCTTATGCATGCAATTTAATTCTGTGTAAATGAAGTAGTAACATGCCTTCCACTGAAGCAGTTGCCTGGTAATATTTCCCCAAGGATCCACATCATTCTGCATGCTGGAAACCTCTAGGCGCAACCAGGGATTTTCCATTAGGTCACAGTCTTTTCCCTTCCCTTCCCCTCCGTCCATCCTCTCCTGTGGTGATGCATAAAGGTGAAAAATCTATCTTGGGATTCTCAAGCAGAGACAGCCTGAAAATGGGAAAGGAAGAAAGCAGTGCCACTCTCCATCCCTCTTCTTTCTCAATTGCTTCCTCCCCACATTTTCAACATGAGGTAAATAAAAGACACCATATGGACAAGAGGTCTGCCACCAAGAGTGCAAGAACTTGCCAGTTTTCTCTTCATTGGACTCCAGCCAGACACCTCCCTTCATGACCAATCAGACGTATGAGGTGTCGGAGACCTTAAATATGGTCTTGAGTGATTATTATACTTTAAAATTACTAGCCTGTTATCCCCCAAGAATATTTCTACCCTTCTGGTCACACCGTGCAATTAACAACTCTTTTGGTCCTGAAACTCATAAATCATTTTCTGAGTACTAATAAAGGAGAATATTTGTAGCTTAGGGTTGACATGAAGGTCCTTTGTGCTCTCTGAGCTTGCTTGTTTGTTTGTTTTTTTGTTGTTGTTTTTTGGCAGACTTTTCATTACCCAAATTAAGTAATAGCATCAGTGCTTGCCTCTGGAATAAGATGCCCACTTGAGCTTGCCCTGCACTACTGTAGAAAAACCTAGGGTTCTATTTTCTGGTATTAGTGACTAATGTCTTGTTTCAGCATTGTTCACAACTCTTCATTTAATTTAGAAGCTACACTAATAATCATATTCCTCTATGTTTCTTCAGTACTCTTTTATTTCCTGAATTATGAATATTCAATTACTGCTTTCCTTACTCTTACACCAGATATTCCCTGTCTATCCTCAGTAAAGTGTATATCCCAGTGGCTAAAATATCATTTTACTGTTACTTTTTAGGCTTTTTTGTTCCCAAAATAGCCTTAATATGGATTATTGTGCTGTAGAATTAATTTTATAGACAGTTTTGCTGTCTCCACTTTTTGGGGATGTTTAAATAAAAATCTTGGTTCTAAGAAGCTGCTACATATGACTGATCAATGTTCCATGACCTACATAGGAAACATTTCTAATAGTAGAAATGTAAGGTTTTGTTTACCACTCAACAGCAAGGATATGTAAGAGAAAATAGGAATTAGTAATTCTTCTCTTAATAAAATATTCAGTCACTTGGAAAACAGCATTACATATTACAGGTAGTCCTTGATGTACAACCATAATTGAGCCCAAAATTTATATTGCTAAGCAAGGCAATTACTAAGTGGGTTTTGCCCCATTTTACAATCTTGTCACAGCTGTTAAATGAATCACTGCAGTTTTTAAGTTAGTAACATAGTTTTAAAGTGAATCTGGCTTCCTCATTAACTTTGCTTGTCAGAAGGTTGCAGAAGATGATTATCTGACCCAGGGGCACTGCAACTATCATAAATGCAGGCTAATTATCAAGCATCTGAATTTTGATCACATGATCACGGGTAAATTGTAATGGTTGTACATATGAAAAGTCACTTTTTTCAATGCTGTTGTAACATTGAACGGCTACTAAACCAATGGTTATAAGTCAGGGACCACCTGTACTTGCCCTTTTCATTATCCCTTTTTAAAAGTGCTCCACTGTTTCACCATAAGTATGCTGAATTACATTTGTGTAAACTTCACTTTAATATTAACCAGAAAAATTACATAAACTTACTGTACTTCTGTGCTGTCAAAATTATTTGATTTAGATTTGCTATATTGTTGGTGAACGGAATGCAAAATAAGAGGACGCTTAAAGCAGTCATCAAAATTAAAATAATAGTTTTTATTAGAAATGCAGGTGGTGTGAGTTGAGCTTTTAACAGTTAATTATCAAATGAGTATCAGGAAAGTATCACAAGTTGTAGCGAGTTTTTTCCTTGCTTTTGGAATTTTTCTTCCACTCTTCCTTGCAAAATTCTTCTTGCTTGGAAATGTTTCTACATTATTTTATATATATTATATATTTGAGATCTTCATGTAGAAATACCAAAGTTTAAACTGGGAAGGCTACTCTAAAAACTATGTTTCCTATAAGTATTCTTGAATACTTTGAAGGTGTATTTTAAACTATCATCTTTTGAAATAGCCAGCATGTTCTTCATTTGCTTTATCATTTTTCCACAAATGTATATTGTGTGGTTATGGCTAAACAGTTCCATTTTTATTTCAGAATGTATGTGTGCGTGTGTGTGTGCATGCATAGATTAAGTAGTGATGTTGAGATCAGACGAAAGGGCACTTTCTGTCAGCTTTCCATTGCAGATGATTGTTACCAAAGCAGTGCTGTAGTGTAGACCTGTGAATAATTACTGTACTATCAGCTAAACTTTTCAGAAGGCCATTTGGAATGATCTCTGGGTTTTGTTTTGCAGATCTGACCAGCTTTTTGGCAGTTCTAGTGTATTTTTTCCCCTGGGGTTTCCATAACTTACCTTTACTTCAACAGTTTTATTAACTTCTATAACAATATTCTTCATAGCTGAAACTTTTTTAAAAAGAGCACTGAATCAGCTGTTGAAAGGTTCCAAATTTCTGTATCTGATATTTATTTTGCATCCTTAAATTTACATGAAGATAAATGCGCATGAATGCATTCAGATTTGCAGAAAGATACTTGTGTTTATTGCTGTACAATATACCAACAGTATATTGTTGTACAATGTATCTGTTCACTTAAGGATTCATTGAAATGTTCAATTTTACCTTTTTGAGAAGGTGCATGCCTTCAAGTCAGTCTCAATTCATGCTGATTTCCTTCTTCCTGGGGCTGATAGTGAGTGGCCCAAGGTCATCTAGCTTGTTTCATGTTGGTTCTCCCACTTTCTAGTCTAGTGCCTTAACCAGTAAGCCAAACTGGCACTCTCAATTTGATTTAGAGAAGCCTACATGTTTGCACACAACTGTTTATCTATGATAACTATTAAACCTCTGCATTATCCATTCAGGGGTGTGTAGGAAACACTTTAAATAGCTTGTTTGTATTTTAATAAAAAAAATCTTGGGTTTTCCTTTAGAATAATGATCTTTTTTTAAAAAAAAAAGCAATTTTAAAAATAAACAATGGAACATTTACTAAGAATTATTTGTAATTGTCTTTAGCTTTTTGCATTATCCTCCCTTTTTTCTTCCTTCAGTATTTTCTGCAGGCATTGCCCCTGATAGTAAACTCTTACGTGATCCTACCGCATTTTGCTTTTTTCTTAAAACGGGTTATGTTTTTATTTCTTTATTTTGAGAAATGTTCCAGTAGTGTCTTGGTGGCATTTGGAAAAAAAAATTGAGACTATTATCTTAGAATCTAGTCCTTTATCAGAATGTGGTTAACCTTCAGTGTGTCTCTATGCATCTTTTAGATATTTTGGAAAATGCTAGAATGTGGGTACCAAAAAAGATTCCTCTGAACGAACACCTGAAAGTGTGATGCTGTTGGTCTGGATCAAACAGTACTGAATGTCATTCATCCATCTATTTATTCCAAATCTTATTGAGGAATGATATAAAAATGTAAAAACACAGATTGTTGTACCAATTACTGGAAAGAATAAGTGAACCCTTTTAAAAGTGATGCTTTTAAAAGGTAAAAAAAAAAAGGCTCTGACGATCACGAGCCACAACTGTGATCGTTGGAACCTTTTTTTAAAAAAAAAAACTTTTTTAAAGCATTTTTACTACCGGTTCCGGAAAACCGGTAGTAAAAAAATGCCCACTGTTTTTGGTTAAATTTAATTGATTTTAATTGGGTTGTTTTAAATTGCGGCCAAAATATTTAATTATTTTTAAACTGTTTTTAAATTTTGTATGTTCTGTTTTATTCTGGCTGTTCACCGCCCTGAGTCCTGCTGGAGAAGGGCGGTATACAAATTAAAACAAACAAACAAACAAACAAACAACCCCTAGCCATTGCAAGAAATAGGATGATACGGCTTTATTGTAATCCATTATTATTTTAATGGCTAAAATATAGGGGTAACTAATAAGCAGTGCTTCAGATTTGAAGGCAAAACACTTCTCTGATTGTGATCCTGAGAAAAGACATGCTTTGAAATTTGCAAAAAAAGATATGACATTTGGACTGCAATTGATTCTTAAGCACCTTTTAAGCTTTAGGTCCAAAACACCGTGCAGATTTAATAACTGGTTGTTTTACCTTTAGGATAAAGAATAATATCTCCATCCCTCAAAGCACAATATCTTGAATATTACTTTTCAAATTACCATTTTCATATCTTAGTTCTGGTATTGGTTATGAATACAAAATTAAATTTAATGTTGAATTAAATTCAGTATTATATTGAAGTATCTCTTACATAAATCTTTCTTTTTTTCTTTTCATTTTTAAACAGAAAGATGCCAGTCAACCTGCTGAATGCAAACAACAATAAGGAAATACCACTTCAGAGTGATATTTGAACAGCCTGTAACAATATTTGGATACCTGGCCTGCAGTTCAGGAAATTCCATTACTGCAGCACAATCTTATTAACAATGCTTAAACTAAATTGTTTTCAAATGCATGATTTTCACTAACTCTTTTCTTATTTTTGCTTAACTTGTACAGTGGCAACTTAATGCATTTGAGAAATATGAGGTTTAATTAAAGCACACTCTACAGCCTTTGGTACAATTTAGCTCAACTGTCTCTGTAGCTTTTCCATTAAATTAAAAAAAATAATTTGCCTTTTTGAAAAACTTACCCTCAACACAAGGTAAGTTTTTGTCAAAATACTATGGAATAGGAATATTTAGACTATTAAATTAATAAAATACAGTAAAAACAAATAAAGCAATATGCCTTCTGGTAGATCTTTTCCCGTTAAAATAAATCTGTAACCATTCAGACAGATTAATGCTACAGAGTACCTTAAAACATTGTCATTTCCAGTAATTTAAGATGGAAAATAACATTTCCTTTATCTTTGAAGAAAGGAGTGGTCGAGAGACATTTAGTTGTTCACCTTATTTATTCATTTTTTTTTTTTAAGTACTTTGGTGAACTAGTACTTTTAATAGTTTTAAAATACTTGAAGAGAATCCTGTTTATAAACTATGGGTACTTGTATGTGGAAAACTCATACTTTACTCAAGAAAATTATTGCTTCTCAGACATTTCAAAACAGCAAGCCTGATGTGGGCTCCCTAGGTTGAGAAGGTTGCAGCACTTAAGTATATATCCCTGGTTTGCCTTAGTTAAGCTCGCCACTGTTCAGACATTCTTAAATCCAAAGATTTGAAGCCTGGACATAAGCTGCAACTTTATATGTTTGTTCTCCACTGTTCGGTGCAACTTCACTTTTAATCTTCCTTCAACCTTAAGAATTGACCAGAGTTTAATGTAATAGCTGAACCAGCATTTTGTAATTTGTACTCAACCTTTAAACCAAGTGCAGATGGTCTTGGTGACGGTTTAGCCATCAAGTGCAAATTACAGCATTGGAATTCAGAGGACATAGCAAAGTATAGCTTCCATTAAATAAAAAATAAAGTGAAACTACACACAAACGTGGAAAATAATATTCTGGATAAATTGGAAGATGATCCAATTTGGGCCTGTGAAAGCTATATCATATAATTGGAAAAATATAAATGCATCCTGGGTGCATAGTTCTGATGTTTATCTGCAATATCAAGTCACTCTGTTCCACATTTCCATGTTTTTTAAAGCTCCAGAATCCTCCTGAAGAATATTCAGAATACAGTTCACCAATAATGCCAGCTTATGGCAACACTTCATTATCAATTGTGTGAATGCTGTTACCAGGCATGTAGAGAGTGCTCCAGCCTTATCTTATACATTTGTAACTTAATACGGTGTTTTCAATTTGTACAGAATAGTTAGAATATTCTATTAAAGTTGTGAAACATGAAGCATATTGTCCTGATAGTTTCTCTATCAATACATGACATTTTCTTGTCGCATTCATCAGTGTGTGACAGTTAGCAACTAATCACATGGATCCCTACTGAGATTTCAATTGTAAATTTCCCTGTATATATGGTAACTTATTTTGGTTGTGGGACTCAGTTGAGTATTTAATTTTTAGGGCGGTATTTCTCAGCCTTGGCAACTTTAAGATGTGTAAGTTTTATTCTAGGAGTTAAAGTCCACAAATCTTAAAGTTGCCAGGATTAAGAAACACTATTGTAGGGAATAGATTTGAAAAAAGAAAGGTAGAATTCAACAGAAATTATGACTATGCTGGGCAATTTAAACAAAAACCAGAAGTAGAAGAATAATGCTTTTTAAAAAAACCTAGGAATACAAAATAGAGCACATTATGAATTCCATACACATTAAGCAAAAGAGAACTGGCAAAATAGGAGGGAAATTATAAAATAGGAAAAACGGGGGTGGGGGTGGAGATTTTGATGCAGCTCTAATTTTTAAAACACTTCTAGTGTAGTATCTGCAGCTGTGAAGAAATCCTTGTATAGCTGTCTGATTCTAACACCTGTATATCAGAATAGAGTATTTTTGTTCACCTCAACTGAAACCTTGATAAATATATCAGAAGAAAATAAATGTGCATTTTTGTACTGTTGGAATCTTTGGAAGGCAATTGATAGTTAATGAGAAAAGAGATTCTATCCATCTTCATAAGTAAGAATGATAATAGTTATTCAAAGTGTAGTCAGTTAACAAGCCAAAACTATCTTTACAAATGTAAGTAAACTTCCAGGAAGAAAATAATCCAACTAATGGGTTGCATTTTGATGAGAAACAGAGTAAATTATTTACATGTTCTGTATCTTATCAATAGAATAATTGAGTTTCTTCTTTCTCATTGTGTAAATAACAGCAAATAAAAATTCCTTTTTAATTCCTTTTTCTCAGTAAACCTGTAAGTAACAAATTTTATATTAATAACAAGATAGTAAATAAGTTCCAGAATACTCAGGTAGAGATAAAAATGCAAATGTACAATTTTGGCCTAGCTTTAATTATCTCATAATTCAGTGGTTTAAATATTGCTTGGCTGCTAATTTACATTGTTCACTGATGACAATTTTCTTATTTTCAGGTTGAAGTATTTGTGGCTGGATTATAGGGTTTTTCCCCCACACACAGCTGTATGCAGTTTTCTGTGGTTTGTGAAGGTTAAACTTGGTATTTTTGCCATGAGTGAGTTGGGCTGCATCTTAATGCAACAATGAAAATGGTCTCTTAAGTATCATGAGAATATAGTTTGGCTGCTCAGTTTGAATATTTCTTAATAAATTAAATAGCACTTGGGGACTCCTTTTTCAGTGGTTACCTGCTACATTCTCCTTTCAGGTTTATTGGCCATTGTCCATGCAACAGCAGGAGAGACTGTTATCCTCATGTCTTCATGTGACTTTCGCAAAGGAATTTAGTGTATGAAATTGAGTTAGATGGAACCCTTTATAAGAGCTGTCAAGATAAGGAGGAATAATACAGAAAGTTTCCAAAATCTAAAATATTGGAGGGGGGGTAATCAGGTAATCAGGTAATAACAAATACCTAATAAATGATGTATCTAGATTAATAACCAGTTCCTCATACTTTTCCAGACATGTTATTTTTAGTAGAGTTTATAACATATCCAATATAACAGTCTACAAAGACTTGATGTTTGTTAAAATTACAGGAAAACTTCCAGTTTGTTAAAATTACAGGAAAACTTCCAGTTTGTTAAAATTATAGGAAAACTTCCAGTTGAACCAAATATAGTACTGAGCTTGACAAGTTAAATCTTAAAGAGTTCCATGTATCTATTTATTGGGAAATGCTCCATATAACTTGATAAAAAGTAACTTACATTAAGTAACTTACATAAAACTCAAATTTTGAGTTGATTCCCATTATATTAATAAGACACAGCAGGAAGTAGATAGAAGGTTCTATCATCAATTCACTTAGGAAAAACTCTAAACCTAGTCGACATGTTACTTAATCAAACTAGCTTATTTTTTGCTTACTTACCCATCCCAAAGAGTTTACCAACCATAATAAACTATGCATTTCACATAATTACGGGAGCCCCATCGATGCAATATCTTTCTACTACTAACACTCAGAATTGAAAAGCAACCCATTCATTTAAGTTTTTTTTTTTTTTTTTAAGCTGTTTTGGGAAAGTCAAGTTGAAATAATTCTAAATGGGGGTGGGGATTTCATATGCTTTACTTTAGAAAACATGGGCCAGTAGAGCAAAAATTGTTCAAGTTTCAAAGCAGTGGTCAAGAATCCAAAGTCTCTTAGAGGCTGGACTGTATTTTCTACTATTGGTTTGTCTCAAAACTGGCTGAAACTAATAGGAGTTGAATTCCATATAAAGTCAAGTTGGGGTAAAGTCCTTTTATTAAAAAATTTAAACTTTGATAAATGGTTATTGTATTTAAATGTGCTAAAATCATAAATGTCTGTACAGATGGCATTCAAAAAAAGATTTGGCAAAATTAGAGAAGCTATAAATTAGGCAAATGAGAACAGCACTCTCGTCCATCACTGTGTATACAATAACAATTGGCTCTCCAGATGAATGCTGCTGGGTTTGTGTTCAAACATAACGGATATGCTTCTCTTCCTGTAATTAAGCCCAAGCTTTTCAAAAAATTGCTCCTTTTGATTCTGACAGTGAAACAGGAAGAGTCATACTATTCTCAGTTACCCTGAGAAATAACAATTCTTCAGATAATGCCAAACAGATATTTATTCATTCATTCATCCCATCCATCCATCCATCAGTGGAGAACATATTATGCTTAGTCTGGTCTAACGGGAAAGGAAATTTTGTTCTAATTAGTTTGATTGCTCCTCTGCAAAATAATGCAGGATTCCTTCCAATAATTTCCTAGAAAACACTGGACTTTCCAATGCACGCTGTTGTGAATCAGGTTTGCTCTATACCTTAATGATTATCTTGAACGTTTGAATATTGAATATACTATCATAACATGGATATGGAACTTGTACAGGGGTGCTGTATTCAGCAGGTTGTGACAGGTTCTGGAGAACCGGTAGTGGAAATTTTGAGTAGTTTGGAGAACCGGCAATACCACCTCTGGCTGGCCCCAGAGTAGGGTGGGAATGGAGATTTTGCAGTATCCTTCCCCTGGAGTGGGGTGGGAATGGAGATTTTGCAGTATCCTTCCCCTGCCACACCCACCAAGCCCCACCCACAGAACCGGTAGTAAAAAAATTTCTACTACTGATTACTTGTAGCTTTCTAGAATTAAATGAATTACAGTACCTAGAAGTTTTGATCACTCAGTATTGAGCAATTCTGGGAACAGTGATTCAGGAAGCTCTTGAAGCCAGGGTTCTCTTTCCCTGGATGAATTGGGTGGTAATTACCTAACTCGGCTCCTGTTTAGGAGTGCATCAGTAGTTTGCCAGAAAATGTTGAAATATTAGTTTATGAAGGTCTGAGAAGCTGATATCTCTGAGGGGAAGCAGGGATAGAAACAAGACATCAATAGTCTTAAGAAATAGTAGCATGAGTTATTTACGCAGTTTTCCCCAATCCAGATGTGTTGGTGTACAACTTCCAGAATTCCCAACCACTAGAGTAATAGTTCAGCTGTCTAACAGTTCTGGAACTTACCAAATAAGGGGAAAGCTGTACTAACTACATTACTGTGGAAGTACAATATGGCACACAGTGAACTGGATAGCAAGGGAAAAATTGATCCAGACAACGTAAAATTACTTCGGCCAAGGTATTTTAACTGGAAAATGTATTTTGGCATGGAAACTTTCATAAGTTCGATGGGAGCTGCAACCATTTACTAAACTTAATGGAAGATACATGATGTGATTTTTCTCAAAATTATTTGCTAGTTTCTTGCAAAATGAAAGATAAGTGTTATTTCTACACAGTCCAGTGTTGTGACTGGATTTTTTTAAAAAAAATCTCTGGGATTTTCCTGTACTTCTCCATAGATCAGGTCCATTTGGGACAGAATGCAAGGATTACTTTGTTGCTAATTCACTAACAAATAAGGGAGTGGAATTTTAAATATTCGGCCTGCCTTTTCCCAAACAACACTATGAAAATTTCATTTTTGGAAGTAAAGTGGACAGACTTAGGGTAGTGAATTATAGTTGATATAGCAAGCTGATAACAGACCTCCAAGATGGTCTCCCCAATGTAGTTTTCAGATCTTCCAGTTGTTGTAATCTTGCCCCTGTTGTTGTAATCAGAAAACAGAATAACAGTTGGAAGGGACCTTGGAGGTCTTCTAGTCCAACCCCCTGCTTAGGCAGGAAACCCTACACTTCAGACAATTGGTTATCCAATATCATCTTAAAAGCTTCCAGTGTTGGAGCATTCACAACTTCTGGAGGCAAGTTGTTCCACTGATTAATTGTTCTAACTGTCAGGAAATTTCTTCTTAGTTCTAGGTTGCTTCTCTCCTTGATTAGTTTCCACCCGTTGCTTCTTGTCCTGCCCTCAGGTGCTTTGAAGAATAGCTTGACTCCCTCTTCTTTGTGGCAATCCGTGTGATATTGGAACATATTGCTATCATGTCACCCCAGTCCTTTTCATTAAACTAGACATATCCAGTTCCTGCAGCAGTTCTTCATATGTTTTAGCCTCCAGTCCCCTAATCATCTTTGTTGCTCTTCTCTGCACTCTTTCTAGAGTTTCCACATCTTTTTTTACACTGTGGCGACCAAAACTGGATGCAGCATTCCAAGTGTGGCCTTACCAAGGCATTATAAAGTGGTATTAATACTTCATGTGATCTTGATTCTATCCCTCTGTTTATGCAGCCTAGAACTGTGTTGGCTTTTTTGGCAGCTTCTGCACACAGCCGGCTCATATTTAAATGGTTTCCCCACTAGGATTCCAAGATCCCTCTCACAGTTACTACTATTGAGCGAGGTACCACATATAGTGTATCTGTGCATTTTGTTTTTCTTGCCTAAATGTAGAACCTTACTTTTTTCACCATTGAATTTCATTTTGTTAGATAGCGCCCAATGTTCAAGTCTGTCAAGATCCTTCTGTATCTTAAGCCTATCTTCCGGAGTGTTCGCTATTCCTACTAGCTTGATGTTGTCTGCAAATTTGATGAGTTCCCCATCTATCCCCTTGTCCAAATCATTGATGAAGATGTTGAAGAGTACTGGGCCTAAAACAGAGCTTGGGATACTCCACTGCATACTTCCCTCCATGTAGATGCAGTTCCATTGAGGACTACACGTTGAATGCAGTTGGTTAGCCAGTTATGAATCCATCTGGTGGTGATGCTGTCTAACCCACATTTTTCTATTTTATCTAGTAGGTTATGATCTACTTTATCAAATGCCTTACTGAAGTCCCAAGTAAATTATATTGACAGCATTCCTCTGGTCCACTAATTTTGTCACTTTGTCAAAGAATGCAATAAGATTAGTCTGGCATGATCTATTTTTGACAAACCCATGTTGGCTTTTGGTTATTACTTTCTTTGCTTCTAGGTGTTTGCTGATTCATTGCTTGATTATCTTTTCCAGAATCTTCCCTGGTCAGGCTGATAGGTCTGTAGTTTCCTGGATCTATTTTTTCCTCCCTTTTTTGAAGATGGGAACTACATCAGCTCTTTTCCAGTCCTCTAGCAGTTACCTGGTGCTCCAGGATCTTTGAAAGATATAGTTCAGTGGTTCTGAGATCTCATCTGCCAGTTCCTTAAGAACCTTGGTCCATCTGGTCCTGGTGATTTTAACTCGTCTAGGATAGACAGGTGTTCACTTATCATTTTCTTCCCTATTTTAACTTGTGTTCCTAATCTGTTTTTTGTGGTGCTGTTCTTGATAGGTTGGACTGCTTTTTTCCCTTTGTGTAAAGACAGTTGCAAAAAACAATTTAAATAGTTCTGCTTTCTCCCTGTTGCTTGTCACCTTCTTGCCACTTTTTCCCAGCAATGGACCAATTGTTTCCTTGACTTTTTTCTTGTTTTTAACATGTTGGAAGAAGCTTTTTTTGTTATTTTTTACTTTTGTCACAAGTCTTTGTTCATTGTGAGCCTCATCGTCATCTTTGCAGGCTCTGGCTATTTGCTGATATTGTGCCTTAGTTAATCAAGAACATCCACTTTGTTGCTGGTCATTCTTTCCACTTTTTAACTGCATTATAAATTTCTCAAGTGAATTGGGTCTTCACGTAATATGTATAGGATATATTTTGAGATCAGTCATTTCTGCCTCAAGTGAGAATTCTGGATTGATTTGGATCCATTTGTTTTGTTTTCTTGGCTATCTATGACATTCTTGGGTGTCTTCTCCAACCCCAAAGTTCAAAAACATCAATATTCTTTCTGTCCTACTTCTTCAAAATCTTTTGCTTTCATAGCAAAAACAAAAGCATGTCATAGGGGAAATTATTTCTGAATTTGTAAAGGCACATCATAGCATCCAAATACTATTCCTTTTTTAAAGACTTAATTTGCTCTCCTGCTGAGTGCAAGTGTAATATATTTCTTGACTGCTAGTTCTTCCACTGTTGTCAGTACTAAAAAGTAGAAGCTGTGGGAAAATTATAAGAAATCAGATACTTCTTAACTTTATTCCTAATTCTGGCTCAATCACCCTCTGGCCAAGTCAAAAATTTCCCAAACCACCTCTGATCCACCAGCAATTTACAACCTATCAGGAAACAGAATGCCCTCAAGATAAAATCACAATACCAGACCCTTCACAATAAATCCACACTTAGAAAGGCAACTACACATCTGAGGGTGATCTTACCTCTTGGACTTCATGTCCTCAGGACAATATCCAGATACACACATCTAATATACAGCTCAAAATCTAAGCCCGTAGCAGGAATACCTCAATCTACATATCAACATCAAAGTCTCTTGTCATAAAACCCTATTTGTATATCCGTAAGGTGGCTACTCCTAAAGCAAACCTGTCCTTTTAGGGATTAATAAATCATTTCCTTTCCATACAGCATGTCTGGATTTCATTCTGATTTGTTCTTGTGCAACTGGCTCGAATTGGGACCCATATTATTCTGAGAAAGCTATATAACACTTCTGTATCTTTATTGTCATTTCTAAGGTTGGTTGCTATATACATTATTAATTTGCTCTTCGTTATGTTTAATTTCATTTTCCACTGTACTATTTGACTTTCATTACCAGAGTTCAAAGATCATTTGCATTTTCAGCTGTTGCAGTGATCTAAGAACAGCACAGATTACTGAAAATTACTTCCATCAATTTAAAACCACATTTGTCTTCTTGCAATCCAGCTTCTATCAATATATATATTCAGCATATAGGTTAAAAGTTCATGAAATCTTGGTAGGCTACAAATATCTTGATGCCCAATAATATTTCTACAGCATCAGAGAGTTGAGAATGGATGAGAGAATTGTTTCCTTGAGAAAAGCAACCACATTCTTTTGGGTGTGTTTTAAAAAGGGCCTTTATTCAATTGCTGCAAAGAAGAGGAAGCAGGAGATGGAGCAGGAAATGCTTTAGGGCCAATTTTACATGCTGGAGCATCTTGACAAATAATGTCTTCTTGAAATTGCTTGGGCTATAGATCAGTAGAGATTCAGGCTGAGCCAGGCCTGCCAGCAATGGCTCTGCCAGCATGAAGTGATTTATGTATGTTCTCACAAGGAGACTTCCAACCGATCAAATTACTTCCCCTTTCCTCTAACCATTGTCCTGTTTATACAATAATGTCTTTTTACTGGTTTGTAAACTGATCTATAATCCCATACCTGTTCTTCAAGAAATAAAAGGGGCAGGGAAGCACTAGAAACACAAAACAAAAGCTAATTCTCTCTCCGAGTTGCTTCCACCAAATACCTTATTTTCAGCTCCACTGGTTCCTTACTGCACCAATGATATTTGCAAGACATTTCAAAGTTTATCCTTAATCTTATGTTCTGAGCAAATCCTGCACTCTGGGACTAATCAGAGTTTCACTTCTTTAAAAATGTATTTTCCTGATTTGCTTAGAAGAAAAATTCAGCCATTTTGGTCCCTGGGGAAAGGCATGGGGGGGGGGAGGTAAATAAAAACCTATTGCTGGATAATATTGTTCTTAACACTCCAGAGTACATGAAAGAGTACCAATTTTTGATTTGGGAATCATATTTATCTCTCTCTTGTTTGTGGTCCTTGTTGAGGAAAAAATGTGTTTTGTGGTAATACATTTCCATATGATGTGAAAGTAAAATAGCTCTAATATTTAGAAACAATTTGAGAAAGACAGAAGAAATCTGAAGCAGGGAAGGGAATAGATACTTTAACAATCTTTTCTGTAACCCAAATTTTACACTTCCTATCTTCTGTGACTGTCTACTGCAGCAGCCAAAAAGTGTATCTACCCATGAACTGAACCTTGTGATGAAAGATGCCATAAAGATATATGTGTCCGATTTGTAGAGGAATATAGGCAGTGGGAAAAACATTAAGACCAACCTCTCTCCTCACACCCGCACACTACTAATAGTAAATCTCCACCAAAGTTACTTTTCTATAATGAAGTGTGTGCCTGTGTGCATATGCAAATGAATGCATGCTAGTACTGCAGAATTAGACCTAAATTAAAATCAGGCAAATATGCAATGACACTTCTCTCCAGAAACTTCCCATCCAAGGCTCGATAATTTCATATAAGTTTATCATTACTGGTGAAAAACAGGATGCTGTGGAATTTAACTTTGTTTCTATCTGAGTTTTCAGCTTAAAGAGGCATGTTCCTTCCAGGACACACACTTTACAGCTTTTTTGCTCTGTTTGTTCCGTAGGGAATGTACTAATTATCCACTTGCTCCCTGATGTCTGTAATAAATGGACACAGCATTGGTGAAACTGACAAGGCATTGTGTTAGTTTCACTACATGGGCAGGGCAGAGAGAGATGATGAAAAAAAGAGGTTGGGATGGGCTGGAAGCATGAATCATGATTTCCCTGTATATCAGAGCCAAAATACAAGACAGTCTGGGTCACCATCCAGGGAATCTGGATGAAGGAGTGGCTTCTCCCATGGTTGCTGAAGGAAGTGTACTTAACATGGAAAAAATAAATGGTAAATGATGGCATGTAGATTCAGAGAGTTTAAAATCTCTGAGTGATGCGTAAGAAGAATACTGCATTCCAAAATTGCAACAAAGCTTACCGGTACATAAAATAACAAAGTAAAACCTACCTAAGGTTCTCATATCTGCCAAGGCAATGAATAATAATTCTGAATACAAACTATTAAAGTATTGTCATATAACACACCAGATTTAACTGTGGTTAAAAGAAAGTGTGTAGATAGTTTTTGTGGCAATACCAGGGAGACGAGAAGGCAAAAGATTGGAGAACATCCTAAAGTTTTGAAAATCAAAGCTGAAAAATTATGGCATACGTGTGGCGCCAGGGGTTATCGGCACACTGGGTGCCAAGCCAGAAGGCCTTGGATGACACTTCAAAAAGCTGCCCATTGATAACATTTCCATCTGTCAATAACAAAAGACCACACTACTTGGATCTGCGCATACTGTATGCTATACCAATACAATGCAACAATCATAGTTCCTGGGAAGAACTTGACACACATGAAGATCAACAACAGCAAAAGAAGTAGCTGCATTTTCTGCAAAGAAACTGAAGAAACAGTGGATCACCTTATTAACTGCTGCAAGATCGTACAGACTGATGCAGGACAAAAGACAACAATTAGAATATCTCACAAGCGCATTAGAATATCTCACAAGAAATCTTTTGCCTGCAAACAAGAACTGATGGGACCACACAATAAAGTAATAGAAATGAAGCTGAAGTGTTCAGGGTCTTCAGAATTCAAGCAGACAAGCACCTGCCACATAACCTTCCCCAGAAGGATTGTTCCAATTGTTTTGTCAATAAAAGCAAAAAAAAAAACTTTGTTAGTGCATATTGCAGTACCTGGAGACAGCAGAAGAGAAGAGAGAACTGGAGAAAATAACAATATACAAAGACCTGCAAATAGAAGTAAAACAACTGGCAAAATAAAGCAAAGATAGTACCAATAGTAACAGGTGCCTTGAATGCAATCCTCAAATATCTGAAGCATCATCGGCACTGACAAAATTGCTATCAGTCAATTGCAAAGGGCAACTTTACTTGGAACAGCTTACATCCTGTGAGGATCCCTTTAACATCACCAGACAACAATATCTGTGTCACTGGTTATTTTTAAACTATACCCAGTTCAAACTCAAAAGATCCACAAAAGCTTTGGACCCTGGGCCTAGATTTTCTACAAGGGAGATATTTTATTTTGAAAAAACTATATCTAAGATACAAAAGTGAAATATACAGATATGTGAATTGCTTCAATGTCTATCATACTATATCCTACTTCTCTTACTGTTGGTATTGCAGTGTTCACTATGCTATGCTGTGCTATTACTTGTTCTTCTATGCTATATTATTTCTACTACCAGCATACTATTACCATAGCTACTATGCTGCTATTACTAGTATACAACAGTATTTTTATTGACCCTGGTCTGTGTTTAACTCCCTCCCCCCACCTTTCCAGGATTTTCTTCTTTTGCTTTTTTTTCTCCTTTATTAATGGGCAGCATATAACACACTGACACATTCTCAACATTGGGCTGGGCTTCTTTTTCTTCTGGATCCTTCTACCTCTATGAAGACCACTTCTTTTATTTGGCTGCTGCAGCAGCTGCACTGCTTTAAAAATACATCTCCTCTTCCAACCCACCTATTTCAAGGTTGAGCTTTTGATAAGCAACTCTGCCATGCTTTGATGCTGGGGAGAAGGCTTAAATAGGAAGGGAGAACAGCATAAATGATTGCAATTTTCTCTGCAGGCTGCTCTTCCACAATCTGCCTCTCCCGGGTCCTCAATAGGTGGATAAAAATGTCAAATGCAGACTAAATATCTGACTGACTCTGCAAGCTACCATAATAATTCATTATATATACATATATGTCACCTGACTCCCAATGAATATCTAAGATTAAGAATACTATGGTGTCAACAAAGATGCCTAAAAGGGACCAAATGATCCATACTCCTCACCAGACTAATTATAGAACTATCAAGGGACTCTATTCTGTTGTTTCTCAAGGCCTCTTTCAGTGAACCTGTGTTGTAGACTTGGCAAGCTTTGAATAGTTTAACCTGCAACCCTATGACATTCTTCCTAGAAGTGAGAGCCACTTTGAATAGACATACAAAAGATGATACCGTTTGATATTAAATGAACTCTAAATAATGTACATAATAACTTCCATGTCACAGTTTTAGTTTGGGGAAATGAAAGTCTTAAAAGGAAAAAAAAAACCTAGTAACATGAATCAATCTGATATGATTCAAAGTTTTCACAATCAGATTGGCATCCAATACAGTAGTAATTATCAGCCAAATCTCCATTATGACATTTAGGAATTTTATAGCCCTTGGGTGCAAAGAAAAAACAAAACCCACAATTTATGCTGGCTTAATAAATGTATTGAGTTTACCTGGATTTGGTTTCTTACCCTAAGCAGAATTTAGGGCCAGGCTGCAAGAAGACAATGTGGAATAAAAGCTGAATAGATTCCAAATGCATTAAAAAAATATGAAAAGAAATTGAAGAGACACACATAACGAAGTCTTTATGTAATTGGCCCAGTGATATTTCATTGCCATGCGAGAGCATCACTGAACACACTTGTTTGTAATGCAGGAGTTACAGCTATCTAAGGAGATCCAATATTACCATGGCACTGTGCAATGGTGCTTGCATTCCCTTTTAATTATGGAGAAGGGTATACATGTTTCAAGCTATGCTGGTTCCTGAAAGACCTCATTATGACTGATCCAAGGTCTTGTCTTCTTTACCAAAGAATATTTACTGAAATCTTTCCTTATCTATACATGTTATAATTAAGACTAATTGCACCGATATCCTAGTGTGTGCAATTGTGTGGATGTAATTTTTATTAAATGAATGTTAAACAAGATAAACTAATTTTAGAGAAGAAATAAACAGTGAACAGATAAAGAAAAAATTATGAAGAACTGCCTTCTAATATTAAGTGGTTATAAATGATTGGTTTAAAGTGGTTATAAATGATTGATATAAATATAAGTGGTTATAAATGATTGGTTTAAATATAAGTGGTTTATATTTTACCCTTTCTCTAAGGTTACACCATAATTTCCTTCTTTTCATAGTTTACCTTTTCTGATTACAAGTTCATTTTTTTTCTTTCTTCAGCAAAAAGTCCATAAGGGGTTCCCAATCACTAATAAATGCGCTTATAGTCCTTTCCCTAATCAAACAAGTCAATTTGGCATATCTGTTAATTCTACCATCTTTACCAACCATTCCTTCATTGTGGATGTTTCATTTTTGTGCATATTAATAGTCTTGCTGCAGTTATCATGTGCAACCAGGGTTATGTTTTAAAGTCCTAAATGGTATGGGGCCCAAAGGCTGCAAAGACCTTTGCCTTGTACTCAAGAGTAGTAATACTTGATAATTTTAATGTCATAAAGAGAGAAGCCATCTCAGCTGTGGGCCTCCAGCTATGGAAAAATTTCCCCCTGGAAATGGAAGCATAGCAAGTTTTATTCATTCAAAACTCACCCAGGTATTTGAGTCATTTGATTTTTGTATGCTTACTCTGTAGTTTTCCTCTTTTTATCATAGTGTGATTTTTCTGTTTAAATTACTTTATCGTTACCTCATCTGTACAGTACCCTGATAACTGAAAGATTATTTTAAAGGTGTGTTAATAAATAGTAAACAAGCATAGAAAGACAGTCATTGCTTGAACCTGTAATTCTACAAAGCTAAATAAGGAAGCCACTTTGCAGGAAGTGGCTAGTGCTAGTGTATTTCGATTCCCAGGTGTTCACAGCTTCATCCAAATGATGCTTTAGGTCTAACCTTGGCAGAATGAGGTTGGATGCAATTAAGCTGATGCAATTTTATTTTATTTTTTGTCTTTCCATAGCTGAGCATCTTCTACTCCTCCAAATATGCTGAATTAAAATTCTCCTCATTCTGTAAGTTGGGATTCAGTATCACGAGAGCTGCACATTGCCCACTTTGGCTGCATTGGGTTCTACTGTGCCACTTAATTGTTTTTGGAAGAAGCATTGAGACAGGCAACCTACCCCAACCTCCAAGCAGATCATTAATAGCTATAATGAAAACTGCTAGATAACCTAGATTAGTTTCGCTGAGATATGCTGATGCTCAACAATTTACTTTATGGGAATAGAAAAAGTTACGATAGTTGAACCAAAGGAGACCAGTGTGTTGGGTCATAAGCAGGGACAACAGGTTCTAGTCCACTGTAATCCATGGAAGGTCACACTGTGATTTTGGGACTAATCATTCTCTCTAGGTCTAACCTATCTTGGTATTGTTATGAGAAAAAGTGGAAGAGGGAAGGCTATGTATGTGCACTGCTTTAAGCTTCTGAAGTAATTTACAAAAAATAAAAAATAAAAAATGAAGCACATTAATGAATCTTCCAGTACTCTATAAACAGATTAGCAGTTCAGGAAGTAACAGTACAGTATGTGACTAAATGAGTGTCAAACTTTGCGTCGTCATGGCAGCATCACATGATGTGTCGCGACTTTTTCCCCCTTCGCTAAACCGGGCGTGGGCATGGCCAGTGTGTGACACATCCGGCCTGCGGGCCGAGAGTTTGATAGTCCTGGATTAAATAGTCTTGAAAGCTAATGTTGGACTAGAAGTCAAAAGACTTCCTGGAAAACAGCAAAGGCAAATATATCCATAATGTTGCTAAGAAAGACAAATACCTTGGAGCAATCACCATGATTTTACCTTTACCTTGAACAGACAGGTAAAATTGACATGATATTAACCAATTACCTTACCCCCAAATTTCTACTCATCAGAATCATTTGTAATCTGTTTTAACGTTTTCATCAAATAAATCTCTTCTGATTCATTAAAACACTGTGTTCTGGAGCTTTTAAAAATAACACTCATGGAAAAGTTCTTCATCCTTCTTGCCGCCTTCCCCAGTAAAGGAAATAAATAAAGGTTATTCTTTTATAAATTGTGACAAACGTAATACTAAAGTGTGAAACTATCTGTCTGCTGTTTTCTGACTATGTAAAGTGACCACAAATGGTAATCAGTGGCGACAATGTATTATGACTTGCTAAGAGCTCCCCAGGAGACAGGAACTTACGCCTTGGGCAAAAATCGCTATCAGGAGACAGGAACATCAGACCAAGGTGGAAATTGTCAAGATGACCCTTTAAAATGTAAAACAACCTAAAGGATGACCTAAGAGAATAAGGGGAAGTTGGGAGGGCTTCTTAGGCCTGGCGTGCATTGTGAAGGTGTATAAAATGTATAGCTTGAAAACTGCTTTTTGTGCTCTTTGAACTCAATCCATTTGGGAAGAGTCTAAGAGGTCGCGCTTGCAACCGCTTTTCTTTTTTTTTTCTTCATGTTTTTCTCCAATAAATCTTTGATTTTGTTAACCAGACTTGTCTTGGAATTGTGAGTATAAAATTTTGGGAATTTTAAATCTCACACCAGGAACATTCTGATGAAGACAATTACTTTGTGAAATAGTCAAAATGTTAAGTTAGCCAGGCTATTGAGTTGTGGACCAGGGACTCTTAGATCTGCAGTTCCAAAATGGAGATGGAGAAAAAGGCAATTGTGATGGCATCTGGAATTTATCAAAGCTTCCTCTCAAATGGGCTTCGATCAAGGAAACCTGAACCTCCTTCTCTGTGGGGTGGGGAGAGAACAGCTGCCCTGGAGGTTTTCTTGGACTCTTAATTGTGCATCACGCAATTCATCAGGATTGCTGATGCTAGCCAGACACCCTTCTAGCAGTATCTCAAAAGCCTGAGTGATGCACTGAGGAAATTACACTGCAGAGCAATATGCTGACCAGGTGTTGCTAATTAGAGATAATTTTAATTCAGTCTTCTCCAAGAGAATTAGTGCATGACAATGAGAAAGCTTTCACTGCTGCTCCAAATTATTACTTTTTAAAAAAAGAAAACAATGTTCATCACATAATATGCCAACACTATGGGGGTTTGAGGATGCTTTCATAAAAAACTAACACCAATAGAATTCTGTGGCCTAGCAAAGAGGTCATCTAGTTGGAAATAGGTTCCACTGAAAATAATAGGTCTTAAATTTCTCTCCAATAGGCAGTACATGAATTTTAATCTCGAGAACCTTATGCAAGCAGAGAAATGGCTGTTTCTATAAGTAGAATAATTTTCTACACTCCATAAAAGTGGCTAAAATATCAGAAATGAGTATGGGATGCTTTAAATTTGTCAGAATTCCTCCCTGGTTCAAAGTTGTAAGTAAATTAGGTATTGAACATCATCTTGTCTTCCTACCAGCCCATTTTTAACATGGGGGGGGATGGTGTGTGGAAGGTTCAGGAGAGAGTGGGGAAGGCTGCATCCAGAGGGTCTATAGATTAAAGGCTTCTCAGTCCCTGTACTATACCTTGAACCCAGGGTGAAATTTTATTTAGCCATTAATGAGTCAAAATTAGTTGTTCACAATTACATAATTTTTGTGCTGCTATTTGAAAGTAATTTCAGCCAGACATAACAATATTTCTCAGAGGTCAGATGCCTGTAAAGTACTGCATTTATCAGACTACTCCAAAATCAGAATACTCTTGAGCATTACAAAATTTCTGTCCATGAGGCTTATTTGGGACATGAAGATAAAAAGAACAGTTTATCTGGAATGGACACGTGAACACAAAAAGCAATATTAAAAACATTCATCAAAAATATAAAACACAGCTATTACAAATAATTTAAAAGTATTTTCCCCCACCAAATGGTGCAGAATTGTCTATCATATAAATAGAAAAGAAAATAGCAGTTTGCAAGCTGGATCTCTTGCTTGGTTAACCAGACTTTGGTTTTTTCAAAGGGTCTTTGGTTTGCAAGTGCTTTTCGGTGAAAGTTCAACTATTCAATTCAGCAGCTTCATTGCATCTGAAGAAATCTAGCAACTTCCATCATCCTTCTTTGCTTTTCTTCATTGATTTCCTGCACCAGCGCAATCAAATCACAATCCAAGTTATTAAATCTTGTTTGTGTTCCATGGTCATGCTCTGGAACAGGAGAAAAGGGGAGAAAATCAATGGAATAAATGATAGCAAATATTTCTCAACAGAAAAAACAAATCATTTTTCCCCTACCCAAATGCAATACACGCACTACTGTTATTACCTTAGTTTTTGAACAGGTTGTATACAAGGCTTCCTCCTTATTTAGGGTTTAAATGAGATGATCTCTTAAAAATAGTATCAGTAAAGCAGCAGTTACTTTTCGGATCAGAAACCAAAAGTGGCTTAGCACAATGGTAAATGTTTGCCTCACTTACACAGTTGAGTAAGAGCTACTTTATCAACATCATGAAGTGGTGGAAACGTATTTAGGTTTGGGTCTGTAAGATTCTAATTTACTTTTACTGGTCAAATTTGGCCTGCAGCTTAGAGATTCTAGGCTGAGTGACTTTTCATTAGCGAAGTATTTTGAGATACTTTTCTCCAATCTGGTGTTCTATTTGTGTTGGCACTCAAACTGACCAATGCATAAAAACCATGCTGGGAATTGGGAGGGGGAGGATTATGGCCTTAGGACATTTGGAAGGCATCTGACTGGAGAAGGCACTGTGGTACTTGGAATTGATGAAACTCTGTGACACACCTGTTACAAGCACCTGAACTTCCATGGGCTTCTCAAATGACAGGGCAAGCCACATTCAAAGAGATACAAAGACACAACAAGCTTTTGGCGATAAAGGATCAAAGCATATCCAAAAGGCATCTCCAAAATAACTTTCAACCCTAAGGATAATTGCTAAGACATGTGTTTCACAATGTCCCACTAGTCTTTAATAAGCAACTGAATATATGAATTATTAGAATATATGAATTAGAAATTCATAAATTATATGAATATATGAATTAGAAATAAGTGCTATGTTCACTATGAAACCTTGTCACTTGTATCCCCTAAGAATTTTTGCTCAAAGAGTGTATAACGTTGCTTAAATGTTAGCAGTTGGAAGCTCTCCTTCTGCCTTAGGGCACCACCATTTTAATTATGTTTTAATAAAACCAAGAAAAATCCTATATAAAAATGCTTATAAGCCAGAGATATATAAGTAGCATTAATGGAATTTTTAAAATTATCCTGTATCCCCTATTACAAGAACAATGATACTAGCTCATTCTTCCTTAGTAGTTACAGTTACAATTAGTTGTATTGATAGTTTGTATCAATGAATCCTTTAGCACCATTGGTTGGGAAAAGGATGATCTGTTGTTGATTTAAGGTTGGTATATCTGATGCATTTCTGGCTACTTCTACAGATCATTGCCTCCTAGCAAAAATGCTAGTTGCAGCATTGGTGACTTCATCCTGCAGTTCAATATGCATTTCTAGAACTAGAAGCTGTATATGGCCCACAGCTCTAGTTACTCAAGAGACAAAGAAAGTGGAACACATTTCCTGAAGAAGTCAGTGGCTGCTTGTGGTCAGTTTGTATCCTCCTTCCCTTGTATTAGCAAAGTATTTCCTCTCCGGGTGACCCTTAATTGTGTTTTTAAAAAAACTAAAGCTGTGCACCTATTAACAACTGCTTAAAGCAACAGCATCTTTCCCTGCAACCATGCGGGCTTGGTAGGAACAGTGCAAACCTGGGAAAAGATGTATTTGATTTAGAAAGTTGCTAATATGTACTCCAAAGCATCATTTTATTTTGTCTTTAAACCTGAAGCAATTGCAGAGCCCTCACTATGATGACTGGGAATTTTAGACACAGTAATCTTGAAAAATTGGAAAGTGCATGTATATAACCCTATATTTGCACATTTACATGTTGGTCAGAACGTGACTTGCACATGGTAAAAATGCTAGCTTAAAGAGAAGAAGATAGTGATTACAATAGTGGACTATAACGCTGCACTGCAAGTTCATTAAAAAAAATCAGCAGGAAAAAGGTTAAGAAGTTCCTCCCATGTTCACTATGAAAAAACCACATCTATGTGATTCTGCAGCTTGGATTCTCAATCTTAAACTAATTTTGGCCATCATACTAAACCAGGATTTACAAATGTCAACGGTGAAGCAAAATCAAACGTTTTAAATCAAACCAAAATTTTGTCTCTCCCTGCCCTCCAATAATTAGCTTTTTAAATAGCTTCATCATCTTACATTTGCAGAAACAGCAAATTATGTTTTTTCTTAAGTTTCCTCTTTGAAGGATAACAGTCTAGATAACTACAGGGTCATCTTGCTCATAGATAAATTACAGGGTATCTCAGTTTGATGTGTGAACCACACCAGTAGTGGCATAATGATTTAGCTGGCTTAACGCCCTATGCAAAAACAGCCACTGTGATTTGTTAACCATGGTTTACCTAGCATGTTGTACTACACTCTGTACAGGGAATAGCCCAATTCATTAGCAAACACATTAGGCTTGCAGCTCACTTTGGTAACAATGTCCATTCCGTCTAGGCAAGAAGCCAGCTACGAGAAGCCCCTTTTGCAAAGGCGCCTTTCATTTAGGTTCCTTCACTGCCCACTTAAGGAACCGGAACACTCCATCTCCTGTCTCCAAGAAAAGCCGACGGCTGGCAAGAGAATAAAGGAGCGGTGGCGGGGAGGGTGTGCGCCTGCATAACTAACGAGGAACCATCATTGAAGAGGAATCAATCATCATGCCGCCAATCTCTTGAATCTTTGCCGGACGCTCGTCCGCAGCCCTTGGGAACCATCTACGTCCTCTCACCTCGGCTAGGCTTTTCCGCGGGGTTCAAGGCGCCCGAGCCAAGCGCCGGTCGCGACTGCCCGCCGCCGCCTGCTCGACGGCCTCCTGCCGGCTCTTGAAGTCCTGGATGGCGCGCTTGTTCTGGAAGTCGATGAGCGCCATGGTGATGGAGGCGTTCCAGCAGCTCTCGCCCGGGCACCGAAAGTCGATCTCCTTGCGGTCCGTGGTGACGATGGTGAAGTAGACGTACTTGCCGGTGCGCTCCACGCAGTCCACCTTCTGGATGGAGCCGAAGCGCAGCTCCTTGGCGCGGGCCCTGCTGCCGCCGACGCCGCCGCTGCCGCCGCCGCCCTCGGGCGAGAAGAGGCTCAGGCTCTCCTTGCTCAGCACCACCTGCTTCTTCTTCCACAGCTGGAAGAGGCTGTCGCTGCGCTTCTCCAGCTCGCCCTCGCGGATCACCTCCGACGCCGGCGCCACCGACGGCCCTTTCATTCTGCCCGCTACTGCCGCCCCGCCACGCGACTACGATGCCGGCTCGCCCTGCTCTCTTCTGTGGGCTGCCGGTGCTGCGCGTCTTGCTATATTGCGCGAAGAGCTCCGTTTATGGCCTCGGAGTCTCGGTGGGCGGCTCCACCTTGCTGTGAGCCTCTCCGCCCACGCGGTGGCCCCATTCCCTGGTGCCAGACGACGGGGCTCCTCCCTCCGTTCTCCGCCCGCCTCCTTTAACCCACGCTACAGATGGCGCCCCCTGGGGGAGGCTTGGTCAGGCGAGGCGGAGGGTTAAAAAAAGAAATCGAAAGGAAAGGCGCTTCTGCGGATGCTGTGAGGGTTGCATGATCGGCGCTAAAAGTGGGGGAGGGACGATAATTTGAAGGAAAGATGGAATGCAAATTTTCGATTTTTTCCTTACTTGGATATTATGGACAAACTGCACTACCTTGTGGTAACCGAATACGCGAGCCACATTTACGCGAAAGTCTTATTTTCGAGGCGAAGCGAATGAAGTTACTTTTGTGGGCGCTGAAGTCATGGCGCCGCATTCGTGCGCGCAGGGAACCATCGTGCGCAATTGCCAGAGGTTCGGAGTTCAGAATGCAAGATGGGAAGAGTTTTCTAATGTTATTTTTTTTATTAGTAAAGTATAAGAAAGAGGCAACATCAAAGACACACGACTACTACAACAATATCACTTAACAATGGTCCAGGCTGCCAGAAGACAAAGAAACAGAACTTTGTATTTCCCTCTAATGTAGGTAATGCGGGTCCAGCTAGATCACTGAAGGGCCCTCTTTATTCATAGTATTGTAAGAAAGAAAATGTGCTTGTTTGAGAAAAGCAAATTTATCCAGTAGAAACAGTACAAAGGCAGACAAATTCCTTTGAAGTAGAAACATTCTATAAGAGGGGCCCCTCAGTTGTCAGAGATAGAGACATTTGGTGATATACAGTTTGAAGGTTAAAGAGACCAAGCATGACCACATGAAATATCAACAAGAGATAATTTGAATCTTATGCTTCGGTGATTTACAAGAAGAATTATGACTGTTTGGCAAAGATAATGTAAAACTTAGTAATTAGGAAATGTCAATTAAATATAACAAATGTATATGACCATATAAACTGCTGAGTTAACAGAATCCTTTGTTTGAAACTGTATAAAACAGAGGTCTCAGGATCATAAAGTGGTTCAGATCTTGAGGTATCAATACCTATCTGATCCTTATTGCAATAATAAACTGACTCTGTCTGCCCCGAAGGGATGTCTCTTAATTCCTTCCTTCCATAACATCTCCACACTCAAAGTGGTAAAAGAGGAAGTAAAGAAGAGGTATGACAAACACATCATAGGTGGGTGGTTAGGATGCAGGAAGGAAAGCGGATTGTCATGGGAAACTCAGCCCCTGATTTCTACATACTTCTTGGATGGTTGTTACAGAGTGAATTTAGCTGGTCTTAAAGATCTGAGCAAGCTGAGCATCGTGGGACAGGACTTGATCTACAAAAGCCTGAGATACTGCAGTTGCCTGCTTTTGGCAAGGGTGATGCGAACCCAAGTGAAGATTTCCTCCTTACATTACACCCTAATCCAGAAGTCCAACTCACTCCCTAGCAACCAAGGGAAAAACGGCATTATTGTCCGTGCATGGAAGGATCCATTATTCATTCACAAAAATATAAAACATACATTTAGACATATATGTAGAAACACAAATGTTAACATTGATATGAACATCCCAGTGTTTGGGATTCCATTAGTTGCAGACAATAAGAAACAAAATAAATAAAACAGTTGCCCTAGAAATGATAAGCAATAGTAGCAGATTACAAAATTATGACAAAATAGCAGAAATTCGTGAATATCATTTCCATTCTGTTTGAATCCTATATTAAAATTAGCATCTTCCATGTCACTCACATGAGAATATCACTTTTGAATCATCTGTGAATATACCGGTACTTCATTTCAATTTTAAAAATAGCTTCTAAGAATGAGGAATGGCTGTTTGAAGATCTGAGGGCAGCAAATCAGGAATATAAGCCTTTGTATTTTGAGGGGCCCTTGATCCCAACAAAGCTATAATATGCAAAAATTCAATTCCATGTCCCTTTGTGTCTTTTGATGAAATATTTCCATCTGGTTTAAACTTTCTGGGCCTATTGCATTCATTGCTCATGTTGGCTGTAGGTGATGGGACCCCTGCCCTACAAATCTGGAGACATCATCATACTGGAGAAGTCTCCTCCCCTCCCCTCCCCTCTCCTCTCCCCTCCTCTCTCTCTCTTCTCCCTCACCTCTCCTTTCTCTCCTTTTTTCTCTCTCCTTGCCTCTCCTCTCTCCTCTTCTCTCCCTCTCCTCACCTTTCCTCTCCCCT
This sequence comes from Pantherophis guttatus, assembly GCF_059756535.1. Taxonomy (NCBI): domain Eukaryota; kingdom Metazoa; phylum Chordata; class Lepidosauria; order Squamata; family Colubridae; genus Pantherophis; species Pantherophis guttatus. The sequence goes on from NC_142063.1 coordinate 103,437,984, forward strand.
CCTCTCCTCTCCATCCTCTCCTCTCTCTCTCCTTTCTCTCCTCCTCCTCCTCTCTCCTCTCTTTTCTCCCCTCTCCTTTCTCTCTCCTCTCCTCTCTCTCCTCTCCTCTCCTCTCCTCTCCCCTCCCCTCCCCTCCCCTCCTCTCCCCTCCCCTCTCCTCTCCATCCTCTCCTCTCTCTCTCCTCTCTCTCTCCTTTCTCTCCTCTCCCTCTGCTCTGCTCTGCTCTGCTCTCCTCTGCTCTGTCTCCTCTCTTTTCTCTCCTCTCCTCTCCTCTCCTGTTTGACTCACTTAGGTCTTGCAAAACAGCCTGTCTCAGGATTGTTGCCAAGGTCCATTTGGTGAATCAACTGCAGGTACTACACAAAGGAGACTTCTTTTTGTGTCAGAGTTCCTGGAATAGAAGCCATTTCTTTTTTCTAGGAAACTTGAAGTGCCTATAATTTGTTGCTTAGTAATGTTAACCAAATCACACCTTCTTTTTTCATCTGACGATACTTTGGGGCAATTCTGTGAGGGAGATGATATCACCCTCCAAATGCAAATTTGAATTTGCCCAAAAGCGTGATCTAGACGTTACCTTGATGAAATACAAATGTGAGAAATATTAGGTAAAATGTAATCTGGGCTTCCTCCTTGGGCTGAATCACGATGGCTGTATCCACATAATATGCTAAGCATTGCTTAGAAGGCAAAAGAGACTATTCCAAGAGATGTTTCTTTGGCAGACTTAGAGAAGTGGTTTACCTTTGCCACCATGTGGAATATTTTCCAATTTGCCAGTAATCTGGAATACCAGGCTGATCTGATTTCCCTTCCAAGGACTGATCTAATTTGTCTTGCTTAGCTTCTGAAACCAGCCAAAGTTGGCCAAGTACAGCCACTTATTGATTCTGGTGCTACTTACCCATGTTTCACTGAAAAGAAAAATACACTATTGACCTGGTTCATATTATATACTAAATTATAAATTATAATTACAAAGTACAGAGGTTGAGTATGATAGGTGAAACCAGCCAGTGTGATTTGTTGAATTGGACTTAGTATATTATATGAATGTATCCATAGAATGTAAATTGTGGTTTATGACTTTGGACAGTGTCCGCATTCCATTCATTTGTTTAAATATTTCAAATATGTTGCCTTGAGTGGGGCCTGGTGCCCTTTCATATTTGGACTGTGTTTATCTAAAGGCAGGGTCTCAAACTATTGGTGGCTTGAAGAGCGACAAAGGTTATTAATGATTACTTGCAAAAAAAAAAAAAGTAAACATTTGGCAACTTTCAGTAACTGGGACTACCCAGAGAACACACATACCAAAAGCTCTTGAGACAATCACTTTAGTTACTTTAGTTCTCTCCTAGGAGGCTGGGCATTAGATGGGTGGCTATGGGAAAGCAACAAAACGGAAGAGTTTGTTTCCTGTTTGGCAAATCCAGCAGCTCCAGGCAAAGGAAAGAAACAAGAGGTTGCATGAGCAATGCCAAGAGTGAGAGTAAATAAATATTATATTTGCAGGAACAATTTTTGGCACATACTATGCCTTACGTGTGTATATTTATATATGGGTATACTGTAGACTCAACATAGCCATTTTCTCAATATATGCATACATTCAGGAATGGCCTTTCCCAAGATTTTCCTGTAATAACGCCTGTCATTTTTTTTGTTGATATTTTCTGAATATACAATTCCAAAAACAAAAAAAAAACACCAGTATTTAATTAATCAGCAGTGCAAATAAAGCTGCTGCATCAGGTGCAGTTAAAAGCATCCCTTTTTGTAAGACTAAGAACAGCAGCACATTCTCTGAATTCCTAATTGAGTTTGAAGAGCTTTATCTAGTTTCATGAGATAAAAAACAAATGCAAACACCTTCACATCTTGAGATGGAAGTAGTTTAAAGTTTGTTTAAAGCGGTATGTCACATCAACAATGTGATAATCAGCAAAATATTGGAAACTGACTGCAAAGTATAGCAAGTCGCTATAGAGCCAAACTAAAAATATTAATTATTGGTGCATTCCTAAAACCACAGAATAAAATCTGTCTGGGATTAGAAAGCCTTTACTCCCTATTAAATGACAGATAAAGAGGAAGCCCAGTGAACTTCTAATATGGCCAATGACTATTGAATTGTTATTAATAAAAAATTCAAAAACTAGTTACATACCAAAGGTTCTTTTTCAAAAGGCAATTAGACTTAGTTTTTCCTTGAAGATGTTTCACTTCTCATCCAAGAAGCTTCTTCAGTTCTGACTCACAACTGAAGAAGCTTCTTGGATGAGAAGCGAAATGTCCTCAAAGGAAAAACTAAGTCTAATTGCCTTTTGAAAAAGAACCTTTGGAAAAACCAGGACTTGAATGACTGAGAATCTCCATAGATAGTTACTGGTCATACCAGTTCATTCCAGATGAACATCAATATGATTTCATTTGATTGACTGTATGTCAAGTCATTGTCAACTTTTAGCTCCCACATGGATTTTCTTCATGAATGATTTTATTAGAGAACAAAAAAATGATGTCATATGTGATGAGGAAATCGTTCTGTTGTGTAATCCAGACATCATTTCCCAAGTGCCTCCTGAAATTAAACAAAGTGGATATTTGCTTGATAAATCCATAAACTGATTTCCTTTGGCCTCATGAAGAAAAATAAAAAGGATTTTTGTAGCATTTGCACAAAGGAAGTGGTCAAAGTTTAATTACCTAGAGTCTTAGACTGTGGATATTCCTCTTTACTTCAGTCAAGCAGGCATTAACCAATACCGTTAAATAATGTCATCCTGTGTACTAATATTTATCTGATTGGCATTCCTTTCCTCTAAGCAATTGTTAAATGTTTCTCAATTATTCTTACAAAACAATACAAATCTTAGGGTGGTGAGAAATAAGCCTTTTCTGGTATTTCATATTATTTATTTATTTACAACCTAATTAATAATTCACATAGTTGTTGATGATTTTACCCAGCTATAGTTTTATAGCTTTCAATTTAAGATATTTTTGTGTTAAATCTTCAATGACTCTGAGAATACAATTAGTAATTATAGTTATCACTACAGTGAATAGTTGTAATTATTAATAAATACATACTGTGCATATTAATACATTAATGTTTAGTATATTAGACCGTTCAGTTTACTAAGTGTCTTTTGATCTGTTAAGCCTTCATAGACCTGAAGTTCCATTTATTCATTAAATAGTTGTTGTGATGAAATATCATCCTTATTAGCATAATTTTGGATTATCTTTCAGAATAATTTAAATTACTATACAGTAATAAGTTAATTTTTTGCTTCCATTACTTTAACTTATTGGGTAATGCTTTCTATTGCAAATGGAGATTAGCCAATATATTATATTAAAAATCAAAATAGAAAGATTTAACTTTGCCTTTGTTAGGTTCAAGCTTTAATCGTTTCTTTAAATACATTAGACCCTACATTTATCCCGCTGCAGAAAATTAGAGTGCTGTTCCTACTCATTTAATTCAATACTTGGTACTGCAAAGTTACCAACCAAATTTCAAAAGGCTATAGTAAAAGTAGTCAAGCAGAGGCAGGATCAGTGGTGGGTTGCTCCCAGTTTGCACTGGTTTGCAAGAACCGGCAGTAAAAATTTGTAGTAGTTCGGAGAACTGGTAATAACATTGGCTGGCCATGCCCCCGAACCGGTCCCCGGCCCAGTCACCGCTCGCTTACCCCGCCCACCTCATCAGAGGCTTTTTTTTTTAAACTTTTAAAAGCATTTTTTCTACAACCTCTTCGGCCGAAAAAGTACTTTTAAAAGTTAAAAAAAAAAAGCCTCTGATGATCGCGTGGCTCAGCTGGGATCGTCAGAGGCTTTTAAAAGCATTTTTTTCTGCAACCTCTTAAGGTTATAGAAAAAAATGCTATTAAAAGTTAAAAAAAAAAAGTTGGCCACGCCCACCCAGTCACATTACCCCAAGCCATGCCCACAAAATAAGCCACGCCCACAGAACCGGTAGTAAAAAAAATTAGAACCCACCCCTGGGCAGGATGTGGATAATTACACCAGATAGACTCAACTACAATTAGTACCTAATACATAGCATTCATGCAGTCCCTTTAATTTTTGGATGTGAACAATCTATACATGCATTTTGGAGCAGCTGAAAAAGGAATGTATTATTTGATAAAGTTACTCAATGCCACACTACTGCTGCTGCTCCCTTCTTCCCATCAGGAAATATGCTGAAATAAATGTTGGTGTCTCTTGCTCCTTTATAGGTGAACATGACCAGGGGTGGGCTGCTGTGGGTTTGCAGGCGTTCGAGAGAACCTCTAACAAAGATCCTGTGCAGTTTGGAGAACCCCCAAATCCCACTCGTGGCTGCCCCTTCCCACCCTGCCCTGCCCCTCCCAGGAGTCCTCATGCGGCCCATTTTGGATGCAGGTAAGTGCAGGGTGCGTGCAGAGGCTTGGGGAGGGTGAAAAATGGGCCTACTGGAAGTTTGGGAAGGCTGGAAATAGGCCTGTTTCCAGCCTCCAGAGGGCCTCCAGAGCCTGGGGAGGCTGTTTTCGCCCTTCCGGAGGCTCAAGGAAAGCATTGGGAGCCTGGGGAGGGCAAAAACACCCCCTCCACCATGGTGCAGGAGGCTGATTAGGCCACGCCCACCATGGCCACACCCACCCAGCAACCAGGCAGAGAACCCCTTGCTAAAATTTTTGAAGCCCACCCCTGAACATGACCCAAGTAAAACCACCAGTGCAGTAAAATTTTCAGATTCCACTCCTATCAGGAAGCTTGGTCGGTCTCAAAAAAGCTAAACAAGATTGGATTTGATTAGTATTTGGATGAGAGATCACTGGGAAATGCAAAATATACAGACTATCTCCTCTAACAAAATTTGTTAAAAACCTGTCCCAGGTGTCTCTTGGAAGAAAATGCTGAGCTCTATCAGTTCTACCTTCTAGAAGCTAGTTTAAATCAAATTGTGGAGTCCTTAGTGCTCTCGGAACATGGTTGTTTGATTGCAAAAGTCAATTACCTGACTAGATAGCATCCTCAATGCTAGTGAGTGTGGTGGGGGTGTGGTTGTCTCCTTAGCAGTTCTTTGATTAAGATATTGTTTTCAGCTTTAGTATTTGTTTCTTTGGTAATTCCTTGGTGTATTGTGTTCTGCTTGATTGTTTGGTGTTAATCCCTGTTTAACTGGGTGTTGGCTTCTGGAGACGATGTGTTCTGGGTATTTTGTTACCTTTTTCCATTCCACATAGTGGTCAGAGGTGGGATTCAAATTTTTTTATTACCGGTTCTGTGGGTGTGGCCTGGTGGTCATGGTGTGGCTTAATGGGCATGACTTAGTGGGCGTGGCAGGGGAAGGATACTATAAAATCTCCATTTCCACCCCACTCCAGGGAGAAGGATACTGTAAAATCTCCATTCCCTCCCCACCCCACTAACCTGTTTTCCAGCGCCATGTGCAGCCGATGAAGACCCAGCTGGGACTCGATCAGCTGAGACTCGGGAGGCAATGAACAGATGGGGGCAGGGCTAGTCAGAGGTGGTTCTCCGAACTACTAAAAATTTCCCCTACGGGTCTCCAGAACCGGTCAGAACCAGCTGAATACCACCTCTGATTAGAGGTGGGTTTCAGCAGGTTCTGACCGGTCCTGGAGAACCAGTACCAGAAATTTTGAGTAGTTTGGAGAACCAGTAGTAAAAATTCTGACTGGCCCCGCCCCCATCTATTCTCTGCCTCCCAAGTCCCAGCTGATTGGGAGGAAATGGGGATTTTGCAGTATCCTTCCCCTGCCACACCCACAGAACCAGTAGTAAAAAAATTTGAAACCCACCACTGCCTCTGATAGTAGTCATTACAGTCCTTAGACTGTATGTTGTAGATGACTCCTATTTTTTCTTCTTGAGCTACTAGGGCTTTTGGTAAGAAGTTTTGGAAGGCTTTAGCTAGTTTGTGTGCTATGGTGATGCCCATGTGGTTGCAATAGTCTGTTGGTTGTTTCTGATATATATTTTAACGTACAACAGTCTTAGCCTTTCAACATCTTACTGTATGTTGGTTGTACAGTAGTAGATTGAGTGCTCAGGCATATTTTGATAAAACTGCATGGGTATCCATTTTCTTGGAAGATGTTGTATAGGCAGTCTGTTTCCTTTGTGTGTGTGTGTGTGTGTTCTGTGTTGCTGCAGTGCATTGTGCTTGCCTGAATAGTGTAACAGCTCCTTTTGTGGGAGATTGGGTTGTTACTTTGGTAATGGAATACTTGATTAGTATGGAGCGTTTTTCAATAGACTTGTGTTTTTTAATTTGCTGTCATTTGCAAAAAAAAAAAAGTATAAACTTAGACCTCTCAGTGACCTGCATGTTCAGCAAAATGAATTAGTAGGAGTTCTCTGTTTGGTCAAACTGTTCAGATGATGAGTTTGTTGCAAAGTTGTGTGAACTCAGTGGAAACAGACTGCCTGCTCTGCAGATAACAGTCTGTATTCATTCAGGCGTAACCAAGATATAAATCATAATTAGAGCACAATATCTTACACATGTTAACACTTGCTTTTCAACCAGGCTGTGTCTCCCATATTGTAATCCCTCAAACTTTGGTGATGCTGCTGATATCACAAAACAATAGGAATGCCTGAAGCATAATTCTTTTGCAATTGTCCAAATTTTGAGAAACATGTTTATATCATGATCTCACTTCTTCCTTTGTCAGTCTAATGGAGTGTTAGAATGGGTAAAATAAATGACACTCAGGGCAAAAATCAAATCTTTTCTTAGTTGTGGAGGACATTTGTCTTGGGCAAATAATAATTCTTCCTCTATTTAACTGTAACTCGCAAGGTATAAAAAAAGATTTTGATGTTGCTGTGAAATCTTTGGAAAAAAGATAAGATACATTAAAAATACTTTTTGACCATACCCATAACATTATGAAAATTTTAATTCTGTTTATACAGGTAGTCCTTGACTTACAACCACAACTGAGCCCAAAATTGCTGTTACTAAGCGAGACAGTAGTTAAGTGAATTTTGCACCATTTTATGACCTTTCTTGCCACAGTTGTTAAGTGAATCACTGTAGTTATTAAGTTAGTAACACAGTTGTTAAGTGAATCTGGCTTCTTCATTGACTTTGCTTGCCAGAAGGTTTCCAAAGGTGATCACGTGACCTGGGACACTGCAACCAGCATAAATATGAGTCAATTGTGAATTTTTATCACATGACCATGTGGATGCTGCAATTGTCTTAAGTGTGGGAAAAAAGGTCATAAGTCACTTTTTTCAGTGTTGTAACTTCAGATGGTCACTAAATGAATTTTTGTAAGTCGAGGACTACCTATAGTCAGTAGTGGGATTCAGTCGGTAGTTAAATTGCTGACTGGCCCCTTCCCTTCCTGCCCCGCCCCTTCCAGGAGTCCCCATGTGCCCCATTTTGGCTCCCAGGTAAATGCAGGGAGGCCTACTAGGCCCAAAATGGGGCACGGTGGGTGCAGCGCAATGTAGCCCGTTTTTGCACCCAGGAGGCCGAGTGCTGCCTGTCACACACCCCTGGCCACACCCACCATGGCCATGCCACACAGCCAGTCATTAGGGCAGAGAACCGGTTGTTAAATTATTTGAAACGATGTTGGGAACAACGTTCCTTGCCTTTAGAAAAGCAAAGAAATGGACGTCTTTGCTAGATATGAGGGCAGCCAGCTTGAAATGGTTTCATGTGTTTTTTAAAAGCAGCCATTGTTTTTGAGGCAAAACGAAAACAAAGACTGATGATTGAGAAATCCCCTTGTCCACCAGACCACACAGGAGGTTGAGATCACAGAATCTGGAACACAACACTTGGCTCTGCCCCTAAAAATGTAATGCCCTCAGGACAGGGGTCAACTATCTTTCGGAAGGCAAAGGTATGTGTTGTGTTTGGTGGCAGCAGCTGCGACAAGGGTGTTGAAGCAGACATGTCACCAGCATTGGGGTGGGGTGTGGGGAGAGGCAGATGAGTGAATGGAGTGACAGCTGAGTCCAGAGCTTCACAAGCCTGGACATGCAGGCAGACCCACCCGTTTTTTCCCACAGCAAGGGAAACAGCCTCTCTTTTTCTGGAAAGAGAAAAAGGGCGTCCATTTGTCACTGTTTCCTCCTCAGCCTGACTCAGCCGGTCGATTTGGGACGTGGGAAGCCACCAGAATCTCCTTGCGTTTAAACTGGGTGTTAAATGTTAAAAAAAAAAAAAAAGACAACCAAAATACTATGTTCATGAAGAAACTGGATTAAGGGCAAAGCACTTTTTAATTGTGACAATCGTGGCTCCCTCCCTTGCCCGGCCAGTTCCAATATGTCATAATGAAGAGGCAGTTGCTGAGTTTTGATGGCTTTTGAAAAAAAAAAAATGAATAGGAAAGAACTGCAACCTGCACCCACAGAGCAGGAACAGGTGTTGCCTTTGCTTGGAGCTCCAGGCTAAGACTGGGGTGGGCTGGCAACAGCAGCTGTGCGATTTCCCTCTCTGCCTTCCCAGAATGCTGTGCAGCTGTGGTCACGTAGATGCCCAATTAACAAAAGAGCTGGGGCCTTGTCAAACTGTGGTTTAGGCATCTGTCAACTGAGCCACTGTATTCAAAATCGGTCTCACTGATTCCCGTGAAGTTTGCTTAGAATTACATTAAATATGGTGAAGAACTTATCTATTACAGGTACTCCAATTTCACAACTGTAATTCAGTAATTGAACCCACAGTTTTGATCGTAAGAACTCATTGTTTGCTATGGGGTGTTACTTTTCCAGAAGCCAGAAGGAAATTCTAGTTTCTAGGGGGAAAAAAAGAATCACATGACCATAAGACCTGTCAACTACCATATTTTCAGGCCAGTTGCTGAGTGCCCAAAATGCAGTCACATGACTGTGGGGGGTGGTGAGGACAGATGTTGGGCCTTTGAAGCAGGGTTGTAAATAGCTTTTTTGGTATCCATCATGACTTTGGACAGTTGCTAAGTGACTGTTGTAAGTTGAGGACTATCTGTAATGTATTTAGTAAAGTAGCAATTTTTGCTAAAGAATGCCCTGGGAGCAGTGGTGGGATTCAGCCAGTTCACACCACTTCGGGAGAACTGGTTGTTAACTTTCTGCGAAGTTTGGTGAACTGGTTGTTGGAAGAAATCATTAGGGCAGAGAACCGGTTGTTAAATTATTTGAATCCCACCACTGCCTGGGAGGCAGTGATTTTAAACAGAGGAGAACAGAATGGGGTAGTGGTTGAAGGAGGTCTTGACTCATCAATCTCTCCCTCCATAGTAGTGAAATACAATTACAGTCATAATAATTTTAACTGGCAATGAATGTAACAAAAATATGCAATGTACGCTACAGTTTGCAGATAAAGGTAGGCCATTGAAAGAAAAAAAATTTTTTTTCTAATTGTATGGACAATTATATGCCACATAGTTATCGATGTTGTAGTACATAGCGCATAGTACCGTGATGGTGAACCTATGGCACATGTGCCACAGGTGGCACGCAGCACCCTCTCTGTGGGCATGCGAGCTGTTGTCCCAGTTCAGCTCTGCTGAGCATGTACGTGCACTTCCTGCCAGCCAGCTGGTTGTCAGGTCTCTGTCGCACATGCGGGAGGGGGCGAAGCACAGGGGCGGGGCTGCGCACACATCCTCAGGGCGCATGTGGGAGGCGCGCACGCATGCACGGGGCTACACACGAATTCACGTGCACACTTTGGGCACTCGGTCCTGAAAAGGTTAGCCATCACTGGCATAGTACATAGCAGTAGATGTTGAGACTTTAGAAAGAGTGCATAGAAGAGCAACAAAGATGATTAGGGACTGGAGGCTAAAATGTATAAAGAATGGTTGCTGGAATTGGGTATGTCATCTTAATGAAAAGAAGGACTAGGAGTGATAGCAGCATTCCAATATCTAAGGGGCTGCCACAAAGAAGAGGGGGTTAACCTATTCTCCAAAACACCTGAAGGCAGGACAAGAAGCAATGGATGGAAACTAATCCAGGAGAGAAGGACACAGAAATATGGAGAAATTTCCAAACAGTGAGAACAATTAACCAATGGAACTGCTTGCCTTCAGAAGCTCCATCACTGGAGGTTTTTAAGAAGAGATTGGACAGCAATTTGTCTGAAATTGTATAGCGTCCACTGCTTGAGCAGGGAGTTGGACTACAAGATGTCCAAGTTCTTTTCCAACTCTGTTATTCTGTATTCTATTCTGTATTTTTAAATGCCTTTAAAAAATAAGAAATAGAGAATTGCCAGGCTGCCAAGAAAGTACTAAAATCCAGCATCCTCTTTACTGTGGAATACTTTGGGGTACGTTAGAGTACTTTGGGGGATATTCAGCTCATCTGCCTGGAATCCACACTGTATATTGGACATTAATACAATTGAACGAATCCAGGGGTATTTTACGAGAAGAGTACTCCACTCCTCTGCTCACAACAGAATACCTCATGCTACCAGGCTTGAAATTTTGGGCTTGGACAAACTAGAACTATGCTGCCTACGGTCTGATCTAAGTGTAGTACACAAAATTGCCTGCTACAATATCCTACCTGTCAATGACTACTTCAGCTTCAACTTCAATAATACACTAGCACACAATAGATACAAACTCAAGGTAAACCGCTCCAAACTTGACTGCAGAAAATACAACTTCAGCAACAGAGTGGTCAATGCCTGGAATGCACTATCTGACTCTGTTGTTACATCCTCAAACCCAGGGGTGGGTTCTAAATTTTTTTACTACCGGTTCTGTGGTAGTGGCTTATTTTGTGGGCATGGCTTGGTGGGGGTGATGTGACTGGGTGGACGTGGCCAACTTTTTTTTTTTTTTACACTTTTAAAAGCATTTTTTCTACAACCTTAAGAGGTTGCAGAAAAAAATGCTTTTAGAAGCCTCTGACGATCAGGCAACTCAGCTGGGATCTCCAGAGGCTTTTAAAGGCATTTTTTCCCCTACAACCTCTTTGGCCAAAGAGGTTGTAGAAAAAATGCTTTTAGAAGCTTCTGACGATCCCAGCTGAGTTGCGTGATCATTAGAGGCTTTTTTTTTTACTTTTAAAAGCGTTTTTTCAGCCGAAGAGGTTGTAGAAAAAATGCTTTTAAAAGTTAAAAAAAAAAGCCTCTGATGAGTTTGGTGGGGTAAGCGACCGGCGACTGGGCCGGGGACCAGTTCGGGAGCGTGGCCAGCCAATGTTATTACCAGTACTCCGAACTACTACAAATTTTTACTACCGGTTCTTGTGAACCGGTGAGAACCAGGAGCAACCTACCACTGCTCAAACCCCAAAAACTTTAACCTTAAACTGTCTATTGTTGACGTCACCCCATTCCTTAGAGGTCTTTAAGGGGCATGAATAAGTACACCAGCATGTCTACCATCCCTGTCCTACCGTTCCCATTTATTCGTACCCATTTCCTGTGTTCATATCCATTTTTATACTTATACCTGTTATCTCGTATATGTTTGACTAAATAAGTAAGTTAAGTAAGTAAGTAAGTAAGTAAGTAAGTAAGTAAGTAAGTAAGTAAGTAAATAAATAAATAAATGGTTTGAGGAAATATCCAACATTTTCTGTTAGTGGAAAACTGGAAAGGAAAATAAGTTCAGTAACTGCATGGCCTAAGCCAATAAATAATGCTTTGCAGTCTGGATTCACAACGTATTTATGCCCTTTTTAAGAGCACAAAGACTTTGATTGTGAAAGTAAATTCCTGATGGGAACTAACGGGATGACTTTATGACTAACAGCTCAGTTTCAAGAATTATTGCAGTAAGTCTGCTGTAAAATTGAAGTGAGTCATTCAACACACTGTGACATGGCAGGGAACGTTGCTTCTCCATTGCAGCAAAACAGGATTCTGGGCTATGCTGAAAGTAGTCAAACTTTTCCTTTAATGGTGCTGAGAATGGGCTATGTGATTGATCCTATGGGGACATGTGGAGAGATCTGCATATTCTGGCTTTTGTTTGGGAATTCTGCAAGTAGAGTTTTGATACTCTCCTTACTTGCAGGTGGACAATCAAAACTTCTGCAATTTGGTGTAATAGTTGCTACCAAACTGTAAATTGGAATTATCAAATAATGCAGAGGGTGATACAGTGAGTTAGTGCTAATATTGTATTCAAATTTAATGAAGTGGCCACACTAACTTCTTTTTGTCCTGGTGCTTCCTTCGAAGACCAAATACCTCCTTCACTTGAAAAAGTTGCCCTCCTATTGAAAAATAGGTGATAATACCACAACCAAGGGGGGGATTATCTCAGCCAGTCACCACATGGAAGAAGCCATGGTCCATAACTAGAAAAACCTTTCATTCAAGAGCAGGGATATTAATAAATTACATCTAATCCCAATATATTGGGTTTTCTGTGCTGTCCCGTAGGTTGCTGAGTTTAATATCTGCCTTTGGCCACCCAAAGGACAAGGTGAGACAAAGGTTAACATGCGCCTGCCATCACACTCAATTGACACAACTTCCATACTTGGATCACAGCACAGGCATGATTATATCATCTCACATATCCTGCCATTTGGGTATCATTGCAGTTTTCCACAGATGCTGCTGGCCTCTTCCAACCCAACAAAAGGAAAACATGGAGTAGACTGACGTAGAACTGAATGCGAAGAAAAGGAACATTCTACCCCGCCAGGCCTCTATACAATAATTAAATTCATTACTGTACGCTGAAACTTGTGGCTAAGCTACTTTTAAAAGAAATCAATTTTGCTTTCATGCATTTCTGTATGCCTGGAATGGCTCATTCAATCAGTATCAGGGGTAAAATCCAGCAGATTCTGACAGGTTCTGGAGAACCGGTAGCAGAAATTTTGAGCAGTTCGGAGAACTGGCAAATACCACATCTGGCTGGTCCCAGAGGGGGGGTGGGAATGGAGATTTTGCAATATCCTTCCCCCAGGAGTGGGGAGGGAATCGGGATTTTGCAGTATCCTTCCCCTGGAGTGGGATGAGAATGGAGATTTTGCAGTATCCTTCCCCTGGAGTGGGATGGGAATGGAGATTTTGCAGTATCCTTCCCCTGCCATGCCCACCAAGCCACACCCACAGAACCGGTAGTACAAAAGTTTGGATTTCACCACTGGTCAGTATGCTTAGACAATAAATATAAGCTAAGTTTGGGACCTTGTGGCCACCAAAGCAGCATAGCATTAGATGTGTCTGGATATATCTGTCATGTCAACTCTCAATCTTGACGTCTGACTGAGGTTAATAGCATTGCCTACCAACCAACTCAAAACCACTATCGGATTGCAAATTCTTTCGAAAATTCTTTAGAGATTTCTCAGCTAGGAACAACCACCTAGCTGGACAATGTTCAGAATAAAAAACTACAACAGATGATTGACTGAGTGGCATTCCTTCATTTTGGCTCCCTAAGGTAGGGCCAAAGATTAAACTGCAATTGAAGCAGAGGAAATAATGACTCATTAGAGATAAGAAGCCAGTATCCGCCTCTCATCAAGTTGACTGCAGAGATAAGGAAAGGTGAGGTCGGAAGTCCCCTTAGCATTCCAGGCAAATGTGTTCAGAGTGACATCTTCCATTTTCAGAAGTGGTAATTGCAGCTTTTCTATTTTTGGTAACTGATTGGAAGCAAAATTAGACATCTTTCAAGCTGAATCTTGTTAATGGACTTTGGAGTTAAATGAACTGTTAGTGGATAGAATGGTTCTGTGATCACATGAAGGAAGTTTGAATCTTGACAGATGATAACGTTCCTGATAGTATTGTAAGAAAATCCTGTTTCAGGAAGGGCAAGGCTGGTGTTCAAAAGCACTTATCTAAACCTTCTAAAGGTCTCTCCATGTACTGAAGTGGCACTGAAAAATATATTGTGTGTGAACAAGAGAGCTCCACCCTTGTATACCATCCATGCCAGGGATTCTTTGCATGTGTTCATGCTGCCAATGTAGTAGCCATTTAAACATATAAAAACTCTTAAGTAATTATATATTTAAGTAATTGTGTTTTGTAGACACCTCATGAAAAAAACTAAAATCTCCACTCTGCTGGGGGGCTAGAATCCTCTCCTGAACCCAAGAAATATTTATTCATGTATTTACCTGTCGTTGCCTTTGATCTACCTATGATTTACTTTTTTCACTTTTAAGTCTAATAGAATCAGATTCAAAGCATTTCAAATCAAAATATTAATTTTCAGCCTTCTGCCCCTGATGAACCCAGAGATGTTCCAAGGAGGTAAAAGTGATAAGTAGCTGCTGGCCAGTGATTGGCTTTTGAATTTATGGGAACTGTAATCCTAAAGATCTGGAAGATTTATTCTCATACTGTGTGGATAAGCTTTAAAGCACTAAAGATTTAAAGATTGTTCAAAGTTAACTGTCAAGTTTCGAGGGATGTCAGCACTTCAACCTGCATTTACTCTAGTGCTGACATTAACATTTATCCAGAATATTAAATTTATTGTACAAAACACCAGTGGTGTGCTGAAACCTCACATCGGCTCACAAGAGTCAATTATTATTATTTTTTAATTTAGTAAGCCGACTGAGAGCAGAGCTGAGGCACCCCACTTAGCATGCCAGTCAGCTGTTCTGTGGCTAGTGGTGTGGTGCAGTGGTAGCAAGAAAACTGGAAGAGCTGGTTCTTAAACATTTACCATCACACCTCAGCCAAATATGCAAGGCTATAGCCAGATCATCACAGACTGCATTGGGTATTAATTTAATTTTTTTTTAATTTAATTTTTTTTAAAATTTTATTTGATTTATATGCCGCCCTTCTCCGGAGACTCAGGGCGGCTTACAATGCATTAAGCAATAGCCTTCATACTTTTGTATATTTATACAAAGTCAGCTTATTGCCCCTACAAACTGGGTCCTCATTTCACCTACCTTAGAAAGGATGGAAGGCTGAGTCAACCTTGAGCCTTGGAGAGATTCGAACCAGCAGTAAATTGCAGGCAGCTGTGTTAATAACAGGGTGCTTAGACCACTGTACTATCAAGGCTCTGTATAATGAGTATAATGGTTATATTGATGGTGATTACAATCTAATATACAGTACATGGATGACAATAAGTATAAGCATAAGCTAAGTTTGGGGCATCATTAAGTTTAGGGGAGCGGCCTTTGCAGGAAGAACAGGAGGAAAGCTTCCAATCTTGTTTAAAAATTATAAAAAGAAACATCCATTTGCTATCATGTTCAGAACCAATAAAGGGAATTACCACCTGTCTCCATAGATCATATGGGGATGCTCCATAGATCATATGGGAATGCTTTATAAATATTCAGTGACGGAAGAAAGGTGTTCAGAAGCTGCACCATGACAATCCTTTGTCTTTATGGAATCAAGGACAGAGGTTTGGCCCAAAAAACCCTCTTAGATTAAGAATTGAGCAATCATTGGTAAATTCTGCCAGAATTGTTCCATTCCTAGTTGCAGCTATGCAGGGCACATTGTAGGACAGATAACAGCCTGCTGCAGATTTAATGAAGACAGGTTACTCCCAAAGAATCAGAGAATATTACTAAAGGAACCCTTCTATATTACCCATTTCACTAAAACTGGGTTCATCACCCCATTGCAGGTTAGAGTCTTTGTCCAGGTAACCAATATTTGCCTACTTTGCTTAGAGACTCAGACAATACAGTTTTGGAATATACCTTCTATTAGGTCCTTTGACTGGAGATGTCCTAGTTTGTAAGACTAGGACATCTGTACACAAAGTATCTCCAGCATTCTATGAAGCTCACATAGAAGAATGTGAGAACTCACATTTTTTATCATTGGGATGATCAGGTAGTGACTACCACCTTTTCTATGGTTTTATTAATATATTTAAACCGAATCTTTCATAGGTAAAACATGGATTCCTTTACCAATGAAGAATTCCCAACACCTTAAAGAAGAAATATAAGTAATTACTTTCTGAATAAGGAGCTGTAGAATTAAGCATTGCTTTAGGGAAGTGAGAATAAATTTATGCAAGGATAATAACAGTGGGCTATATACTTTTATTTTAAAACGAATTCCTTAAAAATGACAATTTATAACATAGACAAATATTTGTAAAATTTGCATCTTTTTATATAGAAATCTTAGTATTTGCAACTTTTAAAATTTCAAAGCAATCTCTGCAACACCCAACAACTATAAAATAAATATTTACATGATAAATTTTTCAGTTCCACCAAACTTACCTGTTTCTTTTCTGATGAAAAGAATGATTAATGAACTTTCTTCACCAACTGTATAATTCCTGGATATTTGCAGCTTGATCAGCTATAATGTAAATCAACTGAATTTTGATGAGCCTCAGGAAACAATTAATAGACATTTTTTGCTGTGAGAAAAAAAAGTTGATGACAACTTCCAAAGAGATGGTAATCCTATATCACCTTTTTATAATTAAGTCCTTCTGCATAAAGCTGTATAAGTCCAGATGATATTTTTGCATGAACATAAGCAAGCAGCCATGTTAAGTACTTTAACATGTAATGGTTTAGTTTTTATTGTTAACGTATACATTTTGAAAAGTGTATTTGTTCTCTCTTATTCTGTGGTTTTAATTAGCTAGTTAGAAGGAAAGGACCTTTAATTAATTAGTTGCAGCTTGAACACTGAAGTGTATGTCATGAAATGCTTTTTTCTATACAATTTAATTTTTTTTTACATCTGGGTATTCTGTTTCCAGAGGATCACATTTATTTCATGCCATGTGATCACATCTCAATATTCTGTTTTTGTTTCTTTTGTTAAAATTGTCTAATATTTCATAGCAATGTCATTTGAAAGTTTTAATATCTGGGTGGAAACTGCAATTATCACCATGTCGTCTTTGATGCAGACTATAAATATGTCAGATATGAACTTTAGTCTTTAAAATCACAACTTTTGAATGTTAAAGTACTGGAAACATTCTTGTTTTCCTACCATATAATCTATTCTTTTCAAATTTGGGTGAAAATGACCAATGGACCTTTTTTTTAGATTTTTAAAGAAAGCTAATCCTCCATTGATAAGTTTTTCACCAATAGTTCAAATAGGTTGTTCTAGCTAATAAAAAAAATCTTGGCACAAGTGCTGCCAAAACTCAATGCTACATCTTCAGTTTCATTCTGAAACGACAAGACTACAACAGTCTGAACCGCAAACTAGACAATCACACTGTATATTTGCATCTTGTGCAGATCCAGTTCACCCCCCAATAATTCATCTTTTACATGACAGATTGACTTCAATATGTTGAGAATGTAGTTAAGATGTTGGTAAATATTTATTTGTTTATCTATTTATTTGTGTGTGTGTGAAAGAGAGAGAGGGAGAGGGAGAGAAAGAGATGTGCATATGGGTTGGGGGATGTGTAATAATTTGTACATTCAGAATTGGAGTAGTAGAGATCCTCTATCTTTTTGAGCAAATATTGCAAAAATAGAAAGTTGGGAGGAAACCTATATCTACAATTCAAAAATCCAGGTAAGTGCCCAAGGCATTCTCTTTGGTGCTACCTAGATCATCCAGATCTTTGTGGTTCTTTTGGAGGAGGTTGTCGTGTTTTCAGGTGTGTCTTGACTCCTGGCAACAATTTTCAGAAGTGATTTGACATGGCCTCTTCCTGTGGCTAAGATAGAGTTATTGGCCCCAAATCATCCAGCTGGCTTTGTCCCCAAGGCAGAGCTAGAACTCACAGTCTCCTGGTTTTTAGCTCAGTGCCTTTAACCACTATACCAAACCAGCTGTTATATATGCTAGCTTCATTGATGTAACATATGATTTGGAAACATCTTGAATTTTGGACTCATTAATCTAATTAATCTTGGACTCATTAATATAGTAAAGATAGGAGACCTTGACTCCCTGGGGGGGTTACTAGTCATAAGGGCAGAATGTCCCCAGTGTCAGAGACAGTCTGTTTGTGAGTGACACCTGTTAAATAAGAGGGACAGAAAAATGTAACTATACTACTTGTGAATATTAATGGGACTTTGAGCTCAATGGGTTTTTGATCAGGCCCAGCCAGCTTCTTATAGGGTTCTAATTGTATCTGCTAAACTCTACTGGATTATGCACAGATATGAGGCATATAATTTAGTACAACACAATTTATATTATAGGACCTTAATCTAGGGTAGGGGAAAAGTCAGGATTGTTTTTATAAGCAAGAGAAGTGGTGAGTGCCCATGTTGACTTTGTCTTCCTCACAAGTAACATGAAAGGAGACAATGAAGGGGAGAAGAAGGAACCAAAATTTGTGTACTTCTGGAGAAAGAGATTAGAGGCAGAACTACAGCAGCTATATACTGTAATGCTGACTGGGTTGAAAAAGTTCCTGAAGACATCTTTCACTCCATAATTTCTAAATCAGGTTTTGTACATTTGGTTGAAAACCACACCCTTCATTATGAATTGCTGAAGGGTGATTCCAGAAATGACTCTAGAGCTTTCTTCCTAGTTTGTGACTTTTGGTTATTCCCAATAAATGCATTGGTCTGTTCTAATTAGTAGACATAATAAACTGTATATATTGTTTGAGGTAAACATTACAGGAAAAAAAATTGTATACACCTTAGAGTGAAATCATGAGTACCATTAGTTATGTATTTATAATGGCATATATTATAACTCATGTAAACGGTGTGCCAGAAAGCTCTTTCAAATACTTAAGAGAAGATTGCCAACATCACAAAAAATCAGGACAGAGATAATCTCACAACTGCTCTAATTCCACAAAGCCAGCAATTTGAAAAATTAAGATGCATTCCTTGTGGAGATGCCCAAGATCTGTAATAATATTTCTCGTGTTACAATTTACTAGACAAAGTGCTATAAAACTTTGAGAATTAAAATATTTATGAGAGTAAAAATGATTGGTTAAGGGCCAAACACAGCAACAATACAGTAAGTCAGTGGAAAATCAAGGGAAGGTGGAATATCTTTCTTGGATCAGCATACTCCTTGTCTGATTTTTTATTATTTTAGATTTATTTATTATTTTAGACTGGTCTGTCTGTCTGTCTATCATCTATCTGTCTATCTATCTATCTATCTATCTATCTATCTATCTATCTATCTATCTATCTATCATCTATCTCTGTCTTTTTATCATCATCTACTGATCTCTTGTCTGTTTGTGTGTCCATCATTTATATCTGTCTGTCTGTCTGTCTATCTATCTATCTTCTATCTATTTATCTATCAACATACCTAATCCTCCCACCTACCTCCCATTCGCCCCACAACCATTCTCTGAGGTGAGTTGGGCTAAGAGAGAGTGACTGGCTCAAAATCCCCCAGCTGGCTTCCATGTCTAAGGCAGGACTAGAACTCACATCTCCTGCTTTCTAGTCCAACATCTTCACCATCACACCAGACTGGCTCTCAATTGATGGTGGGAGGGGGAATTCCTATGCCAAAGATAGTTTAGAGGATATACTAGTGGAGTAGAAGGAATAACTAATGAGAAGATCACCTAGATAGGTTTATGAAAAACATTTCAATGTCAAGAATTACAGTTTCTGGCCTTGTCTTCTTTGAAATGTAGTAGGCCAAAGGTATATAAGCTGTGGTTCTTCTTTTGCCCAAGTCTGCCCAGTAAACTGCCAATGCTTTTCTGGGAGCCCAGTGTCTGCTGTAATGTTTGCATGCCTAATAAAATTGTGTTCATTCAAATTATTTGCTTGCTTTAAGTGAGCCAGGTTTTGGCCAAAGCAGAATTTTGGCTGAAACAATGAATGGAAAAACATGGGTACAAGCAGGCTACGTTATAAGCATTTACCATTTGTGACATTGCAGAATGCTATTCCTGACCACAATGTATGTAGTGACTTTGATTTCCATTTTTGGTCTTTGTAGTGTTTGTATCTGCATGGATAGCTATAATACTGGCTTTAAATCCAAAGGTGCTTTTTCAAAAGGCAACTGGACTTAGTTTTTCCTTGAACACATTTCACTTCTCATCCAAGAAGCTTTTTCAGTTCTGATGAATGGTGGAGGATGGAAGGATTTACATTCCTTGCAGTCATCTGGTCGCTAGGACTCTTTCTGAGAGTCATTGAGGCCACTCGGAGGTAAACCTTTGAAATGGTTGTCCCAAAGATACTTTGAAAAAGCAACTTTAGGGACACCCATGACCTGGATCACTGAGAATCTCCATAGACACTGGCTTTAAACTATAGGGTACACTTTAAAAAGTTGATTATACTAAAGCCAACACATCTCAAATTATTGATAAAATGTGTACTGTATATTGCAAAGCTATTAGGAAAGTGCATAATTTCTGCTGGTTACTAATGTTTCCATTTCTTAAATGACTAAGTTAATACATCAGGGTTTCAATCAATCAGAATAGAGCTGGAAGGGATCTTGGAGGTCTTCTAGACCAACCCCCTGCTCAAGCAGGACACCCTATACCATTTCAGATAGTTGGTTGACCAATCTGTTCTTAAAAACTTCAAGTGATGAAGCACCTACAATTTATGAAGGCAAGCTGTTCCACTGGTTAATTGTCCTCACCGTTAGGAAGTTTCTCCTTAATTCCAAGTTACTTCTCTCCTTGATTAGTTTCCATCCATTGTTTCTTCTCTTGCCTTCTGGTGCTTTGGAAAATAAGTTGACCCCCTCTTCTTTGTGGCAGCCCCTCAAATACTGGCATACTGCTATCATACCACCCCAAGTCCTTCTTTACTCTAGACTGGCCATACCCTATTCCTGCAACCCTTTTTCATATGTTTTTGTTTCCAGGCCTTTCATCATCTTAGTTGCTCCTCTTTACACTTTTTCAAAACCCTCAAAAGAAGTTGCAATGTGAACTTAGGAAATATGATCACATCTAGAAGATGTGTTCAGAGACCCAAGTAAAAGAAAAAGAGTGCAGCTGCTCAAGACGGCTTATCAGCCATTATTAACTCAGCAAATACAAGCTTGAAATGCCATTCTTATCTCCAACAAGAAAAAAATAGGGTGCTTTTGAATGCCTTTTGAAACCTTGTTTTGATATCCCTTGTTTTGTCGATTTTCATAGTCCTTTGGCATGAAAAAAAAATCAAATATATGCTTGTGAAAGGCACTTTCACACAAGACTCAAGCTGATAATTCTTGTATTAGGGCAACATGTCATTTGCAAAAGGGTGTGTATGTCACTTTCATTTGTTAACTCAGATGCTAATGCAATTTATATTTATGCTACTCAATTATGTAGGATAGTACCTGGGGATCTGCACATTAAGGAAGGAAAGAGGTATACAATTTCCACTACAGACAATTCTTGCTTTTCTCCCAGCATCTTTTCCGGTATACAAGGATACTTCATGAGATTGAGGGAAGGGAAAGACAGTAGAGAGGATGGAGAGATTGGATCTATGAAAGTACTAGAATGTCCTAGGAACATACTAAGCATTATTATTGGGAACAAATTGAGATAGTATTAGTTCGTGGAGTCATCTATGTTTAAAGTTGCTTTAATATGTCGGCCCTTCAAGGTAGACCAGAGTGGGAAACCAAGGTTATGAATGCTAATACTACTTTTATTATGTTACATTAACAGACTCTTACAAGTCAAAATATGTTTTTCCCCAACTCCCTTTATCTTCTTGAGAAGTAGAGAGTGTCTTATATGAGGTGCTTTCTCAAATTACATTTCTAGGCTATAGTCAGATTTTTCTTTATTTGACCATTGTCTTGATTGTGGATCTTCCTCTTGTTCCTCAAGGTTATTCCTTTGACCCATTACGTAATGTTCTCTAGCTATTTTAGGCCTATACCTTCAAAACACCATTTTATTAGGTTTTTCTTGTTTTGTTTTGTTTTTAACGCAAAGGATGATCTTTTGTAATGGTGTTGATATATAAATAATGACTACCTAGTCAACATATCTGGACAATGTGGCAAGTCAAATTCTGGTTTAACAAAGAACAAGCGTCTGCTTGCATCCTTTGCATTTCCTTTTCCTCTGAGTAAGCAAGACTGACCTTGGATTCTCCATTCATTGCTTTGGCTTGGCTGGTGAAAACCATGGGCTTTTAATTGCTCCTTCCTGAATAAGTCAAAGGAGAAATTTCAGCCAAACAATCTAGGAATGGAATTATCTGTGGCCTGTAAACATTGCCTAGCTAGGGAAGGAAGAGCTAGACACTTTCAGAACAGCCTATGCCCATGATGGCGAACCTATGGCACTGATGCCACAGGTGGCACATGGAGCCATATTGGTGGGCACACAAGCTCAGCTCTGGCACGCATGCATGCACCAGCCAGTTGATTTTCAGGCCTTCTGGGCCCACCAGAAGTCAGGAAACATGCTGTTTCCAGCCTCTGGAGGGCCTCTGGGGGGGGAAAGGCTGTTTTTGCCCTCCCAATACTCCTAGAAAGGCTCTGGAGCCTGGTGAGAGCGAAAAATGGGCCTAGCAGGCCCACCGTGTCATTGCGTGCCAAAAGCAGGGGGGACATGGGGGGGCAGGGCACTTAGAATTATGGATGTGGGCACACGTGCGTGTGACACCCCCCCCACGCTCCCCACGCTTTTGGCACATGATGGCAAAAAGGTTAGTCATCACTGGCTTATGCTGTTCATTTGTTAGACATTCGGAACTTGGAACTTGATTAGAAAATCAGAACTTTGTTAGAAAGTCCGAACTGTTACCTGTAAAGATGAATATTTGTAGCTCAGGGTAGGAATGAGATGTCCTTGGTGCTCTCTGAGCTTGGTTGTTTTTTTGCAGATGTTTCATTACCCAAACTAGGTAACATCATCAACACCAGTAGTGGGTTTCTACCAGTTCGCCCTGGTTCACCCACCCACCTGGACGTCATCACGGACACTCTGCGCATGCACAGAAGGGTCTGCGCATGTGCAGAAGCGCTGCACGTGAGCGAAGCGAGCACACACACATGCTAACAGTTCCAAACCGGTAGCGAAGGTAAGTGAAACCCACTACTGATAGCACTGATTATTATTAGTTTGGTTAGTGAAATGTTTGCAAGAAAATAATTAAATTGAGAGAGGACCAAGGACCGCTCAGGTTGAGGGGCTTGTCATGTCAACCAAACCATAGTAGACTTCTAAACATTTTGTTTTGAAGAGAGAAGCATTTTAAAATTGAGTATCAAGAGCAGTAGGACTTGTAGCAAGTTGAAATTTCCTTGACATACTGAAACACGAAATGGGGCACTAACTGACCATCAAAAGGAATTCTAAGTGTCCTTTGAGAGGTTGGCAAAAAGCAACCATTTTCAGTATAAAATGGAAATTAAGTCAATAAATGCTTGCAATTAAATCTCAGTGGCTTGCTGGATGCCACGGGACTTCCTAAATTTATTTGCTTAATGTCCCGTGAACATCCGATATTTCTCCCTCTATGTAACTGCAGAAAGAAAGAGAAGTTTATTCCACAGAGAACACCCACTAACGAGAGGATAATCATTTCACTTGGTAACCATAGGTAATGACAGAGAGCATTGTTTTTTAATCCTCGCCCAGACAATCCACCAATTCATTCTGGTGACAGAGTGCATTCAAAATGTGACTATGCAGCTTTCGAGAGAAAAAGAATCACTAACAAGCCAATGAATGTCTTTTTCAAAAGTAACCTTCACTAAAATCAGCAGGACTTGCTTCTAAATAAGTACCTGCAATCTATGTACTTTCAAAAACAATGTTTATAAGATTTGCTCTTTGCAGAAAACAGTGTAGCAAGCAATAGCTGTATAATAAATCCCGTTGTTACTCTGGACTTGGAAATGCTCACTAGGATTGCCAGCGAATTAACTGTGTTAATAGATGGCATTTAAAAATTGCTTGGAAAGTAACATAGACTTTTGTTACAAGGAGGAGAAAAATAGTATCTAGAAAAGTGTTTTTCTGGGCTGTTTTCTCTCACATCTATGTACTATGTCATAAATTCAAACTTCAAACTCTTGGATGACATCTAGAAAATCTGTGCATTGACAAAACTTCAGTCAGTTGCAAAAGGCCACACACTGCTTGTATCCACACATATACTATATCGATACATTACAATATCGTAGGTTCTTGGCAGTGATGAAATCCAAATTTTTTTACTACTGGTTCTGTGGGTGTGGCTTGGTGGGCGTGGTGTGGCTTGGTGGGCGTGACTTGGTGGGCATGGCAGGGGAAGGGTACTGCAAAATCCCCATTCCCTCCTCATTCCTGGGGGAAGGATATTGCAAAATCTCCATTCCCACCCCACTCTGGGACCAGCCAGAGGTGATATTTGCCAGTTCTCCGAACTACTCAAAATTTCCGCTAGAACCTGAACCTGTCAGAACCTGCTGGATTTCACCCCTGGTTCTTGGAAAGAACTCAGTATGCATGAAGGCTAACACTAGCTAAAGAACTGGCAGTTGCGACTTCACATTGTTGTCAGCAGCTGATAATACAATAATACAATACTAATACTTTAGTGCAGAACAGAGTTCCTTTCAATCTTTCATTCTGGTCACCTATTGAAAAAACATTCTTTATTTGTCAGAACATCAAATTTGGTTTGATTCAGTGGAATCCACAGGATAAGGCAAAAAAGATGTTTATATGTCATATTTGCAATAAAAAATAGGTGGTGTTTCAACTGCACTATCATGGACACCTTCTTGTCTTTTTATAAACCAATTTTATAAAAAACAACATTCATTGTAGACTTTGTATAGATAAGTTTAGTGAAATATGGGACTCATTTATACAGAATACAGTAGGTTAAAAAAAAAGTAAGCCATATAAATATATTAGAAATGTATACATACTTGAAAAATATTTGCATTAGACAATATACAATTGTAACTATTAATTGTTATGACATGTTGTGTCATACTTCTTTCACTTTTTATTCTTTTTCCTTCTTTGACAATGTATGTACCTCCATTATTATTTTCTGTTTTGCTTTGTTTTTCCCTTTTTTGATATTAATTAAAAAGCAATAAAATAAATTTAAAAAGAATAACATTCAGCATTCATTGAACCTGATTATCTGAAAGCCACTCTACAAAAGCACATTGTAAGCCGCCCTGAGTCTCCGGAGAAGGGCGGCATATAAATCAAATTAAAAAAAAAAAAAAGAAATTTAAGCAAGATTAGAAAACATGGTACTCCAAATATTATTATATGGTAAGAAGGCAGAAGACTCCATGCCATCCAGGCCCCTCATCAACCCTGGTTGTCCTTGACCTCTCAGTGACCCCTAAAGAATAAAACAAAATGTCTGCTAATGCTTTTCCGCCTCTATTGACACTTTGGCTGAAACAGACTTTCACTGATACCAACAGCTCAAATAAAACCATAACAAATTCCCTCAAGATATGAAAACCTTTTACATATACACCAAAGATTCCCTAGATCTGGACCCCAAAGCTAACATCTGAACACACAAAAGAGATGAAGCTTAAACCTTCCTATAAATATATCTAGCTTTGACTTTCAATACATGGCCACCTTTGATGTCCATCTTCGCTAAGTTGTTCGTTTTTCTGTCAAATAAATTTTATAAAGGAAAATATTTATAGCTCAGGGTTGAAATGAGGGGTCTTTGTTGCTCTTTGAGCTTGCTTTTCTTGAAGACGTTTCATTACCCAAACTAGGTAACATCATCAGTGCTGGTAAGGAGTGGAGTTTGCTCTCATTTTATATTCTAGTGGCTTGCCATGTCATTGTTGGTGAGGGTGGTATTAGAGGTTCTTTGGTTAGGCTGTTTACTGATGGCTTCAAGAAACTGCCAAAGAAGCCAACAGTAAACAACCCAACTAAAGAACCTCTAAGACCACTTCCACCAACACTGACATGGCAAGTGTCATGGATTATGAAACTTTAACTCTTTCTATGGGATAATTATATACAAAGGGAGAAGGATTAAAATTCAGGAGTGAATTTTGACAGCTGTAGCTGTTTCCTCCCTTTTAGTAAAAGTATCCTTTTTTAAATCTAACCATTCTACTAGCTTGGGAAGATTCTTGTGTGATTTCAACGCTTGCATTCTGCATCCTGCCTGATCTTAATGAGAGGTGATACTTCATTACTTTTAGGGTGTTGGTTTCTAACGTCTTAACTAAAGCTTAAACTGATTCATTGGTGGAGTTGGGGTGAGACACCATGATCTCATGAATTGGCTGCTTCCACACAATTCATAAAAAAGCCAGCCACACCCAACACTCCTGCTCTGTTGCTGTAGCAGCTGCCCAAAGAGTCCTTAACCAGCAATTTACATGCACTCAAGACATCTCCCTCTACAATTATCTAAAAGCCATGCTGGTTCTCTGAGAAGCGGCTAATTCATTCATCCCTTTCCAGCTGTCCAACCAGCAAGACTTCACAGGACTCTTCAGTAATGAGTTCAGTGGTTCAGTAAACCACATTTGCCTTCCTCCCAGGGAAGGTGAAAATCACTAGCACCACTTTTGCATCAGGTAGGAAACTCAGTGTGTGGTTAATGAATTTTGCACAAGAACAGAACAAAAATGGTTTTTTCCTGTTTAAGTTCTTGTCTTGAACTCATCTGTTTAAATAACCACAAATTTGTTCACTTTTTTAAAAAAAACTAGTCCTTTAAAGGAGAAAATGGATTTTGGACAGGTGAGTAAATTACTCCTTCCATGAGTGCATTTTCCCAAAGAAGCGAGGTGGGCTATAGATTTGAGACATTTTAACATAGAGGATGCTGATTCAAACAACAAAAGCATTGAGAAACAAGGCGATTAACATCTACAGAAAAGTAGCATCTTTGCAAGACACGTTTTTAGACCCCTTTGCTCTGTTCAACCAATTTCTTCATTCTGACCTGATTAACATGCATGTTCCAGTCAAATTGTTTGCTATATTGCTTAAATGTATACTGTAATTTGCATAAATCTATACAGATTTATGATTATAATTATATGAGCCTAAAATTCCATTGCTAAGCAAGACAGTTGTTAAGTAGGTTTGCCCCATTTTATGACCTTTGTTACCACAGTTGTTAAGTGAATCATTGCAATTTTTAACATGGTTGTTAAGTGAAACCAGTTTCCCCATCGACTTTGCTTGTTGTAAGATTGCAAAAGGTGATCACATGACCCCAGGATACTGCAACTGTCATGAATACATTCCAGTTGTCAAGCGTCCAAATTTTGATTACGTAACCATGGGGAGACTACAATGTTGTAAGTGTGAAAAATTATCATAAGTCACTTTTTTAGTGCTACTGTAACTTCAAACAGTCATTAAGGGAATGGTTGTAAGTCAGGGACTACTTATATAGGGGTTTGCTTCCCTGGTCATGTTAGGATTATCTTTGCCTCTGATACTGGAATAAATTAATGCATATTTATGTATACATGAGGATCAATGTCAGTTTTTACCTAAAAGACAGTTAAAAGTCAATATTAGAAATGCACTGGAGATTTTGGAATACTTGTAGCAACAAAATCAAGCTGCATTGATGTTCTTAGATACATAGAAGTCTTTTGACAATTTGAACCAGACCTTCCTGTTCAGTTTTGGAAGAAATGAACTTTGGAAAGAATTTTATTGCATGGTTGGTGACTGATTCACATGTCACAGAAAGTTGTTAATGAGATCTAACAAAATCTTGCGAGATGCAAAAAGCAACAAGAGAGGGATACTTGTTGTCTCCTCTGTTTATTTTACTTTCAGTGGAATTGTGAATCAAATGAACTCCAAAATCTTCTCTGATATTTGGTAATAAACCAGCAAATCTTGTAAAATTGGGGGGGGGGGAGATCTTTTGGGGAAAAGACTTTTCATGATACCTAGCCTAGTATTTACTTGAACAGTCTCCAAAACAACAGAACAGTGGCATGATTAATTTATTTCAAAGATGTAGTCCTTTGAAATCCTACTTTAAATCTTACTTCTTGATTTTAAACTGTGTAATTTATTCCTGCTGCTGAAAACTTATCCTCTGCTTTTTCTAGATGAGCCGCATATAAAAAAGAAGGGACTTTCACCATGTGGTTGCAGCAGCCATCTTAATTTTTTTATTCTTCCTTTGCAGGTGCCTATGCTCTTTATTTTATAGGACTCTCCAATGTTATCATGGGACTCTCTCATACTTTCAGAACTGGAGGTCCTCTTCCTAAGTAATTCTGTAAGATATTAGCTCAGCTGCTCACTCCCACACAAACTTTTCTTACTTTATCTTCCAATGAAAAATGCTAACAATCCCTCTGTGTGGTACAGGCTGAGTGAGTGGAGGTTTCGTGTTGGCTTAATTTCAATGGGTCACACAGTCAACTATTAATTGGGTGTAGTCTCGGGAAGCAAAACCATTCAGTAATGCTAGAATTCCTCAACAAAAATGTGGCTCTGAAGAAAGAAAGAAGTTCTTAACAGGACATCTAGAACTGGGTGTGGACAAGTAGGTATGTTCCTGCAAATTTGACCTTTATTCAGCCTTGCCCCTGTCTTCATCACGCCTTCATTATACAAGGCATTCTGAGGTGCAAAGTTAATTCCAAGCTTCTCCAAAGAGCCTTGATTGTAATCAAGATTGTTGATGCCTCAGGTATCTTGGCAAAAGGGAAGAGGGAAACTTATAACATTGGTGAAAAACTCTAAAATAAAAGACCTGCCAACTGCTGTTACCTAGCAAAGCTAGTTGTGTCTAAATTTCATTGATAAATAATGAAATGTGCTAGACTTAACTATGATTAATTTTTGCAGGATTAGATCACTAATTCTGAATACGTAAGTAATACAATGGTGATGGCTAAAATAATGTGTGGAGTATTTCTTTTTTTATAAATTTTTTTATTTTTCAAAAACACAAACAAAACAAAACATAAAAACATTATCATTCCATACAATTATAGACAGTGTATCAGTCGCTGGCATTTTTGTGCTCCTCCTCTCTTCAATTTATCACTAAACATGCTAGCTTCCAAAAATTTCAACATCCATTTATATCATAATTATTTCCAATTCTTATTCTCTATCCATTGGTAAAATAAATCCCATATCAAATAGTATTGTCTATCTTCCTGCTCTCTTATTTCAAATGTCAATTTACTCATTTCATCACATTCCATCATTTTCTTAATAATTTCTTCATCATTAGGTAACTTTTCTCCTTTCCAGTTTTTAGCAAATACAATTCTAGCTGCTGTCAAGAGATTCACAATTAAATATTGCAGTTCTTTATTATATGTCTCTGGTATAATCCCTAATAAAAATATCTCTGGTTTAAAGTCAATATGTCTCTTTATCATTTTTTCCAACCACGTGTGTATCTTAGTCCAATATCTCCTTGCTTCTGCGCATGTCCACCACATGTAGTAATAGGATCCTGGGGTCTGATGACATTTCCAACATTTCTCTGATTTATTCTGGAACATTCTGGCTATTCTCGACGGGGATAGATGCCACCTGTAAAACATCTTATACAAATTCTCCTTATATGCTGTAGACATTGTCATTTTATAATTATGTGACCACAATTTTTGCCATTTCTCTAAATCAATACCATAGCCAAAATTCTTCCCCCATGCTATCATTGATTCTTTAACTTGTTCTTCTTCCAATTTAACCTCTAGTAAATAACCATATAGCTTTTTAATTACATGATCATCAGAACCCATCAAAATCTTGTCTGCAATAATGTGTGGAGTATTGACTGTATGTTTACAAAACCCAAAATCAAACTATAGTTTATAAATTATAATGCCTAACCCAAAATGTATGAACAAAGCCAACATGTTGAGCCAAAATATCGGTTGTTTTTAGATTAGTAAATTATGTGAATAGTCTGCAAACTGAACCAACAGCTTTGACTTCTAATTGCCTAAAATGGAGATTCTTGATTAAAAGAAGTGGAGTGTGGCTCTTAAAATTTTCACCATATAGTCCTATTCTAGATTATAAGCAAGTCATAAAACGGTGTCTTATTTTGGTGTTCTGTTCTTGAGAATTAATATGCAAAAACCAGCAAAGGACATGGTTACCATGACCTGTAAATCATCTCAGTTATGAAGATAACTTTTTCTGAAACCTTTACTTTTATCTAAACATATTGTGCAATTAAGTAATGTTAGATTCTAGATTTAATGGAATAATGATGGTAATGGGTA
Organism: Pantherophis guttatus; assembly: GCF_059756535.1. Lineage (NCBI taxonomy): Eukaryota > Metazoa > Chordata > Lepidosauria > Squamata > Colubridae > Pantherophis > Pantherophis guttatus. The sequence goes on from NC_142063.1 coordinate 103,468,037, forward strand.
GAATGGCTGTGAACATTCTTAAAATGATTCCGAAGAAGTGATTTGCACAACACTTCTCTATTATTCTCTATTACTCTATTACTCCTTAAAAAGCATGTTTCTCATGCAAACACTTGTAAAATTGTAGTTGCTCTAATAAATTGACTATGATGAGTCTTACTGTGACGGTTACAATGGCTAAAGTGGCCTCATTCTGCAGCTGTTCTAGTTTCCTATTTCTGTGCCTAGAGGCTGGGGAAAAAAAACTATACTGTAACCCATCCATCTGGCTTCACATAACACAAAAAGTCAAGATTTGGTCAGATACCTGTACAATGAACCAGTCTGGAAGGACATAAACAAAGGAACAAGTGTTTTTGTTCCCAGATTAGTAATATTGATTAGAAAAGGAGTTAAAGTAGCAACACAAGAATTCTGATGAGTGACGTTTAGTGTAAAATGAGAATCAACTCTCTGCTATTCAAACAATTGTAATCTCACTTTCTCATACACTTTCAGTACAGTAGAGAAGCAGCAGGCTCTTTGGAGGGGTGGCAATTTGGGCCTATATAATCTTGGGTTATAAGCCAATTTATCACTGTGGGAAACAACTCTTGCCCTTTGCCTTTATCCCAGTCAGATCTGGACAATACACTAACCCTACAGGTAATTGCTTTTATAATATCATATGAATATGGTCACACAGTTTCTCTTCAATATTCCTAGAAACTAATCCTGCTCCTGACCTACTGTGCTGGTGGAGAAACTCTGAAAAGCAACATAACTGTCTTTGGCACAATACACAGGGATGCTTTAGCAACTTTCAGTCAAGCAAAGTTGTAGCCATTCTCCAGGTCTTCCCTGAACACAAGGATGGGATGGGATAGGATGGGATGAGATGAGATGAGATGAGATGAGATGAGATGGGATGGGATGGGATGGGATGGGATGGGATGGGATGGGATGGAATGGAATGGAATGGAATGGAATGGAATGGAATGGAATAGAATAGAATAGAATAGAATAGAATAGAATAGAATAGAATAGAATAGAATAGAATAGAATAGAATAGAATAGAATAGAATAGAATAGAATAGGTCTTCTAGTCCAGCCCCTTTCTCAAGCAGAAAACCTTATACCATTTTAGACAAGTAAGCTGTCCAGTCTCTTCTTAAAAACCTCCAGTGATGAAGGACCCACAATTTTTGCAGGCAAACTGTTCCAAATAAAAATGCCTGTCTCAGATTTCCAGCTCAGTGTTCAGTTATTGAAGTAAGGCTTCTTATGTATGGCTGCTGTACCCAGTGTTTTAGGATATTTCTGGAAAATGCAGAATAGTTGGAACACATTCAGCATAATTTATACAATCAAGAAATATAACCTTGTAAATGTAGCAGACCTTGATCTAATAAAACACACATAAACAGATAATTAAGCAGTATGTGTTATTGGCATAATTCACTTTATAATGGAGAAAGCTATAAAAATGTATCCTTGAAATATTTTCCTTTGCTTTTAAAACTGATTACCGGTATGCTCACACATCATATCAAGTCATGTTTCCTTTAGTCATGGATTGTTGCATGTTGTCTGGATTTGCAAACATACATGGAAATAGCTGGAGTACATGTATATGTAATGGCCCAGTACTATACTCACATTTATTGTATGATAGAAAGAATTTCAGCACATGTGATTTCTCTCTCTTTCTAACATGTAAAAAAAAATGCTACTGCTGAAGTATTTTTAGAACTAGGTTAAGAAATTTGGACAAAATCGTGCCCCTCTCGCCCTCTATATGTAGGAATTAACTGGATTGAATTTTATTTCAAGGATCGACATGGGAACACAATCTCCACTGCATCTGAGAGATGCCTAATAGAGCATAATATGGGACACAGTTCTACCCTTCATTGCCTCTCCCATATTTTTTTCACCATTGATCACCTGAGCAATGAGATGGCAAACTTTGGTCCTGCTCTTGAGATAATAGGAACCTTTGTGAGTTAGAAAATGGCAGTCCACATGGTCTGTGAAAAAAGGAAGTTGGTGAGGGACAGTTAATTGGTTTAATTGATTTATTGCAGGTCATTACAGAGAGAATGTGAAAGAATGCAGACTAGCCAGTCTCTACCTTTCGCTTTTCTATAGGAAAGGAAAAGAATGACATTTATAAGGAAGTTAAATCCTTCTCTTTCAGACACACGCCTACTCCAGAGTCCCTGGACATAGCCCAGCAGTGAGAATCCCAGAGCTGCAGCTGACTCAGACCCTGTGGGCTTGGCGACAGCTGCATTCCTGAGGCCAATCATCCTGTGAGCCACAAGTGAGGCAAAGGGGAATGGAAAGCCCAGGATAAACTTGTGGAAAAGGAACAATAGGCTTAAGAAGAGCAGAAAGACAGCAGGGGACATATGTCAGAAAAGACATATGCCAGGCTGACCAAATCTTGGATTAGCAGATAGGAAATGGCACCAGGTTTGAATATTCTGTGTATATGCAATGGCCCAGTTACTTTAACTAGTTGGTGAATTTCACTCTGTCACTAATGATTGGAGAAATTCTTTTCCTTCCCAACTGTTTCTTGCAAATGGATCTTCTGAAATTAAAGCTATGATCCTATGCATGTTTGGTCCGGTGAGGATCCTACTGAATTGATTTTAAAAGCTGCTGGAAGAAATGGAAACACAAGTTTCCGATTGAAAACAACAACTGTTGCATTGCTAATACACGTTTCGCAGGACAGAAGCAACAAATCAGCTTCTTGTTCGGTGGGTCAAGATTTATTTTATTGTACACCTCTTTCTCTTGGATTATGTACATGTGATATATTGTGTGTTATGTGGCTCAGTGGCTAAGATGCTGAGCTTGTCAATCGAAAGGTCAGCAGTTCAGCGGTTTGAATCCCTAGTGCTGCATAACAGGGTGAGCTCCCGTTACTTGTCCCAGCTTCCGCCAACCTAGCAGTTCGAAAGCACTTAAAAAATGCAAGTAGAAAAATAGGGACCACCTTTGGTGGGAAGGTAACAGCGTTCCGTGCGCCTTTGGCGTTCAGTCACGCTGGCCACATGACCACAGACACATCTTCGGACAGCGCTGGCTCTTCGGCTTTGAAACGGAGATGAACACCACCCCCTAGAGTCAGGAACGACTAGCACATATGTGCGAGGGGAACCTTTACCTTTACGGGTTAGGTGTGCATGATAAAAGGTATAGATAGAAAGTAGTACAAATCAGAGGTGAGAGTGTGTCATGTCTGTTCAAGAGCAAACAACTATGATCTTAGCCTCGAAGGTCAGAACAAGGTTTAATGCCTGAAGAAGAATGGAGTCAGTTCTTAATTTCTAATCCTTATTTGACACAAAGCTGAACAAGTTTTCAGTTGAGAAATATTTAGACAACACTCAGGACCCCCCTCCTCAGCCTTCTCCCATAAGTCACAGTCACAAAATACTCTTAGCCCATTATCTTACTTGACTCAATATACTGAAACCAACCAAACCCACTGGGCTTGTAATCCAGTTACACCCCAAAACACACACAAAGCAAGATTAAAACAAACCAAATTAACCTGTAGCGTGAATGTACCTGCTGGAACGTTAATGCATCTGGTTATAGTATGTTGGGTGAACAGGACAAGAGGTACCTAAGCCACACCAGCAGCTTTTTCCTTCTTTTTCCTCTACAGAATTCCTAAGAATTGTAGAAAATCGCTTTAAGAAATTGCAGAACAGGAGACACAGGAATAAGAACTATTACTCTGAGTTAAATAAAATAGGATAAAAGGGAGAGAAGCGGATGCTACCATATTTCCAGAAGAAACACAATCATAGGTTATACAGGAAAGCGCCTCCTCAAAGATGCCGTTAGAGGTAGACAGTTGTTCCATATGAATACAGGTAGTCCTCAACTTACAACAGTTCATTTAGTGACCATTCGAAGTTACAACAGCATTGAAAAAAGTGACTTAAGACCCTTTTTCACACTTACAACCATTGTAGCATCCCCATGGTCATGTGATCAGAATCCAGACACTTGGCAACTGATTCACATTTGTGTCCATTGCAGTGTCTCGGGATCATGTGATGACCTTCTGCGACCTTCTGACAAGTAGGTAAATCAATGGGAAAGCCAGATTCACTTAACAACGGTGTTACTAATTTAACAACTGCACTGATTCACTTAACAACTGTGATAAGAAAGGTCGTAAAATAGAGCAAGATTAACTTAACAAATGTCTCACTTAGCAAGAAAAATTTTGGGTCAATTGTGGTCATACAATTGTAGTTTTGAATTCCCTCCAGATCCACAGTTCTGGGATGAAAAAATGTGTTTTGAAATCTGGCATCTCTGCCACATAATTTTATCAGGGCTTCATTAAGGCTTCATCAGGCCCTAATGATATTTTGGGCCTATATTTACCTAATGGGTGCACTGAGGGAGCTCCACCAATCTCATTGTACATATGTTGTGCAGTGACAATAAAGGTTATTATTATTTGGTAAAGAGAATAATGAACGCCAAACGAAACGTTGGGGGCCCAAAAATCCTAAAGGCTTTATTATTATTGGTTAATCTTTGGTGAGATTCACAGCCTTTGAGGCTGGTTAATAGCTCAGCAGCTCGAGTCCTAACCAAGGACCTAGGAACTGTTAAGGTATCCTCGGAGATTGTAAACTGTTCCGAGTAAGGTGCTTTTTTGTAGAGTCAAAATGTTCAAGTTAAACTTCTTCTTCATCATCATCATTAATAATTAATTAATTAATTAATTAATTTTTTTACTCAGAGCTGTAAGGAAGCAGCAACCAAAAAGTGCTTAGGAGTTTTGGGAAGGCAGGAAAGCCGCCGCAACACTTCCTTTAATGGGGTAATAGGCAATCCGAAAGCGAGCGGGGTGGGGGTGGGGATGCTTCGGAAACTTCGGTGCCGAGAAAGGAGCGGCAGGAAGCCGAAAAGTCGCCGATTGAGACCGATCCAGCCGCGCCTCACTTCGCGCAATCTGAAGGCGGCGGGGCTGAGGGGGGGAGGGGAGGGGGGAGGCGGGAGGGGGCTTTCTGTTGTTCGTGGCTTGACAGGCGAGGGGGCGGCAGGAAGAAAACCCACCGGCATGCAAGCCGGCTCGATCTCGTCTCGCCCTGAAAGGCGGAGGCGGCAAGCACGGGGCGGGACCTGGGCAGGCTCAACGACCATAAATGGCGCCCATCCGGCTGTTCGCCCGCAAAGCAGCACGAGCAGCGGCGGCACCCGGGCACTGCAGAGCCGGCATCGTAGTCGCGTGGCGGGGCGGCAGTAGCGGGCAGAATGAAAGGGCCGTCGGTGGCGCCGGCGTCGGAGGTGATCCGCGAGGGCGAGCTGGAGAAGCGCAGCGACAGCCTCTTCCAGCTGTGGAAGAAGAAGCAGGTGGTGCTGAGCAAGGAGAGCCTGAGCCTCTTCTCGCCCGAGGGCGGCGTCGGCAGCGGCGGCGTCGGCGGCAGCAGGGCCCGCGCCAAGGAGCTGCGCTTCGGCTCCATCCAGAAGGTGGACTGCGTGGAGCGCACCGGCAAGTACGTCTACTTCACCATCGTCACCACGGACCGCAAGGAGATCGACTTTCGGTGCCCGGGCGAGAGCTGCTGGAACGCCTCCATCACCATGGCGCTCATCGACTTCCAGAACAAGCGCGCCATCCAGGACTTCAAGAGCCGGCAGGAGGCCGTCGAGCAGGCGGCGGCGGGCAGTCGCGACCGGCGCTTGGCTCGGGCGCCTTGAACCCCGCGCCCGCCCAGCCCCTCCGCGGAAAAGCCTAGCCGAGGTGAGCGATCGCCGCTGTTTTGACCTCTAGTGTAGGTTGCGCTTCTGATCCTAGGTCTCAAATGTTCCTCAGCTGAGAAAGTTGAAGGGAAGCTTCTCCAACAACAATTTTATTTTTTAAAAATAAAGTTAGGCAATTCCTATTCTTTTTTGAACTTGGAGAAAGCTATGCTTGTTTCCCTCTCTGCCAGGTCTTGCGTCTATTGTGGGAGCCGAGACTCTATAAGTATTTATATTTAAGGACTGCGGAAGTTTGCTCTGCATTTGTCTTGGGGTTCAGTCAGTCCAGATTTCTGAGAGCTGTATAAGGAAAACGTTAGCGAAGAGGGGAAGTTTATAACAATAGTAACGAACTGACTTACTATAGCTGTACATACCCGCACAAGACATGAGACACAAAGGGTAATTCTGAGGCACGTTCCTAGCTAGAAAGCAGCTTGCCTCAAAAGGGTTCATTCATTGGAATAGAGACTGCAACATATTTGAGATTCAAGTGACAGGAACCGGAGGCAGCTGCAGAGGAAGAACAGTTTGAAATCTGCTGGGGTGCAGAATTTCTGTCAAAAGGAGCTGCTTGTTTTTGCCTCTCCAGAACTTGTGCCTGAGTCACTCCCTGAAGGAGCAGGGAAGAAATAGTCAGGTCTCTGTGGTTGCTCTGCTTGGTTTACTGAGACAAGACCTAAAGCTAGGAAATACTGGCCTTCCCAGAATTTCTCTGCTGAGTACTGCCTTGAATGTTGCTCAGAGAGCTGATGGTACAGGCAAAATTGTCCTTTTCGTGCATTCAGTCTGTGCCTTTCAAATAGCAAATATAATTCCTATATTTTTTATCTTTCTAGGGTTTATTTTAAAAATGCAAGAGGGGACATATATAGCCCTCTTTTTACAACCTTTCCGCATAGTGCTACATTTTTGCACAATTATGCCTAGTCACTGGGAGACTTGAAATGATTCCAATAAGTTACTCTCCATTTGCTTATTTAAAAGTTCAGCGCAATTGCAGCAAGCAGCCTTAATCTCTGTGGGGTTCCACGAAAGCTCTTAAACCCAAACTTGGTATTGTTCCTTCCTTGGTATTGCTACTAAGGAAGTGTGTATGGGATTGCCATTGTACTTGCCTAGAAGTAAATTTTATTAGGCTCAGTACTGCTGACTGTGATGAATATGTGTTGTGTGATGTTGCACTACTTGATTTTCAGATGCAGACTTTTAAGATCTGTTCCTATTCATAATTTGGAGTAGGTTGCAGTGGAGCTAGTGAATTTATTCTTGAGTGAGAATTAATTTCTAAACACTTTAAAAGCCCAGTGCAATATATTGCTTGTGCTTGTCATCAGTTACTGTATTAGTAAACCCTATTCAGACATTAGATTAAAAAAGGGGGAGAAATAACCACTGTTTTGCATTTTTCCTGTATCCCTAACAGTTTTCTTTTCTTTTTCTTTCAATAGATTATACATCTGGATAACAAATACATTTGTCTTGGACTGAACCAGGACAGGATACGAATGAAGGAAAACAAAGGATACTACTATATCCAGATTTTTTCCAGGTGTGATCAGACAGCTAAGCAAAGAGGCCAAGCTTCTCCTTAGAGGCATTTATAAACCAAAGAACTTTTTTTTAAAAAAAAAAGAAAAAAGACTTAAGGCAAAGAATAAGGTTGTATGTCCAAGACACCCAACTTTGCATTAAAAAAAGATTGTTTTTCTATTTATGAGATGCAAGTAACATGTAGCACCTGCAGGTGTGAAACCATTTAAATTATTTGTAATATCTATATTTGTATTTATTTTGATAAACATTTGTCTTAAATTGCTTTTAGCATTTGAATATGTCCATTCCAAATAAAATGCTTTTTTTACTATATTTCTGCTGTGTACTGTTCCCTTTATTAGGAGTGAAAACCTGTGTTCTACATGTAACCTACACTGAGGGCCTACAAAAAAAAAATACAAGCGATTAACCACTTTGCTAGTATGAATTATAAGATACAACATGTATGTGTCAATAAGGCATACCATGGCTAGAAATATAATATTTAAGCGTGGACATTATGAATCTCAGTACAAATTTACTAAACAGATTGTTTACCCTCTCAAATAATTTTCTAGGTTTAAAAAATGTCAGAAGACTATCTGAGCCATGATCTACAGTACTGACAGAAAAATCCATTATTTCTTCCCAATATTTTTAATCTACCAGTGTATAACATAAACAATGCATTATATAGATAATGCCTTGCAGTTAGATTCTGCATACTTCACTTGAAAAAAGTTCCTTTTTTGAGCTTTTGAATCAAATTATTAATCCAACTGGGAGATGACCAAGGCATGAGTGATGTTGAACAGAGTCTGCCCAGAAACAATTGCAATCCTCTGAATGGGTGTAAAATAGAATCATTACATCTACAAATCCAAAGCCATTCCATATTGGAGAGATTCAATTAGACTCACTCTCTCTCTCCAGTGTCCTGACAGCCTCTGGAACTGTGCCAGCACTGTCATTGCACTGCCTGTTTGGCCAAGGGGAGAAGATGTATAAGTGCGTACCATCAGTGCTTTGCTGATGAATGACTTCCCTCGGTGGTTTCATGCAGAAGTTTAAGTCCAAAAGGATGCCCTGTTTGAATGACATTGAAAATCATGAAGAGGACCAGAAAGGTTGTGCTACTCTGATCCTGATCAGGACCTTGACTGCCAAGAGTCCTCTGAGATCTTTGTAGCCATAGGACATCCATTTTCTCTGTGACCTTTCCAAGACAAGAAATGTTGCAGACAGGTCTATGTAGACAGTGCATAGTACTACTGGTGTGAAGGAGGCTGTAGTGTAAGGGACTCCTTGCTCAAAAAATCTTTGCTTGATTTGACTGTAGACATCTGACCCTCAATATGTTAGATCAAATCCATTCAGATGGTCCAGGATTTAATGGCATGTACAATTTGTGGGCAGTCATGTAACATAACTGTGTGAGCTGCACTGGCTTTCATTAGGTTTCCAACACTGGTCATCACCTTTAAATCTCTACATGGCATGGAGGAACTACCTCATGTAGTTGTGGGACTACCTCATCCTAGCGATTCCTGCTTGTCCCACCAGATCTGGCAGAGTGGGCAGGCTCCTGGTACCATCAATTAAAAACGTTGTCATTTGGTGGGTCTCAGGACATGTGGTTTTTTTGTTATGGTGCCTGCTGTCTGGAACAGTCTCCCTCTGAAATATGGACAGCCCCTATCATATTGGCCTTTCAGAAGTTTGTGAAGACCTCGCTCTTTCCCCAGGTTTTATATGTGATTGGTGGTTTTCTGGTTTTAGTGAGCTGATATAGTTTATTTGGGAGTGGGGGTTGGTTTATCTTGCTTGCCATCCAGAGTTTCTTGGATTAACGGTGGCCATATAAATTGGAGTCATAAATAAATAAATGATTGTCATGGCAGCCCTGAAGTTCTAAGCCACTCCAGGCCTCTTGTTAAGAGAAGGTAGGCTGAAGTCCCCAGATACCGCAACCTGGAGGAACTCTGTTCCTCCCTCCCTTCCCATACAATCAAGTTGAGTAGTCCTGGCAGGGTTGGAAGGAGAATGGTGCACGAGTGAGGCCAACTAGCTCTTCTAAACCAGCCACACAGCCAACAGAATTGCAAGGAGGCCTCATGACTTTCTAATTCATGCTCTCTTTGAGCAGATCTTGCTTTTCAAGTAGTGCTTTTCAAATTCTAAAGCTCAGACAACCTGTAACCACCAGCTGCCATTGTATCTGCCCAGAAGCAGTTTCTTCCTTTTCAAAGTTTAGCTCTAGTAAGCAAGAGGAAGCATCAGCTTGTGTTATAAAGAGGCAATTTGAATACATAATTTGTAACATTCAGGCAAGGAGGGATAGGCCTAGAGTGAACTCAAGGCCTCTAATAATAGCATCTATGTTCACAAAACCTTTTGAGGTTGAAAGTACTTTAAACAGTTTTTAAAACATCCTTACTTCAAACATGTAAGTAGGCGACTATCTCTGCATTGCAGATGGTTGTAGAATGGCAAGGGGATTTTTTAGAGAAAACAGGAGATGTATACACACAGACCAGATTCACACAACATGCTAGGCCAAAATGTAACAAGTCAACCCATAAGGCCATAAATTAGACTTATTCATCTATTCAACATGATTATTTAAATCATGGCTTGCAATTATGTATAAACTCATTGCTTCACTCTAGTGAACTTTTAATTGTAACTTGGGTGAGATATGTACTCTACCTAATTAATCATGGAGCACATACTTAATGCTGAAATCAACATGCCTTTAAGCTTGTGTTACTGACAATGTCTTATATTGTTAATTCTAGTATTATCCAATAGAAGTTACCATTTGGGCTCCTATTACAATGTAACAATTTAAGTTGTCTCTCATCAAATACCATTAGGAGCAAAAAAAAATTGGATTATGCTGCAGAATACAGCAATATTTGCTAGATAGGAAAGAAAAGGCATTTTATATGTAGCTCGGTGTATCTGTGATTTCCCTGTTTTTGTATTAAGATAGTCAGTCACATGCTTCATTTTACTTCTATTCTGTTATCTTGAGGAGAAAGTGCAATTGTGTGAACAAGTAAATCTTTCCTTTTCTTTGTACTTTCTCTAGCCAAAATTCAACTGTCTTAAATCTGTAATTATCATTGGAATAGTAGTCTACCGTATTCCAAAGTACAGCATTCTAAGGTTATCATTTTTTTAAAAATGTATTTTCCCAGACATTTTAAACAATGGTTTACCACTATTGCATTTTAAGTAATGATTCTGGTATTATATATGTTTATATAAATAATAAAAATACAGTAATCTTGCCCACAATGTCTCACCATGAGAAAGGTCACTGTTGAACCAGGACCCTGGATTCCGTAGGCACTACAGCTGCTTTTCTGTGGCGGCAAAATTTATAGCAGAAAACATAAATGAAAATACCAGGAAAGGAAACAATGGTAGCCATTTTTAGGGAGGGGAACAATGGTAGCCATACCTATTTTTAGCTAGAAAAATGCTGTAACCTTGTGACAAATGCATGTAGGGGCTGCAATGTGTCAACCTACTTGTTTGCTGCCTGGAACAAGGCATTTTCCTTGCTCTGAACACCAAGAATTGTAGAACACGTCTAGAAAAACACTATTGTTCTTGTGGCTGGTTTCTTAGCTGCGCTTGGAAGCACCTCTGGCAACAGCAAATTAAAGGTTAAAATCTCAGTGGGCTTTTGCTGGATACAGGGATGAAATCCAGCAGGTTCTGGAGAACTGGTAGCGGAAATTTTGAGCAGTTTGGAGAACCAGCAAATACCGCCTCTGGCTGGCCCCAGAGTGGGGATGGAATGGGGATTTTGCAGTATCCTTTCCCTGAAGTGCGGTGGGAATGGAGATTTTGCAGTATCCTTTCCCTGGAGTGGGGTGGGAATGGAGATTTTGCAGTATCCATCCCTTGCCACACCCACAAAGCCACACCACGCCCACCAAGCCATGTCCACAGAACCAGTAGTAAAAAAATTTGGATTTCACCACTGGTCCACTACTGGTCTTATCTTTCTACCCAACAATTTATGCAAATATTCCTTTATGATGATATAAATTACTCTATTTCCTTTAAAATATAATATTAAGAACCCCAAATGACTGAAAATAAGCTTTAAATGTGCGCTTTCTTTGTTCTTTATATCAACAATATACATGGAATTAGTTACTGAGTTTTTTCTTCTTTCTGAGGGATCTTCTTCTTCAAGAGATAAAAAAACAGAGATACATTCACCATTAGCTGTAAATAGCCAAAGGAGGAAACCCCAAATTGTCTATATAGAAATCCTCCTATTGTTGGGCCAAATGTCCGTATCAGTGGAGTAACTGAAGCACTGATTCCAAGCATGGCACCTATGAGAAACAATGGAAAAACCAAACAGCATAGATCAAAATTCATTTTATGATCTGCTCTAGCTCCAATGGATTAAAAAGATCAGTGTCTTAAGAGTTAAATACATGCACCCTGATTATAAATGGGGTCTGTTCCTAGATTCCTAGAACATGCTTGATTCAATCAGCCTCTCCTCCGGTCAACCAGCCCCAGACTAAGCATTTTGGAAACATAATATTTGCAAACAATCCCGGAATTGCCTGGAATCCCAGGGACCCCGTATGCCCAAACAGTGTTCTAGTTTTGTATACTACCCAGAGTCCACTTGGATTGGTGGCCGATAAATTTAAACGGTTTGGGTGCCATACCTATAAAATTCTGGACAGCACCTGGAAAATATGGATTGACAAAATTTCCATCTGTCAATTACAAAAGGCCATGCTCCTTGCATCTGCATATATACTATGTTGATACATTATGACATTCTAGGTTCTTGAGAAGAACATGATGTATATGAAGGCCAACACCAGCTAAAGAACTGACAACTGTAACAAGAACAACAATAATAATGCCACCACTAGCCCTTTCCTACAGAGTGAGGCAGGGAGCAGCAGGTGAGGCTTGGCCATGATAGCCAATCAGTGTTTGGGAGGTATGTTCTGTGCCATCAGATCTTGGCAGTGGATTCTGTAAGAGAAAGGTCTCTTTTCTCAGCCCCTGACCCTCCACCTCTTTTTCTCAGATGACTAGGCAAGCAATACGGGTCAACAGGTTGGCTTCCCACAACACAGCTCATTGTGGGAGTTAAATTAATCTTGTGTACTGGTTAAAATTAACCACTTGACAATCTGACCAGTTGACTGTTTTGGTATTTCCCCAACACATTAATTGCTCCATTGGCTCCTTGACAGAGTTCTGTGAACAAGACAATTCTAATGCTGGCCCCATTTTAGGTGATATGGTTGCAATGAACATCTTCCTCAATAATCAGTATATAAATACACTGTTATATCTACACATTGCTGGATTTCTTGGACAATTGAAATAATTCATGAAAAAAGTCAGTTTTTAAATACAGCTTTTGCATCTTTATCAGCATTACATTAGATTTCCACATATGTGTGTGTGTGTGTGTGTAGGTCTTTGGTTATTCGGGTTTTCTCCCAAGTAAAATTGGAAGTGTCTTGGCGACGTTTCGACGAAGTGTCATTCGTCATCTTCAGGCTGGTGTTTTCGGCTTCGTGCTTCTAGGAGTAATGTAGTTTTGGCGATAGTTCTGGTGTCCAAAACTGAACACTTTAATAACAGAATAATCAGAGAAGCCATCGAGATAGAAAAATGCCCACCGAGCATGAATAAACAAGATGATACCTCCCGCCTACCAGCCATTTGGAAACCCGCCCTTATTGACAAACGAGTCCCTAACACAAAGAATGACACCAGACCCACACTCACGAAAACCACACAGGATGTCACCACCACATATCCACGCAAAAAGCAAACCAAAACTCACACCGATGATGAGGCATGACCACAAAACAGAAGCCAGACCACAGCTGCATCATTAGCCACTTTAAACCCCTCCAATCCATACATGAAGCAAACTGACACCCACCATGAAGATGTGGCACGACCACGAACGCGAAGCCAAACAACAGCAACATAGCTCACCAGCTCAAATCCCCCTGCACAACCAAACCCCTACCCAAACAGAACACACCCCCATCCAATCAGAGCACAGCCAACCCCCCATCCAATCAGAGCACAGCCAAGCCTCCAACCAATCAGAACACACCTCCATCCAATCAGAACACAACCAAGCTCCCACCCAATCAGTTCATATCCCCACTGGCAGTTAAAAGGAAGAAACAGCTGCGATCACACAATGCTCCTAGAAGCACGAAGCCGAAAACACCAGCCTGAAGATGACAAATAAGACTTTGTTGAAACGTCACCAAGACACTTCCAATTTTACGTGGGAGAAAACCCGAATAACCAAAGATCTACATACAAACACCCGGGAAAACCTCAGAAAACACACACACACACACATATATATATTTAGCCAAGTTCTTCCTACATAAACCAAGATTTTTATGCAGCCCTAGTTCAGTGAAATCACAATCCACTAGTTTCTAGGCTTTTTTCAGGCAGCCAGCAAGACCATTGGGAGATTAAGAAGACTAAAATAGATTTATTTCGGATTATAAGCCCTCATCAGTTAGCCACACCTTCATCCCATGTATCTTCCCTGTAAAGGTACAGTATTTGTTTTCTTTACACATAAAGGGCTACGAAAAGAAAAGAAAACAAGTACTGTACCTTTACAGGGAGGATAGATGGGATGAGGGTGTGGCTAACTTATGAGGACTAATAAGTCCGAAATAGATCTATTTTAGTCTCCTTAGTCTCCCAATGGGCAGCAGGGTGCTTGCTGGCTGCCTGAAAAAAGCCTAGAAATTAGTGGATTGAGATTTCACTGAACTAGGGCTGCATAAAAATCTTGGTTTATGTAGGAAGAACCTGGCTAAAGAGAAATACACATAAAGGCCTACGAAAAGAAAAGAAAACATATATATATATATATATGTGTGTGTGTGTGTGTGTGTGTTTAATATTTCGGGTTTCTTCCCGTGTAATTGTGGATATATCCTTAAAAGGATATATATATAAATATATCCACAATTACACGGGAAGAAACCCGAAATATTAACTATACACACATATATACCCGTGAAAACTTACATAGACATACACACACACACACACACACACACACACACACACACACACACATATTTGTTTTACTGATCTATGTAATAATTTAATATGTGCAAAGGTGGCTAAATTTGCTTTAATTTTGTGCGAATTTAAAACCCTGGATATCTCATTAAAAAAAAAAGAGAGAGAGGGAGATGATAGATACGGTAGATAGATAGATAGATAGATAGATAGATAGATAGATAGATAGATAGATAGATAGATAGATAGATAGATAGATAGATAGATAGATAGATAGACAGACAAACAGACAGACAGACAGACAGACAGACAGACATGATAGATAGATGATAGCAAGATAGATAGATAATGTGATTATGGTTTTACTTTCTGATTTGTTATAATAGTTGGTGCCCCACATTTGGATATAACTCAGAATTATGATTCACTTACTGAAAGCAAATGTTTCATATTTCTTGTATCCAGAGTTAGAAAAGGAGAAATATATAGAAGACTGGGCTGCAGCTTCATTCCTGATCAGTGAAACTATGCTTTATGTGTTAGTTATGCATTATTATGATGAGTTTCACTTGATTTGAGTATTGCTTGTACAGATCTATTTGATGCACTTTTCTTATTTATGTTTCTTAAATTATCTGGAAATTTTCTTAGCTGGAAGACTACCACCTACCACTACCAGCAAAACAAGAATGAAAATAATTGCACACCAAGAGTTCATCAAGAGGATCAGTCATTTAATGGGATGCTTTCCACTGACGGTTAATGGCAATGGGTGTAATAGAGGAAATCTACGGGTTACTGAGGTAACATGCAGTTCCACCCCTGGCCAAAAATGGGTGTCGAAGCTTTTTTTAATAATTGTGTTAACTTGGGAGTCACTTGCACTGCAGTAATTGCTAGGGATGGATTTAGTAAAAACAGTCTACGTGTTTAATATATTTTGTCTATCGGCACACAGACCCTAATTTATTTTTTTGGAAGGCCAGCACTTCTTTGCATGATAGAATTAATCATTTATTTTTTAGAGCTGAAAGGATAAGAACTAGGCTAGTTACAAGCTTATATTCAAGGCTCTTCTGTGCTTCAGTTCAAACCCTCAAATTTAAATATAGCACAAATTCCAAACATATTTTACCCAGTGACTTGTCATTCCCTATCTAATACCCCCAAGTACCAGCCACCTCCTGCTGTAAGGTTTGACACATATATCCATAACACATGGGGGATGAGCTGGAAACTCACAAACTCACTTTTTTTTGGCAATATGTATGAACATTTTGGCAATATGTATGAGCATTTTGGCAATATGTATGAGCAAGGGGATGCGGTGGCTCAGTGGCTAAGACACTGAGCTTGTCGATCGAAAGGTCGGCAGTTCAGTGGTTCGAATCCCTAGTGCTGCGTAACGGGGTGAGCGCCCATTACTTGTCCCAGCTTCTGCCAACCTAGCAGTTTGAAAGCATGTAAAAAATGCAAGTAGAAAAATAGGGACCACCTTTGGTGGGAAGGTAACAGCGTTCCGTGCGCCTTTGGCGTTTAGTCATGCAGCCACATGACCATGGAGATGTCTTCGGACAGCGTTGGCTCTTCGGCTTTGAAACGGAGATGAGCACCATCCCCTAGAGTCAGGAATGACTAGCACATATGTGCAAGGGGAACCTTTACCTTTTATGAGCATCCAGGCACAGAGGCACCCTTTCTTCTATTCCTTTAGGTCTTGAAACCCTGTTTCTGGTATACTCTGCTCCTAAGCCTTGTTCCTAGTTTTCTGCTGCTTTTAAGCCGACGTAAGCAGTCCTTCTCAATTGTCAACTCATAATCATCTACGCAAATCAGACTCAGGATAAGCCGCTGAACTGGCTTCCTTATGTGATTCAGGTTGCCTCTGGGCCAAGGAAGCAAGCTGAGCAGGCTCCGTCTCCCTGACAAAAGCTCTTTTGAGAAACAGTCTGGACCAGTTGCAGCTGCTGCTTTCAACCTCCCCAAACACCCTCCATTTCAAAAGGTTTGGCTAGAACCCAATAAGGAGTGAGTGCAGAGAATGTCCAGGCCATGAACCCTGGGACTAGCAATATCAAACTTAATTTCAGCTGTGTTATTGTTAAAATTTGATTCAGAGAAGTGACAACCTTCCCAATATTTACTTAGATAATGAAGTTTAAATTCTTATTTAGTTTCTCTGGGCAGTTTACCAACTAGAAAATTATTATAGACAATCATCATAAAAATCATGAATTGCTTTCTAGGCAACAGCTAGGGATATTTTAAACCCTAGAACAGGGGTCCCCAACCCCCAGGCCACAGCCCATTACCGGGCCTTGAACCCGTCGGAACTGGACCGTGGAAGTGGTATGCGAGTCCGCGAACGTGCATTCCCACTTGCACGACCAGTGGGCAAACGCATGCACACATGCTCCATTTGCACAAGTAGTAGGCGCACATACCTGCTGCTCGCACAAATGGAGCTGTGCTCGCGCATGCGCTTGCCCGCTGTTTGCAGGGAATCATCCCCGCTCCCCCTCCCCTGCTGGTCCACAAAGCTGGAAAGTTGGGGGAACTCTGGGGGCTAGAATGTTGTTCTTGCATATCGGTTAGGGATTCCTTGGAGAGGAAGCATCTAAGACATCTAAAGCTTTTGAGAATTAACCCTTCCATGCGTGGCCCATATGCATGATGACTGCCATCATCCTCCATATAATCTCAATGGCTGTTCTGAAGGACTTCTGATTGGAAATACCAGTTGAGAAAAGAGGATTTAGGTAGGGGAGTTGCTTGGCTGTGTAATGGGGTGGAGTGGGATGGGATCTGTCTTGAAGTGCTGATAGGGTCACGTAGCATACAAAGTCCAGGCAGAAAAAAGCTATGCAGAAAGAACATTCTGTAGGAAATTAATCTCAGGAAATGCTGCAAGATTTTACTTCTTCGTTAACAACTGGGTCATTAAGTAATATGGGTCACTGGCTTCCTTGTAGGCATTTTTGGTAACTCCCGCTCTTTTGATTCTAACTAGTATTCACCGGCTTGGCAGATATGCAATTCCAGTAAGATGACCCTTTTCTTCTGTATCCAATTATGTGAGAGCTGCAGAGACTTTGGAACTTGGCATTGCTTCCTGCAGAGCCCTAAAAGGTTCCTAGGCAGAGAGAGCATGATGTACCAGACCGTTGCCAATGCTCATTTTTGGAAAGCAGTGAACCAAAACCAAGCAGCACATCCAAAAGGAAGCATTAATCGGAAAGAGAAAAGAGTGAGGCTTACCTGTGTCGGAAACAGGAACTGACTTGGTCAGGATGATATCAGTAATGACACCGATAACGCTGAAGGAAAACACCATGGGGGGCACAATGAGGCAATAATGAAAGACGTTGGTCATCAGGACCTGTGAGAAAGAAGAATAACAGGTCACAAAAATGAGATACCGATATTCAGGAAGATCTTCTTACCAACTTTTCAGGTTCCACAACAGAGGTGGTATTCAGAAGATTCTGACCAGTTCTGGAGAACTGGTAGCGGAAATTTTGAGTAGTTCGGAGAACTGGTAAATACCACCTCTGAATGGCCCCGCCACCATCTATTCTCTGCCTCCTGACTCCCAGCTGATTGGGAGAAAATGGGGATTTTGCAGCAACCTTCCCCTGGAGGGGGGAGGGAATGGAGATTTTACAGTAGCCTTCCCCTGCTACGGCCACCAAGCCACACCCAACCAATAGTAAAAATTTTTGAATCCCATCACTGTTCCACAAATGATTTCAAATCTACTTGTCCCAAAACGTATTGGTGTACAGGAACTACAGGTAGTCCTTGACTTACAACAGTTCATTTAGTGATTGCTCGAAGTTACAACGGCACTGAAAAAAGTGACTTATGACACACTTATGACTATTGCAGCATCCCCGTGGTCATGTGATCAAAATTCAGACACTTGGCAACTGACTCATATTTATGACAGTGGCAGTGTTCCGGGGTCACATAATCCCCCTTTTGCGATCTTCTGACAAGTAAAGTCAATGGGGAAGCTAGTTTCACTTAACAGCTGTATTACTAACTTAACATCTGCAGTGATTCACTTAACAACTGTGGCAAGAAAAATCATAAAATGGAGCAAAAGTCACTTAACAAATGTCTCATTTAGCAACAGAAATGTTGGGCTCAGTTGTGGTCATAAATCAAGGACTATCTGTACTTGGTTCCATTCTATTTGCATAAATGACTTGGGATGGATGTGGGTGATGGGTTTCCCCAACGAGCAGAATATTCTTTGAGCTGTAAAATAAATTCATAAATTGTGAAATAAAGAGACACCAATCAGGTCCTGATGATCTGGAACAAATGGCCACGGATGCTATTAAGAAGCTTAGTTGACATTTGTTTAGGCAGTTATTATTAGATGTTTATGGCAGGGCACATCTATATAGTCCTGTTAGTGGCAGGATATAACTGAACTATTTGATGTTTGTTTCTTCACCCCCGGGGATTCTGGGACAGCCTAACATCATCTGGACTTGACACAACTCACTTTTTCTGCTTCTTGAACCACCATCACAGGAGCAGAATGGTTCACTGCTACAACATCTGGCAGCCAGCAACTTGCAAATAAACAGATCTGGAACTATTATCCATGTCTTAAAGTCCACAGTCACAGTTCTGAGGATTAGTACGTACCATAGACAATATTGGACCATTCATGACTACTGACTTAATTATTTTCATAGATGAAGGCTGCTGATGTTAGCAGGGGAACCGATGCTGTCAAATTTTAATGGGGGAAGCTTTTTTTATTAATTAATTTATTAATAATTCTAAGAGGAATTATTGCGTCTGTCATCTGCACCTCTATAACTGTCTGATTTGGCTCTGCAACCAAACAGGACAAACACAGACTTCAACTGATAATTAGAACTGCAGAAAAAACAATTGCTACCAACCTGCCTTCCATTGAGGACCAGTATACTGCACGAGTCAAAAAGAGGACTGTGAAAATATCTACAGACCCCTCACATCCTGGACATAAATTGTTTCAAGATCTACCCTCAAAATGATGCTATAGGGTACTGCACACCAGAGCAACTAGACACAAGGACAGTTTTTTCCCGAATGCCATCACACTGCTAAACAACTAATTCCCACAATACTATCAAATTATTTAATAAGACTGTATTACTATTATTCTTCTCATCCTTCCTAGTATCTATCTCTTCCCACTTATGACTATAACCATGTTGCTTGTGTCTTTACAATCTTATGACTATAACCATGTTGCTTGTGTCTTTACAATTTATATTGTTTTATTTGTTTCCTAGTACAATTTGATTGCTTATTAGTAACCTATGACTATCACTAAGTGTTGTATCTTATGATTCTTGATGAATGTATTTTATTTTTCTTTATGTACACTGAGAGCATATGCACCAAAATACAAATTCCTTGTGTGTCCAATCACACTTGGCCAATAAAGAAATCTATTTTGGTGCTACCTATAGCATCTTCTGCCTCCAGTATTATATAACAATATAGTCAAAAATTACTCCCTCTTATCTTCACATAGTCTCAGCAGAAATGTCGTCTAATCTGACAGAGTTCTTCGGATAGTCAGATATTGTGGATGGAATCCTTACAACATGCTGGCTTGATTAACTAATACTTGCATTCCTCTTCCTTCCAGCAGATCAGCTCCACTGCTCACTCTTTGTTTTGATTTAATTAAGATTCTTCTAGTTTAAATACACAATGGACAGTTGATGAGCAGATTAAGACTGTTCCTAATGGAAAAGAACAGTTAGTACTTGAAGGTCCCTGCCAAGAGTTTGTAATCTAAAGGATAAATTGCAGCAGAATATTCATTTCTCCAGTTCTCTAGGAGTCAAAGATTGCCATATATAATGGGGACCTTTTAACAGTCCAGGAAGTTTCTACTTTCAATTATCCATAGAGTGACTCATCATGTAAGTTAACTGATTCCCTGTGAATTAGGACACTATGGAGCCCTGAGAGGATGGGTTGGGTCTGTTCAACATCACATTTTCCGTGACTGATTCAATCATTTACCTTCAAAGTTTGCTGTATCAGCCTAGTGTATACACTGTATATTAGAAAAATATTCTCCTAACATGGCTTTAGCTCAAGAAAGGAAGCAGTATATTTAGGCATTTTCTTGGTTCTTCTCCAAAATCCTTTCCCAAAATTGTCTTGGGGCTAAACTTTGCATCATGATACTTCCCTAATATGATATGCACAGCAATATCAGCACAGATAATTAACATTAAATCATGCTTCTCCAAATACATGAAAGGCGGGACATGGAAGTTAGGATTTGGGGAACCAGTTTGGCTTGTTCAAGTGACTTAATTGAACTTCAATGAGCTAAAAGGTCTCTCAGTTATGCAGATCAGTTTGCATATACAGTATGGCAAGGACAATCTTTTTGTACTATACCACTGTAGCATAGATGCTTAAGATCTTAATTCCACATAAACATGGGGTCTAGATTTTGGAATGACTTTCTAGGATTTCTTCAGATTGGGGAGATGTTTAATGGTAGGCACCCCAGTTTGTGGGCAGAAAGTCATTAATTCAATCCTTGATTTTCTGAGTTCTGAGGATCAAGTAGCAATTGATGGGAAAGATTTGTCTTTAGAAAATTATTGCTTTAATCCTTTCAAATAATGTCCTAGAACTTGCTTTCTTTTCATTTTTTGTCATTTTTCACAAAATTCTTCAATACCGTAACAAGTCGCTTTTGTGAATCCAATATAGGGATGTTATCCAGGTTGCACTTTTTGTTTGTATATCCTTTTTAAGTATTACAATATCAGCTGGTTTCATTTGTCTATCCAGTGTAACAACTTTTCTCATATTATTGTAGATTTTTAAAACCACTTTCAGATCAGTCTCGTCTGGTAAAACTTGTTCCTTTTCCATAACACCTTTTAAATACAACCTATCTATAATGGCAGACACTTTTAAAATTAATTTCTGGGTTCATGGTTCACAAACACGTCCAATGTTGAAGTATCGTGCTCCATTCTATATTAGTAACTCAAATTCTCCTTTAATTGTAATCTTTAGTTCCTTCTGGTTCCCGCTAGTGTCCAGTCTTCAATCTCATCCTATTATGGTTTTTTTTTAAGAATTCAAAACAGCAGCATTCCCTCCTTATTTCAAATTCATCTGGACTCTTAGTCAGCTTGTACTTTTCCAAAATTAACCTTCTAATCACGTTTTGCTGTTTATTTTTTAAAAAGAGGGTTTTTTAATCCCTTAAAGTTATATTTAAAGTTTCTTTCACAAAGAATTCAACAAGATTCCTCTGATACTGTAAAACTTGCTCCAAAGGTTCTTAATACTGAAAAGCAGTTAATAAGTGATTTAAAAAAAAAAGTATGCAAACTCAGTATCCATAGAGGTGCTGACCATGGTTTGGACATGGTTTCCCTCATCTCCCAGAATGTAAACAAAGTCTGATGTTAATGATGACAAGAATATGGCTAATTGATCACAGAAATAATAATCAAAAATCATGGGGAATATAGCAAAAGTCACCAGGGCTTTTTTAAAAGACTCCCCAGAAGCTGTGGGATTGGTGGCAAAATGTTCATATGAGCTTTCCATTCCGGCCATTTTTTCTCTATTAAAAAAAAATTATTTGAAGTCAATAGCCCAATAAATTAGAGTGTCTTGGGCTTCTTAGCAATAGCAATAGCACTTAGACTTATATACTGCTTCACAGTGCTTTACAGCCCTCTCTAAGCGGTTTACAGAGTCAGCATATTGCCCCCAACAATCTGGGTCCTCAATTTACCAACCTTGGAAGGATGGAAGGCTGAGTCAACCTTGAGCCTGGTGAGATTCGAACTGCGAAATTGCAGTCAGCCGGCAATCAGCAGTAGCCTACAGTACTGCACTCTAACCACTGCACTACCACGGCTTGATTGTACTATTTGATCAAAAAGTATTTGATCGTAGAAAAAGCTTGGGAAAATACAGATAAGGAGCTAAAAAGCAAATGGCTGTACTTTGCCCTTACATCAGTAGTGTCCACTGGCTATGGCAAAAAAAAAAAAAAAGTCAAGATGACAGCCACAACAGTGTGATAAAAAATGGATGACTCCACCCATTTTTATGTGAATTGAATATGAGATTCACATTAAAATAAGTGAAGGTTTGATTGCACCATTGAAGTTGACATACTCAGTGTCTTGCTTTGTCTGCCCAGCCCCAATCTGCTGCCTTGTCTTCTCTTCAGCACTGTAAGAATGCTTTGTAAATAAATGTATCTTTTAAATTTCCTGGAAATGAAGTAATGCTCTGCCTCCAGTCTTCCTTTTCTCTGTACTTACAATATACATTGTTCAAGATCTTGGAGTGGTGAGAAAAATCCAATATCAGCCCACTAAACTCAAAGAGAATGCTTGATGTTTTCATTTCACACAAAGGCATATTCTCTCATGCTAGAGCACTCCTCAAAATAAATTTGAATGGTGCTTTTTAAATATTAATGAAAACGTAGAGGACAATTTAAAACATTCTCAGTTTAGGAGACTTTTGCATAATGATTCTGCCAGACTAGTTAGTTCCTAGGGATGTGACACTTGGGGCCATTCAGAAGCAGTCAAAGTACAACATCTTGTATTCCTGAAACCATTGCCAATTTTAGCTGGGTCAGTGAGGAGCATCATTGAGGGATCACACAAGTTTACCTCTGGTCTACTCTAACTAGTAATGGTTCTTTAAGTTTTCAAGTGGAAAATTCTTCCTGTTGACTGTCACCTAAGAATGAAATGGAAGTGAGCCTCAATTTTCTCTAGCTGTTCTATTACTGGGCTATGCTTCCGCTCCAAGACCATCGTTTATTTCCAAGATGCCTCCTCCGAAAAATGATCGGGCTGAACTCTGTCTGGCCCCAGCTTGAGATCTGGGGCATCTTGTTTACTGCTCTCCATTTCCCCTCATTTTTTTCCCTTCATCTGTTACCTAAACTTTTTCAGGGCTCCTTTTCAGCACAGCTGGCCTCAGTTAATTTCAGCCCTGCATATTTTGGAGGCCACTGAGGGGAAGTGATTCTACGGGGGCGGATGAGGGAAGTGTAACTTGAGATCTTTGTTAAATGTCTTCCGTATATAAATCTTTTTTTTTATCAGCTAACTTTATCAGCTGCACATTTCTTTGGGGCATGGATGTTCCTGGGGGTCCGTTCAAGTTGTATCAAAAGATCTCTTTTTTCCTTCAAAGGCAAAGAGAGAGATATTTTCTTATTGGATGCTTAAGCTCAGAGCTTTCAAAAAGTTTTATTTGCAAAAAGGACAACAGCCTCACTTTTCTGTCAATAGTAATTATGGGAATCTGTTTCTGGTCTCTTTCTTTTAAGGTTTGTATGGTCTATTTCCCAGAGGAAGCTTTTTCTCCGAGATGCATCAAAAGTTAGATTTAGCCGGATCTATCCGGATTGCGCGATCCGGTAGTGCCAGCAGCAGGACGCTCTGCCCACCCGCCCGGACCTCTCACATCCCGTTTTTGACCCTCTGCGCATGCGCAGAAGGCAGACGTTCACATTTGCGAGCCAGTGGGGAAAGATAATAGAGACACAGTGGTTCAATAGGGACTCAGTGGCTCAGTGGCTAAGATGCTGAGCTTGTGGATCGAAAGGTCAGCAGTTCAGCGGTTCGAATCCCTAGTGCCGCGTAATGGGGTGAGCTCCTGTTACTTGTCCCAGCTTCTGTCAACCTAGCAGTTTGAAAGCACGTAAAAAATGCAAGTAGAAAAATAGGGACCACCTTTGGCATTTAGTTATGCTGGCCACATGATCACGGAGACGTCTTCGGACAGCGCTGGCTCTTCGGCTTTGAAACAGAGATGAGCACCGGCCCCTAGAGTTGGGAATGACTAGCACATATGTGCGAGGGTAACCTATACCTTACCTTTTACCTTAGGGAAAGATAAGTGAATTTCACCTGTGTGCTGGGTGTGTATGTGGCTGTGTCTCTCAATGTATAGGTGGTTCTCGACTTATGAACACAATTGAGCCCAACATTTATGTTGCTGAGCAAGGCATTTGTTAAGTGAGTTTTTCCCCATTTTACAACCTTTCTTGCCACCGTTGTTAAGTGAATCACTGCAATTATTAGGTTTGTAACATAGTTGTTGAGGGAATCTGGGTTCCCCATTGACTTTGCTTGTCAGAAGGTCATAAAAGGTGAACACATGACCCCCGGGACACTGCAGCCGTCATAAATATGAATCAGTTGCCAAACATTTTAATTTTGATCACGTGACCATGGAGATGCTGCAATGTCCGTAAATGTAAAAGACGTGATAAGTCACTTTTTTCAGTGCCGTTGTAACTTTGAACAGTCACTAAATGAACTGTTGCATGTCAAAGACCACCTGTACTAAACTTTACATTGTTCTCCGAATTGAAGCTTATTTTGCTCACATTTTAATATCATGTTGTGATCAGCCCTGGTGTTATTGTTAAAATTTAAGAACTCGTGTTAATAGAAACTCTTGGTCCTAGGTAAGCCTGATGAAAGGGGCCCTTTAATTTTAAATATATGATCCCAAGTGATGAGCCATTTCGGCCAGACGGCATTTGAATTTCTGGAAAACAGTGTACATTTTCACTATATCCTTGATTATTGCTGTCCATATGAATGGATTTACAGATATAATTTTTCGTTACTTCCCATTTCCTTCCTGAGATTCAACTGCATAATCTGCAGTGGACATTATTCCAGCATTTTGTAATCCAAAGCAGTATAAAATTGTGTTGAATCTTACCATAGCAATGCCAACGCCACATAAAACAATAACACTCAGCATAAGCAAAGACCGCTCAGTATACCGACTGGTTAATCTTCCAATTATTAGGCCCTGGACAATCTGGGGGGGAGGGGGGGAAGAGAGAGAGAGAGAGAGAAAAAAAAACAGGTGAATCAAGTTCTCTGAAATTTCTAGATTAACTACAGGCTCATACTAAATAGTAGTTTCTGCAGAGTACCCAGATCCAAAATTATATCTAGGAGATGTTCAATTGACTGAATAGCATGCTTTCAGCATTATATGTTCCTGTCTTCTATCATTTGGGTCACCAACAGAGAAGGCAGAGATGATTAATGTTCCTGCCAGCATATTTCTGTGATACACACCATGTTTCTTGTCCTAATTTTAGTTTTTTAATGAATATTTAAAAATAAATCTTCCAGGGTTCACAGGTGTTTTGATCAAATCCATCATCTCATTCATTTTGTAAGAGTGCCCATAATATTCCAAATGGATCAAAGAAATTATATTATGCTAATGACATAAAGAAATTACAATTTAAGAAAATATTATACATAGATCCATGCAATGGAACTTTGTTGGCTTTTAAATAAAAGCAAGAGGACTCTTCTCTCATTACTGCTGGTCTTCAAGCAGCTTCCATCTGTAACTATTTAATCACCTCTCTTTCCAACAGTTTATTTGTTACACCAAATAAACCTTTTGTGGGGAAAAAAGCAGCTGGGAAGGCATTTTGAGTTGGAAAAATGCCTACAGATTTGGTAAGAATGGGCATGGTGTTACTATCTAAATTAGACAACAGCTGAGTCTGACAATAATTCATCATTAAAATGAGAAATATCAAAGGAGTAATCGGAACATATCATGGTGTCTTTAAAAAGTGGTATTATTTCAAGAAATAGTTTAAAAATGAGACCAATTACAATAACTA